>NC_064922.1:837527950-838193665 GCF_023897955.1 Schistocerca gregaria
CGACGACCCCACAGCTGCAGCCAGACCATTAATGGCCACTAGAAATAAGGAAACGCTCAATACCGAGCCCTGCGGGACCCCATTTTCCTGTATATAAGATGAACTAGAGGCGGCACCGACTTGCACCCGGAAAGAGCGGCGCAATAAAAAGTTTTGAAGAAAAGCTGGAAGCTGACCACGAAGACCCCACTCGCGCAACGTAGCAAGGATGTGATGCCTCCATGTTGTGTCATATGCCTTCCGCAGATCAAAAAATACAGCAACGAGATGCTGACGGCGGGAAAAGGCCGTACGGACAGCAGATTCCAGCCGCACCAAATTGTCCGCAGCAGACCGGCCCTGACGGAAGCCACCCTGGGATGGAGCGAGGAAACCGCGCGACTCAAGGACCCAACACAAACGCCGCCCCACCATACGTTCGAGCAATTTGCACAAAACGTTGGTTAGTGTAATGGGGCGATAGCCGTCCACCGCCAGAGGGTCCGCACCGGGCTTCAAGATGGGAACGATAACACCCTCTCGCCATTGCGACGGGAACACGCCCTCGCTCCAAATGCGGTTAAAGATGGTGAGGATGTGTCTCTGGCAGTCCCTGGAGAGATGCTTCAGCATCTGCGCGTGGATGCAGTCCGGTCCTGGCGCTGTATCAGGGCAATTGGCGAGGGCAGCGAGGAATTCCCTCTCGCTGAAAGGAGCATTGTATTTTTCAGAACGACATGTGTGGAACGATAACGGCGTCCGCTCGGCGCGCTCCTTTAGAGAGCGAAAGGCAGGAGGGTAAGTTGCAGTCGCAGAGCTCGTAGCAAAGTGCGTGGCAAGGTGGTCAGCAATGGTGGCGGCGTCCGTGCAGACAGCGCCATCCAGGGAGATTCCAGGGACACCCATAGGGGTCTGGTATCCATAAATCCGCCGGATGCGGGACCACACGAGCGACGGGGAGACACAGGAGCCCAAGGATGAAATGTACCTCTCCCAGCATTCCTGCTTACGCCGTGCAATAAGACGACGGGCCAAGGCACGGAGCTTCTTAAAGGCGATGAGGGTCTCCAGAGACGGGTGCCGCTTATGACGCTGGAGAGCCCGCCTACGGTCGCGAATAGCCTCAGCAATCTCCGGCGACCACCAGGGGACAGACTTCCTCCGAGGGAGTCCAGAAGAGCGAGGGATGGCAGTCTCGGCCGCAGAAATAATTGACGAGGTCAAGACACGGACCACCTCGTCAATGTCACCCTGTGGGAGAGAAGCAATGGTGGCAGCGGAAGTAAAAGCCGGCCAGTCAGCCCTGTTGAGAGCCCAGCGGGGCAGGCGACCAGAAGAATGACACTGGGGCAGTGACAAATAGATGGGAAAATGGTCACTACCACACAGGTCAGGATGCACTCTCCAGTGAAGGGATGGGAGAAGTCCGGGGCTGCAAAGAGAGAGATCGATGGCCGAGAACGAGCCATGGGCCACACTGAAATGCGTGGGAGCACCGGTGTTCAAGAGGCTAAGGTCGAGCTGAGCCAACACATGCTCCACAGCGCGACCGCGGTCATCGGTGACAGTCCCACCCCATAGAGGGTTGTGGGCATTGAAATCGCCCAGAAGCAGCAATGGCGGCGGGAGTTGAGCCAGCAGCGCAGCCAAGACATGTCGGGGGAGTTGCCCATACGGAGGAATGTAAACAGAGCAAACAGTAATAGCCGGCGAGAGCTCAATCCTGACAGCGACTGCCTCTAAAGGCGTCAGAAGGGGTACTGGTGAGCTACAGACAGAGTGGTGAACAAAGAGGCAAACTCCACCTGAAGCTCGTTGACAGTCAGCGCGGTTCTTATAGTATCCCCGATAACCGAGAAGGGCAGGGGTCCGCATTGCTGGAAACCAAGTTTCCTGAAGAGCAATGCACAGAACAGGGGAAACACTCAAAAGCATCCGGAGCTCAGGCAGGTGGCGGAAATAACCGCCGCAATTCCACTGGAGAATGGAAGCAGGAAGGGACTGGGAGGGCGTTAAGTCCACTAAGAGGCAGACGGCGCCGCAGAGTCAACGGCCGCCACCGAGCGAGAGTCAGCTGTGTCCATAGGAGACGTCCCCGAGGGTTCCGTGAGGGCGAGATCCGCGGCAGAGGCGAGGATCTCCACCGCATCCCCAGAGCCAGAGCTATTGACAGCAGGCGGTACTGAAACTGCTGGAGCGTCCTTCTTCTTGGACACGTTCCGGTCCTTCTTCTCGCGTCTGTCCTTTGGCTTAGAGGGCTGGGAGAGTTTCTCTGAAGGAGCGTCGGAGGCTGACGACGACGCAGAAGCCCTACGACCAGCAGGTGGATGAACCTTCAGCCACTGGCTGACATCCGGCGGGGTAGCAGAAGAAACGGAAGAAGGGAGGGCCCCGAGGGACCCCTTCCGCGAGAGAGGAGCCGGCAGAGACGACGCCGGCGGAGACGACGCCGGCAGAGAAGGGGGAGGGGGAGGGGGAGGGGGAGGGGGAGGGATCGAGCCCCCTGGTTTTGGAGCAGATGTCACTCCTGAAGCATGTGCGGGGGGAGTGACAGAAGGGGGTTTGCCCCCAACTGCTAAGGGGGCAACAGAGGAAGGCTTGCCCCCAGACACAAGGGGGGCAGACAGAGATGGACGGCCCCGAGGGCCAACTGAAGGCGGCACAGAGGAGGCGACAACTGCCGCCCGCGAGGGCGACGATAACGTAGCTGCAGCATAAGAAGTTTGAAGAGGGACAGGATGCAACCTTTCAAATTTCAGTTTTGCCTCGCGATAAGTAAGCCGGTCCAGGGTCTTAAATTCCATAATCTTCCGCTCCTTATGAAGAACGGGGCAGTCCGGCGAGCATGGAGAGTGGTGTTCCCCACAGTTGACACAGACAGGCGGAGGCGCACATGGAGAATCGGGATGGGAGGGGCGTCCGCAATCTCGACATGTGGCACTGGATGGGCAACGGGAGGACATATGCCCAAACTTCCAGCACTGGAAGCACTGCATCGGGGGAGGGACGTATGGCTTGACGTCACAACGGTAAACCATTACCTTGACCTTCTCAGGCAATACAGCACCCTCGAAGGCCAAGATAAAGGCACCGGTGGCCACCCTGTTGGTCTTGGGTCCTCTGTGCACACGACGGACAAAATGCACACCAAGTCGTTCCAAGTCAGCTCTCAGCTCGTCATCGGAGTGTAACAAGAGGTCGCGATGGTAAATAATCCCCTGGACCATATTTAAGCTACTGTGGGGAGTGACGGTAACAGGGACGTCTCCCAGCTTATCACACAAGAGCAACGCCCGTGACTGGGCTGGGGAGGCCGTCTTGAGGAGGATGGACCCATTCCTCATTTTAGACAAACCCGCCACTTCCCCAAACTTATCCTCCAGGTGTTCCACAAAAAACATAGGCTTTGTCGAAAGAAAGGAGTCACCATCACTTCTGCTGCAGACAAGGTATTGTGGTACATAAGGCTCCTGCTTGGCAAAAGATCTGCGTCCCTCCCATGGCGCAGCCAACGAGGGGAACGACTGAGGATCATATTGTGCAGCATCGAAATCAATTTTACCTCGCTTAGAGACGCTGGTGGCAGTGCGGCCACCAGCTTGCTGAGATTTATTGCGCTTCATTGCGCCACATCCGCCCAGATGCCACCTACTCCGAACGAGGGCTCTCCCCAAGGGCGCCACCCAACCAAAGCAACAGGTACCTGGCCGATATCCCATTGCCCGGAGTCCCCGTGCCCCAGACAAGATGGGCACATACTCCTTGGCATGCATGGGGAGGAAACAGCTCTGGCATCTGTAGTGCGATCCCTGCGTGGTCAGGGGGCTACCACCAAGAGGGTACATGACGACCCCACCACAACGGACTGGCTACCGTGCTGGATTTTAGGTGTTGAAAGGGTCGACAATTGCCGTGGGCGCTAAGAAGGGGATTGCGCACAAGACGTGGAGGCAACCCAGAAGACATGGGGTGTAAATCCCTCCACAGGACAATAGATAGCATGCAATATGGAGTTGCACGATAGACCAATAGAAAAACACCACGTAAGGCGTCCTTCCCCAAATGGCACGCACTAACAACGGAAATTTTGAAAATGGCAGGTCAAACCCAAGTGGGGACCATCACATAAGGCCGAAACTTTGAAGACTCCTTTTAGTCGCCTCTTACGACAGGCAGGAATACCGCGGGCCTATTCGTACCCCCGAACCCGCAGGGGGGCATGGGTGTGTGTGTTGTCCTTAGTGTTAGTCCTTAGCCGACCTCAGCAGTTTGGTTCCATATAACTTACCACAAATTTCCAGTTATGATCTTCCTTCATAGTTCAGTAAGTTTTTCACTCTTTCTCCACTGTTTTTCACATATTTTCGCACTTCATACATGAAATACGAAACCTGATATCTCATGACCATAAGATCCGAAATGAATCGTGTAACTTAAAAAACTCAGAAAAAATTGTGTCTGAAGACGATTTTATTCAAACTTCCTGCTACACTGACCGAAGTGAATTTTGATGGACCTTTGGTATTTCTAGAGCGTAGGGTAGAGGGCGCTCAAGGTGATGTCACCTGCATACTGTGGGAAGTGGACTGGTGGAGGTGGTCTGGGCATGTCTGCAGTGTATAAGAGATACTGGACCCTTGGGCCAGACCTGTGTTGCAATGACGTCGGGACACGTATTGTACTCTGGAGAAGCCTTTTAGACAACGAGAACGTATAGAATGTAACTGAAGCACTGCTTAGCGTAAGAACATCAGACACATCAGACACGTGGGCTGCAGGTGCAGGAAGATAATTTGGAGAAGAAGCATTATAACGATCTAAGCGACAGAGACAGGCGCTGTCCAAATATCGACGTAGCTCCTTCTGTGCAGATCTCTGTCAAAGACAGTCGCCGGCGGACATTTCAATTTTTGGAGCGCGCCACGAGGCAGGGACGCGGATATTAAAGTTGCCAGCCCGCCCGCTCTGCTCGCTGCACGCTCCCTGCAGACAGCTCGACCGCCCCCTGGACGTTGCGTGGGCGGCGCCGGATGTGTGCCGGCAGTGAGGGAAATACAGGAGGGGAGAGGGGGAGGAGGCAAGGGCAAAGACCTGTGCGCCGGAGGCACTCCTGGTCAAAAAAAAGGCACAATGGTCCACGGACGCTTCTAAAGCGCAACGCAATGAAATAATGCTTGTAAGAAAAATGTAGCTATCGCTGCAAATGTGAACATCTGTCTGCTCTGCTAGACAGCGTATTTTTTCATAAGCACGAGGTCTCGTGATAAATGTGCTATACTCTGTCTGACAAAAATAAGTGAAGGAACCAGAAAGGGAGGAGGAAACGAAATGAAACTCCACTCGCCGAGACGGAACGTGAATCAATTTCGGTGATTACAAAGACGAGTCAAAGTTACAAAGGACTTGTCATTATGAGTTCACTTATCAGTATGACCTCACATCCCTTGTGGTCTGGACGCAGCATACACTGATTGCGTTGGGAAAGGTGTCATGAAGCCGCTGTATCCTTTCCGGAGGTAGCCTGGCCAGCTACTATTGTAATTGGTACTCGATATGGATACTGACACTGGCACGAAGTTATAGTCCAAACAGGTCTCACACTTATTCTATCGAGGACGGCTTGGCAGATCTAACTGGTCACAGGCCTAAAAACATCATCACGCGATCAGTTCAGAGCGATACACGATATGTGTGTACGAGTATTGTCATGCTGAAAAATGTCAGCACAACAAATTCGGATTAGAAGTGACACGTGAGGGGGCAGGACGCCTGAGACGTACCGTTGTGCCTCTTAACTGCCGGTCGTTAGGCAGAAAATTACTTAAGGTTTTATTGGAATTACATTGTGCTTTTTAGTGTCACCATTTGAAGTGTCTTTAATAGAAAGGTTACTGCCATACTTTTCGAGTAAAAGATTTCTAGGGGGCATGGCAAATAGTGGGAAAAAGTTCGTACTGGGACACTTTTGATATCAAATTCATATGCTACTTAATTGATCAATTAATTCATACGTAATGGCTCGCCACACGATGATTCCAGGAGTAATACAGCTGTGCCTCTCCAAAACTTTGGAACAATGGGACCTGTCATTGGGTCACCACCATACTCGCCGGTGGCGGACATCAGGGGCAATACAGAACTGCGATTCATAGCTAAACACAGTGTGACATCATAGATCAGCAATCTATGCTTCCCAGTCACGCCACCTCTCTACAAGCAGATTTGTGCTGTGGTGATACTGACAGCTTATGCAGAGGACAGTAATTCCATAGTCTGGCTGCCACTAGACTCTGATTAATAGTGCAGAATGACACAGAATATTGCATGGAGTCCATTAACTGTGCAGAAAATTCTTAAAATGGCTCTGAGCACTATGGGACTTAACTTCTGAGCTCATCAGTCCCCTAGAATTTAGAACTACTTAAACCTAACTAACCTAAAGACATCACACACATCCATGTCCGAGGCATGTTTCGAACCTGCGACAGTAGCGGTCGCACGGTTCCAGACTGTAGCGCCTAGAACCGCTCGGCCACCCCGGCCGGCGAATAATTGTTCCCGGCTGGCAGGCACAGACGTGAAGAAGTTAAGATGTGTTTGGTGGACAATATGGTAGTCTTACATTGTAATGGTACGATACAGTTGATCAGAATCTTGACGACAAGTGTCGTTGCCCTCAGGCTCCCATGCTATCCAACATTGGGCCACTGACACATCCAAATATCCCCAAATAGGGTACTGTACGATTCGACCAGCTAGCGAAGTAGAGAGCTACAGCGAGGCCACTTGGGTCTGTCATGTACACAACGCTGTCTCACACGTGTACACAGCGTCTCCGCACCCTTCACAGTGATCGCTCAACACCTGACACTGTTTACATCCCTTGCATATCCTATCAGGCATCATAAGAGCAGAGAAATCACGTTCTATCTGTCACAGAATATTGTTACTCGAATCATTTTCATACCTGGCAATGGTGTTTACCTACGTGTATGAAGTTACACTGGCATGCGACCATATCTTATGGGTCCCTCACCTCTTTTGTCAAGCAGTGTTTATATCATTTCACAGTAAATTTTTCAAGTCAGAGTTCAAGGTTTTGAACTTCATTTCCTTCGTCAATAAGGAACTCTGACTGTCACAATAACCGCAATACACGGTAGTAAATGCTGTAGAGGTGGTCTCAGTGGCCAGAGAATACAATGACACTATTGGCGTACCTCTGTTCCCATTACGATGTAAGATATAGTGCCTATTTGTATGTAGTAAGTGGCCATTAACTGTTGGTTTCCGCGCATTTTACTCGGTGCGTAGCATGTATTTCTATTAAAATTGTTGATGCACAATGTAATTTCTATTGCTTTTTTGATGACTGAGTCCAACTAGTTTCTGTACTTGATCTGCCTGTGGTGTTCAGTGTAGCTCTCGGAAACTGTTTGGACGCACTTGTATTTCGAGTTGCCTGGGGAACTGTACTTACGCACATCATTGAGCACCATCACGTGTAGATTCAGCACAATTCTGCTGAAGCTAACCTGAGCTGTTGCTTCTACTCTGTTATTATACTTTTCAAGTTTTCTCCTAAACCAAAGGAACAATGATAATTTTAATTAGTGAGTATGATCCCTGCCTGGATGTTATTAGTGTCAGTGTGGGATTCGTGATGGTTAGCTAGTCCTAAACAATGGGTGAATTTGTACGCAGCTTGAAGGTGTTGTTTTGTTGAATCGATTGTATTACATAATTTCTCTTTGTCAGCAAAAGTGCATCTAAAATATTTCATTGTTACCATTATCTATATAACTAATTTTGATTCCGACATTGAAGCTTAGGCTGTGTGTCCCTGATAACAACAGAGTAAGAACCATAATTAAAGGGATTCGACGGATATCGCTATTTTCCTGTGCGTGTTTCTCGAGCGAGATTGCGAGAGAAATACTCTAAAGGGTAAAAAAAACTTTTAAAAAAGGCGTGTTCTGTATGAATGTAAAGGTTACAGAAACCACGGCTTCTCTCGTCAGTCCATTACCTTTTTTTGCATTTATTATTCAAGTGTGGTTGACCAGTTCTTATTGTATTGCGAATACGAGATCGAAATTGTGCGTCTGCCTTGGTAGAAATATTTTGTTCGTTATTGCCAAACAAGTTTCAGCGACAGTTCGCCATCCTCGGTGATTTTTAAATTATTGTATTCCTTATAAGCTACGGCATTAATTACATTTTATTAGTGTTGTGATACATATAAGGTGCGAAAGGAAGGATTAATATCCATTGACAGTGGAAAATTAGTATTAAAATTAGTTTTGTGTTTGCATCAAGAAGGGCCGTAGGATTTCACATCGTTTCTCTGGAGACAAAATTCAATCAAGAGAAGGAGTTATTTGTAAAATGCTTGTTGCGAATAAAGTGTCTGGTTGGTTCCACAATGGAAAGGATCACAGAGACGCAAGACTTCACGATACCGACAGGTGGCAAAGAATGATTTCGCAGCAGTGCAGTCTTATAATCGTATGCTGCTATAGTGGACCTTAAGAAAATTGTAACCAAGTCCAAAGAATGCATGCACTGAAATACAGATGTAAAATTAAGTGGTTACAGCTCCAGTCAGTACACAGGGTGATTCAGCTACCCCCAGCTGCTGGGTTTTATGTAACCTGCAACGCCTTCAAAATCTACATGCAAAATTTTTATATACTTTTGCTCACTACTCGCAAGCTCTTAACCCTAAAGAAAAATGAAAGGAGCCTTTCTGTAGGAAATTTAATGTAGTTAAACTTTGTACTGGGGTACGTTTCCGCAGGAGGCCGCAGTTATCGAGATATCAAAAACAACACGTTTGAAGCTCACTTTTGTACATTTTCCTTGAAAAATTCGAAAACTGAGGCCTCTAACGAAAACGTATGCTAGTACCAAATTTAGCTATATTAAATATCCTATATAGGAACCTGTTCAATTTTTCTGTGTAGCTGCTAGTTTGTGTGCAGAGTGCGAGGAAATATGAAAATCTTGCCCTTTGTATTTTAAGGTGTTTCAGGTTGCATAAAATCCATGGACAGAATCAGTTGAATCACCCACATACATCAATGTTACATATGCCATTGTCAGATAAGCTCATTGTACGATAGTTCTCATAGTTACCTTCCTCTTGCTGTCATCAAGAAAGTCTGGATGATATTTTTCCGAAAGTTTAATGGTATGTTTCCAGACTCATAAATCCTACACCACTTGTATAGTCGCTTGGTTACTACTTCCCCAATGATTTCACAAATTCCAAAGGAATGTTGTCTATTTCTTCTGCCTTATTTGGTCGCGAGCCTTCCACAGTTCTATTAAATACTGACCACCACTGGATCCCTATTTTTTCCATAAGGACTCCTACATCTTCTTAAAACAAGTCATCAGACAAATCCTCCCTCTCTGTGCTTAATAGTGGACTTCCCATTCCACTCTTAAAGTTGTCACTCATGCTTTTAGCTCGAGAAAAGGTTGTTTAGACTGAATCAATACATCCGGCAATCATTTCTATTTCTATTTCTTTGCATTTTTCCTGCAGCCATTTCGCCTTGGCTCCCCTTCCTACTTGATTCACTCTTAAGTGACGTATACACTCTAAGACAGAAAAAGACGCACCATGAAGGAATTATCCGAATGGGACGGAAATCGGTAGATATGATGCACATGCACAGACAAATAAATGATCACAATTTCAAGAAAAACTCGTTTTTTATTCAAGAGAAAGAGATTCACAAACTGAGCACGGAAATGGCCCTTATACAAGCAGTTATTCGGCTTGTCATTGATTGACAGAGTTGTTGGATGTCCTCTTGAGTGGTACCGTGCCAAATTCTGTCCAAATGGAACATCAGAACGTCAAAATACTGAGCTGGTTCGAGGAAACTTGTCCATAATGCTCCAAATTTTCTCAATTGAGGAGAAATCCGACGATCTCACTGGCTAAGTTAGGGTTTGGGAAGCTCGAAGACAAGAAGCAGAAACTCTCACAGTGTGCGGACGGGCAATACGTTGCTGAAATTTAAGCAAAGCTTGGCTTACCATAAAAGTCATCAAAATGGGGGGCAGGGAGTTAAATATTGTCAACGTACTGGTGTATAGTAAGGGTGTCATGGATGCCAACGAAAGAGCTCCTGCTACGAAAATAATGGCACCCTACACCATCACTCCTGGCTGTCATGCCTTATAGAGGGTGACAGTCAGGTTGGTATCCCACCGCTGTCCAAGGCGTTTCCAGACACGTCTTCAAGCTGGAACCTCATTGACTCTAGTTGGATTGTCTTCAGTGATGAGTCTAGCTTCTAACTGAATTTCTACTTGTTGTGCTCGTGCTTGCCAAACCCAACCTCTTCCAGGAAATTAGCCGGATCTCTCCCCAGTGGAGGACGTTTGGAACATTATGCGCAGGACAATCCAACCAGCCACCCGGGTTAGCCGCGCGGTCAGGGGCGCCTTGTCACGGTTTGCGCGTCTCAACCCGTTCGAGTCCTCCCTCAGGCATGAGTGTGTGTGTCGTCCTTAGCGTAAGTTAGTTTATGTTAGATTAAGTAATGTGTAAGCTTACGGACCGATGACCTCAGCAGTTTGTTCCCATAAGGCCATGATATCCCACACGAAGATATCCAACAACTCTGTCAATCAATGTCAAGTCTAATAACTGCTTCCACAATGACCAGAGATGGACCAACGCGTTATTGACTTGCTCAGTTTGTAAAGCTCTTTCTCTTCAATAAATCATCCAGTTTTTCTGAAATTACAATATTTGTTTGTCTGTACATGTACATGTACATCACGTCCACCGATTTCCTTCCCTTTCGGGTAATTCCTGTGATGCGTTTATCTCTTTTATTGTCTTAAATTAACGGTTTCGTGAATTTCCTTGAACAGTTTCCTTCTTTACGATGTTGCGGTGCCTGTGTTGTCCCGAAATACGGTGCAATATTCCGCTCGCGATAAGTGGGAGATCCGGTTTCGGGTCCTGATATGGCACAAATTTTCATAACAATTTTCATTCCATTACACGGCTGATGTTTGTCCGTTTTCGGAACAGAGTGCATTTCATGCATTTCTGTTCCGTTTTCCAACATACCGTAAAATGAACGTATCTGTCGCTCTTCAGCGGTACTTGTGCGTCATCACTGATTTGTTTTAAAACTAAAACATTCAATTAGAGTGCTTCACGGAGTATTTATTACGTCTGCTCGTGCCAGCGAGAGTAAACTTCAGAGTGTTTGCCCCAAGTAGCGGGCGGCGGCGCTTCGCAGTGGTAGGGTGGGAGGAACTCACCGTGTTTTTCGCCCCAAGTCGATAAAGCGCGCTACCAGTGCTAATGGTCTCCTCTCCGATGAGGAAATGAAAGCGGAAAGCCAGCCGCTGGCACCGAAGGGATGCTCTGCCGTAGTCCCTCGCCTCAACTCGGGAACTGCGGACGTAGCACGGACGGGCTGAGTTCTCAGCCCAGCCCACCCCCGTTTCAACCTCAGCTAAACAGCTCTGCCTTGTAGTTACACCAATACTGCTGTAAAAGTTTTTGTTATGTTAGGAGTATTATCATATATCAATAACACAGAAATGATGGAAAAGTTGTGGATCACCCTTCAAGCAAAATTATATAACAGTATAAAAATCCTGTTAGTAGAACATAAATATTTGATTTAAAACGTCTAGTAACATGTTTGTCCATTCCTTATGGCTGTCCCTGAAAAGAAACACTTCATCTTAGGGCAATCTTTCTGCACAAGTAGACACCAGGAACAGACGAGACTTGCGTAAACATTATGCACAGCAAACCACGAGAATTCATTGAACAGCATCTAAACACTACGGGATAATTGCTCCACCACTTCCCCATGTAATCAATAGGTTCGTGTTATTTACCGCTGCGCGTATTGACCTCACCAACATAGCCAACTACGACCTGTGTGGTTGAGTCACAGTAATATGTCTAAGGTCGACAATCGTCGAGTTACATGTGCAGATATCGCTACACTGTTAAGCCTTAGGATGGAAGGGAGATTTACTATCGCTCAACCATCTATATCTACACTACTGGCCATTAAAATTGCTACATGACGAAGATGACGTGCTACAGACGCGAAATTTAACCCACAGGAAGATAATGCTGTGATATGCAAATAATAAGCTTTTTGAAGCATTCAAACAGGGCTGGCGCCGGTGGCAACACCTACAACGTGCTGACATGAAGAAAGTTTCCAATCGATTTCTCATACACAAACAGCAGTTGACCGGCGTCGCCTGATGAAACGTTGTGATGCTTGGTGTAAGGAGAAGAAATGTGTACCATCACGTTCCCGACTTCGATAAAGGACGGATTTTAGCCTATCGCGATTGCAGTTTATCGTATCAAGACATTGCTGCTCGCGTTGGTCGAGATTCAATGACTGTTAGCAGAATATGGAATCAGTGGGTTCAGGAGGGTAATAAGGAACGCCGTGCTGGATCCCAACAGCCTCTTATCACTAGCAGACGAGATGACAGACATCTTATCCGCATGGGTGTAACGGATCGTGCAGCCCCATCTCGATCCCTGAGTCATAGGTAGGGACGTTTGCAAGACAACAACCGTCTGCACGAACAGTTCGACGACGTTTGCAGCAGCAGGGACTATCAGCTCGGAGACCATGGATGCGGTTACCCTTGACGCTGCATCAGAGACAGGAGCGCCTGCGATGGTGTACTCAACAACGACCCTGGGTGCACGATTGGCAAAACGTCATTTTTTCGGATGATTCCAGGTTCTGTTTACTGCATCATGATGGTCGCATCCGTGTTTGGCGACATCGCGGTGAACGCACAGTGGAAGCGTATATTCGTCATCACCATACTGGCTTACCACCCGGCGTGATGGTATGGGGTGCCATTGGTTACACGTCTCGGTCACCTCTTCTTCGCATTGACGGCACTTTGAACAGTGGACGTTACATTTCAGATGTGTTGCGACCCGTGGCTCTATCCTTCATTCGATCCCTGCGAAACCCTACATTTCAGCAGGATCATGCACGATCGCATGTTGCAGGTCCTGTACGGGCCTTTCTGGATACAGAAAATGCACGACTCCTGCCCTGGTCAGCACATTCTCTGGATCTCTCACCAATTGAAAACGTCTGGTCAATGGTGGCCGAGCAACTGGCTCGTCACAATACGCCAGTCACTACTCTTGATGAACTGTGGTATCGTGTTGAATCTGCATGGGCAGCTGTACCTGTACACGCCATCCAGCTCTGTTTCACTCAATGCCCAGGCGTATCAAGGCCGTTATTACGGCCAGAGGTGGTTGTTCTGGGTACTGATTGCTCAGGATCTATGCTCCCAAATTGCGTGAAAATGTAATCACATGTCGGTTCTAGTATCATATTTGTCCAATGAATACCACTAGAGCTCCTAAGTCAGGCAGTGTATGAAAGCATCCGATTATCATTTTTGAAAGATCTTTGTAGCAATTTTTTTTTGGCCAGTAGTGTACATCATAATCCACAAACCACCTAACGGTGTGTGGCGGAGGATTCGTTTTGTATCACTAACTGAGCCCTCCAACTCTGTTCCCCTCGAAAATAGAGTGTGGAAAGAATGACTGTTGGTAAGGCTCTGTACTGACTAATTTCTCGAATTTTCTCCTCATGGTCGCACGAGACGCGTGTAGGGGTATCTAAACACTACGATTTGCTTCCTCCTCCCCCCCCCCCCCCTTCTCCCCCAACACAGGTGCACTTACGTAGGCAATCGGTTGGTGTTATTTATCTAATATATGTGTTATTTATGTAATATGTTGTTCGCTTCTTCCCGGAAAGTGCTCTCTCGAAATTTCGATAGTAAATCTCTCTCTGATGCAACGCCTGCATGGAGTTTGTTGAGCATCTCCGTAACGCACTCGTACCGACTAAAGATAGGGATACCAGACAGATGAACAATACTCAAGAAGGGTCGAACAAGCCACTTCCTTCGTGGATGAGTTACACCTCTTTAAGATTGTTCCTATGAATATGAGTCTGGTATCTGCTTTTCTCACTATTTGTCATATGGCGTCATTCCATTTGGGATTGCTCTGGACATTTATTCCTAGATATTTTACGGAAGATAATGTTTCCAGCTGTTTGTCATCAATAGTGTAGCTATGCAATACTGGATTTCTTTTCCTATGCATGCGCAACACATTGTATTTATTAACGTTTGTGGTCAACTGCCAGAGCCTGCACCACTCATCAATTCTCTGGAGGTCATTCTGCAAATCGTTACTGTCTTCTGGCGTTGCTACTTTGTTATAGACAACCGCATCATCTTCGAACAGCCTTAGAAAGCATCTGACACTTTCTACTAGATCATTTATGTATATTGTAAACAGTAAACGTCCACTGACACTTCCCTGGGATACACCGGAAATTACCTTTACATCTGCCGATTTTGTTCCTTTAAGAGCGACGTATTGGCTTATATCTGCCAGGAACTCTTGAATCCAGTGGAAAATCTGGAAAACTCGAAACGATCGTATTCTTTTCACTAAACTTGAGTGCGAGTCGCTGCCAAACGCCTTCCCGAAGTCGAGGAACGCAGCATCAGACTGAGCGCCATTGTCTGCGTCACTATGGATCTCGTGAAAGAACAGAGCGAACTGAATGTCGTAGTATCCCTATTTGCTAAATCGATGTTGATTTTTATAGAGGAGATTTATCCTTCTCCAAGAACGTCGTAATTCTTGAGATTAAAACCTTTTCCGTAAATCTACAACAGATTGACGTCAGTGAAGTAGGTTTATAAATGTGTGCATGTGTCCTATGGCCCTTCTTAAAATGGAGAATGAGCTGCGCTAGGTACACTTCGTTGCTGAAGCGATTCACGATACATTCTACATCTATATCTACATCCATACTCCGCAGTCCACCTGACGGTGTGTGGCCTTGAGTACCTATATCGGTTCTCCCTTCTATTCCAGTCTCGTATTGTTCGTAAAAAGAAGGATTGTCGGTATGCCTCTGTGTGGGCTCTAACCTCTCTGATTTTATCCTCATGGTCTCTTCGCGAGATATACGTAGGAGGGAGCAATATAGTGCTTGACTCCTAGCTGAAGGTATGTTCTCGAAACTTTAACAAAAGCCCGTACCCAGCTACTGAGCGTCTCTCCTACAAAGTCTTCCACTGCAGTTTATATATCAACTCCGTAACTCTTTCGCGATTAATAAATGATCCTGTAACGAAGCGCGCTGCTCTCCGTTGGATCTTCTCTATCTCTTCTATCAACCCTATCTGGTACGGATCCCACACTGCTGAGCAGTATTCAAGCAGCGGGCGAACAAGCGTACTATACCCTACTTCCTTTGTTTTCGGATTGCATTTCCTTAGGATTCTTCCAATGAATCTCAGCCTGGCATCTGCTTTACCGACGATCAACTTTATATGATTATTCTATTTTAAATCACTCCTAATGCGCACTCCCAGATAATTTATGGCATTAACTGCTTCCAGTTGCTGACCTGCTATATTGTAGCTACATGATAAGGGATCATTCTTTCTATGTATTCGCAGAACATTACACTTGTCTACGATGAGATTCTATTCAAATTCACTGCACCATGCGTCAATTCGCTGCAAATTCTCCTGCATTTCAGTACAATTTTCCATTGTTACAACCTCTCGATGTACCACAGCATCATCCGCAAAAAGGCCTCAATGAACGTCCGATGTCATCCACAAGGTCATTTACGTATATTGTGAATAGCAACGGTCCTACGACACTCCCCTGCGGCACACCTGAAGTCACTCTTACTTCGGAAGACTTCTCTCCATTGATAATGACATGCTGCGCTCTGTTATTTAGGAACTCTTCAATCCAATCACACAATTCTTCTGATAGTCCGTATGCTCTTACTTTGTTCATTAAACGACTGTGGTGAACTGTATCGAATGCCTTGCGGATGTCAAGAAGCACGGCATCTACCTGTGAACCCGTGTCCAGTGCCCTCTGAGTCTCGTGGACCAATAGCGCGAGCTGGGTTTCACACAACCGTCTTTTTCGAAACCCATGCTGATTCCTACAGAGTAGATTTCTAGTCTCCAGAAAAGACATTATACTCTAACATAATACGTGTTCCAAAATTCTACAACTGATCGACGTTAGAGATATAGGTCTATAGTTCTGCACATCTGTTCGACGTCCCTTCTTGAAAACAGGGATGCCCTGTGCCCTTTTCCAATCCTTTGGAACGCTTCGCTCTTCTAGAGACCTACGGTACACCGCTGCAAGAAGGGGGGTAAGTTCCTTCGCGTACTCCGTGTGGTGTCACCGCCAGACACCACACTTGCTGGGTGGTAGCCTTTAAATCGGCCGCGGTCCGGTAGTATACGTCGGACCCGCGTGTCGCCACTATCAGTGATTGCAGACCGAGCGCCGCCACACGGCAGGTCTAGAGAGACTTCCTAGCACACGCCCCAGTTGTACAGCCGACTTTGCTACCGATGGTTCACTGACTTCTAAGCTCTCATTTGCCGAGACGATAGTTAACATAGCCTTCAGCTACGTTATTTGCTACGACCTAGCAAGGCGCCAGTATCCGTACTATTGATATTGTGAATCATGTACCATAAAGAGCGACGTTCTCCATTAATGGATTAAAGTTAAGTATTCCACCAGCTACGTCCGTTTTTCTCAATTCTAATTCCTTTGTCATGTTCCAGACCTCACGCCAGCCTGCGTGAGCTGAGACGCGTGCATTTCGGCGTCCTTTAGAAAAACATGGTTAGCTCTCCTGCCAACCACAACACTCTGTGTAAAATCTAACTGGTATCCCATCAGGTCCAGCGGCCTTTCCTCTTTCGAGCGATTTTAATTGTTTCTCTATCCCTTTGTCGCCTATTTCAATATCTACCATTTTGTCATCTGTGCGACAATCTAGAGAAGGAACTACTGTGCAGTCTTTCTCTATGAAACAGCTTTGGAAAAAGTCATTTAGTATTCCGGCCTTTAGTCTGTCATCCTCTATTTCAGTACCATTTTGGTCACAGAGTGTCTGGACATTTTGTTTTGATCCACCTACCGCTTTGACATAAGACCACAATTTCTTAGGATTTTCCGCCGAGTCAGTATATAGAACTTTACTTTCGAATTTTTTGAACGCCTCTCGCATAGCCCTCCTCACACTACCTTTCGCTTCGCGTGATTTTTGTTTGTCTGCAAAGTTTTGGCTACTTTTAAGTTTGCTGTGAAGTTCCCTTTGCTTCCGCAGCAGTTTTCTAACTCGGTTCTTGTACCACGGTGGCTCTTTTCCAACTCTTACGATCTTGCTTGGCACTTACTCATGCAATGCATATTGTACGATGGTTTTGAACTTAGTCCACTGATCCTCAACACTATCTGTACTTGAGACAAAACTTTTTTGTTGAGCCGTCAGGTACTCTGGAATCTGCTTTTTGTCACTTTTGCTAAACAGAATAATCTTCCTACCTTTTTTAATGTTTCTATTTACGGCTGAAATCATCGATGCAGTAACCGCTTTATGATCGCTGATTCCCTGTTCTGCGTTAACTGTTTCAAATAGTTCGGGTCTGTTTGTCACCAGATGGTCTAATATGTTATCGCCACGAGTCGGTTCTCTGTTTAACTGCTCAAGGTAGTTTTCAGATAAAGCACTTTAAAAAATTCTAATGGATTCTTTGTCCGTGCCACCTGTTATGAACGTTTGAGTCTCCCAGTCTATATACGGCAACTTAAAATCTCCACCCAGAACTATAACATGGTGGGGAAATCTATTCGAAATATTTTCCAAATTAACCTTCAGGTGCTCAGCCACAACAGCTGCTGAGCCAGGGTGCCTATAGAGACATCCAATTACCATGCTTGAGCCTGCTTTAACAGTGACCTTCACCCATATTATTTCACTTTTCGGATCTCCGTCAATTTCCTTCGATACTGTTGTACTTCTTATCGCTATAAAGACGCCTCCCCCTTCACTGTCCAGCCTGTCTCTGCGGTATACATTCCAATCAGAGTTTAGGATTTCATTACTGTTTACGTCTGGTTTCAGCCAACTTTCTGTTCCTAGTACTATATGGGCGTTGTGACCGTTTAGTAATGAGAGCAGTTCTGGGACCTTTCTATAGACGCTCCTGCAGTTTACTATTAGCACATTAATATTGTTATTCCCTGTTGCATTTTGCCTACTCCTACCTTGCCGCCTCTCAGGAGGCGTCTTGTCGGGCCTAGCGAGGGAATTCTCTAACCTAAAAAACCCACATGTGCACTCCACACGTACTCCGCTACCATTTTAGCCGCTTCCTGCGTGTAGTGCACACCTGACCTATTCAGGGGGACCCTACATTTCTCCACCCGATAGCGGAGGTCGAGAAATTTGCACCCCAGATCTCCGCAGAATCGTCTGAGCCTCTGGTTTAAGCCTTCTACTCGGCTCCAAACCAGAGGACCTCGATCGGTTCTGGGATCGATACTACAACAAATAGTTAGCTCTGATTCCACCCCCCCCCCCCCCCCCCCCCCCCCCGCCCCAGCGAGGCTTTCCGCCTTCACCAACTCCGCCAACCGTCTGTACGAACTTAGGATGACCTCTGAACCCAGACTGCAGGAGACATTAGTGCCGACATGAGCAAAAATTTGCAGTCGGGTGCACCCAGTGCTCTCTATCGCCTTCGGCAGGGCCTCCTCCACATCTCGGATGAGACCCCCCGGCAAGCAGACAGAGTGAACACTGGTCTTCTTCCCCGGCCTTTCCGCTATTTCCCTAAGGGGCTCCATCACGAGCCTAACGTTGGAGCTCCCAATCACTAATAAACCCCTCCCCCCGTGTGCCTGCTCGGACCTTGCTGAAGGAGCGGCTACATGTCCACTCTCAGGCAGACCGGGCGATGCCACACGGACAGCGTCCACATTGACCCTCCGCCTCGTGCGCCGCGAACGCAGCTGAACCCGCCACTCCCCTTGGGGAGAGGGTGGCCCAACCGTTCCCGGTACCCGTGAAGATGTCTCGACAGCAGGGACAGTGCGTGAAGCATGTAATACCTGGGGTGTACCTTGCGACGCACCAGACTCCCCACTGCCGCTACACTCCGAGGCAGCAGCCTGAAGACTGCTGACCGCGTCCATCAACACGTTCAGCTGTTCGCGAAGAGTGGCCAGCTCCTCCTGCGTCCGTACACAGCAGTCACACATCCTAGCCATCCTAAGAAATCAGTTTACTGTAGGGAGTTAATCAACTTTTAACTAGACTTCTAATTTACTAAAGGCGATTGGTAGTTGTCTAAACTGTGGTTACTAGACACTTCTTGTAGAAAACAATGAAAATAGCACTACCTGTCTCTGGACTGCATGGAAAACAAACACTAGCACTACTTTCACTATGGCTGACTAAAGGGACTCTCTCTGACTGTATTCAAAACAAACACGAAATCTATGGAACACTATTACTAGCACTCGACAATTAAAGCTTCCTAAAAGCAAAAACACACGGAAGAAGAAGTGACAAGTAATAAAAATACAGTTAATACTTAAATTAATGTAGCTCCATGCACAGCACAAGTGACTGCTATAATGGCAGCAAGTCCTTTCGCATAATCTTTGTAGAATCCTATAAGTGTCTTATCTGGTCCTTACGCCTTTCCACTACTAAGCAACTGTAATTCGTTTTCTATTCCGCTATTCATTATCTCAATATCTTCCATTTTGACGTTCGTACGACGGTTTAAAGCAGGCTCCGTGTTACAATCTTCCACAGTGAAACAATTTTGGAAGACCGAATTCAGTATTTCGATCTACTCTCTGTCATCTTCCTTTTCGATGCCAGTGTGGTCACTGAATGAATGAATAGATAATTCTGGCCCACTTGCAGATTTTACATACGACCAAAACTTGTTAGGGTTTCTTTTCACATCAACTGACAAAGTCTTATTTTCAAATTCATTGAACGCCTCTCTCATTGCTATTCATAGGCTCATTTTCGTTTCGTTCAGCCTTTGTTTGTCAGCCAGGATTTTACTTGTCTTGAATGTGAGGTGAAGTTCTCTTTATTTACGCAGCAATCTTCTGACACGGCTCTTATATCATGGTGGGTCTCACCCATCCCTGAAGACCTTCATGGAACACATTTGTCCAGAGCATATGGCATAATTCGTTCGAATTTTTTCCGTTTGTTTTGCACATCTTCGCTCTCATCAACGAATATTTGGTTCTGACTTCTCAGGTACTGTGAAATTTGTATCCTGTCACTCTTTGTAAGCCGGCCGCTGTGGCTGTGTTGCAAGGTGTTGCAAGGGCAGCTGTACGTATTTATCGAGAATATTCCCAACAACGAAGCCTTCGACCCCGTTCTGAAATCGAGAGGGAAGTACGACACGTGGGTAGAAGTGAAGAAACTCCAAAGAGACAACGAAACCGAGGGAGTTCCCAGTCTTATAGTACTATCGATAAAAGACTTCGCCATTCCTCATACCGGGTTGTTATAACCAAAATGCAGTTACACACTGAGGTTCATTGTGGACTGTAATTATCGTACGTCAGCGTAACTTGGTAGATATGCTAATGCGTTAATGAGGCCATTAACGCTGGAAGAAATTAGTTCCAATTTTGGCCACCAGATGCAAATCAAATCGCGTTGTACGTTTCCAGCGCTCATGTTGAACAAAGGGTGTAAGCGGCGGATAATAATAAAATGACCATTATACCTTTCTCACTTGTCTGACCTTTCCGCCAACGTCCCGTTCCTAATCCATTACAAATGGAAACATTTCTATACGTCTTTCTTGCATTCAGCACCATATTCACATCCGGTGGCGAAAATTGGAACTACGTAATTGTTTTGCGTTGTAAATCGATTCCGCACTAACTCATTAGAATATTTTCCAGGTTTCGTGCCACACGATGATTACATACTTCACTGGACTTCTGTGAGTAGCTGCATTTTGAATAAACTGATGAGCGAGAACATTATGACCACCAGCTTAATAGATTGTCTGTCCGTCTTTGGAAAGAAAAACATCACTGATTCTGCGTATCAGGGATCCGACAGTTCCTCGCCAGGTTTGTGGAGGTATGTGGCATAAAAATATAGGCACAGATCATGTAATTTACCTAAATAACGAGCCACTAATTTTCGTACTCGGTGATGGCGCCATAGAACGACCCAGGTGGGTTCCACAGAATTTACATCAGGTGAAT
The DNA here is from genome assembly GCF_023897955.1 of Schistocerca gregaria. Lineage (NCBI taxonomy): Eukaryota > Metazoa > Arthropoda > Insecta > Orthoptera > Acrididae > Schistocerca > Schistocerca gregaria. The sequence continues at coordinate 837,549,114 of NC_064922.1, forward strand.
TTGATTGCCTATACATCAAGGTCACGCACGACCGCTACGGTCGCAGGTTCGAATCCTGCCTCGGTCATGAAAGTGTGTGATGTCCTTAGGTTAGTTAGGTTTAAGTAGTTCTAAGTTCTAGGGGACTGATGACCTCACATGTTAAGTCCTATAGTGCTCAGAGCCATTTGAACCATTTTGAACATCAAGGTCAGTTCACTAAATTGCTTCTCCAACCAACAAGTATGAAGGGATGTAGGTGGTTCGCAGCTGTCACCGTGTCTTCCATTACTATCACAGGTCCCATGCAAGGGCAGCAGAATGTCTCCCACACCATAATACTTTTCTCCGATGACGGCGTTAGTGAAGACGATCAATGATCGTAGTAGTGTTACAAGAATGTGAATCACGAAGAACCGACACGTTTCCATCGATCGACGGTCGAATACCGATGTCCCCGTGTCCACTGGAGACGTAATTGATGATGTCGTTGGGTCAACATGGGAACACGTAGCAGTGGTGTGCTGAGGAACTTCATCTTCAACAATGTATGATGAACGGTGTGCTGCGAAACACTTGTGCGTGCAACAGTATTGTGTTCTGTCTGCGGAGATGCCATAGATCACCGTCTGTCCTACTCTACAGAGCATGCAAGCCTACGAAACCCACGTTCTGTGAAGAGTCGTGGATGTCCAACCTTTTAGCACCCAGTGGTAGTTTCACTGTCCTACCTCTTTCCGTAGATGCTTACGACAGTAGCACGTGAACATTCGGCCAGCTTCGCCGTTTTCGAGATGCTCTTTCACAGTCTCTAATAATAATCTGCCCTTTATAAGAGTCACTTATCTCAATGGATTTCCCCAATTGCAGCCCATATCTTCGGTCTGCTCCGCTTACATACTTTTGCTACTGTGTCACTTGCCCGCAACACCACCAGGTGGCATCCAACGTCGCAGTGGGCAGTGGTTATCACGTTTTGGCTGATTAGCGTATAACCACCCAGTAACAGCGAATTGGTAAGGGAGTTCGGTCCGTCCTTCGTCTGTGAGGTGACTGCGTAAGCCCTCAGAATTGAACTACCATTTTGAAGAAGGCACAGTTAGATATGGAAGATCGAATAAGAGGGAATTATCGGACATCTGTCGACGCGTGGTGAGTGACATAGCAGACGCTCCCAATAACAGTGCGTTGGTGGGCGCTGACTTCGTGGCTTCAAGAACAAGGCGGAGGACAACGAGTTTACGCGAAGTCGATTTCGTCGGTTTACCAAAGACGATGCTGTCTTAATCGAAGACAGAGAGGGTCAAGTCAAGAGGATTGTCGGGTCCGCTCTCCACCGAACTCTGGCAAACATCCGTATTACAATCGCAGTGTTTTCCAACTTGTCTACGAGGTATGCAACATGATGTGTCCATGTCATTTTGCAGCCAAAGTAGACACCAAGAGGCTTAGTATGTTACAGAACAGGAAGGTTGTACAGGCCAAGCTGAAGTTCAGACGAGAAATAATTGTGCCGTTTTCTAGTGACTATTACCACTGCAGATTTTTCTGGCAACAGGCTGAGCCCATTTCACAACTTCCATGTTGCCAGCTTGTCAGATGTGTCATGAAGCCATAAACGTGTCACCCAAAAGCACAAAACTAGTAAATGCAAACGTCGGCAGCGTACTGAAGAACTTTGACGTCGGGGCTAAATGGAGTCTCCAGGTCGTAGGATGAACAGTAAGGGACTCAATTTCGCATCCTGTGGGAGGCCACGGGACATTATGCAAGGCTCATACAACAAGTTGTCCTGGTCACGAACTAAGACAGAACGACAGCCGAGCAAGCCTTAGGTAATTCGTAAAGGCGATAGCGAGAGATGTAGCAGTTTTTTCATTAGTTCAGTTATCATAACATTGTCATACGCCCTAGGAAAATCAAGAAATAAAGCCATCAGGACAGGAAGGTTTTCAATGTCCATTTAAGACATATGATCCTCAAATGAAACTATATACGGTTTCAGAGATCTTTCAAGTCTCAAATAACTACGGTGTACATATGTAGACTGAAGCGATGAATGAAAATTTGTATCAAGACCGGGTCCAAACCCAGGTCTTCTGCTCGATAGGAAGATGCGCTGATCAGTTCGTCACTCTTACATAGCAATTTTGCGCAACTTTGCACAACTGCACGAACCACCCTAACATGACTTGTTTCTCATTCCAAATTCCCAGTTAGGCCTTGGTATTCCCGATTTGGTACTCCCCAAAAGTCGAAAGTCATTTCAGCGGCTTTCCAGCTGTATTGGAATAACACCGAACGAAGCAGGGGATCCTGCCTAAGACACAGGCGAAGGTTCGAAACCCGGCCTTCGTACAAATTTTTATTTGTCACTTCAGAGTGCATATCTATATCACAGATGTTTGAGATCTGAAAGGTCTCTGGAACCATATAGTTACATTTGATTAAAGCACCTATGCCTGGGTTTCAAGTAAGATCCCTCCTTTCGTTCGGTGCTGTTCCAGTACACTTGATGAGCCTCTGCAATGCTGTTCAAGCTTAGACGGAATACCAAATGGGCTGAAGGGTGAATGGGAAATTGGATTCAGGAGGAAGGCGTGCAGATCTAGTCATGCAGTTGTACAAAGTCACATTGCCACGGTAGCGTAGTGGTTAGCGCGTCTGCCTAATGAGCAGGAGACCTGGTTTCGAATTCTGGCCTTGTTACAAAATTTTCTTTCGTCACTTCAGTCTGTAAACGTACATCCTAGATGTTTGAGATGTATCTGGAACCATGTGGTTTCATTTGATTGCGGCCGGTGTGGCCGAGCGGTTCTAGGCGCTTCAGTCTGGAACCGCGCGTCCGCTATGGTCGCAGGTTCGAATCCTGCCTCGGGCATGGATGTGTGTGATGTCCTTAGGTGAGTTAGGTTTAAGTAGTTCTAAGTTCTAGGGGACTGACGACCTCAGATATTAAGTCCCATAGTGTTCAGAGCCATTTGAACGACTTTTTTTTATTTCTTTAAAGCACATATGCCTGGGTTTCACGCAGCATTCCCCGTTTAATTCGATGCTAAGGTGGTATTCGAAAGCGTTTGGGGAGCCTTTGCAGTGCTGTTCAAGTTTAGGGGGAATACGAAATGGGCTGAGTGGTCCATTTGGGTTGAAGAGGGGGGCGTGCTAGGGTATAGCGGTGTATATCGGCGTACAGTGATATACGTCGTTTCTGTTCGTCGGAACTTTGTTGCCAGTGTCAGTTAAACCTCCATCATCAGGTGGATTTACATTTGTTAGTATGACATATGTGCGTTTGTATTACGATTTTTGGATTAACTTGCGGCACTGTTTAGTGGAGAAACAAAATACTCGAGTGGACACAGGTTCCTCTCACTATCATAACACAGCAAATGTGTATGTATATTACACATGTGATGTATATGTATAGTATACGTGTGATGTCTTACGACACTGAAAATAACCTGTGACCACTGGGGTGTTTTGTTTCTCCACTAGAGAGTGCCACAAGTTCCTCCAATAATCGTAACACAACACTCACATATATCATACTAACAAGTGTAACTCCACTTATGATGAAGGTTTAAACCTTTGAAACGCGTTCTGGACCGGTAATAGTTCACTTGTTTTATTCGATTTTATCGACTGTTTTAGACATTCACTCTAATGTATAGTAAGGACACATCTGTAATTGCAGCGCATAAAATGCAATACTGACTAGTATTGCCGCGCGGAGTGATCGCGCGGTTAGAGGCGCCATGTCACTGACTGCGTGGCACCTTCCGCTGGAGGATCGAATCCTCCCTCGGGTATGGATATATGTGTTGTTCTTAGCATAGGTTAGTTTAAGTAGTGTGTAAGTTTAGGGACCGATGATGTCTACAATTCGGTCCCTTAAGAACTCACACACATTTGAACATTCTGACTAGTATTGCTGACTAGTTCAAAATGGCTGAGCATTATGGGACTCGACATCTGAGGTCATCAGTCGCCTAGAACTTAGAACTACTCAAACCTAACTAACCTAAGGACATCACATACATCCATGCCCGAGGCAGGATTCAAACCTGCTACCGTAGTAGCAGCACGGTTCCGGACTGTATGGCCTAGTAGTGCTCGGCCATCCTGGCCGGCGCTGACTAGTTGTTCTTTGATGTGCAGTTGTGTATGTTACGTTGTTATATCTGCCTACATGTCAATATCTTCTAAATACGGTATATGAATGTCAAAAAACTACAAAATTGGTTGTACTTACTGCTAAACCCGCTATAGATTGTTCTCATTACGTTGTATTATGTTTTATAGATGCTTGAAAATGGCGTAATGCTAAAATTGCACTCGGAAAATTAGACTCCAACAGGTGAACGCAAGATTAAATCCTCTAAAAAGTACTGAAAAGTGACACATTCATGAGTCATCATCAAGATTTAAATCTAGACCAGAGAGATGCATTCTGTAATATTATCACCAACGCTACGAGCATTGGATAATGCTGAAAAATATGAATATAGTTAAACGAAAACATCAAAAAGTGTATGAATAACGATTTTTTTATAGAGTTTATTCAAGAAAATACGATATGACGTTTCACTGCAACAAAATCATGACTGTTTTGATTGCTAGTCTTGGTTGATCATGTAATGTTAAAAGTAAAACAGAGTGAATTACTTTCCGATGTTGTTTTATAATGAAAACAACAAAGGAGGAACAACAGAGTGTGCGGTTTGCTAACGCACCCAGGAGGTCAGTGACCTTCGCAAACCGCTACGCTGCTCTCGCATTACCACAAGTGTTCGCGTGCGAGTACGTGTGTTTGGTTGGCTCTCTCTGGGGAACGCAATTTCCTCAAGTGCCACAGCACATGTGCGCAGTCCACACTCTAAAGGGACCGTCTGGTTTAGGTCAACGAGCCGTGTGCCTGCCCTATGGGTGAAGTCGCGGCTTAAGCTGACTCCCTAGCGCCCTGCCTGTGGCTGCTCGTTCGTATCATCTCTTTTTCTTGATAGTGTCGAGGTCATCACTCGTATATTCACTTGTAGAACTACTAGCGTGCAAATAAAAATACGATTGACCAAGTAACTGCCCCGAGAAGAAACATAGACAAAGCCGGGCGAACAGGCACGACAAATGAAAACGTTGTAAATGTGCTGGCCTCGAATTGTAAGTAGTCTCGTTGGGCCGAGTACATAAACTAAGTAGTCGATTGTACAGTGCCAATTTAAAGTAACGTACTCGTAATAAGTTCTTGAAATTGGCCGAAAATGTCGATTTTCAATGTACTTTTTATTTGTTAGTAGAACTCAAGTATAATAAGCTCCCAAAGTTTCAGTGATGAAATCGTATGATGTGTCACGCAACCATTCTGCCATTCCCACTATTTGAAGTAACACTGCTATACTAGCTCTATGAACAACGATTCCGTGCATTTCTTTCAAGCGAACTTGCACAGGACACATCTAGAAGGCTGTGATATACACTCTTTGGTTTTATGCATCATCTGTGACTCTGTTCCGTATCTTAGAAATACAGTTTAACCCAGAACCTAAATGAGTCTCTAAATTCACTCTTATGGAAACGATGCCCTAAACCACATTTTCATTTGCTACAGTTTTCAGAATTGCTGTGTATGATGGAGTACTTGTATTTACTAATGGGAACTTAGGGAGACTGAAGGTATTAGGGAAAATTGTCTTTGAGATACGAAACTTAGTCCTGACATGTTGAGAAAAATATATTTACAGCTCCTCACTGCAGCTGAGAAGTCAATTGAAGACCTGCTAAAGGAAACAAAGTGGGGAAAAAACCAGAGGAGAAGCCTTGAAGAGAAAGAAGGAAAAGGAATCCTTAGCACATATCTGGCGCTTTCTGAAGTAGTGACATAACAAAAAACGTTAAGTTGAATTTTAAATTGTATTTCTTGAAAATTATGTTTTTTAAAAGTTTTTTACTATTTTCTCATACACTGTGGACGCTAGACTCATGAAATTTTGTACACTTCTTTCTATAAACCCAAAAATTGTTTGTCAAGAGTAAATTTGGAAATTCTGAGAATAGGCTGAAATATGGGGCAAAGTGCTTGGAATTTTGCATGTATTTTATATCATACTTACATAATTCCAATTGAAAAATTATAAAAATTCTACTATTCGATGTATACAAAAAACCTCATGAGAGAAGCTTACTGTGTGCGAACAGGACATTTTGTAGAAATATCTTGAATGTTTTCTGAGAGAAAGGTTCATATACTCTTTATCTAAAATAAAACTTTCAAATTCCATAACAAAATTAACTATACACAGTGTACCCTTTATCTTGACTACTCTAAATAACTGATTGTCCAGATGCAAATTACAAAATGTTTCAAGCAAATGTTCTTTAGCCGTCTGGTGGACATCAATCAGCATGATTGCCTTCGTTGTAGATTTGTTTTTTTACATAGATATGAATAGCGCTAGGACTTTTTCAATGGCACCATGCATTTTTTATTCGGTAATTAATTTCCTCTCCTAAATACCTATTCAAAAATGTATCACACTGTACCATTCACTGAAACACAATGTCATTAATTATATAACGCAACATTGACGGAATCACAAACTCGTCCACTTGCTGGATTTGTCAGAATACAAATGAAAACCAAGTAAAAACATCACCCACAATTGACTGTACCATTGCCCAGGAGTGGAACATTCAAAGTTGCTGAAAGTGGTGATCCTGGAGACACCGATACACGGGTGCACTCGTTGAATGAAAGAATTATTTACTGCTTCTAGTGTTGCCTGCTGAAGAGAATTACAAGCAAGCACGATAAGTTAATCCATGTCCTCTCGAGTTGCTGGAATAGTGCATCCTCAAAGGAAGAAGTCCAGAGGATTCACATCAGGAGACCTAGCAGGCCAAGTAACTATTCGGCCTCGACCAGTCCATGTGGCAGGATACCTTCGGTTCAGAACACGACATGCACGCAAGGCATTATGTGCTGGACATCCATCGTGTTGATACCACGTAAGCATTCTGCTTCTTAAGGGCACTTCATCTAGAAGTGGAGGAATAATTTGTCTTAGGAAGTTGGCATACGCTGTACCGTTTCGACTACCATTGATGAAATAAGGGGCAAATAATTGTAGTACCAAGCATCCCACACCAGACGTTAACCCTCCATTGACGTTAATGTTCCACCTGTCTAAGACGTCGTGGGTTGTCACTGGACCAATAATGCATGTTCCTTGTATTTGCTGTCCTTTTTTTAAGAAGTAGAATTCATCGGTAGATAGAACATTGGAGAAGAAGGTCGGGTTGGCGAAGATTTGCTGCTGTACCCACTGACAGAACTGTGCACGGTTCTGGAAATCATTCCCATGCAATTCTTGATGTAGGTGTACATGGTAAGGATGGAACCGGTATCGTGTAAGAATACGATGCACACTGGTTTTAGGAATGCCAAACTCGTGTTCAAGCTGTCGTGTGTTCACATGTGGATTCATAGCAACGGAAGCGAGAACAGCTTCGTCTTGTGCGAATGCTACGACGGTTGCGTTGTCGTGGGTTGAAACTTCCCGTTTTCTGAAGTATCACAACAAGATCAGAAAACATTCTTAGAAAGTTAGGTTCTTGTCAGGATATCGCTCTCTGTACAGATCCGCTGCCTGAGTAGCATTTCGCCTACCTTCAACAACAACAATAAAAGAAACGTTATGTATATGCAGTTTGTAGGAAGGACAGACTTAACTGCATGCCTACACTACACAACAGTATTTAGAAGGACTAAACTACTGTACTAAGTGTACCCGTACATAAGATTACTGTCCTAACTTACATTCCCCATAGATGAGTAGCATTTCTACGAGTACATTCTGCTCACACAACTTTTCAACTGACGACGGTTGACGGAATGACGGGTGTGCATTCTACTTATATTTACATTTGTCCTCTGGCAACGACAGCACGTGGATGTGTTCCATTACCCCGAGTACCTGCACTAAGCGCTAGGAGCGTCAACGTCTGTGTTGTGTTATGTCATTAATAACGTTGTGTTTCAGTGAATGGTACACTGTGATACATTTTTGAATGGGTCTTTAGGAGAGGAAATGAATTACCGAATAAAAAATACAGGGTGCCATTCAAAAAAGTCATACCGCTGTTCATATCTTTGTAAAAAACAAAGCTACAACGAAGGCAATCATGCTGATTGATGTCCCACAGACGACTAAAGAACAATTGCATCTGGACAAATAGTTATTTAGGGTGGTCAAGATAAATATGACACCCTGTATATAATCCAAGAAACTTAACTGTAGCCCGCATTTCGTGGTCGTGCGGTAGCGTTCTCGCTTCCCACGCCCGGGTTCCCGGGTTCGATTCCCGGCGGGGTCAGGGATTTTCTCTGCGTCGTAATGGCTGGGTGTTGTGTGATGTCCTTAGGTTAGTTAGGTTTAAGTAGCTCTACGTTCTAGGGGACTGATGACCATAGATGTTAAGTCCCATAGTGCTCAGAACCATTTAAACCATTTGAACTTAACTGTAAATGCGTTACTTTCACGTAAAGAATGGTACAACATTTCATTGCCGTATCTTCAGATTGTGGATTTGGTGCATCTTTTAACCTGTGTGTGTTGTTCATGAACTCCCCCCCCCCCCCCCTCCCCCATTAAACAGGCAGAAGTACCTCCGTGCTTCCTTGCCGGGGTCAGCTCATGAGGAAACAATTACACTCATGTGACATAGTTTCCTTCCCCCCTCACTGTGACTCTCAGAACTTTTTGTTGTGGCTATGATCAACGAAAGAATACGTCACTTGAGATGTGGACAACAAATGTTCGTGAGAGAAACCGTTATGGTATAAGTGGAATACTCTACAAGAGGACACTTGCCTCTGCACGGAGAGAGTGGTTTTTATAGTTTCGTATTAATAATAGGCCAGTGAAGAAAGTGAACGGCCTTTCAAACGCCTTATAATCCTTTTTACCTGTAGGCAACCTATAGCGCATGCCGAGACAGAACAGGGAACAACACATAACATTGCAACGAAGTCTTTCGTGACCGATTAAAAGTCTCGGTTAACTTCGATGACTACTTCCATCATCATTCGTTGGAGCTGAATTCGACTGTCGTAAAACAAGCAAGGTTCTAACTTCTATCCACAGTGAACGGCATGCGATTGACTAGATTACGTCACGAAGCGGTGCAAACAGATATGGCGTCTGGATCCAGAGCTTACGTACTGTCCGAATAAATGTTTATCTTGCCGCAAAGAAGCCCATTTCCTGAATAAAAGGTAAATGATATGGTTGAACGATCCTGCAGAGTCAAGCGAAGAATATCTGTCTGCTCGAGTGATAGACACGTTGGACTATTAATTTGTTGCTTGGCGTTGAGTATAGCTCTCATGAACCCATCGATCCGATATTCGAATGAAAGTCGTGGAATCCCAGTCAAAACGCGTAGCAATATCGCGACACCTGAAACCACACAGATCAGGCTCCTCTTGGTAGTAAATTTGGGCTCATTGTTTTAGACGTTTCTCCTTTTTACAGGAGACATACGATCCTCATATCAGTAACCAAGATTTAAATGCGTCCTGCAAATAATACTCTGACCGAAAAAAACTTAACACCAGCAAGGAGTTGTGCGACATAAAAGAAAGTTGTTATGCGTGTTTCTACATTTGAAAGATAATACCTATTATTATTTCGCGCCAGCCGCATAAGATTGGCGGTAGTAGAGCCACTATGAGGATATAAGTCAGGTTTTCTACAGATACACGCTGTGAAGCGCGTGAGCGTTAGTCTAGCTTCGACAGTGGACGTTGTCAGTTGATGTTAGACAAAAGTGGCTTAAAGGCAACAAAGACACTATTATCAACATCTCACTGACTATGAAAGAGGTCGTGTAATAGGGCTACGAGAAACTGCGATACTGCAGAAAATGTTGGCAGCAATGTAGCTACTGTACGATTTTGTGAAGTACGAACTGTGTGTTGGTTCTGGTGAATCCTCACATTAGTAAGAGATGAATACCAGGTTCAAAACATTTGTCTAAGCAGAAATCGGTTCCGCGACTTATCGTTTCCTAGGCGGACCTCTACTGCTAGACCACCACGCCCGACAGATCATGATGAAGCTTCGCTGCCCTCTGAAGATGTTGCAGTTGTTTACTTTACTGCTTTTCCCACCAGATACTGCTCCCATCATTATCACGAGATGTCACTCAAAACGCCAATTGCATGTGGAACCTTAATTTATATGAATATAGGGTGCCTCAAAAAATTGAAGCAAGAGATAGTGGGTCCACAACCGGTTATGCCGAGATAGGCGACCAATGGTCAGAAATGCATATTTATCATGTTATGGACATACACAACGTACACCGAATAGCAACAATGTAGCTCACAGAAATTGTTCGAAGCGACGGCTACCAGTCTCGGCCATTTATTGCAACGTATGCAGTTCTGCCGCAAAGATCCTGAGTGTCTGTTCTACACTGCAGCAGGCAGCGGTTGATAAACAGCTTACACCTCCGACCACCAGACAGACTTACTACAAACAGTTTAGCTCATAGGACACGTGTCACGCGACGACCGCATGCATTGCTAGGGCGGATTGATCTGTGTTGCACACACATCTCTGTTCCTGGTGTCAGTTGCCCGTTGCATCATACAACTTGTATGTGTGGTGAAGTGTGTTACTGCATACAGTGCATAACTCATGGACAAAGATGGAACGTTACTCGACATGGGAGCTGACAGACATGCATTTAATGTGTGGTGCGGCAGGACGCAGAGCCCGAAACGCACCATGAATGTACATAGACCGATCTCCCACGAGGTGTCATCTTAATTGGAAAAAGTTTATCAGCATGGACACAAACTTATGAGTGACGGGTTCGTTCACGCGACTGAGAGCTAGCCAATGTTCCTGCCAGAGAGATGTCCAAACATCAGACTTTTTGAGGAGATGGTGTTGGATTCTGCGGCCGACCACCCAGTGATAAAAATCCATCAAGTTGCCCGGGAAATGCAAACTTTGAGGGCCACAGTGTGGACAGTACTGGTGGAACAGGTATTACGCCCCTGTTATAAAGATTGTGTGCAAGCACTGGGAACAGCGGATTTTGAGGCTCATGTTCACTTCTGTCGATGGATCACCCACCACAGCACCGTACTGCCGAGCTTCGTACAGTTTGTATTGTTCTCAGATTAAGTCTCATTCACCTTTAATGGTGTTTTCAACAATTGCAACAGCCATGTCTGGAGTGAGGACAATCCCTACGCCACCTACACCGGCGGTCATCACCAACAATACTCTGTCAACGTATGGGCGGGCGCTGTCCAAGGTCAACTACATAATGCGACCTCCCTGTTTGACAGCTCCACGTTACCTGGTATTCCTGCGAGACGTGCTGCCACAGTTCTTAGAGACTACACCGCTTCTTGTCCGCGAAAGAATGTTGTTTTCAACACGATGGTGCACCGGCTGACTTTGATGTTAATGACTGCGAGCACCTGAACAACACCTACCCTCATTGTTGGATTGAAAGTGGAGGTTCCGTTTCACGTCCAGCGTGATCGCCGGATCTCGCGTCTATGGAATTTTTCTACTGGGTTTACATCAAGACGTAAATCCCAGTAGAAACAAATGATCTGTTTGATACGAGTCCAAGCTATGTGTCTCCTGGTACAACAGACACCAGGGATCTTTGAGAAAGCGCAGCAGAATTTTTTGAGCCACTGGCATGTATGCATTGAAATGGGCGGTTGTCACTTTGACCATTTACTATAAGCTGCCTTGTTATCACGCAATGTACGCTGTGTATGTCCGTAACACAATAAACATCCATTTCTATACATTTGTTCCCTGCTTCAATACAAGCAGTTGTGGACCCTCTATCAGTTTCACCCAAGAGGTTTGAGGCACACTGAAGAAATAGGTAGACAGATGAAAGGTATGGGCTGAGATTCGATCAGGATAGAGCCAGTGAAAAATTGAGTCGATTCGCCCCTTTGGGCGGTCGGGCTACCGGAAAAAAAACAACAACTTCTATAGCATGGATTTACGAGAAAGTTTCACAAAACGCTTATTGCATCAACAACGGGATTTCTATCTAGCTTTTAGACATTATTTAATCAAAGAAAATCTATTTTATTAATTATTCTTTCTAGTTTCCGCAGGTATGTGCCGAGTTTCGCTCAATATATAGCTTGTTATGTGCGTAGCGCAAATTCTTACTTTGATGCTGTCACGACCCGGCTGCCTCTTGCAGACATCTAGTTCCGACTCGAAACACGTCTGCTGTCTCTGCGCATCTCCTCACCACTACTCAAACGTTTACCGCGTGCACCTAGCTCTGTTAGCTGTCAAAGATCTTACTACTCGAAGATGTACTACTCGTCCAACCTTGCGGTTGGGAACTATCGACATTTTTCACTGGTTCTATTCTGATCGAATCTCAGCACATACCTTTCACAGAGTAACATGTAGATGGCATTACCCATAAGCACTAAGTGATTGCTCAGTAATATGAATTATTTACATGTCCAACTACACACTACGCTTAATATTAATTTGGTGTTTTCTGTATATCTTCACGGTGTTTCAGTTTAATGGCCTTCAGTGTATAATAACAGAGCTATGAAAAAAATATCAATCTTAGTTAGTGCCTAATAGAATATTAGACGAAAAGAGGTATAACGGTGCACAGCTGTAGCCTGTTGCTTCGGCGGCATGCTGGCAGCTGGTTCTACAGGCACCGTAGTGACGCAGCGCAATGCGTCAGTCAGCTGTGTGCTGCGTGCTGCGTGTGCGTGCCGCTGCAAAGGTAACAAAGCACAGCGCCGAGAGGCTAGCTACGACGCCTGCGTGCACACAATGCTCTGGAGAACAGCAGTGGCATTCCGTAATACGTGTGTGCTTCCCGTTGGCGTGCAGTTAGTTTCAGCTGCGGTACACACGTATACAAATGAACAGTTCCAGTGTCAAGAATAGCCCAGCAGTACAGAGGGATAATTAGTAATACGAAGACATTGAAGTAATTAGAGCCGAAACACAAGATCGAACTGGGAAAGGATATAGGAAGAAAATTGACTGTGCAGTTTTAAGCACAACATCTCGACATTTGCCTTAAGCGATTTAGGAAAACCAAGAAAAACATAAGTCTGTATTGCCGGTAAGAAATATGAAAGCACACCGGACTCGCACTCGGGAGGACGACGTTTCAAACCAGCGTCCGGCCCTCCTGATATAGGTTTGACAACTCTATGCAAACGCCGCTGCTCTCTATCGTTAAGTCACTGCGCTGTCCGTGGTCAGCGGTAACTCCCTAAATGTGGTATTCTCGGTACACTCTTGACACCGTGGGCCTCGGAATATTGAATTTCCTAAAGATTTCAGAAACTTTATGTCTCTGCGTCTCACCTCCAACTACTATTCCGCATTCAAAGCCTATTAAGTACCGTCGTGCGGCCATAGTCACGTCGGAAGCCCTCTCACATGCATCATCTGAGTACAGTGACAGCTCCGCCAGTACACTGTACTCTTATACCCTGTGTACGCCATACTACCGCCATCTGTATATGTGCACATCAATATCCCATGACCTGTCACCTCAGTGTAATTTCCTTGTTATTTAGTGCGCTTTTATCATTTCATAAACAGAATATGGTACTGCAATATCCGGACCATAAAGTAATTCTAAACGGTGTTAAACTTTATTTCATTTCGAGCAAAACGCTCAACTTTTGGAATAACTTTTAACACATTGAACATAACACTACAGAAATATTTGTACTACGTTTTTGTAGTAAATCACATCTTTTTACAATTTCTATTCCGTAGCTGCAAATTTCAATCGGTGTGAAATTTCAGTACACCATCGGTAACTCGCAAAATGTTTAACCTAACTCTACTGAAACATCTACGCATTGTTTTTATGCAAAACGCTGTTAAAGTTTAAATTTTGTTTCTTCAAATTTCAGCGGACGTGTGAGTGTTTGAAACGTCGATTTTTGTGGAAACAATTGAACGGAAAGGTTCAAACTCAAGATTAATTGCGTTCATGTGTTTCTGAACTATCTTAGTAACGAATTAAATTATTTTACTCTTCTAAAAATTTTTGTGCGCTGTTGCGCAAGAGTAACGAACAGTCGAGAAGAGTAGTTTACCGAGCGAAGTTGTGCATTGGTCTGCACACTGGACTCGCGTTCGGGAGGACGGTGGTTCAAATGCTCGCCTGGCCATCCAGATTTGGTTTCCCGTGGTTTCCCTAAAAGCTGGGAGGGTTCCTTTGAAAAGGGGCGGCCGGTTTCCTTCCGCATACTGTCTTAATCCGAGCTTGTACTCCGTCTCTAACCAGGCTGACGAATGGACGTTAAACGCAAGCTAGCTTCTTTCCTTTTTTCCTTCTGACAGCAGTTCACGCCCTTTGCTTAGTCCTGCCGTCTCCCAGCGTTAACTCACACTTGCCCATAGAGTACTTGCTTCTCAACACTTGGACATGTCCGAAAGAACAGACGCCATATCCACATAAGTATATAGTTCTGGCAATACCGGCCATGACCTCCTTCTTCTGTGCGGATGCACACATATTACCCGAACTCTTACGGGACTTGGTATGAATGTCTTTCACGAGTAATGAGTGTGTTGGGGTGGGACACTACAAATGTAGTGTGTGGACATACAAGGTGAGAATGTGGGTCTCGCGGGAGACGTGAGCGTGATAGTCCCTGCAGTCGCACTATCCTCTGTGCCCGCGGTGGCTCAGATGGATGGAGCGTCTGACATGCAAGCAGGGGATCCCGGGTTCGAGTCCTGGTCAGAGCATACGTTTTCACCTGTCCCCGGTGATATATATCAACGCCCGTCAGCAGCTTAAGGTATAAATATATAATTCTAATAACGTGATGGTTGTCCACTTCCGTTTAAATGGGTAAAATGCAACAAAGCTCATCAAATTAATACCTATGTTCGATACTGGTAGACTTCTATTAGCAAGGAATTTTATATTTTGCTGGCCTTCTTCCCATCTTCTCCTTGCTCCTTCCATCATTCGGTGATGCGAGCATTTCTAGAGCACTGTTCCACCCTTGGAACTCATTCTTAACAACTTTTTGCTAAATCATTTTCTTACCTGTATGTCTGTGCGTACAAATTTTGCAACTCATTTTAATCTTCTTTATAAGATATGCGTTTGAAATTTTAAACGAAACCCAGAATTAGTTGACAATGCAATACTGTAAGACTAAGAACCAGTTACCAGGAACTAAAGCGTCACCTTTCTGGAAACTCTTAATTGTCTCCAATTGCTACACATAGGTTTGAAATTTGGCTCAACGTGGCTACGACCCTCCTCTGTAATGGTGCAAAAGCGTGGCGCCTGTGGGACTGGCAACCCATCGAACACCAAGACGCCGACACAGTCAGAAAGAGAGGCCAGACCTCAGAGCCGGCTGCGGTGGTCTAGCGGTTCAGGCGCTCAGTCCGGAACCGCGCGACTGCTATGGTCGCAGGTTCGAATCCTGCCTCGGGCATGGATGTGTGTGATGTCCTTAGGTTAGTTAGGTTTAAGTAGTTCTACGTTCTAGTGGACTGATGACCACAGATGGTAAGTCCCATAGAGCTCAGAGCCATTTGAAGCCAGACCTCAGAAGTTTATGTGAAGTGTACCGAGGGTTAATGGTGTCACAACCGCACCAAACTGTACCACAGTTTGTCACACGATGGGATGGTCGCCACACACTTCTCACACATTTCACCCCTTTTTCTGACGCCTTTACTGTGGAGATCAGAACCGCAACGTCCAGTGTTGAAATTACACATCAGCGCATGACGGAATTACGCATTAGCGCATGACGGAAGAAGCAATAAAAGTACAGAAAGCAAACTAGCACAAGAAAAAAAACCACGTCTTTCCTTGAGGCGTTGTTCCCCACAAATTTTGCGGAAAACGATAGTGAACAACACGACGACTTTCCTGATCCACCTTTGATACTGCTGACCCCCTCCCCCCCCCCCCTCCCCCTCCTGCGCCCAGACTAGTCAGCCATTAACAAAGGACATCGAGGGTGTGCAGTCTCATTGCTGAACATAATCGTACGCTTTTGTGTATAGCTCGACCACAATTTCTGCTGTGGTGTGCAGAGTAGAATTGCTAGCGACTGTTCAAAATCATTCGACAAAATCTGAACATTATCTGAATCAGCAATAGGTGTTTATGTTTTTCCAATCCTCCTGTTTCGCGCCCTCCTGTGCCGTGATCACATGAGGGTGCGACATTGACATCTGTGTCGATAAAATTGCGAAGGTTTCTTCTAAGACCTCCTAGTTCTACAACATCTTCGGTGCAATCCACATACCTGTGATGAGAATTTAAAGATGTGCCTCTCAAGAGACAGCTAGTTATTGATTCCCAGGCGGCAGTCTGATAGGCGGGCGTTCCGACACCCCTGAGCTGAGTGGCGTTGCGTCGCTCAAGCAGAGCCTGCGAAATCTAAGGCGCGTCGAAACGAGTGCTTGCTATCCTGGTGGCTATAAATCAATGACTGGCTGTCTTTGTACATGAACATTTTTATAGTGCCTAACAATGGAGCATGTGTATCACCGAGGGTGTTGCTGAACTGGGGAGCTCTTACACCCTCCAGTTGTCAGACAGTCAGATCGGTACCAAACGTTGCATATCGATAGAGTATCGACCAAAACAGCGACTTAGTTCGTGCTGAGTGCTGTCGTCTAGTATAACATGCGTAAACCGGTCGTTAAAAGTAACAACAGAACTGCGGAGTATAGGAAATGCATACCTGTGAGGTTTAAATATGCATGTCCCTGGTAGGTGAGTTAGTAGAGCGTTATATAGTCGTACCAAAAGTCCCAATTTCAAAAACCATTGACTGCAAGTTTTTTTTAACAGTTTACGAGTGTAGCTGTTATATGGTAGAACATTTTTCTGACACGTACAAGGACGTTTCGGAGTTAATAGCAATGTTCTTTTGGCAGTCTGATTTCGCTTCGTTAACTGAAATTAGCAAACACATAAAGTACATTTTTAGAGACAGGTATGGCGTTGCCCATACGAACTTACGCTATAGATTTGCTGCTTTCAACAAACGAAGCGAAAGCAGACTGCCAAAAGAGCATTGCTACGAATTCGGAAACGTCCTTTTACATGTAAAAAAATATTGTGCCACAGAACAATTTCACACGTTAAGTGATAAAAATTGCAATCAGTAGATTACGAACTCGAGACTTTTGGTACGATGATCTATCGCTCAGCCAACTCACCTACCACAGATCTTCACATTAACTCCTCACAGTTGCGCTTTTCTTATACTGCGTTGTTCTGGTGTTGCTTTCAATTACCTTTTACGCATGTTCTGCTGGACACCAACTAAATCGGTTTTTTGGTTGATACTCTATCGGTACGCAACGTTTGGTACCGATCTGAGTGTCTGACATCTGGAGGTTTGGGTGTTAGAAGGTCTTTCTCCAGTTCTCCAGTTTTATCCATGTATGTTTCAATATCGCACCTCCATATGATCACGCTGCAGGAGGGCGTGAAACGTGAGGGCTGAAAAAACAAACACTTTATTTTGCCACGGATCATGTTTACATTACAACAACATTAACCTGGACAGCAGAGCAAAAGTTGTGGCCACGCTACACTCCACAGGGGTGCGATCAATTTCAGCGGGGTTGCAAACCCGCGGTATGCTTAGGGAAGGGTTGACTTGTCTGAAGAGTGTCAGCAGTGTAAGAGCTTGTCAAGAACTACGTGCTATTGATCATCACACCACGAATTAATGTGCGCAGGGGAGGGGCGGTTTCATTGACTCCTTCTGTGCCACCCTCTGAGGTCTGCGTCGATAATGAGCGGCGGTGTGTCTGAAATGTTATTCTTGACCACCCATAAGAATAGCGCGTGAATTCAACACGGGCCTCGCGGTTCTGACTTCCATGGCTGAGACGCCACATTTTTTGTTAATGCGAAAATCATTTGCGATAGTCTTAATGGAACAAGATTTAATTGTGATAACGTTCTATGGGAGTGAGAGTGTATATGTGTTGATGGGAGAATGGAAGGAGGGCAGTCATGGAGATTGGTTGTTGGCCAGTGGATAGGTATGGCTGCCGAATTTGTAACAGCGGACATATAGACCGTTTCTTGTGTATTTTGGACTGTGAAAATAATGGACAAAGTGTATTTTAACGTCAGACGTTCTGGATTAACTTCTTACTTAGTATTATAGGGATTGCGTCAGTGGTGTAGCACAGAGACATTTTAATAAACAGCGTACTTTACGAGGCACAACTTGGACTATCACAAAGTTTCATTGGGTCGATATGTGTTTTATTGTGCACAAATATATCGTGGAGGAATATGAAACCACTAACTACAGAACGATAGATTTTCCCGAGTGGATTGACTTCAATATTAAGCATGTGCTCTCAACTCTATACTGTATAAAAAATTTAAACCTTCGACAAATAATTAAAAGTTCTTGTTATATATAGTGACGTTAGTAAACATTACATCGTCGAGTGCGGATTAAATGTGGTCTGTGTCGTTAACCACTAAAGCTTCACCCAACAAGGAGATCTAACGCATTTTTATCGCATCTTCATTCCAACTACCACTTCTGACAGAACTACAGCGTCATTATTTAAGGAGTATCGCAGTTAGTGAAACACACGTGTGGGCGGCCAGCGTGGGACATCGGTTTGCACAAATTAGTAACAAAATAGTTAATTCTCGCAATAATTTCAAAGCCTGAAGTAAAACTGGATCCACTGTGCAATGCTTTTACAGTACAATATTAATGCAAATTATATCTGTCAACGTTAAATTCTTTTGGCACTTACATGACTTACACATTATTGGTTTTCTCCTGTAACAACAAATATTCTATATAATGTTTTGTTTCGTGTTATTGGTATTAGTAGCATTTGTGAGTGTTCCTCTTTATTTCGTACATTTGGAAATATTTTGTAACTTATTATACAATATATAATGCAAGGTACTATTAAAATACGTGTGTCGTGAAATGTTGGCCAAGAAGCCAGTTAATTTCGACTAATTACAGTGGAGTATGTCTGTTTTCATTGGTAGACCGTTTACACAGCGAGAAAGTTTTAAGTTGCAAGAATCCGTGCTGAATAAAATTTGTTTACATCTAAAAACTTGTCATATTGCAATATTCCTGAGCCACTGTTGGAACTTGCGTGCTTCTTTTAATTAGTGTTAACGGCCATCTGTTTCACGTCAGAGTACAATTCGATGAATTGTAACAACAATTTTTATATTTTCTTAATTATTTCACAATTACGTATGATAGATATTGCATTTGCTCCAGTGACAACGAATCAGGTTTTTTCCCCTTTATTCAACTCTGTTCGCCATATTTAGCTCTTATTCAACAAATCAATTAAGCTTTGCTAGATTTTACTCCAACACAATTATTACTGGTGGGAAGGTTAATTAGGGGGATCAATTTCGCTACATACCTCGGATGTGCATTGTACAGAGGCCTTTGGAGAAGCGTGCACGGTGATGTGTGATGGGTTGTTGGCGGCGACAGGCAACACCGAGTGAACATGGGCTGTGCAGGGAGGAAACGCCTGCAGCCATACATCCACACTGACCGGAGTCATTGTTCCAGCTACATGGGCTATTCCGTGGTACGTTCACACACACGAGCAACAAGTGGCACCACAGTCTGTCAACGTCCCTTCCAGAGCTCCCTGGCAATATAACTACAATCGACCACACGTTGTTGCGTCCGCATGTTCTTAATTTGCAAATTATATCGTAAGATCTGTACCAAGAATGCGTCAGGGCTATGACACTGTTTCAGCCTCTACCTTTATAGAAAATCCCACATGAACTGCTGGTGACCACTCACATAACAAGGGACGCATAGTTAAAGTACACAATCAGAGCCTGTAAATTTATGTTGCACAACATGTGAAAGAATGTATTAGTACTCCTCGCGGGCAAATCACGTTCGTGCTTCTTATTTACAGTACAATAACTATTATTTCTATATAACACAACAAATAACACTGTGCTCGAACCCGTCCTCCTTCGTGGATCATAATTTTTAACAAATTAGGCCGGCCGGTGTGGCCGAGCGGCTCTAGGCATTTCAGTCTGGAACCGCGCGGCCGCTACGGTCGCAGGTTCGAATCCTGCCTCGGGCATAATTGTGTGTGATGTCCTTAGGTTAGTTGTGTTTCAGTAGTTCTAAGTTCTAGGGGACTGATGACCTCAGATGTTAAGTCCCATTGTGCTCAGAGAGATTTGAACCATTTTTTTAACAACTTAGACTGATTTTCGAATTATCGTGTGGATGGAGAGGTAGACACAACGTCTGCAAACGTTATGCACAATTTAATTGCATTTAGCACTGTGTACTAGTTTTCAGGGCGTCGCTGAAACGTTTTTCTGTGCATCCCATGAATATCACAGACTCCTCATCGTTCTCCTGGCTGGTTTGATGTGGCCCATCACGCCTTGTTATCCTGTGTCAACCTCCTGATCTTAGAGGAGCATTCACATCCAACACCCTCGATTTTTCCTTGGATATCGCTGTGGATACTCTGCAAATCACATTTAATTCCAATCTGTGTCTTTCTCTTCACATTTCGATCTCTTCAACTACCTCTAATACCATGAAAGATATTCCCTGATGTCTTAAAACATGTCCTATCATCCTATCCATTTTTCTTGTCCGTGTATTCCACATATTACTTGTCTCTTCGATTCAACAGATAACCTCATTACTCACTCTATCAGTTCACCTAATTTTCAACATTCTTCTGTCGGGCCATATCTCAAACGCTTCAATTCTCTTCTGTTCCGGTTTTTCCACTGTCTAGGATTCACTCCCATGCAGCGCTGAGGTTCAAACGTACATTCTCAGAAGATGCGGTATGAAAAAAAAACGAAACACGTTTGATGTAAAATTCTCTTTAATTAGCTGGTCTAAGCTTAAGACGGAGAAAACAATAATAACTGCACAGTTAAAGCCTGTAAATCTCTATTGCACAACATATGGAAAAATGTATTAGTATACCTCGTGGGCAAATTTAGTGCTTACTCCCTACATGTGGTACAAGAAATATTATTTCTAACAGTCCAACGCGTACTTCTTCGTAGAGCAAATTTTTGACAAATTCGACGAACTTTTGAATTACTGGTAGTACAGAGGAGTAGACGCAGAGTGCAGAGAGATTGGGACGCACATTTTAATTGCAATCAGAGCTCTGTACCAGTATTCACTAAATTACTGGCGTGTGCACCCAAGAAATCCGAGAGACTGTTCATCGGTCTCCTGAGTCGTTAGAAGCGGGCTGTCACGTCTTCCTATCACGTATCAACCTCTTGATTTTAGAGTAGCATTCACATCTAATGGCCGCACGTATTTGTTAGACACATTCTTCTACACTTTTCGCCCTCTGCATCTTCCTCTAGTATAACGTAAGTTATTTCTGATACGTTAACACATGTCCTATCATTCTTTCCATCCATCTTGTTATTGTGTTCCAGATATTCCTCATCTCACCGATTTTGCAGTGAACTCCCTCATTTCTTATCTGACCAGTGCACCTAATTTTCAACGTCCCTCTATAGCGCCACAGGACGATTCTTTTCTTTTCCAGTCTCCACACAATCCATGATTCACTTATACACAATGTGGTGCTGCAAAAGCACGTTTTTATCAGTTTCCTTCTCAAATTGAGGCCAATATTTGATACTAGCACACTTCTTTCGGCCAGCAATTTGCTAGTCTGCTTTCTGTGTCCTCGTTGTTTCGTCCGACATGTCTTATTTTGTGTCAACGAAGCAGAATTCCTTCACTTCGTCTGTTTCGCGATGTCCTAAGTTCATCACGAATCTTAGTTCTGCTACTACTCCTTACTTTCGTGAGTAGCCACGCCTGTGGTTGCCACTGACAAGGAAACATCGACGTGGAGAAAAAAGCACACTTCTAAGAAATCAGTCCTAGCAGTCGATTATATACCGAAATTTGAGCCATAATTTTGACAGGGCGCCGTTATAATCTTCTGAATGTACAGCAACTAAACTTCACTTGCGAAGTACTGCACAGCGGAGTGACAAGTAGGGCCTTGAGTGGATGGAGTAATGCGGACTTAACAATGTGACGTGCCCCCTAGAAATAAGAAGGGACGAGGAAGTGTTACGCAAGGCAGCCTAACAACTAGGGGCACGGAGGAAAACGCCATCTCACACATCGGAGAAGAGGCGGATCAGTACAGAGCACGACCTTGGAAGTGTTACGCAAGGCAGCCTAATAACTAGGGCACAGACGAACTCGCTGCCTCACACGTCGAAGAGGCAGATCAGTGGGGAGCACGACCTTGAATTATGCGAAGAACAAGATACAAAATGACGGCAAGGGAGAACACAACGTTCCATTTGTGTCGTAGTAATTCACTGTCAGTGTAGGTGTAGAAACATGCAGCTGGCGCGGATCTACATACGGAGAAATTAGCACCGTAATAAAATAAGAGAGATCGGAGCTAGTACGGAAATATTTACGTGTTCATTATTCCTACGTGTTATTCGAGAGCGGAATGGTCGGGAGATCAGTGCCGATCAGTCACCTAGATGCAGATGAGAAACCGTTAATCACTATTGTAAGAAATAGTTTCCTTAAACACAACTCCAAAGTCTCGACACAAACGTTGAAGAATATTTTCCCCTTTCTGCTACAAATATTTTTTATTTATATATAGATTTTTAAGCCACTTTTACTATTTTTCGACCGTGACTATCGCAAGAAATTTGTAAAGGTGTTTTTAAATTACCGCTACCGGTCACAAACTTTGTCAACTTGTATTATTTATTTAGCGACATGTTTCGAGGGTTAAACCTCATATTCAGGCTAAATTGCATTACAAAAACCACTTTACAATAAGGTTATATTGATGTTACATAGTCTTTTCGTAAATGTTGTGGTCATCCTGTGGAAGAAGAGAAAACTTAGTAAGAGGCTATGTCACTTTGGAAGCTGGAGTGATGTTTGCACGAAAATTTTTTGTAGTGGGCACTCACTTTTTCTTTTGGTGTGGCCGTCACGCCATGTTGCTAAGTAAATAAATAATATAACAGTTGACAAAGTTTGAGACTGAAATCGGTAATTTTAAAAAAAAAACCTTTACTAGTACTTTTTATTTACATCCACCCAATGAGAAAATGCCTCCATTCAATAATAATTACAGATATTCTCTGTAGTCGTGCTGTCTTATGGAGAAAACATTGGTTATCAATTGCTAGCAATTCCCACATAATTATTTGGTGCAGTACATTTTACATCAAAAGTGTTTCCCTAGGTAAGCGTTTTTTGCGTAAATTACTGCAGTTTTTAATTTTAGATCGTTTTTCCTTCCTAATAAGTCATCAAGAGGCGAAAGAGCCGATACGCGGTTACGCATCATACTTTTTTGGATAAATGGAAACATATAAAAGTAAGAATAGTCGAGACGTTAGTTATACACAATCGATTACTATGCTGTAGCTGGGAAGATTATGATGTTCAGCATGGTGTGATAATTTACAATCTTCGTTACTTCCTGATAATCGTTGATGAAGTAAGTGAAATCAATAGTAAGGCACAAAACGTCTCAATCAGAAGCAAATCCACATTATTTTCTGCAACTCTTTCATTAAAGGCCTTGTGCTAACTGTGGTTAAAGGAGAGCTTAGTACATAAAAAATGGCTCTGAGCACTATGGGACTTAACTTCTGAGGTCATCAGTCCCGTAGAACTTAGAACTACTTAAACCTAACTAACCTAAGGACATCACACACATCTATCCCCGAGGCAGGATTTGAACCTGCGACCGTAGCGGTCGCGCGGTTCCAGAGTGTAGCGCCTAGAACCGCTTGGCTACCCCGGCCGGCTTAGTACATAACTTAGGCCTTCAGGACCGTTAATTACATCTCTAGTGACTTCAGTTGTTCAACGTAGAATAACAAACTTACGAAATTCTTATTGCCTCAGCGGATGTCTCCAACATTAGGAGACGAAAAAACAAGCAGAAAAACATACTTTGGACTCCAATCTATTGCGCATACAGTTGGAGTCACCAAGAAAGTTACCACTAGAGCGAAGATACAGGTTTACAATACGAAAAGTACCAGACACTTAAAGCAATTTCATCTTAACTAAGAAGATACATGTAACGAGCACCAATTATATTCTTACGTGACATAAGCCCTAGCGCATACCTGAAGCCGAAGCTAGACCGGTGTTTCATATGCACAGCTATAACGAATTACGTCGCGATATATTAATAAAAATTTTCAGTTATTCTGCGAGAAAGATCCGAAAATATTAAATATAAGATAATTACGTGTGTACTGTTAACTGAGTTGGTACGAGTTTCTGCTCTACCCCTGCACTTTTTTCCACCGTAATAGACTGTACATTTCCGGCAAAGAAATACATGACACTGAATCATTCATAAGATGTTTTCACAATGTCTAAAAACTTATCAAAAATATTTTTGCTCTTGCCAGTGTCAGACGTCAAAGAAGCCCTATGCTGATCGAGCGTACTGGAGCAGGTGCAGTTCCATCGCAGCGCTTGGCAAGGTCATAGCGCAGGAAGTTATCTGTTGCGTTCCTCTGACCTCTTATGAAGTATAAAGTATGTATCTATGTCATGTGTTTCATTGCGATAGGTGGTTCTACAGTGTGGTGTTGAGTATACGTTGTTAAGGATGAAGGGAAGGGAGAGAGTGAAATCGAGTGCCGGGCTCTACTCCTCTGGAAAAGCACTAAGGGTTCCAGCGAGCTTAAAGTCGCCGTCCGACGGAGGGATCACCACTAACAGCATCAAATGTTCTAACTTCATGAGACACTGCTGGGAAGTTTGCCATTTAATTCAGGATATTGGCACATAGACTACTGATCAGCAACTTTAGCCACCGCGTCTCCTTCCCTTGCCGGCCATTTATTAGCTGTGAAAATTTCATCCACCACCAGGATTCGAACCAACTTACCTCCGAGTCGAGCGTCAGCGCACGCACAGGCGTGCGTTAGCGGCCTCGGCTACGGAAACGGATCTTGCCAGTATAGTCCCAGCGAAAATCCAGTGAGATATTAACACCTGAGAATAAGAAGTAAGATAGCATTCAGGAACAAGATGTAGCTAATCTTTCCTTGGATTTACGGCACCATAAAGATGCTGAAAGATGTACTCTAAGCTTAGATAGCAAAATCTTTGTCCATCTCCAAAGAAAGTCTCAGTAACGATACTTGTAATGTGAGGTTTATTATAACCACTACCCCAAATTTCAATACCCCTGTGGTGTTAAAGAAAAAGCGACGGCTCTGATACCTAGCAGTCATTTACATTTTTCGCTATTAGGACAAAATCACCCTGCATAAGGCAGTATGACTGACCCAATATCTCACTAATTACATGTGCATAATCTAGGCAGTAATGACCAACAATGAGGCGCCAAAGAAACGGTATAGGCATGCGTATTCAAATACAGAGATATGTAAACAGGTAAAATACGGCACTGCGGTCGGCAACACCTATATCAGACAAAAAGCGTCTGCCGCAATTCTTAGATTGGTTACTGCTCCTACAATGGCAGCTTGTCAAGACAGTTTCAACGTGGTCTTATAGTCGGCGATGGGACAAAGTATCTTCGAGGTAGAGTTGAAGTGCGGATTTTCCCATATGACCATTTCACGAGTGTACCGTGAATATCAAATCTCCGATACCTCTGCGTCCGGAAAAAGATCCTGCAAGAACTGGACCAACGTCGACTGAAGAGAATCCTTCAACATGACAGAAGTGCAACCCTTCCGAAAATTGCTGCAGAGTTCAGTGCTTGGCTATCAACAAGTC
The DNA here is from genome assembly GCF_023897955.1 of Schistocerca gregaria. Lineage (NCBI taxonomy): Eukaryota > Metazoa > Arthropoda > Insecta > Orthoptera > Acrididae > Schistocerca > Schistocerca gregaria. The sequence continues at coordinate 837,574,963 of NC_064922.1, forward strand.
TCAGCGTCTGAACCATTCAACGAAACATCGATATGGGCTGTCGGATCAGAAGACCCGCTCGTGTATTCTTGATGACTACATGACAAAGTTTTACGGCTTGCCTGGGCACGTCGACGCCGTCATTAGACTGTTCATGACTGGAAACAGGCTGCCTGGTCGGACGAGTCTCGTTTCAAATCGTATCGAGCGTATGGACGTGTACGGGTATGGAGACAACCCAATGAATCCGTAGACCCTGCATGTCAGCAAGGGACTGTTCAAGCTGGTGGAGGCTCTGTAATGGTATGAGGCGTGTGCAATTGGAGTGATATGGGACCCCTGATCGTCTAGATATGACTGACAGGTGATACGTACGTAAGCATCCTGTCTGATCACCTACATACATTCATGCCTATTGTGCATTCCGACGGACTTGGGCAATTCCAGCAGGATAATGCGATACCTCACACAACCATAGTTGCTGCAGAGCGGCTCCAGGGACACTCTTCTGAGCTTAAACACTTCCGATGTTCACCAAACTCCCCAGACATGAACATTATTGAGCAAACCTGGGATGTCGTGCAACGTGCTGTTGAGAAGAGATCTCCACCTCCTCGTATTCTTATGGATTTATGGACAGCCCTGCAGGATTCATGATGTCAGTTCCCTCCAGCATTACTTCGGACATAAGTAGAGTCCATGGTACGTTGTGTTGTGGCACTCCTGAGTGATCTTGGGGGGGGGGGGGGGGGGGGGGGTTACATGATATTAGGTAGGTGTACCAGTTTCTTTGGCTGTTCAGCGTATATACATAAATGATCTGACGGTCATGGTGAGCAGCAATCTGCGGATATCTTCTGATGACGCTGTTGTTTACGGGACGGTGTCGTCGTTGAGATGATTTAGGCTAAATCTCTCGGTGGCAACTTGCTCCAAATGTAGAAAACTAAGTTAACGTAGGTGAATGGAAAAAACAAATCTGTAGTTTTCGAATACAGCATTAGTAGTGTCGTGCTTGACAGAGCTACGACGATTACATATTTTGCATAGTTATATGATTTGGAACGAGCACGTAAGGATGGTAACAGGAAAGTTGAATCGCTGACTTCTGTTTATTCGGAGAATTTTAGGAAACTTTGATCCATCTGTAAAGGAGATAACATACAGAACACTAGTGCGACCGATTCATTAGTATTGTTCGTGTGTTTCGGATCCCCACGAAGCCGGATTAAAGGAAGACATCGAAGCATTTCAGAGGCGGGCTGCTAGATTTGTTACCTGTAGTTTCCATCAACACTAAATGCTTCCTGGACTCGAATGGGGGTTCATGGAGGCAAGACGACGCTCTTTTCGCGAAACATTACTAAGAAAACTTAGAGAACTGGGATTTAAAGTTGAATGTAGAACGGTTGTATGGCCGCCAAAGCACATTTCGTTTAAGGACCACGAGCTGAAGATAAGATAAATTATACCTCGTACGTAGACACAGAGACAGTCCTTTTTCCTTAGCGGTATTTGCGTCTAGAACAGGAAAGAAAGTGACTAGAAGTGGTAGAAGATATCCTCCTCCATGCACCGTACCGTGGGTTGTCGTGTATGTACGAACATGTATCTGTAGATTCACCATACGCCATACGGTTCGGTGCAGTGTATATATGTAGATATTGAGCAATCCTGGTTCATAGTTTGTATCCAGTTTGTATGCAGTTTCCTCAGCAACTTGTCTCATGCTACGGTCGCAGGTTCGAATTCTGCTTCGGGCATGGATGTGTGTGTTGTCCTTAGGTTACTTAGGGGACTGATGACCACAGCAGTTGAGTCCCATAGTGCTCAGAGCCATTAACTTGTCTCACAAGAGAAGTGCTCCACCTCTAAACACTGAAATCGAATAAAATGTGTTTTGAAGTGCGTGTGTTCTCGTCTCTTCTACGTCGTTTATCTGAAAACTTCCCCATTTGTGTACTATCGATGATTGGAATTTAACGATTGTAAAGGTTACAGAACTCAGGTCGCGAAAGAAACAGTTCACGATAACGGACCATTATGACCACCAAACAAGACTCGTAATTGAAGTATTATTTTGTTTGAATCAGTGCACACATGTACTGCGCTCAAAGCCAAATTTACCAAAATAGAAGTTGTTGCGTTCCTGTGCGTTCTTCCCTCAGCTGTCATCGAAACACAAACGTAGAGTTTCAGTGAAGTGATTAAAACAGAGAAAAATGAAACAGCTAGCGGCAAAGAACTGGACAGTGTGATCGTTGAAACTTCTGATACTGCAGCTACTGCAGCTACTGCAGTGCGTATACACGTCCAGATGTTGCCCTTTTGAGAAACGTTTGCTCTTCCTTTCCGCTGACTCCACATTTGCACTTCTAAGGGAATTATGTACGACAATGCAGAAACTTATTTTTGGGAAATACAATTCTATAAACACTGCAAGTATTACTTTGCTTCTCATTGTTGTGTGTGTGTGTGTGCCAGTCTAATCTGGTTATTATTGTGCATTCTGCGGTTGATTTGTGAAGTACATAGTCGAAAACTTTTGGAAGTGATGCTGAAGGAAAGAATTCAGTGAGTAACCTGTCTTGATGGAGTTGGGGCGGCCAGCTGTGACAGAAATTCTCTAGTTCGCGAAATGGTGTGAATAAGCTTTAGTAACGAAGGAATTAATTTGGGAAAGTGGTTTGTGAGAATGTTCTTCTGGCGAAGAGATTTGCGTAAATCATGGCATTTGGGAAAATGGAAAGGGTGAGAATCGAAGAGCTTGGGACGTGGTGTTCGAAAACGAAAATTGTGTTGTTTAAGGGAATAAGAATTGATGTGGTCCTCTGCAGAATCGTCCATTAAAGAAAAACTCTTGTCAGAAGAACGAAAAGCGTAAAAGTGGCATGTGTTAATTGAACAGGAAGTAAGTTCCATGGCAACAGAGAGAGCTGCAGAGGACAACTGTAGGAGAAGACAGATATTGGAATATATCGAGCAAATAATCGATATCGTTGGCAGTAAGTGCTACCTTGAGATGAAGAGGTTGGTACAAGAGAAGAAGTTGACATTGACGGTTATTCAGCAGTTGTACCACCATCGTTTTTAAGGGGATCACAAGTTTATTCCACTTGCTGGCACCAGAATAGTTTCGTGCCTTCTCTGAGACAATGTGCGCCTTTCAGCCACCGTAGTACGTTTATTTACCTAAAATGAGTTCAAGTTACGTTCACTCTATGGTACTTTACGTTTGAGACTCACTTCCAGAATTTACCCTTAATCGATTGGTTTTCAATTCAGATAATGTTTCACAGAAAGCAGAGGAAATTATATAGAGAAATAAACAAGTAATTTTCTGTTTTGTATGGCATCTTTTTAATAATAACATATATTCTATAACTTTGTTAAAGCCAAAAGATTATTACTTATTTCATTAGCTTGGTACACGTCGAAGTATTGTCTCCTAAACGAAAGATTAGAAAATTTGAATGACCTTTCCAGGCGGCCATCAGAGCTTCGATAAATTCAAATAAGGCCTTCATATCCAACAAGTTGTAGTTTAAGTGCTTACTTCATCAAGCACTTCTGTCTAGATTCGATCTTCTGCTCATTTTAGAATTTATAAAAGAATGTGGACCCATCATCCTCTTAAGTATACTGCAAAAATCACGTGCCATGTATGGTTATACATGGAGTGGTTGTCGATCGACAGAAGATTGGAACAGGTATCCGGAACCCACGCTTTCACAAGTGTTTATAGTCCAGCCACATGTCGGTACTTATGCGGAAGTCGTACCCAGTAATAACCATTCCATGTGTAACTGTCCATGTCATGTGATATTGGTTGTATGTTGACGAGGATGATGTGTGTACATCCATTTGTAAACTTGAAAATAATCATAAACTGCAAACTGGTCAATGGTGCTCGATAAAGCATTCATTTAAGCTAACGGAATGCTGCTAATGCCGTACGGCAGTACACGGCAGGCTGTTTACACAGCGTTTGATTGGGACCCTGACAAACCAGATCACTGCCATTTAATATCAAGTGACAATATTAACAGCCGTGAATACAAAATAAAATAAAGAATCAGCGACATGGTCTAGCAATTCTTTCCTAGGGCCTATAATGGCACAAAGCTGCTAATAACTAGACAAATGGCAGTCGGCAGAGCAGATTTCCTCAGCGGAGTTTAGTTACTAGGGCTTTAATTCGAACCACAGATAGGGAAAGCTTTGACGCCTCTAAGCGAATCCAAACAAGCCACTACAAAAATTTCGTTTTTTAAACTCTGCCCTCTCCGAGACACGCCGTATGTTTCTTCTTTTTTTCTGTTTACCCAAACTTGTGTTATCTTCTACGGCTTTCGATTTATTGCTATAAAATACTATAAAGTTCGTAGATTACATAAATCATTTATGAAGCCAGCATACTAATTGTACAGGAATGAATGGGATATCGTTCGAAAGATTTTTTAACCACCACCTGACACGGCGTACCAATTTTGCGCTTAAACTCACCATTTGCGGAAAATTTTAAGATAAAAATATTATTAACTCTTACGTGCAAATGGGAATCACGGATGCCCAGCTGCATACCCATATTTTACAAAATTGACTTACTGATCACTAATAAAAGACTCCCTTTTTATATTGTCTTATTATAAAAACCATTTGATTTGTTTTTAAGTGCTTTTTAACTAGATAATTTGTGTACAGCGTTGTCATGTATAATAATATGATCGCTGCGGTAGTCACTAGCTCTGCCCAGCATACAGGTTGACTTTTCTAAACAAATAGACTTTCCAAAATGATAAACACACTTCTCATTGTTGATTTACCTGTTGCTCCTAAGACCTAACATGCTTACGTAAAGTACGGAGAGCAATTAGAATTTCATAATACAGTTACAGGTTATTGCGAGCTTAGCGATATACCAGGTAAGAAACGAATCCCAGGTTCAGGACCATACATTTCGCAGTTACTTCCTTGTTTGTATTTTATGTACGTATTTCTCAATAAGCTTCTCTTCAACAAATGTCGATGGTTAGAAATTACAAGCAATAATGCATATAAAGTTACATACAGGATGTATCATAAATTCATGATTATTATTTCAAGTTATTGGGTTAATTTTTAAATAGTTTTCTCTTCATTGACACAAGTATGTTTTTTCCAACAACTACACTTATTCCAAACAGTGTCATTAGTTAAAACTGTAAAAGGCGAAAGTTTTCCACAGGACCTCTGGTGTTTTAGGTGTCGGCCTAAAAACTGTAAACTGCATCTTTTATTTTGTTTCAGTTGATAGAAACAAAACATGACAAACTACGTATTTTTCCGAAAGTGGAGTTAAAAAGATTATTCGCAAACATCGAAAAACATATACAGGATCTTCTAGCTTCAGCAAGATGACTGTAATGTTATTTGAGAGAGCTGTTACAGCTACCAGCAAGAAAGTTATTTATTTCTGTTGTGATGAAGTAAATGCAAAGCTTCCCTTATTTTGTAATGATTCTCAGGACAAGACTCTCCCTGCCTACAGAAATGAGGATCATCCGGTAACTCTTGGCGTATACGGTGTTCTTTGAGACCAAAGACTGAAGGAGAAGTGGCACGTGTAAGCAGAGTATAAAGGAAAGTAGAGCGATGCCGGAGTGTAGGAGCGGCCTGCGTGCTACCTGTTGTGTGATCGCGCCGCGCCGCCGGCCTACCTGTTGTGAGGCTCCTCTGCTGGGTAGAGACCGCCGCCCAGCGTCCACCGAGCTGGCAGCTCCTCCGTGGCCGCGGAACAACTGCGCCCCGACAAGGCCGTTCCGCTGCGAGCGCGCCGCTGTGCGCATGCGGGGGACGCCCCACGTGGCGGCGGCGCCGGCGGCGTCAGGCCAGGGTCCTCCCCCGTCGCCCACACCGCAGCGCGCTGCGTGGGCGGCGACGCTCCATTCAGCGCGGATGCCGCGTGGGCGGCGCCGGGCCCCGCCACAGAAAAGGCCCCCGCGACGCCTGCTGACGTCGCCGGCGCCGCGGGGAGCCGCCAGTGCACTACCACCACTAACAGGAGCAGCACTGCCGCTGGCGGGTCGAGACGCACGCCCTGCCAGTGTAACGGCTTTCTGAACCACTCGAGTCGCTGCCAGCGTATCGCTTGCTACAGTAGCTTCTACACTGAGGTGAAAAAAAATCACGGAACACCTATTATCATACCGGACCACCTTGTCCTCGGCTTTAGTGCATCAATCCGAAATGGGCATGGACTCGAAAAAGTTGTTGGAAGTCCACTGCAGAAATATTGATCCAAGCTGTGTCTATAGCCGTCCAAAAGTGTTGCCATCGTAGGAACTTGTGCAGGAACTGACATCTACATCTACATCCATACTCCGCAAGCCACCTGACGGTGTGTGGGGGAGGGTACTTTGAGTACCTCTATCGGTTCTCCTTTCTATTCCAGTCTCGTATTGTTCGTGGAAAGAAAGGTTGTCGGTATGCCTCTGTGTGGGCTCTAATATCTCTGATTTTATCCTCATGGTCTCTTCACGAGATATACGTAGGAGGGAGCAATATACTGCTTGACTCCTCGGTGAAGGTATGTTCTCGAAACTTCAACAAATGCCCGTAGCAGCGTCTTCCACGGGAGTTTACCTATCATCTCCGTAATGCTTTCGCGATTACTAAATGATCCGGTAACGAAGTGCGCTGCTCTCCGTTGGATCTTCTCTTTCACTTCTATCAACCCTACCTGGTACGGATCCCACACTGGTGAGCAGTATTCAAGCAGTGGGCGAACAAGTCTATTGTAACCTGCTTCCTTTGTTTTCGGATTGCGTTTCCTTAGGATTCTTCCAATGAATCTCAGTTTGGCATCTGCTTTGCCGACGATCAACTTTACATGATCATTCCACTTTAAATCACTCCTAATGCCTACTCCCAGATAATTTATGGAATTAACTGCTTCCAGTTGCTGACCCGCTACATTGTAGCTAAATGATAAAGGATATTTCTTTCTATGTATTCGCAGCACATTACACTTGTCTACATTGAGATTCAATTGCCATTCCCTGTACCAAGCGTCAATTCGTTGTAGATCCTCCTCCATTTCAGTACAATTTTCCATTGTTACAACCTCTCGATATACCACAGCCATCCTCAAAAAGCCTCAGTGAACTTCCGATGTTATCCACAAGGTCATTTATGTATATTGTGAATAGCAACGGTCCTACGACACTCCCCTGCGGCACACCTGAAATCACTCTTACCTCGGATACTTCTCTCCATTGAGAATGACATTCTGTTATCTAGGAACTCTTCAATCCAATCACACAATTGGTCTGATAGTGCAAATCCTCTTACTTTGTTCATTAAACGACTGTGGCGAACTGTATCGAACGCCTTGCTGAAGTCAAGAAACACGGCATCTACCTGGGAATCCGTGTCTATGGCCCTCCGAGTCTCGTGAACGAATAGCGCGAGCTGGGTTTCACACGATCGTCTTTTTCGAAACCCATGCTGATGCCTACAGAGTAGATTTATAGTCTCCAGGAAAGTCATTATACTCGAACATAATACGTGTTCCAAAATTCTACAACTGATCGACGTTAGAGATATAGGTCTATAGTTCTGCACATCTTTTCGACGTCCCTTCTTGAAAGCGGGGATGACCTGTGCTCTTTTCCAATCCTTTGTGCCCTTTTCCAACACTTTGGAACGCTACGCTCTTCTAGAGACCTACGGTACACCGCTGCAAGGAGGGGCGCAAGTTCCTTCGAGTACACTGTGTAAAATCGAACTGGTATCCCATCAGGCCCAGCTGCCTTTCCTCTTTCCAGCGATTTTAATACTTTTCCTATCCCTCTGTCATATATTTCGATATCTACCATTTTGTCATCTGTTCGACAATCTAGAGAAGGAACTACAGTGCAGTCTTCCTCTGTGAAACAGCTTTGGAAAAATACATTTAACATTTCGGCCTTTAGTCTGTCATCCTCTATGTCAGTACCATTTTGGTCACAGAGTGTCTGGACATTTTGGTTTGATCCACCTACTGATTTGACATAAGACCAAAATTTCTTTAGATTTTTTGCCAAGTCAGTACATAGAACTTTACTTTCGAATTCATTGAACGCCTCTCGTATAGCCCTCCTCACACAAATTTCGCTTCGCGTAATTTTTGTTTGTCTGTCGAGAGGTCTGACCTCTCGATTACGTCCCATAAATTTTCGATGGCATTCATATCGGACACTCGAAGAATGTTCTTTGGACCAATTGCGAACAATTGCGACCCAGTGACACAGCATCGACGTCCCTAAAAATTTCATCTTTCTTTGTGAACATGAAATCCATGAATGCCTGCAAATGGTGCCCAAGTAGGCTCATACGACAATTTAGACTCAATGATCGGTTTAGTTGGATCAGAGGACCCCTTCCATTCCATACAAACCCAACCCAGACAATTATGGAGCCACCACCACCTTGCACAGTGCCTTGTTGACAGTTTGGTTTCGTGGTTTCGTGGGACCTGCGCCAAACTCGAACCCTCCCATCACCTCTTACCATCTGAAATCGGAACTCATCTGACCTGGCTAAGATTTTCCATTCGTCTAGTGTCCAACTGATATGGTCACGAGCCCAGGAAAGGAGCTGCAGGTAATATCATGCTCATAGCAAAGGTACTCGTATCGGTTTGCTGGCATAGGTCATTAACGCCAAATTTCGCCGCATTGTCCTAACAGATACTTTCATCGTACGTCCCCTTTGATGTCCGCGATTATTTCACGCAGTGATGCTTGACTGTTAACAGCACTACGCAAACGCTGCTGTCCTCGGTCGGTAAGTGAAGGTAATGCCTGAAATGTGGTATTCTCGGCACACTCTTGACATTGTGGATCTCGGAATACTGAATTCCCTAACGATTTCCGAAATGGGATGTCTCATGTGTCTAGCTCCAACAAATATTCCGCTTTCAATGTCCGTTAATTCCCCTGGTGCGATCATAATTACTTCGGAAGTCGTTTGACATGGATCACTTTAGTACAAATGACAGCTCCGCCAATGCACTACCTTTTCATACCTTGTGTATACGATACTATCACCATCTGTATGTGTGCATATCGCTATCCGCTGACTTTTATCCTCAGTGTAGTGACAAGTCACAGTTGTTATATGCGAACATCAGTGCTGTTTTTATAATTTAGTACACCACTCGTCACTATCAGCAGAACCTTGAAATGACTCTTGTAGGACATGTTGACATCCCAGTGCGTGTCTTGGCATTGATTAGTTGCTCAATACCTGTTTCAGAATACATACTGCAGAATGGAAATAGAAAGGTGTTTCTGAAAAAGAGAACTTTGCTAGCACCAAACGTAAATCTGTTTTGGAAGCACTTTTCTCAGAATATTTGTCCCGTGAATAGACGTGTACGGAAGTGAAACGTGGACGATAAGCAGTTCAGACAAGAACAGAATATAAGTCTTTGAAATGTGATGTTACAGAAGAATATGAATATGCATAGGTAAATTTGGTAAGTGAATGTAGAGATGCTGAATAGATTTTGGGAAGAACGGAAATTTATCGTACTAATCCACTAAGAAAGGTTTCGGTTTACAGGAAGTGCCTTCTGGAACCAAGGAATCGTCACTTTAGTAATAGAGAAGAGTATGTGGGGAAGCGAGGTAGCTGGCGGGTAAAATTTTGGACGGACGCCAAAGTTTGACTACAGTTATCTGGCACCAGGCAATGACTGTACTGGCAATCATACTCTCAATATTTTCTACCCGAAGAATCTGTAATTCAGCCTCAGCTGAACATTACAATCAATATAAGTTATCTAGACTGTGTTTTGTTTAGAAAAATGAGATATAGCAGCGGTCGAAGACTGCGCCAAAAGCTGTATAAAATTAAATGTCGAGAGGTGTAAATGCTGTTGTAGCGTCAAGACACGCTGGCAACTTTGAACGTCAACCACCGGCGCTGCTATAGCTGGGTATCCGCCGGTATTGGATGGTGACAGTTGCTGAAGGAAAATCTGTACTACAATTAGTTGTTTCCCTTTCAGATTTCATTCTCTACCGTAGTGAATGCGACATTTGGTCCAGCAGAGATTTCGTTTTCTTAATTTAAACCACGTCAGTTTTCGAGAGAAGCGATGGAAATCTCGAATCGGAAAAATTTAGGAGTGAATTTCGACGTCTAAAATTTGCTTTCTAGCAAAAGAAAAGCTACCTGAAAATCTTGGCCAATCTTGCCGAAACTGAGAGCGTGGAGGTATTTTCAAAGTGTTATGGGACAGTATTGTCTGATATAAAAATACGATGGCGTACTTCGTATACATGCACGTCACAGTTTCACACAGTGTGTGTGTGTGTGTGTGTGTGTGTGTGTGTGTGTGTGTGTGCGTGTGTTTTACTAAAATGTAAAGTTACATTTATTACCGTTTGTGTAGATGTATCATTTAGCTCTTTCCTTTTAATCAAGTATAAATATATTCTAATGACTTGCAAGTGTGGGTGCTTCTCGAAACAAAAGTCTCTCTAATCGTTCATCTACGTTGAACGTTATGTTACAAGCATAAAATTTTCCATGTATGTCTTACGCACACAGTTATACGATAATGTGTTAAACTGCAACGCTTAATCCAGACACGAAACAGCTTTATAACAGAATACCAGCAATGACTGGTCGAGACAGCAGAGCTAGAGATCCCGAAGTGCCCTCTGCACTGTGACCATAAAAGTCAGTGTTACAACACAGTCAGTCAGTAAAAACTTAGCAAATGAAGTGGAATCTCCAAATAAAATACGAACACGCTTTAAGGAATTCAGAATTTACATACCAGAATGTGAGAACGTAGAAAGATGAGTCTCGAACAGCGCAGCGTCACTAGAAATAGCGGATAGAAGAGCGTTGTGTGTAGAGACAGCCTATGGCGCCTCACCTACATCGAACACCTCCGCATCTCCTATTCTGTCCGCAAACTAGATTCCAATCATCCTATTGTGTCCCCTCTGATCACCAACCCTGGTATGCTGCCGCTCCTCCACAAGCACAACCGTCCGTCCCTATAGCTACACCCACACAATCTCCATATCCTATCCCAATGAAAGTTCATCCAACTCCCTCTCCCAGACAATTATATCCGCCATGATATTTACACCACCTACCAACTTTAACTCTTCCACAGCTATCCTACTCTACATCAATGCCCCTCTCCCTCTCCATACACCCCTACCCCTTTCCTCCTGCGACCAATGGCCTACCCACACGACACACTACTTCTCACCCTCTCTCTTTCACAGCGACTGTATTTCCCACTATCCACCTACCTCTCACCTCCATAGTTTTCCTACCTAACGCACCCTTCTCCTGGTACCCACACCCTTCAACCTTCGGGAACATACTCTCTCCTCTGGCAATACCTCTCACCCTGTGCAGGAGCTTCATGTTTTAAGTGAAAGTGCAGTGCTTCGATGTTTTTATCAGAAGAATCTAACTTTCCTGCGATGTGTTTTTTAACAGCATATATTTCCGCTTTTCAAATATCCGGTTTTGATCTTTGACTTCAAAGAGCAAGCAATCTCAAATTATATCTTTCTCTTTGCAAAATTTTTTTTAATAAGCTTGGCTAAAGAGCGGGGAACTGTACTGCTGACATCACACCCCGTGCTCGTACCGGGTGAGTGGGATGAAATAACAACAAAGAAAAAAGAAGTGCAGAGACATTAACTAGTTCTCTCACTCTTTCTTCATCTTCTCTTTCGTGAAAAAGTGGTTTTGTGACGCAGTTAATGTGCTACGAGGAACTCGGAACTAAGTAGATGGGCACCCAACATGTTTCCATAATAGAGCCCACAGTTTCTCTTTGTGAACGATGTTTCATTGGTAAAATTACGAGATACCAAGTCGGTTTCGTTTACAGTTTACACAAAACCAATCAAGTCAAGATTTAGGAAGAATGATTAATGAAACTGTGGTGGAGATTAAAAAATGGCTCCTTGCCAATTCCTTGTAAAATATGGTTGATCTTTTTTTTCCTAAATTTAACTGACGTGCTCTTGTCTAATGATACTTTCTGCATCCTTGAGCATTTCGTTACTATATATCTACGGCTCAAAAGGTATCTCTAATCTCATGTAATCTACCTAAGAGTTGAAAAAACACATTAAATGCAGTTCAGATTATGTAATAGGTTTACTCCCAGCATATGTCTAAAATATGGTAATAAGCAGATAAGAGAATTTGACAGCATTTATTTCTTGGGATGATAGCTATATATAATAAATTTAAATTAGATGGAACGTACCATATACTGCTGGAGTTTATTTGGAGTGCAAATGTTCAGGACATAAGTGGCATAAAAGTAAAGAAGAGCTGGAATAGTTCGCTTACCTTCATTCCATCATGTCAGAATCGATTTTTGACTTGGTGGTAATTTGTTGGTCGAGAGCTCGAGCTCAAAGTCTTTAGAGCCCGCTTCTTTCCTTATTTAGGTAACTCTTTGTGATAAACCAAAGTTTCCCCAGTGCTGAAGCGTCTAATACGAAGATTCAGGTATGTTAAAGGAACTGAGGATGCTAGATACTGCTTAGCAGTAAATTTACTTCTTAATTAAATTACTCATAAATAATATATTTCACTTTCAAAACAACCACTCTGTTTATGGAATGAATGTTAGAAATAAAAATTATCAACGCAAATATTATATTTACTTACGTTGATCCAGAGAGGTCTCCATTAATTAGGAACATACGTTATTAGCAGCTAGTGTAAAATAAGCCTAAAAGATTTATTGTTGTCTAACTTTACCTAGACCACTGATGAATTTCTCAGAGAACTAAGTAATGCATACATTATTAACTGTACAAGTGTCACCTAATATTTGACTTCTGCACATCTTCAGTGAAGAAATGTGATAAATGTAAATAGGCGTTATAAACTGCATTCATTTCGATGATGTATGATACAATAGCCTGAGAATCATGATATAGTCATCAGTTTATATACATGTATGCACAATTTTTGGTATTACATTTTAAGTGAAGCTACACTCTAGCACAAAAAAAAAAAAAAAAAAAGCAAACGGCGCACCATGAAGAAATTATCCGAATGGAATGGAGGTCGGTACATGTGATGTACACGTACAGGCAAACAATAATTACAATCCAGAATGAAATTTTCACTCTGCAGCGGAGTGTGCGCTGATATGAAACTTCCTGGAAGATTAAAACTGTGTGCCGGACCGAGAATCGAACTCGGGACCTTAGCCTTTAACTAGTTCGAGTCTCAGTCCGGCACACAGTTTTAATCTGCCAGGAAGTTTCACATCAGCGCACACCCTGCTGCAGAGTGAATATCTCATTCTGGAAACATCCCCCAGGCTGTGGCTAAGCCATGTCTCTGCAATATCCTTTCTTTCAGGATTGCTAGTTCTGCTGCAAGGTTCGCAGGAGAGCTTCTGTAAAGTCTGGAAGGCAGGAGACGAGGTACTGGCAGAAGTAAAGTTGTGAGGACGGGGTGTGAGTCGTTCTTGGGTACTCAGTTGGTAGAGCAGTTGCCCACTAAAGGCAAAGGTCCCGAGTTCGAGTCTCGGTCCGCCACGCAGTTTTAATCTGCCAGGAAGTTTCAATAAATACAGTGGCAGAAACATTTATTCGGCTTCGCATTGACCGACAGAGTTGTTAGATGTTCTCCTGAGGGATATAGTACCAAATTCTGCCCATGTGGCACGTTAGATCAGGGAAATCCCGAGCAGGTTGGAGGGCCTGTCCACAATTCTCCAAAAGTTCTCAGTTGAGGAGAAGTCTGTCAACCTTGATGGCCACGGTAGGGTTTGGCAAGCACGAAGACAAGACTCTCGTCATGCTATGCGTTGCTGAAATGGAAGCCCAGGATCAGGATGGCTTGCCATGAATGCCAACAAAACCGGGCGTAGAAAATCGTCGACTTACCGCTGTGCTGTAAGAGTTCTGCGGATGACAACCAAAGTGGTCCTGCTATGAAACGAAATGGCACCCCAGGGCATCAGTCCCGATTGACGAGCCAACGGCGGCGACTGTCATGTTGGTATCACACCGCTGCCCAGGTATCCTCCATAGAAGTGTTTGCTGGTCATCGGGGCTCAGTTTGAAGCAGGACTCATCACTGAAGACAATTCTTCTCCTGTCAAAGATATTCTGCGGCCAATGCCCCAGACACAGAGAAGTTTTGTGCAGCGAGTGGTTTGTTTGTGATCCGTCTATCACCTCGAACGAGTGTGTCCGCACTTCCCAAAATTGCAGAAGTCATAGCTGTGCGCCGCTCGGTAGGCGGGAAATCGGATGACTTTGCGCGACCTTGTGATGATGACAGACCCCTCGCCCAAAGATTCACCGTGCTTTTGTTTACTGACACGTCTTCGTAGATATTAGGCAAGAGCCTATGAATATATGTGATGCTCTGGTTTTCTGCGACAAGAAACTCAATGACTGTTCTCTGTCTGGAACGCACCTCCGTTACGGACGCTACTTTGAAGGCGACGTATAGCACCGCCACTTATCGGAACTTCATGAAACTATTGGGGCTTAAGCAGCAATATTCCACTAATTCCGACAGCAAATTCCACATTTTTTCAACGGAAATCGGAAGAGAAAAGAAATAGTACTGTGAGTACCGGGCGTGAGTCGTGCTTCGGTAGTTCAGATGGTAGAACACTTGCCCGCGAAAGGCAAAGGTCCCGAGTTCGAGTCTCGGTCGGGCACACAGTTTTAATCTGCCAGGAAGTTTCATATCAGCGCACACTCCGCTGCAGAGTGAAAATCTCATTCTGGAATACTGATTTACTCTGATACGCAACTGTCGTCCACCTCAGGTGCACCGCTCTTACAGCCAAGTCCAGCCCTTCTGTTTGAGGTCATTTGCATGTACCGACTGCATCTGCAGCCACTGGGGCCATTGTAAGATATATACAGAAACTGCAACGACAAAATTTAGTAGGCTGTTCGAGAATACACTCCTGGCCATTAAAATTACTACACCAAGAAGAAATGAAGATGATGAACGGGTATTCATTGGACAAATATATTATACTAGAACTGACATGTGATTACATTTTCACGCAATTTGGGTGCATACATCCTGAAAAATCAGTACCCAGAACAACCAAATCTAGCCGTAATAACGGCCTTGATACGCCTGGGCATTGAGTCAAACACAGCTTGGATGGCGTGTACAGATACAGCTGCCCATGCAGCTTCAACACGATACCACAGTTCATCAAGAGTAGTAACTGGCGTATTGTGACGAGCCACTTTCTCGACCACCATTGACCAGACGTTTTCAATTGGTGGGAGATCTGGAGAGTGTGCTGGCCAGGGCAGCAGTCGAACATTTTCTGTATCCAGAAAGGCTCGTACAGGACCTTCAACAGGCGTTCGTGCATTATCCTGCTGAAATGTAGGGTTTAGAAGGGATCGAATGAAGGGTAGAGCCACGGGCCGTAACACATCTGAAATGTAACGTCCACTGTTAAAAGTGCCGTCAATACGAACAAGAGGTGGCCGAGACGTGTAACCAATGGCACCCCATACCATCAGGCCGGGTGATACGCCATATGGCGATGACGAATATACGCTTCCAATGTGCGTTCACCGCGATGTCGCCAAACACGGATTCGACCATAATGATGCTGTGAACAGAACCTGGATTCATCCGAAAAAATGACGTTTCGCTCTTCGTCCACCCACGTTCGTCGTTGAGTACACCATCTCAGGCGCTCCTGTCTGTGATACAGCGTCAAGGGTAACGGCAGCCATGGTCTCCGAGCTGATAGTCCATGCTGCTGCAAACGTCGTCGAACTGTTCGTGCAGATGGTTGCTGCCTTCAAACGTCCCCATCTGTTTACTCATGGTTCGAGACGTGGCTGCACGAACCTTTACATTCATGGGGATAAGATGCCTGTCATCTCGATTTCTAGTGATACGTGTCTGTTGGGATCTATCACGGCGTTCCGCATTACCCTCCTGAACCCACCGATTCCATATTCGGCTGACAGTCATTGGATCTCGACCAACGCGAGCAGCGATGTCTCAATACGATAAACAGCAATCGCGATAGGCTACAATCCAACCTTCATCAAAGTCGGAAACGTGATGGTACGCATTTCCCCTCCTTACACGAGGCATCACAACAACGTTTCACCAGGCAACGCCAGTCAGCTGTTATTTGTGTATGAGAAATCGGTTGGAAACTTTCCTCATGTCAGCACGTTGTAGGTGTCGCCATCGGCGCCAACCTTGTGTGAATGCTCTGATAAGCTAATCATTTGCATACCACAGCATCTGCTTCCTGTTGGTTAAATTTCGCGTCTGTAGCGCGTCATCTTCGCGGTGTAGCAATTTTATTGGCCAGTAGTGTATTTACTGACTATTTTGGTTTAAGAGAACTATGGCCTTGGATTACTCGTGACACAGTAACTACATTTCTTTCCGTTTCATAACCCCCCCCCCCCCCCCACTTATATTTTGTGTCTGTACTCGCTGAAAATATCTACAGAACAGCACAGGTATCATCAACATGCGCTGTGTTTTGTTAGCCAAGACACATGTTCCATTCTCTCACGATACTTGTGTGTAATAGGAAGACCCACTTGTCCCTTCGTCCTCAATCTTTCAATCATTACTTCCCAGTTTTGTCTCGGGGTTGTTTTGCCGACAATGGTAGCTGTACGCTAACAGAGATACACAACAGTACTATGGGTATTCACTGTTACACAGTGCAGTGTGTGCAGTTGTGCGACCTTATATATTTGTTGTAGTCATCCCACGTAACGCGCTGACAGTTAGTACAGGTGCTTTATCAGCAGTCAGATTGGATGACCACGTAACTCTCTAAGGTCCTTTATAACACAGTCCGAAAACAATAAAGTCATACAGGTTATTGCCAGTTTCATTTGCGGGCGCAAGCTTGGGATAGCACCTTCCATCTTTTTGTTAAAGATTTAATATATAAGTTTCATGTTTTCACCTCCTTTTAACGATCTTGTCTACACTGGTTGCAACGTATACCGAATATAGTTTTTGTTTTGGCATAGCTCTGGGAGGCACAGTTAAGTGACTCATTCAGAATTCGTACGCAAAATTACCGCTGTAATACTTGACATGCATTTCGCAGAATTGTATTCAAGCTTTGACACCACATTCAATTACAATCAAGATGTGTTCGATCTGGTTCATATCTGGCGAGCTGGGTGCCACCAAACCAACTGGAACTCGCCACTGTCTTCCTCGAACCACATCATCACGCTCCTGGCCTTTTGATACGGTGCATTATCTTGTTGAAAAATGCCACCGCCGACGGGAAAAATGATCGTCATGAAGTGGTGCACGTGGTGTCAACTTGTATACAATACTCCTTGGCCATCGTGGTGACCTGCACCAGCTCCACTGGACTCATGGATGCCAACGTGAATGTTCCGCAGAGCATAACAGAGCCGAGGCCAACTTGTCTCTGTTCTGCATGAAGCAAAGCAAGCGCTGTATCATGTATAAGATACAGAGGCGAGCGAGTGCACGGGACTTACCCTAGTTCACTGCTAGTAGCGTCACGTCATCGTAACGCGCCTGCATATAGTATTGCACCACATTTAACATAAAAGTAAAAATTAAGATTTGTGTGTAAAACTTTGTTAAAGTATAGTTCTATGTAATAATGTTTCAGGTAACAAATCTTAATGTTATAAAATTAGTAGTTTACGTAAAATTCACGTTTTGAAAGAAAAATAGGAGGCGCTAAATAATGACGCTAGGAAGCCAAAATTTGGTGAGAAGGTGCAGTAAGAAGTCATTAATGAGTGGCGCTGGTTTCCAAAACCATAAAACTAAAATTGACTCCAGAATCCGCGTTTTTCGGAAAAATCAGAGGCGCGAAATAATAGAGCTACAATATTGAAAATTGGTAGGATGCTTCAGTTCACCCTAATAATAATAATGGGAATACCGCAATCAGTTACCTCTTCTAGTTTTTTTAGTAATTTAGTAAAAACTACTTTTGTGAGTAAAATGTACATAAGCATTATAGATTAAGTACTTTAAATTTTAATGATAAAACAAATTCTTTAAGACCAATGATCAGATAGGACAATTAACAAAGCTACACCAAGTTTTAGTCTTGTAGCATAATTAACAGCTGATACAAGTCTTGATAAAGCTATGGTTCAGAGGTAACAATCTACCGTTAGTTCCATTGTAAAAATTCTAGAGAGTAAAGTTTTAATTTTAGCGGGCTGAGATTTTCTACGTGCTTCTGTACTGCTCAGATGTATGTATACAAAAATTGAGAAGTTTGTAAAGCTATTATTAAATGTGATATTTAAGATTATGTGCCTGAGATAGCGGTCATTTGGAGGCCGCAGGCATCTGCATATGAACGGAAAGAACAGATGCTCTCTTGGCGGTACGCGCCGGAGCTATATAAAAAGAGCGGCAGAGGCAGTAGGAAGCTCACTCCGCATTAGACCAACGCCTAGTCCACGCGAGCTTAACGTCCGATCGCGCCTCGCCTCGGGTGACGTCATAGCGGGCTGTGACATGTGCGTACTTAGCAATGTAAACGGACATTGAAAATCGCGAGGACTGTACACCGTCCTGGATCGTTTAGACTTCGGTAACAAACTGTTATTGTGCCGTCCGTGTGAAGTATAATTCCGCGTGGCAAGTGGTGACTAACTCCACTTTTAAGGCGAGCATTAATCTTTTTTTTTTTAACATTATTGCGAACTATTAATAGAGCACCGTTAGTTAGAGTAATGAACTATTCGGGAGGAACTTGCTGTAGAAGTCGCCTCTGAACTATTAAACGATTGGCTGAATTAACAATATTTAATGTCTTTAGCATTTTCAGAAGTTTCGAGTAATTTGTGTGAGCCTTTAAGATAATAAAATCTTGTTTGGAACTTTAAATTTTATTGAAGCAGCTCTAATCCCGTGAAGAACTATGGATATTTTTCGTTTAGCTGGGCTGTACAGGAATGTGGCCGTGCAGACTGGGAACTAAGGTCAGTAAGTTTCCCTTCGCTTTCTGACTGGCCACCAAATTAGTTGCCAGGCTCGCGTGATTTAAGGTGGCAATGTTCAACTTTCATTCAACATTAAACAACGACTTCTTCGCCGTCCCACATATGTTGCATCGGCAATAGTCTGTTACGTGAAATGAACATTCAAACAACCCATTCGACAACTTCTTCGCCGCCCCACATGCAGTACAGGTGTCACAGAGATGTTCCCCTGGAAGACGATGGATTCGCGCCCTTCCATTGCCATGATGAAGAAGGTATCGAAATTCATCAGGCCACGCAACGTTCTGCCACTGAACCCCAACGTCTAGTGCCGATGGTCACATGCCCATTTTAGCCGTAGTGGCCGATGTCGATTAACATTGGCACATGAATGTGTCATTGGCTGCGGAAGCCCATTGTTAGGAGTGTTCGGTGCACTGTGTGTTCAGACATACTTGTTCCCTGCCCAGCAGCAAAGTCAGATGTTGGTTCTGCGACAGTTCGCCGCCTGTACTGCTTTGTTAGTCTGCCAAGCCTACGACGACCAACATGTGTAACGAGTGATGGTGGGCCAACCGCACGACCTCTGGATATGGTTTCACCTTGGTTTCTCCACGTGTTGAAGACACTCACCCACAACACTATTCCAACAATCCGACGAGTCTTGCAGTGTCCCAAACGCTCGAGCCGAGCCTCCGGGCCATCACAATTTGCCCTCGATGAAAGTTAGATAAATCACGCACCTCCCCCATTCTACACACGGACGGCACTCTCACTGGTACTACATGAACAGTGCGTGTGGCTGTCCAGCAGTCATTCCTCACCATGTGACGGTGCTATCGCCTGGACGGATTTATACCGATAGTAGGTTGGTGGTCATAATGTTCTGGCTGAACAGTGAATATGTGTGCGCTACTCCACCGCTGCACCTATTTTTTCGTAACTCCGTGTTTACAGTCATTGTGTTAGGTGGACTGCTGGCAGCACTTCGGAGCTGACGAATGATTTCTTGCGCTAATTTCATGAGATTTTTTACAACCACTCCTCCGCAATGCTCATCAGTCCCTGTTCGACTGTACGTGTGATCTGCCTGGTCTTGATTTAGCTATCGTTATTCCTTCACGTTTCCACTTGACAATCACATCACCAACAGTCGGGCATCTTAAGAATGGTTGCAATGTCTCTGGTGGATTTGTTACTGAGAGCCGGCCTGGGTGGATGAGCGGTTCTAGGCGCTACAGTCTGGAACCGCGCGACCGCTAAGGTCGCAGATTCGAATCCTGCCTCGGGCATGGATGTGTGTGATGTCCTTAGGTTAGTTAGGTTTAAGTAGTTCTATGTTCTAGGGGACTGATGACCTCAGAAGTTAAGTCCCATAGTGCTCAGAGCCATTTGAACCATTTGTTACTGAGATGACATCCAATGACTGGCCCACGTTCGATGTCACTGAGCTCAGCTGACCAATACATTCTGCTGTCACTGCTTCTCCAATGACAACACAGTATTGCGCCTCCCCCGTACTTTTATCCTGGCGTGTCCATCTCTTGTGACGTCTAGTTGTTAGTTCTGCGGCTCATAGTGTGTCCAGATGCTTTTCATCAGGCAGTGCTTATTGAGCGGGTATCGATCCCCATGAATTCTGCGCACAGTGCTGGCGGCAACAAGGAGAATCTCAGACCGAGAGAAAACTTGAGCAACGGCTGCTAGAGACAACTGCAGCTGGAGAGATGGAGATAATACAAGTTTCCACAGAGAGAGGAAGTAGCCGCCGAAGTGGGAGGAGCTAGGCAACTCCGTGCAGCGTGCAACCAAATTAGCAGCGAGTACGCCTGGCTTGCGGCGGCATGCTGTCTAACTCTCCCTCGCTCACGCGACGCCTGTGGACCGAGGAGGACGCGTGGCTGTGGTTGCGGAGTGCTGCCCTCTGTTGTTTTCGCTAGCAAGTGTGGACAGAAGCGAGGAGTGCACACGTGTAGCCAGCGGGCACCGGTGAATTTCACTAGCCAGAAATCTTCTGTCCAACAAATCAGCGGCTGTCTGGATTCTCAAATTCGTAAGAAGGTTTTGTTGCAGCAGTGTACTGAGCAATAATGGGACGTGTTAGACGGCGTTCTAGTTCGTGCTGTATCTGTGTGTAGCATAGTTTTGAAGGGTATTTTTTGGAGCAAGGTACCGGGTAGTGACGCAATATCTGAGACGGTGTTGTAATGCAATTCAATCTAAGGGATAATGTCATGTTGATTAATCGGGTTTCTCCGGTTATTTGCTTCTTTCCTGCACGATATT
Source organism: Schistocerca gregaria (assembly GCF_023897955.1). NCBI lineage: Eukaryota > Metazoa > Arthropoda > Insecta > Orthoptera > Acrididae > Schistocerca > Schistocerca gregaria. Next base: position 837,596,235 of record NC_064922.1, read on the forward strand.
TCAACTGTGTGACTCGCAATCTCCTTCAGGTGCTGTAGCCGGCCCCTGTGGCCGAGCGGTTCTAGACGTTTCAGTCCGGAACCGCGCTGCTGCTACGGTCGCAGGTTCGAATCCTGCCTCGAGCGTGTGTGTGTGTGTGTGTGTGAAGTCCTTAGGTTAGTTAGGTTGAAGTAATTCTAAGTCTAGGGGACTGATGACCTCATATGTTAAGTCCCATAGTGCTTACAGCCATTTGAATTAGGTGCTGTCTGATATTGATTTCAATGTGGAACGAGTCTGGTATTTGTACCTACGTTGTGATTTTCTTCTTCCTATATAATTTACCAACGTTCTGTTCTCATTCACTTCTCTTACGACCTGTTCATCATTCTATCTACCCAGCTTGTTTTCGTCATTCTTCTCCATATCCACATTTCCATTGCTTTCAGTCTCTTTTTCTCTACGTGGATTATGGGAAAAGCGAACAAAAAGAGAGTGGAAACAATGGAAATGTGGATATGGAGAAGAATGACGAAAACAAGCTGGGTAGATAGAAAAAATAATGAACAGGTCTTAAGAGAAGTGAATGAGAACAGAATGCTGCTAAATTATATAGAAAGAAGAAAATAAAAAATGATAGGGCACATAATGAGACACAACCAGTTTCTAAAGAATGTATTTCAAGGAAAAGTTTAGGAAAAAAATCAAGAGGCTGGCCGAGATCAACGAATTTTAATAACGTCAGAGAAGATATGGGGATAAAATCGTCCGTGGTGTGCGCCAACACCCCCAATAGCAATGGGTGTAGCATTTTCTTCTAGCCGCGGCTGTTCCGATCGCTGTGCGCGTACTTTGTGATCATTATTCGTTGTCAGTATAGATGAATTAAGTTATGACTGGCATCCAATCTTCCGATTGTTTTCAACTGAGTCCATGAGTCATTTCGGAAACAGAGCGTCCTAATTCACAAAAGGAATCAAATGACGAAAATCGGAAGATAAACCGTCTAGCACAGCTTGGACGCCATTCAGAACTTAATTCAGCTATAGTGACAACGGATAATAACCACAAAGTACGTGCACAGTGTTCAGAACAGCCGCGGCTAGAAGAAAATGCTACAGCCATTGCTATTGGTCGGCGCACACCACGGACAGAGCGTCAGACGCGGCGCGGACGGCAGAGGGAACGCCTAGCACAACGTAGGTATAAATACCGGACTTGTTCCACACTGGAATCAGTACCGGACTGCACCTGAAGAAGCCTGCGAGTAACGCAGGAAAGACGCGAATAACCATAAGAAACCCGATTAATCAACATGACAACGCCTCGCCGGGAATGCTTGAAGAATTGCCTAAGGGATAATGTTTAAGGGCGTTTTTTTTAAGCAAGGCACGGAACGATGATGAGGTGATTTAGACGGTGTTACAGTGAATTATTCAGTTTCATTAAGCCATCGTGTTTGGTGTTGCTATGAGTCTGAACTCCTGCCTAACAGACACTTGTGCAGATAGTTTGTTTCTTGAAGCTCATCAAGTTGAATTGCTTTTCTCTAGAGACTCCATTTGAACTTAATTTGACTCAGTTTGGTTGTCATGCGTCATAGGTTGTGTCCTTTCGGATTTTGTACACTCCTGTGAAACTGTCCTGTGGAACACTAAGATTAAAGGATTTTTGTTGATTTGTGTTGTGTGTAACGGGTTCTATCCTGTTGGACGAAGTAAATTACCGTTAAACTGTTCTGTGGCGCATTAACATTAAGAGGTTTTTATGTATCTGTCGCGGTCACGTGTGACAGGTTTTGCGCTGTCGGAAGAAGTAATTTGTTTGAAGACTGTTGAGTGGCATATTTAGAGCTAATCTTTGCGATAAGAGATTTTAGTTATGTCTGAATTATCATGGCTGCTCTGTATATAATAATTGTGCATAACTAGCCGCATACACACACCATTCACACACATGTGTGAATGATGTTACTATTTTACGTTAACATTACTTCTCATGGATGGTGGGTTGGGTAAACAAAAAAAAATCGGGTCAGAACAAACTGCAGCTGTGGCTCACATCATTAATGAAAACATTTTGCTACTGCTATTTCATGTATCTGGTGTACTTGCATAAGCACGCTTCTTATGTACTCTGAATGCAAGTTAGGAGATTCGAATTTGATTCACTGAATATGAATTCTCTTGTGGTCAAAGTAAAATGCATTCCCAGATTAATGTACGCCTGCTTCTTAAAAAGCTCTGTGCGAACGAAGTGTATTCCACTATTATTTGATACAGTTACTTGTTGTTAATTGAAATGATGAACAGCTCAGCTGCGAAATATAAATTTATTGTAGTATCTGTTTTGTTTCGGCTATATATACAGTTGTTCAATTTGTAACGAATGTTTAACGCTATGAAGCGTGTCCTTTAAGATTTTCAAATGCTCAGTAGAGCAGTGTGTAATTATTAATTTATCTGTTGTAAACAAATTTTGTCAGCTGCAATTATTGTTAATGTCGAACCACCGAGCACGTACCGCAACCTCGCTTTGCGACTCCTCGGCCCATGTATTATATCGCTAAGCAAGCTCAGTCCCACTCGATGCGCAGCCTCTGTGGCTGCCAGAGGAGGACGCTCTGTGTAGTAAATATCGGAGACTGTCTATCCTCAAATAACATGGAAATGTAATCGCGAATTCTTCCTACTACAATGTACACACGTAATAAGTAAAATTTCATTACTTGGTATTTTTTTGTGCAGCATTTTTAAAGGGCAGCACGGAAGATCTCATGTCAACGTCAGACGTGTACCGTCTCAACGATGGAGCATTTGCTCGCTGATGTGCTACGAACAGACGTTCAAATTCTCCTTCCAGCCTGCCTACCTCTGTCTCCGCCGCAACCATTAAAGTAGCTGAGCCTGCCGCAACGGAGACACAAGAGTACGTGTGTACTGGAGCACAATGATTAAAGCAGGCCAGCTTGGGTTTCCGCAAGCCTGGCAATATTTACAGGACCTGCTGCTCCTGCCAACAGGTTGCCCTATTAGTCTAACGTGTTAATCTATGGGGTGTCAATTATTGAAGCATATGGGAAAAAAAGTAAATTAGTTACAAACTAAGGTGAGCAACGTGACACTCTGAAGCGTCGGAACATCGATGCTGCCGATGACCTCCTGAATGGCTGTTTTCAGCTCAACAGTGGCTTTGGGTTTTTGCTATACGCCTTGTCTTTAATACAGCCCCACAAGAAGGAGTCGCATGTGTTCAGATCCGGAGGATATGACGGACAATCGAGAGCAATGCCAGTAGCCTATAGGTTCCTCAGAGCCAGAATGCAGTCTCCAATGTGCTCCACGAGAACATCACACACTCTCCCTCTTTGATGGTGTCAAGCTCCATCTTGCATAAACCACATCTTATCGAAATAAGGGTCCGTTTGGATAGTGGGGATGAAACCATCTTCGAAAACCTTCACGAACCGTTCAGAAGACACCGTGCCACCAAGGAATATCGCACCTATTACTCCGTGACTGGACATGGCACGCCGCACAGTCACTCACTGAGAGTGAAGACACTTCTCGATCGCGAAATGTGAATTGTCAGTCCGCTAAACGCGCTAGTCTTGCTTATTGACGAATCCATCCAAATGAAAGTGGGCATCTTTGCTATACAAAGCCATACATGCCCATACTAATTCCCATCAAACCCCGCGGCCAACCGCGGTTTTTGAACGGCCTAACGCAAACCATTCAGAAATTACGACGATTTTATTTCATATAGTTCAAACTTGTCACCCTATACGTATATGTTTGAGTAGATAGTTTCACTGCAGCTCATTTATCGTAACGGTGGGAGCAGCAAAACGAACAAATCAAACTCAAAGCAGAGTGAGGATAAAACAATAATTGGGGAATATGCAGTAGCCCAGCAGAGGGAAAGTTGTCTTTTATGACGCAGTTTCAAGTAAATCGGTAGGTGTCTCGTCATGAGAACTGTGTAGAAAGTTACTCAACACTCATTCGGAGACCTCGAGTATGTTACGAATTTTTTGTAAATTTGACCATCAGTGTTTTTTTTTTCTTTTTTGTGAGGACGAAGACTTAATGACTGACAAGTGTGTGGAAATGTGTGCTAAGGACTTGACGTCATTTAGCATTTTATAGGCTTTCTAAATTTGGAGCAAACATTGACTGACGTAGGAAAAAATATGGCTCAGTGCATATCAAAAGCCGCATTCTGGTGGTATGCAACCCAGTGTGAAGAAAGCTTAGTATACAAGAAAAACTTTCAACCATGTACTTTTTAGATTAACGTAAAATGAAAAATGAACTTGATTTTTTTTCTAAAATGGATCTGGGAAATTCAGAATGAACTATTTGGGCCTCTTTGAATGAATTCAGCAAAACCACAATAGACGCCCTGGTGAAAGTAATTGAATTGATGTAACTGGAGTCATATTTGGCTGGACACACTACGGTTACAGAAACAAGACTTCCAAACCCTCACTTTATTTATCATTGTGATTATAGTCATCGGATACCTCCTAATATCGTGTCGGACCTCCTTTTGTCCTTCGTAGTGCAACGATTCGACGTGGGATGGACTCAACAAGTCCTTCGAAGTACCCTGCAGAAATATTGAGCCACGCTGCCTCTATAGCCGTCCATAATAACTAAAGTGTTGTCGATGGAGGTTTATTCATGAACTGACCGCTCCATTATGTCCGATAAATGTTATATGGGATTCGTGTCGGGCTATCTGGTTGGCCAAATCATTCTCTCGAATGCTCTAGAGGGTTCTTTGAACCAGTAGCGAACAGTTGTGGCGTTGCCGCATTGTCATCCATAACTATTCCATCGTTGTTTGGGAAAATGTATGGCTGCAAATGATCTCGAAGTAGCCAATCAGTGATCGATTCAGTTGGACCAGAAAAGCCAGAGCATTTCATGTAAACACAGCCCACACCGTTATGGTGCCACAACCAGCTTCCACAGTGCCTTGTTAACAGTCCATGGCTTCGTGCGGTCTTGCGGTCTGCGCCGCAATCTAACTGTACCATCAGCTCTTACCAGCTGAAATCGGAACTCACAAGACAAGGCCGTGGTTTTACAGTGGCCTAGGGTGGGTCCAAATGATACTGGTCATGAGACCAGGAAAGGCGCTACAGGTGATGTCGTGCTGTTAGCAAAGGCACTCGCACCGGAAGTCTGCTGCTATAGCCCATTGATGTCAAATTTCGCCCCACTGTTCTAACGGATACGTTCGTCATACATCCCACACTGATTTATGCTGTTATTTAACTCAATTTTGCTTGTCTGTTAGCACTAACTACTCTACGCAAACGCCATTGCTCTCTGTCATCAAGTAAAAACCGTCCTCCACTGGTTTGTCACTGCTGAAAGATAACGCCTGAAATTTGATATTCTCGACACGGCCATGACACCGTGGATTCCCGGAATGTTGAATTCCCTCACGATTTCCGAAATGGGATCTCCCATGTGTCTAGCTGCAACTACCATTCCGCGCTCAAAGTCTGTTAATTACCGTCGTGCGGCCATAATGACGTCGGAAACCTTTTCACATGAATTACTTGAATACAAATGACAGCTCCACCGATGTACTGCTCCTTTATACCTTGTGTACGCGACATTACCGACATCTGTATACGTGCATCTCGTTATCCTATGACTTTTGTCTCCTTAATGTAGACACCTTCAGGTTCTTAGGCGCAAAGGATTTCGACTCTAAGCAGTGGTTCTCATTACTGCAGAAAACATTAAATAGACGTGTCTTGTTAATGGTTTGAATTCAGATTAGCCAATACTAGTCTAGGAGGAGGAAGATATTAGTGTTTAACTTCCCGTCCGCAACGAATTTAGCAGAGACGGAGCACACGTTCGGGTTAGGCAAAGATGGAGAAGGAAATCGGCCGTGCCCTTTCGAAGGAACCATCCCGGAATTTGCCTTAAGCGATTTACGGAAATCACGGAATGCCTAAATCAGGATGGCCGGGCGCGGGTTTGAACCGTCGTCCTCCCGAATGAGAGGGTAGTAGTCGAAAGAGGGTGAAGTTGTAGAGAAAACCGTTCATATCGAAAGAAATACGATGAAAAGGGAAAAAGGACAAGTAAAATTCACTACTCCCTGGCCTACATTCATCCACAATTAATATACATTTAATTGAGCTACGTCCTCAAATACTCCGGTAAATAAAGATAAACAACCATACAGAATACAGTGTTACGTAGCGTAGCACTGAGGGAAGACGTGCAGGGAAGCAAGCCTCATGGGAGTAAAGGAGCATGCCCATTGTTCTGATACTGTGCGGCAGCTTGCCTGTCTGGCTAACAGGAGCATAGGGAGGTTAGAAACGGAATGTGTACACCTCTGGCAACGGAGCAAAGTATCGGCTCGCTAGCTGCTGCTGCTTCGCGAAGTCTGCAGCGCCTGGCGGGTCTGGAGCGGCAACCCGGCGAACAGCAAACACTTGCTGCGTGGCCGGTCTGGGCGACGTCAGGCGCCGGCGTCTGGCGTGTGACGCGGCCACGGCCAGCTTGTTTACAGCTCCCGCCGCCGCGCCCGCCGGACGGCGAAATTAATTTCCGGTGGCCGGGGGTTACAGTCGGCAGGGAGGCGGGGGAGGGGTTGGGGGTGGCTGGGGGGAGGTGTCGGTGCGTGGCGGTCGCGCTGCGTGCCGCCCGCCGCGGTCCCGGTCCGGCACGATCGATGATCGTCGCAGGGCGAGAGTTAGGACCAGCCGGAGGTCCGGCTGACCGGCGCTTCCCCACTCTGCACCCCTGCACTCCCACCCTGCCCCACGCTCGCACCAAGCGGCAGCCTCCTAATTTGGAGAGCGGCGCAGTGCCCCTCATCAGCTGTGCTCGCTACGCACTCCTCTTTGATGGACGCATTTCGTGCCCTCAGCACGTCAGCTTAATTTGGCAAACGAAACACTTGTTACTTCACTTACTCGAAGCTCTTAGAGTTTCTGCAATAAATTCATTCCGGATATGACTAAACCAGTCATCAGTCCGAAGAGTGTTTTGAACACAACAGTGCTTAACTATGTGTCGCCCTATTGGGGGTTGTACGCCTTTGCCTTCCCCAGACATTTGGACTGTCCCACGCAGTCAGTTATAGATTGACGTAACAGTTTAATGTGGATTCCGAACCCTGATACAACCCGCCATTTTATCCATTAACAAATTTGCCGAAGGTGAACGAAATATTTACTGTATACTCATTTATTTATTCATTTATTCCATTCCATTATACAACCTATTATCTATCATGTAAACATGGTCTGTATTGATTCTTACAGAAAGAATGCGACATACAGTAATACTTAATTTTACCCTATACAATTCTATCTCCTATAGTAATAATAATAATAATAAACTTTAATGTTGTTGTTGTTGTTGTGTTGTGTTGTGTGTTACAACAAAATATACAACAAAAATACTTTGTCAATAGCAACAAAATTAAAACACTACAAAACAGTTACTCAACCAGAAATAACATACGCAAGTGAAACCATCTTCAAAACAACTAACACTGCACAAATATACAACATAGTCAAAACAGAGAGAAGAATCATCAGAACGTGCATCAACAAATCGTACCAGAAAGATGGACGCTGGAGAGTGGTTACAAATGAAACAGTCTACAAGGAAATAGAAATGGTAATGAGTACAATCAGGAAGAAACGCATTTCTCTTTTCGAACATCTAATCACAACACCAGAGAACAAGATCATCATGAGAATAATAGAAAAATTGTGGAATAGTAAGTGCAACATTAAGTGGATTGCAGATATCAAGGAAGATATGGGTGACCTACAGGTTACATTGGAAGACCTAAGAACCAAAACTAACAAAATCAGGAAACTCACAGACAAACAAACTAGACTGCAAACGAATATCAACAAACAGACAATAGGAAGGGTGATTTTCGTTGAAGGAAGAAGGATGAGATCCGAGAGAATAAAGAAGTACTGGGCTGAAAGGAAACTGAAAAATGCTTTGAATAAAGTCGGAGAGAGTGGTCTAATGAAGGTCATAAAATGTAAATAAATAATAATAATAATAATAATAATAATAATAAACTATTTCTACTAAGAACAGAAAACTACACTTACTACCAGATCTATGTCTCTTACTGTAATGATAACTGCAGATTTTGTCTCTCACATTCCATAATGTAATCCATCCCTCTGCAGCCCATAGGTATGCCCTGCCAGTTCCTCGGGCGCTTGCTGTGTCTGCATCTACCGTTATTTTTTGCCTCCCTGGCTGCAGGTAAGGATTCCCTTGTTCCAAGACAGCATCGTTGCCGCCAGGGAGGGGTCTGCTCCACATTTCGGCTCTGGTTCCTCTGGTGGCGAGACACTGTCCACGGCTGCATATTCTGTGTTGGCCCCCCTCCGGAACGCGGTACAGCAGTGTTACTGCTTTCAGGGTACTTGGTAAAGCACCTGAATTATGTGGCGCCAGACGTCTACGCAAAGGTTCCATCAATTTAGTGGCCAAGATATCACCGTGAGGTAACTATAATGCTCCTCAGAACAGTGTAACACCATTCTGGCCTTGGAACACGGTCAGTTCGAAGCAAGTCGTCCGTCCGTCAGTTATGTGATTAACTGTGAGAAGGTACGTAGTCGACTTTTTAAATATTTATTTACTTATTTTTTACTCATTACATTTCATTGCAGCCTATCATCTACAATTGAAACACTGGCAGCATTGATTCTTACAGAAATTGTGCAGTATACATTAATACTTAATTTTGTCGTACACAGTACTACCTCCCATCGTCATAACTATTTCTACCATTAATAATAACGATAATAAGAGTAATTTGTAATTAGTAAAAAACTATTTCTTCTTTGAATAAAAGCTACATTTACTCTCAAATTTATGGCTGCAACTTTTATGATAACTGGTCAATAGACCTACATTAGCGGTTTCTTGGGCGCTAGAAGGGCGTTGTGCTTCTATCTGACTCTTCCCTTGTTTGTTGGCTCCCCAGTTGCAGGGAAGGATTCTCCTGCCCTGAAGGAACATCTTTGGTTTCAGAGACAAGCAGATAACACTCTAGCCCACGTCACCCCAGTTTTTGTCCCTTGGGTGGTGGGACACGTCCCGGGGTTGTCATCCTATCTGGTTTGTTACGATGACGATCTGGTGATCTGTGAACAATTACATTTTTGGTGCCAAGACGTCAAACTGTCAGTTGCGCCATAAAATACCACGTGCAGACTGCAAAACGGAACCTTTTAAGAGACGTTATCAGGAAATTAGCGACAGGTCGATAAAGATAAAGTCCGTCACTAGATACTTAGGCGTGTTCTTGGACGAGCAACAATATTATGTTGCACATATTGAAGAAATGAGCAAGAGAGGGAGGAACAGGATGAACAAAATTATTAGTTTCGCTAGTCACGATTATAAGCTGCAAATGCAAACGATGAGAACGTATCATAACGCTATCTTATCTGTGATCATGGGATTCCATGCGAGAGATTGCGCCCATAGATTGCTGGGGGTATCTGCTGTACTCCGTTCTAGCTGATACTGATCGGCAGCAATCGAATTGGAACGGGAAAGTAAATGTCAAAGGGATACTGCGTTGTGGAACAGATGCCAGATCTTGCCCACTCGATGTCAAGGAGAAACAGGATGGCAAATCTTGGACAACTTTGCTGACACTACTTCAAGAAAGGCTTGGGTTGCGCATTGTGTTATCAACCAACCCTCGTCTACTCTACTACGAGAGGTTGCGACAGAAGATCGAGAAGCAACGCAGCGATGGCCGCTGACGTCAACAGTTGCGGCAGGAGAACTACAGACACCGTACGAGCATCCATTGTAACAACAGCAAAGGTGAATGAAGTGATAAGCAGCAGATAAAAATCCTGGACTGACTGGAATCGAATCAAAGACATTTATTTTTGTTGTGTGCCACTTTACCGCTGTGCTAGCGAGCCACCTAGTTTTTACAAAAATTCTTTTTCAGGAATATCTTTCTTCCCGATTTACATTTATAATAACTGAGAGAAAATGTACGGGTTACCATACAAGTCTAATTACACAGATGAGCAAAAACATAATAGGAGCAGGGACGATCGCGAATCCTTCTACGAGGGTCACTCCAAAAGAAATCCACACTATTTTTTTTTAAATCATCTTTTATTCTACACATCTAAAAGTTTTACAGTGTGTAGAGTGTGTAGATACATAATTTCCATTCCTCTCAACTGCCTTACGCCGTTTGCAACCAGCGCCTGTATACCCGCGCGGTAAAATTCTGGACCGACCTGTTGGAGCCCGCTTTGATCACGTAACCTGCTTTCCCACCGACTAACTGTACTGTGATCGATAGCAGCATCTCTATACACCTTTTCCAACCTCCTCTGGATGTTTCCCACTGTCTCGTTTTCACAGCACAGAAATTCTGTGACAGCACGTTGCTTCTGACGAACTTCAAGTGTAGCAGCCATCTTGAAGACGTGCTGTGACGGCGCCACTCACAGGAACACGTTGAACTAAATTTGAAAACAAGCGGGAAGGATGTATCTACACACTGCAAAACTTTCACACATGCAGAATGAAAACTGTATTTTTACAAAAATAGTATGCATTTCTTTTGGAGTGAACCTCGTAGCAGTGATACCGTCTCCAAATGGGTAAATTCACTGACAATGAAACTTGGAGAAACAGCAGACTGTTATGACCTGCCAGAAATGGGCGAACGTGGTCAGCTGTAAGCGTACTACTGTCATGGCCGTCTACGGAAACTGGCTGACGGATGGTGAAGCAACAAGTAGGCGATACGCATGTGCAGAGTGGGCCTGGTCAAAACATCTGTGGGCAACTGAAGGGAGAGTCCCTAATAAATGGAGTGAATTAAAAGTTACTACATTGAAGGAAAAAAATCGCAACGCCAAGGAGGAATTATGCGACACAAACGAAAGTTGTTAGGCGTGTTGCTACATCTGAAAGATGATGTGTATTCGGACTTGGCGTCACTTGCATAAGACGCAGCTAGCAGCTATTAGATTGCAAATCAGGTTTGCTTTCAATACACGCTGTGACGTTCGCGAAGGTTAATTACCTTTGAGATTGGACCTGGTGAGCTGATGTTAGCCACGAATGCCTCTAAGGCGACAAAGACGCCAGTATCCGCACCTCACTGAGTTTGAACGAAGTCGTGTAATAGGGCTACGAGGCCCTGGATGACCCTTCTACGGTGTTGCAGAAATTCTTGGCAAGAATGTAGGCACAGTACATGATTCCTGGCAGCTGTGGTGACGAGAATGTGTGATCTCAAGAAGACCGGACTCCAGACAGCCACGTGGCACTACCGAGAGGGAAGGCCATAGTGTTCAGCGTATGGCTGCCGCACAGCGTATTACAATTTGCAGTGGCAATATGAGCATAGCTCAGCACCACAGTGACAAAAAGAGCTACTACAAATCAGTTACTTCAAGGGCGGCTCCGAGCCAGACACCCTGCAGCGGGCATTCCACAGACCCGAAACCACCGCCATTTGCAACTTCAGTTGTGTCAGACGAGACCTCATTGGAGGGCAGAGTGGAGGTCTCTTGTGTTTTCTGGTGAACGCATGTTCTGCATCGGTGTCAGTGGTGGCCGCGTTTTGGTTAGGAAGAGGCCAGCTGCTGGCCGCAAACAATCTGTCTGCGAGCTCTATACACACTGGACGTACATCTGGAGTTTGATCTGGGCTGCGGATTCGTATGACAACAAGAGAACTCTAGTATCTATCCTATTATAGACTATAAATCTGACTATAAATCTGCACGTCAGTCTTATGATTCACCTGCTGAGCTGCCATTCATGAACAGCACTCCCGGGAGTGTTTTTAACGCGATAACGCTCGCCCACATACAGCTGTTGTAGCCCAAAATGCTCTATGGAGCGTCAACATGTTGTCTTGGCCTGCTCGATCACCAGATCTGTCTCCAGTATGGGGCATCATCAGAAGACAACACTAACGAAATCCACAAACAGCATTAACCGTCCCTGTATTGACTGACTAAGTGCAACACGCATAGAACTCCATCCCACAAACTGACATCCAGCACCTGTACAACACAATTCATGTTCGTTATTACGTCTGCATTCAACATTCTGGGGGTTACACCGTTTGATAATGTATCAGAATTTCACATTTGTTTGGTTTATTTCGCGCTTACATTAACCGGTGATCTTGCAATGTTACTCACTGTAACACCCAAGGAATTTCACATTTGTTTGGTTTATTTCGCGCTTACATTAACCGGTGATCTTGCAATGTTACTCACTGTAACACCCCAGGAAAACCGAAAACCCAAATAAGAATGTCATGATAATTTAAAGTAGGGAACAGTGTTATCCTGACAGGTACGACAAATTTAACAATAATATAACACCGTTAAGTTTTGATGAATACCAATTTCAATAATTACTGAGTATGTCATGATATAAAGGTAAAAAGAAAGAAAGGTTACTTTTAATTAGCTATCAAACTTCTCAGTAATAACTGCAAATCAGCACGACGAAAGTTAAGTCCAAAGTAATATGTCGGTCAGAGATAACATTTATTGTGAAGGAGACTTGTTAACGCGGCGAAAAGGAAATTCAATGCGTCTACAATGCTCGATCACGGAAATGTTAGTCGCTTGCTAGCTTGCTTGATATCAAGCCGTGAGAGAGCACCGTTTGTTATAGTACTACAAATGGAACGCTACGAGATAGTTTCTATTAAAAAAAAGTACTATTGCGTGATAGAGATGCGCGGACTTCGTTCTCAGTTATTCTGACTTGAGAACTTGAGCTGAAGTGATATTCTGATAGTGTACGACGAGTTAATGAACTTTAATTATTGGAGATATTATTGTTGGACTGAACCTTCATCAAAGTAAACCGTTACAACTAAAAATGAACATACTATCGAAGACTGCAATACCTGATTAGCCTTGAGCAGGAAACATTAATACGACCACACGAAGATAATACAAATACGCCGATTCCAAAAGTTGTCATAAATGTCGCGATCACCGAACTGAAAAGAATCGTAATTGATCTGATCCATCGGTGTGCGTGTGGTCTGATGATTATAAACTAACTGCTAAGAAGGAACAAAATTGAACTGTGTGATAGTTGATGATCAAAATTAATTAACTGTGAAGATTTTAACTGAAAGAGTGACTTGATGAACATTGAGCATTGAAAGGAGTGTTTTGCATAAATAATATTACGAGGCATGAAAGCAAGATAGCATTATACACTCCTGGAAATAGAAATAAGAACACCGTGAATTCATTGTCCCAGGATGGGAAACACATTTCTGGGGTCAGATACATCACATGATCACACTGACAGAACCACAGGCACATAGACACAGGCAACAGAGCATGCACAATGTCGGCACTAGTACAGTGTATATTCACCGTCTCCCATGGAGACGATCGTAGAGATGCTGGATGTAGTCCTGTGGAACGGCTTGCCATGCCATTTCCACCTGGCGCCTCAGTTGGACCAGCGTTCGTGCTGGACGTGCAGACCGCGTGAGACGACGCTTCATCCAGTCGCAAACATGCTCAATGGGGGACAGATCCGGAGATCTTGCTAGCCAGGGTAGTTGACTTACACCTTCTAGAGCACGTTGGGTGGCATGGGATACATGCGGACGTGCATTGTCCTGTTGGAACAGCAAGTTCCCTTGCCGGTCTAGGAATGGTAGAACGATGGGTTCGATGACGGTTTGGATGTACCGTGCACTATTCAGTGTCCCCTCGACGATCACCAGAGGTGTACGGCCAGTGTAGGAGATCGCTCCCCACACCATGATGCCGGGTGTTGGCCCTGTGTGCCTCGGTCGTATGCAGTCCTGATTGTGGCGCTCACCTGCACGGCGCCAAACACGCATACGACCATCATTGGCACCAAGGCAGAAGCGACTCTCATCGCTGAAGACGACACGTCTCCATTCGTCCCTCCATTCACGCCTGTCGCGACACCACTGGAGGCGGGCTGCATGATGTTGGGGCGTGAGCGGAAGACGGCCTAACGGTGTGCGGGACCGTAGCCCAGCTTCATGGAGACGGTTGCGAATGGTCCTCGCCAATACCCCAGGAGCAACAGTGTCCCTAATTTGCTGGGAAGTGGCGGTGCAGTCCCCTACGGCACTGCGTAGGATCCTACGGTCTTGGCGTGCATCCGTGCGTCGCTGCGGTCCGGTCCCAGGTCGACGGGCACGTGCACCTTCCGTCGACCATTGGCGACAACATCGATGTACTGTGGAGACCTGACGCCCCACGTGTTGAACAATTTGGCGGTACGTCTACCCGGCCTCCCGCATGCCCACTATACGCCCTCGCTCGAAGTCCGTCAACTGCACATACGGTTCACGTCCACGCTGTCGCGGCATGCTACCAGTGTTAAAGACTGCGATGGAGCTCCGTATGCCACGGCAAACTGGCTGACACTGACGGCGGCGGTGCACAAATGCTGCGCAGCTAGCGCCATTCGACGGCCAACACCGCGGTTCCTGGTGTGTCCGCTGTGCCGTGCGTGTGATCATTGCTTGTACAGCCCTCTCGCAGTGTCCGGAGCAAGTATGGTGGGTCTGCCACATCGGTGTCAATGTGTTCATTTTTCCATTTCCAGGAGCGTAAATTATCTCTGGATTTGCAGTAGTGAACAATTCAGCCTAGCAGCGTAAAAACAACTACTGATACTGAACCGCAAATGAATTTTTCCTCTCTTCAGTGGTGTGAAACGATGCCGGTGATGAATGATTCACTCAATACCGCAATAATTAACTAACCGGGCATAGCCAATCATCATAAAACCATAACAGACAATTAAAATAAGCAGTGCGCATCGCTGACAAGACTGTGTGGACTCGCAAACGGACTTTCATGCATTACGCAAGGAACAATTTTCTTTAGAGATTTTCATGCGCTGTTCCGCGTTATCCGACAGGAACAACCAACACTGCGCGTCGTGTCTCCATTCCGCCGACCGAGCTGTGGAAGCAGCGGCTCAACACCAACAGCGACAACAAAAGAGGAGAGGGGACGTCACACCACTTAAATGCGTTACCTAGACAAATGTATTCCCAAAATTTCAGTATTCTACTTTGGCAATAGCCGATAGCCAACATATGATTTCTCTCCAATGCTCTTTGCTGGACACCCACAACAGTGGCTTGTTTGTTAGGGCAATGCTCAGGAACAAACTCGCTTTCTAAAGTGAGCATCTTACTGGCATGTAGCTCATTACGAAGTGTACCAAAACACTTCACGAGAATATTAACGTGAAAAATTAGAATTAAAAATTTGGCGTTGGATCTGCTTAGCGAGAAAGTGTTGGAGGTCCACATCTAAGCACACAACCTGAAGGTCAGGGGCTTGCAAGCTCTGCGGCAGATTTAATAACAGGGCACAATGCTAGTTCTGGCACAAGTGTTACTGAGCACAACATCAGTACACTTTGTTGAACATCGTGTTCCGCATCAGTCAATCCCTACGTGTCCCCATATCAACGCAACGTAATCGTCAGTTACTATTGCAGTGACCATACGATCATCGAGAATGGACCGCACATCAACGGAAACGTGTCGCCCGGACTCATGAATGGCGTTTCTTGTTACACAGTTGTGTCTGATTGTGCCGCCATCAACATATGCTGCGTCATGTACACAGATATTATTGTGCTGTGGAAACATCACCTGGATTTCAATTGAACCTACAGTAGTAGTCGAAGGCATCATAATAGCCGTGAACTATGTGAAAACTGTGTGAACATTTTTGCGGACCAGCAGCATTCCTTCATGGTTGCTGTCTTCCTTGACGGTGGTGGTATCCTGCAGTAGGATAACTGCTAGCTTCACAAGCCCATAATCGTGCTAACGGTAATTCCAAGAGCATGATAGTGAACTCGATGTCTTGGCCCAACTCAACACACCTGCAACGCTCATGGGCATCAACTCCATGCCCGCAAACCACTGCCGCGTAATTTACCGAAATTTCGTGACTTTTGTTTAGAGGTGTGATGCCACAAACCTCAGGAACACCTACCAATGACTTGTCGACCCCATTCCACACGCCACTAGTGTATCACGTTACAATAGTTGTCCAATAAAACATTAGGCAGGTGTTCATAATTTTCTTGATCAGTAGCATATCTTGAATTTTCCTTTAAAATAATTATCTTCCAGTCTTCAAACACAGTTCATTGTGCCCTACAATCGAAGTAGCACTGTCTCCTCTGCAGGGGTTCTTCGTTCCCCCGAGCTGCAGAAGACCAATCTACATCTATGGTATGAAGTCTACACACATCAGAAAACGTGGAGTAGGACTCACATGTTGACTACTGGCCGTAGTCGAAAAGTGTCGGCTCAAGCCACAAGTTCTATCTTACACCACCACCAAGCTACCTAGAGCGTATTCTCTTCCTTGTCACTGCGAGTAAGACGTGTTTCTAACTTCCAATGAATATTGCTGTTGATAATAACTTCTGGAAGGAAAATAAAATGCGAAAACTTGAAATATACGAAGAATCCTCTTAAAATAAATGTAAGATACGAAACACCAGGAAACTTATGAAACATGATACTTTATACCAGCTTTTATCCTGCACCTCGAAACACAAAAAAAAAATTGTCCTTTTGTTAAAACCCCCAAAAATCCCACTTAAAGCCCTTCCTACCGGCCCATTAGCCTCATTAATCTTTAACAAGCTCCTTGAATGCATCCTTTCCAAACGCATCCACGAGCACCTAGAACAAGTCCTTCCACACCCTTAATCTAGTGTGACTTCCATACAAATTTCTCCGCTGGTGATCAACTCCTTCACAATCTACTATAGCAACAACACAACTAACGTCTTCCTTACCTCTTCCACTATCTAGACATCAAAATAGTCTATAGCAGTGTCTGGCATTCTGATTTCGTGTTCAAAGAATGCTGGTAAACGCGTCCGCTTCATTACATCACCCAAATTGGCTCATTTCTAACGCTCGAGCCAACTGACCAGTCAACAACATCCACTTTCCAATTTTCGATCCGAAGAATCCTCGTACACAGCGCCAATGTTCCAAAACCATCATCTTCAGTGTACCTCCTCCAATACACTACCGACACTTCCTTCCGTGCAACCTACCCCATTTTCCAATCATCCCAACTTCAACTCGACAGTTTCACCTGGTACAAGCAGTGCAACCTGCAAATACCCTGGCACTAATTGCAGCAAAAACCATCCAAGTGTGCTGTCACAAAGATCTTTACCTGACAATCCGTATACCTCCAATCCACCCACCAATAACACTACATTATGCTGGTCTAACACTTCATCAAAAGTGGTCCAGAGGAAAGCCCACAATTCACTACAGCCTTCAATCAGTTAAACAGGGGCACTAAATTATAAATATCATCCATATATGTAAAAACCTCACCTGCTCCTAATTGTTTGTTTAGTGTAGCATGAATCTCCGTGTCTGCCAAGTTTCATAGCTCTGTCCATATCTTGGAAGGATATCCACCTCCGTTTTCGACTTCTTCCTCCCACTCGTATCCTGTTTTAGCTCATAAAGTTCCCACACCTCGTCAGACATCTGGAACACCTTCACCTCTTCGTCTCCCTTCAGCCCATATACTACCCCCTACTCGAGAACCCTTAATCTACTGCCCTGCCATTATGAACGCACAGCATCTTCCCCTTCATCTCCAAACATTCCACATACTTTCTCAAAGAAATTTCAGTCGTCTTCCCCTCAGAACCCATCTCTAAAATCTACCCTTCCTTCCAACCGTAAGGTAACCCATCCTAAATTAAGGCTCCAATTCACCCTTCCCTTGACCGTCTGGCAGCTGCACACATCTCCTAACACCCATATTCCACCTGTCAATTCGTACTCGTGTTGACATTCCACGTCCTTTTCAGCATAATGTTACCATATATAATTCCAAAATCCCACGCCCTAGCTGCAGTTAGCAGCAGTCACCATCAAATCTGACTCATAATACAGAGGATGTACATCACATCACACTTGTCTTGCCACAAACATCAATGACTATTTTAAAAGCTTGTTTATATTACAATTACGAATTTCACAATACGAGTGCATAGTGGGAGTTTGGCCTCTGACAGCCTCCACACCTACCACACCCCCACCACTAGGGAGAATGTAAATAACGGTTAAATAAAAAAAATTGCATTTGAACTGCGTAAGTACCGCACACGAACAGTTTCTCAAATTTTATGTAGGACACGTGCCTATTTTCGTAAAACGCTGTATGTACGGATGTGAGGTATGCTTCCAACTGCCTGAAGTTGAGTAATACTCACTATTTCAGTCACAATACACAAACAGTAGAAACAATTATTTACAGCCATAAGCGAA
Source organism: Schistocerca gregaria (assembly GCF_023897955.1). Lineage (NCBI taxonomy): Eukaryota > Metazoa > Arthropoda > Insecta > Orthoptera > Acrididae > Schistocerca > Schistocerca gregaria. The sequence continues at coordinate 837,614,610 of NC_064922.1, forward strand.
ATTGAACAAGAGTAATAATTACAAGAAGGATGTGGACCCACTCCACATCAATCAGATAAGTACTAATTTGTATGCATGCGCCAATCGACTTATTTTAATTTCCATTTCTGATTACTCTCAGCAATTAAGCTGTAAGTGTGCAATGTTTCCAACTGTGTGGCAACGAATCAAAACATTTGTTCCTCTGCAGTAGACCATTTAGAAAAAAAAACTGAAGAAGTTTGCTTTTTAGGTAAAATCCGTAGTCAGTTTAGGTCTACATCGACACTGTGCACATCATTGTGAAGTGTACAGTAGAGGGTACTTCCCATTGCACCATATACTAGCGTTTTTTCCTGTTCCATTCGAGTATCGTGCTCGCAAGAATGACTGCTTATGTGCCATTGCGGGCGCTGTAATTACTCTAATCTCAGTGGTACCAACTGGAATTTGTAAGTGAATATTTCACGTCTGTCTTTGTTTGCCAGTTCAAGTTCTTCGACATTTCTGCGACGTTCTTTCATGGGTGAATCTAACTTCCTACCGTTCGTGCTGTCCTTCTTTGTACATCTATCCATTGTTTGACATGGTCCCACATACTTGAGCAATTTTCTAGTCTGGGTTGAGCAGTCAGGAGTCCACTACGTACAGGAAGCGGCTACACGGGTGGCGGAGCTGTGTGGAAGGGACTGGGCGGTTTTTTAGGTTAGAGGCCCTCAGGGAACCACAGAAAGCGCGTCCCTCTGAAAGGGCGCAGGCAAAACACAGTAAGTTAGTTCTAGAAACGATTGGTATTGTAAATTATCGAAGCTGTGTTGGAAAAGAACCAGAGCTCCAAGCTCTAATAGAAAGCACTGAAGCTCAGATAGTTATAGGTACAGAAAGCTGGCTAAAGCCGGAAATAAGGACAGCAGAAATTTTTTCTAACGATCTAATAGTGTCCAGAAACGACAGATTAAATACAATTGGTGGTGGAGTATTTATTGCTGTAAGAAGAAGTTTGCCTTGTAGTGAAATTGAAGTAGATAGTTCCTGCCAAATACCATGGGTAGAAGTTATACTTGACAATCGGACTATACTATTAATTCGGCCGTTTTACCGACCCCCCGACTCAGAAGATATAGTTGCTGAACAGTTCAAAGAAAACTTGAGTATCATTTCAAATAGTTACCCCACCTACACAATTATAGTCGCTGGTGGCTTTAATCTGCCCTCGATATGCCGGAAAAATTATACGTTTAAAGCCGGTTGCAGGCATAAAACGTCATCCGAAATTGTACTGAATGCTCTGTCAGAAAATTATTTTGTACAATTAGTTCATGAGCTCACTCGAAGCGTAAATGGTTGCGAAAGCATACTTGACCTCTTAGCAACAAATAATCCTGGACAAACAGCGAGTATGGTGACGAATACAGGGATTAGCGACCACAAGGCAGTAGCTGCTACGCTGAATTCCGTAACTCCTACAGCCATCAGAAAGAAACGCAAAGTATATCTATTTAAAAAATCTGATAAGAACGCTCTTAAAGCCTTTTTAAAAGACGGTAGGCACTCCTTCCGATCTGATCATATAAGCGTAGGAAAGGTGTGGAATGATTTCAAAGAAGTAGTAACAACTGCAATTGAGAGATATATACCACATAAATTAATAAGTGACGGTACTGATCCCCCATGGTACACAAAACGAGTCAGATCGCTGTTGCAGAAGCAGCGAAAAAATCATGACAAATTTAAAAGAACTCTAAATCCCCAAGATTGGCAAAGTTTTGCAGAAGTTAGAAATATAGCGCGTACTTCAATGCCAGATGTTTCAATAATTTCCGCAACGAAACTCAGTCTCTAAATCTGGCAGAAAACCCAAAGAGATTCTGGTCTTACTTAAAGCACACCAGTGGCATGACGCAATCAATACCTTCACTGCTCGGTAACAACGGTGAAGTCACTGATGACAGTGACACTAAAGCAGAGTTATTAAAAACACGATTTTCCGAAACTCTTTCACCAAAGAAGACAAGGTAAATATTCCTGAATTCCAATCAAGAAGAACTGCCAAGATGAAGAACATAAAAATAGATATCCTCGTTGTCGCAAAGCAGCTTAAATCACTTAATAAAAGCAAGGCTTCCTGTACGGATTGTATACCAGTCAGGTTCCTCTCAGAGTATGCTGATAAAATAGCTCCATATTTAGCAATTATATACCACCGTTCGTTCACCGAAGGACCCGCACCTAAAGACTGGAAAACTGCTCAAGTCACACCAATACCCAAAAAGGGAAGTAGGAGTAATCCGTTGGATTACAGGCCCATACAACTAACGTCAATTTGCAGTAGGGTTTTGGAACATAAACTGTATTCTAACATTATGAAGTACCTCGAAGAAAACGATTTATTGACACGTAGTCAGCACGGATTCAGAAAACATCGTTCTTGAGAAACACAACTAGCTGTTTGTACTCATGAAGTACTGAGTGCTATCGACAGGAGATGTCAAATTGATTCCATATTTTTAGATTTCCAGAAGGCTTTCGACACCGTTCCTCACAAGCGTCTTCTAACCCAACTGCGAGTCTATGGAATATCGCCTCAGTTGTGCGACTGGATTCGTGATTTCCTGTCAGAAAGGTCACAGTTCATAGTAATAGACGGAAAGTCATCGAGTAAAACAGAAATAATATCCGGCGTTCCCCAAGGAAGTGCTATACACCCTCTATTGTTCCTGATCTATATTAACGACATAGGAGACAATCTGAGTAACCGTTTGCATATGATGTTGTCATTTACCGTCTCGTAAAGTCATCAGATGATCAAAACGAATTGCATAATGATTTAGATAAGATATTTGTATGGTGGTAAAAGTGGAAAATTTACCATGAATAAAGAAAAGTGTGAAGTTATTCACATGAGTACTAAAAGAAATCCACTCAATTTCGTTTACGCGATAAGTCACACAAATCTGAAAACTGTAAATTCAACTAAATACTTAGGGATTATAATTACAAATAACCTAAATTGGAACGATTACATAGATAATATTGTGGGTAGAGCAAACCAAAGACTGCGATTCATTGGCAGCACACTTAGAAGGTGCAACAGGTCTACCAAAGAGACTGCTTACACCTCGCTTGTCCGCCCTATTCTGGAGTACTGCTGTGCGGTGTGGGATACGCATCAGATGGGACAGACGGACGACATCGAAAAAGTACAAAGAAGGGCAGCTCGTTTTGTATTATCGCGAAGTAGGGGAGGTAATGCCACAGACATGATACGTGAGTTGGAGTGGCTATCATTAAAACAAAGGCGTTTTTAGTTGCGACGAGATCTTCTCATGAAATTTCAATCACCTGTTTTCTCCTCCGATTGCGAATAGATTCTGTTGGCACTCACCTACATGGGGAGAAATGATCATCACGATAAAATAAGAGAAATCAGGGCTCGCACAGGAAAATTTAAGTGCTTGTTTTCCCCCCGCGCCGTCCTTGAGTCAAATGGTAGAGACACGGCTTGAAGGTGGTTCATTGAACCCTCTGCCAGACACTTTATTGTGAATAGCAGAGTAATCACGTAGATGTAGATTCCTTTTGTACTTTTATAACATTTTCACTGTATCGTTCAAATTAACTGAAGTTCGCCGCCTGGTTTCCAAGCAGCTTAACCTTTGTGAATATCTTATTTCACAGGCCTAGATATCGTCACACCCAGGTATTTATATGGACCAGCTGATTCCAGTTGCGACTAACTGATATTATAATCCTAGGTTATTACATTCTTACATTTTGTGAAGTACACATTTTTAACTTTGTGAGCAGGACTGTTTAGTGACAGTTGTCAGTCTCTCTATCACTTAGAAGTTTTATCAAGACATGAATGAGTATTTGAGCATTTTTTCCAGGTAATTACGAGATAAGCAATAAATTTAAAGTTTTTGTTAGTATTGTCTGCAATATCATTACGTTCTTCTTCATCAGACTTTCGACTGGATGGCAGCTCTCCATATGGATGAATTAGACGCTAACTTCTTCATTTCTGAATAATTAGAGACTCTCGCATTATATGTAGCCTGTTTAAAACATGCAAGTTTTGTCCTCCTTCAGACTATCTTTCCTTGTAACGCTCCTTCTAGGACATTTACGATGAACTGTTTGTGACGTATTCAGTAACGACACCACTACTGTCTTCTTCGTTGTACTGTTTTCCTAGACGACATTTCACGGACAATTCCTTACAGGACTATCCGGTTGTAGGTTTTTCCTTTCGCTTTATAATTTCCAGGCGTTTCCATCACCATACCTCAACTGCTTCAACGCATTTTGCTACGTTTTTGTCTGCTGTCCTTGTTTCATAGTCATAAGGTGCTACGATATTATTTATGTTGTTTAAACAAAGCGTTTTTCTTTTATTCATGAACATTGCTTAAATGTTTCTTTTATGTCTTCTTTGTTACTTCCGTTTTCAGTTACCTTACTTCTTAAATATGTTTATGAACTTGATTGTTTTAATTTATATCGTCTAATTTTAACGTTCAATTCTGCTGATTCACTAGAACACGATGGTATTTCTGCTTTTTTGAGTTAGCTTCCATTTTGTGCTCATCCCTTAGTACACTAACAATAACTTCTATGATTATTCTTTCATCTGAAGCTATCAAAGCTATGTCATCCGCAAACATTAGCACTTGTATTGTTTCTTTCTTTATTCTGATACCTGCAAGGTATTCTTTTTAGTTATTTATTTCGTGTTCTTTATAAATATTGAGTTTCGAAATGTGGTGCTACAGAAGAATGTTGAAGATTAGGTGGGTAGATCACGTAACTAATGAGGAGGTATTGAATAGGATTGGGGAGAAGAGAAGTTTGTGGCACAACTTGACTAGAAGAAGGGATCGGTTGGTAGGACATGTCCTGAGGCATCAAGGGATCACATATTTAGCACTGGAGGGCAGCGTGGAAGGTAAAAATCGTAGAGGGAGACCAAGAGATAAATACACTAAGCAGATTCAGAAGGATGTAGATTGCAGTAGGTACTGGGAGATGAAGGAGCTTGCACAGGATAGATTAGCATGGAGAGCTGCATCAAACCAGTCTCAGGACTGAAGACCACAACGACAACATTACGTAACATCTTGTTTTACCGTAAGGCCGCCGCATCATTTTTAATTTAAATTACTGGTGTCACTGAATTACTGTCTTGCCTTCCCGTGAGTGGCAGCAGCAGCGCGTATCGATATTTGCTCTGCCGTATTATCTTTGCTGGACGGCTATTACTTCCCGGTCGCGGTATGTCGTGGAGAGACATCGGACCTCGTGTCGTTGAGTTGGAACGCCGCAAAAGTGCAGTCGGGACGTAGCAGCAGTCGGAGACGGAGCCCTAGGGAGGCGCGGGCAGCCAGTACTCGCCAGTCGCTCGCGAAACAGGATAAACTTTCCGACGGACGGAGATGGCATTGGGATCGACCGTTGGTCGATCGTTCACTGGGTCGCCTCTTTGGGCGACGTGTGTTTGGTCTTTTGACCGTTTCTCGGCCTCGCCACTGCGTCATCTTGCTGGACGTGACTCGGTTCCTTCTTGTGCGGAGACGTCGTGGCCAATCGGCTCTGCATGGTTGGGTCCGAGCCAGTGTGCCTGGATAGTCAAGACTCGCCCGACCGTTGCTGACACACATGGTCTGAGTGCCAATGACCTTGGTTGGTTGTTGGTCGGTCGTCTGGTCGGACATGTGTTTTGTCACCGACCGTCTTTCCGTTTTGTGTGTGTCTGCCAGTGATTTGTTCTAGTTGTTCACGAGTGTTCGAATTTCTTGTGACTGTTTCGTGCAACACTGTGTCATTTCGACTGAGCAGTGCTTTAATGCTGTAATGCTGTCTGCGTACTTCAGTAGCCAGTTGGTCGGCTGCCACAGAGCAGCGAGTGTTTTCTTGCGGTGTTGGTGCTGTCCGCCACGGCGTGTAGTTTGATAGCCGTTGCGATGGTCATGTACGTCAGTAGTTTGTGTGCCCTGGCTTATTAACAAACCAATATTCGAAGACGGGTATTACTGGTCTCTTCACCTCACTGGCATTTTGGTTGTAGTGTTTTTGGTCTGCTGACTGAAATCAGGTAGCTGGTTGGTTCGTCGGCTGTCTGTCGGTTGGGCTGCCTTCCGATTTAGAAGTTGTTGGTCAGGCTGCCTGTATCGCCTAAACGGGCGTTAATCTTACAATTCCAGGCCGATTCTTGAAAACTTCTGAGCGCCGTTCTGTGTCTGTTACCTAGTAATTTCCCTGTTTGAGTTTTAGTTATTTGGCTGATGTGTAGCCTTCAGCCGAGTTTTTATATATCCTGAATTAACTTTCCTGTCTTGCCCTTTCGACAGAAGATGGTTGTTCCATATATGGGGATTTCAGCCGAATTTTACATCAACTCTTTTAAGGCCTTAAGCCGTTAAATTTTTGTGTTGATGTGTGGTCTTAAGCCGAGTATTAACATCTCTTAAATTAATGTCCTTGTCTTGCCCTTAAGGCATGAGATTGTTATTCTTTATTTTATATAAGATGTTTTAAGATAAGGTCTTCTGCCTTTTGATTGAAACTCCTCTTATTGCTTAATATGCGACCTCCAGCCTAGTTCCATTAAAATTAAATTGCTAAGGCCTTCAGCCGACTAGATTGAAGATTTAGAAAATATTCTTGGGTGAAACCTGCAGAAGAACCCTGTATTTCAGTTTTGATTAGGTCTTGTGTCTTGGATTTTCAATGTGGCCTTCAGCCGATCTAAAGTTAATCACAGGAGGCCGGTTAAAGTTTTGAGTGTTCTGCATCCTTGTTGTAATATTGCGTGTTGATAAATAAAGTTCGTATGTTGAGTGCAACTGACAGGAACAATACAAATAGACAGTGTGTAATATTACCCTCCCACACAGTGCTATTAAAATTCTCATTCTTTGTACAAATTTCGAAAGCTTAGAGAGGTGTAAGATATACAAAAGAGTAACTTTTACTAATCCTCATTATCTCTTTGTTATTGTCGATGGCTCAAAGTTTTGTCTAGGGGTACATTCTTGCTGAAATTTCGATTTTTTTAGGTTCTTGGTAGCTAAATAACTGATGAATCTTTGCCTGATTTATTCTTGAATTTTATTCTTTGTAACATCTTTCAACACCACACCATTTCTACATCTTCAACATTAAAAAAAAAACAATAATTACACTGTTGGTGACAAACTTAGAAAACGTCTGCTTCCATCACAGGCATGACCACCACTACTTACATTCTGCGGTACTTACATTACTCTAAAGAGTTTACAAAGCAAAAGAGCTTACAAACTTTCTCTACCAAAAAAATCTTCGCCAAAACATATCATCATTTTGTAAATCAATCTCGATATAAATTTAATAATTATTGTTAGATTGTGCTGTTAATAATATGAATTTTAAGTATGCCACAAATTACGTAATTTCAAATATTTTTAAAATAATAGTAATTTTAACTGTTAGTCATATCGATTGTGACAATTTCTTTTTCATACATTTTAATCTGAAATACAATACACTACTGGCCATTAAAATTGCTACACCACGAAGATGACGTGTTACAGACGCGTAATTTAACCGACAGGAAGAAAATGCTGTCATATGCAAGTGATTAGCTTCTCAGAGCACTCACAGAAGGTTGGCGCCGGTGGTGACACCTACAACGTGCTGACATGAGGAAAGTTTCCAACCGATTTCTCATACAAAAACATCAGTTGACAAGCGTTGCCTGGTGAAACGTTGTTGTAATGCCTCGTGTAAGGAGCAGAAATGCGTACCATCACATTTCCGACTTTGATAAAGGTCGGATTGTAGCCTATCGTGATTGCGGTTTATCGTATCGCGACATTGCTGCTCGCGTTGGTCGAGATCCAATGACTGTTAGCAGAATATGGAATCGGTGGGTTCAGGAGGGTAATACGGAACGCCGTGCTGGATCCCAACGGCCTCGCATCAATGGCAGTTGAGATGATAGGAATCTTATCCGCAAAGCTGTAACGAATAGTGCAGCCACGTCTCGATCCCTGAGTCAACAGATGGGAATGTTTGCAGCAGCATGGACTGTCAGCTCGGAGACCATGGCTGCGGTTACCCTTCACGCTGCATCACAGACAGAAGCGCCTGCAAAGGTGTACTGAACGACGAACCTGGGTGCACGAATGGCTAAACATCGTTTTTCGAATGAATCCAGGTTCTGTTTATAGCATCATGGTGGTCGCATCCGTGTTTGGCGGCATTACGGTGAACGCACATTGGAAGCGTGTATTCGTCATCGCCATACTCGCGTAACACCCGGCGTGATGGTATGGTGTGCCATTGGTTACACGTCTCTGTCTCCTCTTGTTCGCATTGACGGCACTTTGAACAGTGGACGTTATATTTCAGATGTGTTGCGACCCGTGGCTCTACCCTTCATTGAATCCCTGCGAAACCCTACATTTCAGCAGGATAATGCACGAACGCATGTTGCAGGTCCTGTACGGGCCTTTCTGGATACAGAAAATGTTCGACTGCTGCCCTGCCAGCACATTCTCTAGATCTCTCACCAATTGAAAACGTCTGGTCAATGGTGGCCGCGCAACTGGCTCGTCACAACACGCCAGTCACTACTCTTTATGAACTTTGGTATCGTGTTGAAGCTGAATGGGCAGCTGTACCTGTACATGCCATCCAAGCTCTGTTTGACTCAATGTCCAGGCATATCAAGGCCGTTATTACGGCCAGATTTGGTTGTTCTGGGTATTGATTTATCAGGATCTATGCACCCAAATTGCGTGAAAATGTAATCACATGTCAGTTCTAGTATAATATATTTGTCCAATGAACACCCGTTTATCATTTGTATTTGTTCTTGGTGTAGCCCCTTTAATTGCCAATAGTGTACATCATACACAAAATCATATGAATTCTTTTAATGAAACAGCTGACATAAGTTTAAGTTATACGAGAATCGATAGTATACATGGTATCGGCTATATATATTTTAAAAAAGGTAATGTTAGCGGAGGGTGATGCTTTATAAGTGCAGGTCCCAACATGAATCCTTGAGGAACACCTGAAATCCCTTGAACATTGTACGGCGTTTCTCCACAAAAAATAACACGCTGCGCCCTCGACGACACATTGTGACGCAGTTGACCGCTGACTCGCTACGCACGGGGGAGATTGAAGGCAGTGAGGTGACAGGGCAACCGCCCCTACCTGAAGAGGACGTAGGCGGCAACACCGGATCGCCGCGTCCTCGGGAACGGCGCGATCACATCGCAGCCGCGTCTGACGGCTCTGCTATCGGCTTGGGTGGACGAGTGGTAGGGGGGAGGGGGAGGGGCGAGCGATCGGAAACCGGAGCGGCGGCGCAGAGTGGAGCAAACAGCGCTCCGTGACGCAGCCTGTGGATTACGCAAATCAGGCCAGCGCGCGGGTCGCGCTTTGCTGAGCAGGACCTATGCTCAGCGGGACGCAACAGCGACCATCAGCCGTCTCCGACGCAGCCTGACACTAGACACACACATACAGACGCACACTCCACTGACGTCAGGGTGACAACGGTCTGCGCGCCCTCGCGTCTCACACACACACACACACAAACTCACACCACTGACTTTACGCTGATGGTCAGCCGTCGCGCAACACTCGGATTCTGCACGCAGCGACTCCACATGTTTGCCTCTTCATCTACGACGGGTACATGGGGGTGGCGCGCGGGGATGGGGTAGTCACATAGTTATAATTAACACCTCGATAAAAATGAAGCTACTAATAAGAAGCTGAGTGAAGGTGTTAACACATCTCTACATACTCGTAGTGTACTGACGTATGACACGTAGCAGTCATACTTCGTTCTGATTGACAATACTCCAAAAACTTTTCCGTCAACCGCCTACGCCAATGTGTACACAGCTATTTTTTCATATTTATTACTATTTGTCAGCTTTCTGGTCTGCCTCGTCTAGGCAGAATCGTGACACTAATGTTCGATAAGTAATGCACCACATTTTTTTCTCGACCAATTTCGGTTCAAAATATATGGAATTTGTTGTGCAACGTCGTGAAATATTCCCGATTCACCGCCTATATTTTCATTAAGTTGTGATAGGTGGTGGCGCTATATGTAGCCTTCAAAATGGCGCCTGTAGTGGTGTTCCAAACAGACAGCTGTAATTGGATTTATTTTTGCGGGAAACCAAAACTTCGCGGGATGTCTACGGAGATGTGGCAGTGAACAAAAGCACGGTGAGTCGCTGGGCGAGGCGTCTGTCAACATCGCAACACGTTTGCGCAAAACTGTCTGGCAAGCCGCACTCAGCTGTGTCTTATGTAATACTAGAACGTGCGAACACGCTCATTCGAGGTGATCGATGGATCACAACCCAGTGCTCCAGTGTACAACTTGACATCTCTGTTGGTAGTGCTTACACACTCGACCACCAGTTTGGGTACCAAGGTTGTGCCCGCTGGATTCCTCGCCGCCTAACATACGAACAACGAAGGACCGTCTGTGCGCAACTGCTTTCGCGTTACAAGGCTGATTCTGATTGTCACAATTTTTTGTCGAGCGTCGTCACAGGTAAGGAAACATGAGTTCATCACTTCGAACAGGAAAAAAAATCTGAAGTGTATTGCGCTACCCTCAGGAACAGAAGAAACGACTGTAGCGTGTTCATAGTTACAAAAATGCAAACGAACGTTTCCTCCTTTGTAACGCAAGGCCTGACGCACGTCTGTGCACCCGAGAACAGGTCACAAAACTTCATGGAACTGTTCTTCCTCACCCACCATACAGCTTGGATCTCATACCTTCCAACTTTCATCTGTTTGACCCAATAAAGGATGAACTCCTCAGGAAGCAGTACGTTACGTTGGCAGCCCTGCTGTGGAGCGGCGCCGGCTATTGCAGCCAAGCGGTTTTAGGCGCTTCAGTCGCAGGTTCGAATCCTGCCTCGAGCATGGATGTGTGGTGTCCTTAGGTTAGTTAGGTTTAAGTAGTTCTAAGTTCTAGGGGACTGATGACCCCAGATGTCTCATAGTGCTCAGAGCAACTTTTTTTGTGGAGCGGCAGATAATAATCAAATGGTCGTTACAGCGTTTTGTCTTTATGAAAAGACACTTAAATTATCTGTGCATGTTTTCCACATACCTTCGCCGTCTACAAGAGCCCGAAAACTATTTTGGGGGGCAGCCAGAATGCGATGGAGAATTTACAGTCTGAAAGTCTGCATTACTCTTTGTACTCACGGAAAGAAAATGTGCCTACTTGTTATTTATTCGACGTTATCAGGTAACGTGACTATAAATAAAAGTTTTGATTTTTAATTCACTATATATTCTGTAAAATGTTACACACACAAAATATAAGTCTTAGTACTGTAATTAATATTCCTATCAGAAACAGCACTATTAACAGTTCAGAGCCGAGGTCTGTTGTGGGAACTTCCAAGAAAAATCGTCTATCCCCCTGACTTCTAATAATCAAAAGATAATTGTTCGCCTTAAAAGTGGCAAATAATCTTGCCACTTGCCACACGGTTTTGTCAACATTATTGGTGGCACACAACTCTTGCTCCCATGAGATCCAAGCACCATCTCACTCCCCACTTTTGCCATAAACGCTTTTGGTAATAGCCCAGCTCTGACGTCATCCGAGGCATAATGCACACGGGCATTTGACTTACACGTAACAGTTTGATATCTCGTTGCAAAGTGTTTACTTCCTTTGAAACTATATTTTGTGGCTTGTTACTACTAATTTCACTACAGTTCTCCCTCCTATACACAATTGTTCCTTATTGTCTTTTGAGCACACTTCGTCTTTGCCTTCATGATTGTTCACACATTTTTCTGCCTTGTCGGGGCGGGGCGTGCGGTTCTGCTCGGTTAGAACCCGTAATCTGAAGGTTGGGAGCGGTAGGATTAAGGCATCTCTTCTCTTGAACAAGAAACATGTAACTCCGATCACGCCAAGGAGTACACAAGCGGCTGATGTTGATGAACCAATGACTACCGCTTGCTGCTGCTGCTTACTTCTGCAGCTATGCTCTGAGAGACATTCCATTGCAGATGACAGTCATCGGATCCATAGAAGTGAGCAGGCACTCATTAATGGTATCGTTAAGAAATGAAACGTGTCCGGAGGGCAAAACCCAGGAAGGTAGGTCAGGTACAGAAGTTAAGAAATGGAACATACTGACAACTGTGGTTCCCATTGTCAAAGCCGGCAAGCGGAAAGGAAATCCTAATGTCAGTCCTGCTTTCCTGCACTAAGCCTTAGCCTATACTGACGAAATTGTCCGTATCCCCCTTAAACGTCCGAATTCGACTTCCATGGACTATCACAAGGTGTGAGGGGAGCTCTAGTTTAACGTTAACAGGCGCAGTAATACCTATTTCCTGATAAGGGTCATTATAGCGCGACACTAACTTCTTCGTCTTCCCCTGTTAATCCGTTAACATATCCCATTGACCAATGTGGTACTTAGGTAGCACTGCTTTCGCATCATGTACCCTTTCCTGTTTCTCTAAAGTCTTCGTTTTTATTTTTTGTACTTGTCTCCAGATACGTTTCACTTTCCTAGTGAATCCTTCACTGGCGAGATGTCTCCTTGCAACAGAGCTTTGCAAAACTCAAAGAGCAATGGAATCTTTCGTCCAAAAATTACTTCATACGGGGATAACCCTGCGCTCTGGTGGACTTTCGAGTTGTATGCAGCAACGATGTAGGCCTATATGACGTCCCAACTGCTATTCTGGGAGTTTATGTAACAACTCAACATTTTCGCAATTGTCCTGTGGCTGTGGACTCGTTCAGTACAACCTTTAGCTAGAGGATGCAGCGCGCTCATCCGTAATTTTTTAATGCGCAACAGCCTGCGTTAATTCCAACATAATATTTGTGCCCTGATAAGTGATTTTGGTTTCAGGTATTCCAAACCAAAGTACCCACTGGTTGAATAGTGCCAGAACCACCGTCGTGGCTTTCTGGTCTGGTAAAACTATCATGGAAATAATGAGAAAAATGATCAATAATTGGTAATATGTAACGATTCCGTGCTGGTGTTTATTCCATGGGTCATAGGATGTCCAGTCCTACCATTTGGAAGGGCTTATCAGCTTCTGGTGACCTCTGTAGTTTAATTTTCTGTGGTTAAGCTCTGCTCTTTGAGCACACGGAACATAATTTTTCACGTAACAGCACACGTCCTGCCTACGCGTCATTCGTCAATAATCCTGCCCTACCCTCATGTCTGTTGCTGTTCGACCCGAATGTCCCGCTAAAAACAAATCATGAGCTTGCCTCAGCACTTTGCCACGCAAGCTCTGTGGTGCTACTGGCCGCAGCCCATTACGCGTTGTACGATACAACAGCCCATCCTCTGTGCAGCAAATCGCTCACAGTCGGAGTCACCACTTTGTGTTGCCCTCCATTCACTTACGTCAATGCCTGCACATTCCATAGCATCTACCTTATAGCTGAGACCGTCCGCGTTAGCGTGCAACCTACCCAGCCAGTGAACTAACTCGTAATCGAACTCGCTTAACCACAAGGCCCATCTCGACAATCTACTCGTTGGATCTTTAAGTCCTAAAAACCACTTAAGCGCTGCGTCATCAACCACCACATTCGTCTCCCATAGAGGCAACAACAGAAGTACCTAATTCCAAAAATCACTGCGAGCATTTCCTTCTCCATAGTGGAATAATTTCGTTCGGCATTACTGAGCGACCATGAAGCGTATGCAGTAAGGTGCTCCTGTCAATCTACCATCTGACTCAAAATAGTTCCTAGTCCAAAATCGCTCGATTCACAAGAAAGAATAAACGGTTTTCAAAATCTGGATAGAGCAAGACTGGACGAGAAGCCAACAGATCTTCTTACTTCTGGAGCGCCGCCTGACACCCAGCTGCCTAATGAAACTTTATTCCTTACCATAACAATTGCTTCAGAGGTCTTGCAATTTCTGCAGATGTCATAACATATCTATAATAAAAATTCCCCAGGCACAAATAAAATTGCAATACCTTTACCTTGGTGGGTGTCGGAAAATTTTTAACGCTCTCAGCTAGCTTTGAATCGCTACGAATTCCGTCCTGCCCTATAATGTCAACCAAATACCGAACTTCTTGCAATGTCAAATGACATTTCTATAAACTCAACGTTAACCGTGCTGCACGCAGACGATAAAACATAACCCACAACCGCACCAGATGTTCAGGAATATTCTTTGACTACGCAATTATGTCATCCAGGTATACCATGCTTTATTTTGGTTTTAATCAGCGTAACACACTATCCAACAAACCCTGGAAGGTTTCCGGCGCGTTTTTACGTTCAAAAGGCACGCGGCGGAACTGGAAATGCACAGTAGAATCTGAGAACGCAGTTTTCGGTCCTCCGGCGCTACTTCCAACTGGTGGTAACCACTATTCAAATACAGTGTTGTGAAGTACCGACACTGACCCAAATCGTCCAGTATCCCTGTTGTATTAGGCGCAGGATACGCATCCAACACCGTTTTCTAGTCGAGGAACTGATCGTCACAACAAAAATGACATGCTTTGCTACCATCTAGTGATTTTTTCTTGCAGTTACAATGGGAGCAGAACAGGTACTACAACTAGGTTCTGCGATGTCACCTATAAGTTGCTGATGTATAAACTCTCCCATAATCGTCTGTAAATGCCTTGGAACTCGATGTGGGCGTTTGCAGTTGGGTGCTTCACTTCCAGTGGGAGTCTGGTGCTCAACAAGCGGTGTTGCGGGTAATGGACCCGATGGGTTAAATAATTCTATACACTTCCTCAACAGTTTCTTCCACTAAAGCTCTATACGTTCCTTCCAGATGTGCCACCTTAAACCTTAGCGCTGACCGGTCGACAGATCCCCCAGCACCGTGTAGTTTGCTGTAAATTCGCAGTCTAGTTCATCCTCATCTAACACTTCTAAATTCGCAACTAAGGTACCCTGAGACAACTTTACTTTCAAGGGGCTAAAATTATCAGTACTGAAAGGCACTACCCTCGTGCGGTACCTTGTGAATGTAGGACACGCTATGTCATACGGAACAATTAACTGCATCTAATACTTCGTTATCCACCAAAGGTTCAACGATACACAACGAGTTCTCTGGCAGGTCAGTACCACCATCAATCAATACTATCTTTCCTGTGCCTTTCGGTGCGCAATCACACGTATTGATGTTAAGGGACCTTTTACGCAGCTTAATTTTCTTCCCCTGGCCATGGGAAGGTCCTTGCGACAGTGAAGCTATCCCGGTTGCAGATCATAGCTGAAACAAGGTTCCATCCAGTTCTACCTTTTGCCATTTCAGGTCAGTTATGGCGCGATGGGCGTACCTACGACTAACCATGGAAAGAACTTCTGCATCCACTTGTAAGTTAACCCTCCCACTCGGAGCTTCAACACTCCAGCACCGAGTGAATTTACACGTCCTTCACCTACGTCACTTAACTTCCAACGTGATGCAGATACGTTGCTCAGATACTCGCTTACTTGCAACCGATACCTAAGAACCGGTATCCAACAACGTTTTACATAATTTATTCCCCACATATCCCGTCAGTAAAAAGTTTGCAACTGCTTTCTGACATGCGCTAACTCTTACTAGAAGGCTGGCCCTTTGGACAACCCGCCAACGGCGCCAAAAACAATTAAATGCGTATTTTCTTTTATTTCCAACAGAGAAGCCAAATACAGATTTTCACTGACTTAACTTAAAAAATGTTTGCATAGTAAACCTTTCCATTAAAACTTTCATATCCTATTTCACCGCCATAGTAGTTGAATTTCCAAAAACACTGAAATGTGGATTTCGTTTATTTTTGACTGAAGACATAAATTCAAATTTACATAGATTTACCTTTAAAACTGCTTCCATAACGAAATATTTCATAAGAAATTTCATCTCCTATTTCAGCCCCATAAGGACGAATTTCCAAAAACACTGGAACAAGTATCTTTTAATTCCTCACCGAGAAGTCAATACCAGTTCTCATACATGGACCTTTAAAAATATTTTAGTAGTTCTTCACTAATGATTTATTTTCAAAAAAGAACTTTCACCCACTGTTTCACTCACATAGGGGTTAAATTTCCTAAAATACTGTTACATGTATTTCTCTATTTCCGACTGAGAAAACAAACACCAGTTTTTGTAGTTCTAGCTTCAAAATTGCTTTAATAACGACATATTTTCAAAAAGCCTTTCATCCCTTATTTAGGAGTGGAATCTCGAAAAATCCATTCTTAGAAAACGCCTGCAGGGCAAGAGCAACATCCTCTCCAAATTCGTGTTTCCATCCTTAGCAGCTGAGTCAGTCGGCAGTCATGACACTGCCTTTTTTTTGTTTTTTTTTTATTTTTTCAACTGTCTTCTGATAGGTTGGACGCGGCCAGCCACAAATTCCTCTTTGGTGCCAACGTTTTCATCTCAGACTACACATGCACATGCATCTTCAGTTATTTACTGGATGTATTCTAATCTCTGTCTTACTCTTCACACTTTTACTCTGTGCACTCCCTCTAATAGATTATCATCTCAGTGGGATGACCGTAATGGCGGCTGAACAGATGACGACCAAGCTGGCTAATTCTGTTTACAAGAACTCACCTTTTTTCCATTAGATGATATATTAAAATGCTTCACTGTCGTTAAAACGTAGAGTAGAATGGATTCCTTTTGATTTCATATTATCACTGACGAAATAACTGACTCACGTGTGGTTCCCATATGTCCGCACAGACATGACATAAGAACAGAAAACAAGAGTAGAGTAAAAACAACAAGGCAAAAGTAATAGCGAAAACTTGAGAGAGAGAGTCTCTTATTCATGTTAACAATAGTTATTCATGAACGTTATTAAATATTCATGCCGAAGCACTATACGAGTTTCTTACTTGTCATAAACGTATTATTTTCTCTTCCCTCAAACATCTCTGTCTATTCAGATAAATTACATAGGCTGAGATAAAAGGCATTGTGTCGCTACAGTCCCATGAAACACATTACCCATTTGTGACTGGGTCTTACGCCGTTTCAGCGCAGGTGAATCTACACGTTTACAGTGCCTGCTTTTCCCCTCTGTGTCGGAGTCATATTGATACATCCAGAACTTGCCTATGGTGAATAGCTGGCCAAAGGTGTCACCTGGCTTGGCCTGACGTAGTTGCAACGTTTTCTCTGATGCATTGGTTCGGCCGGTTTTTAGAATGTTCGAGAATATCTCTATCGTGTTCAGAATGTCATATAATATTCTGGTAACTAATCATTGACTAACTTCCACTTATTTCACTATAGCCACTATTGTAATACCCTGGTCTCCGATCACTATGGCCTCCACGTCCGCTGGAATTCCTGGTTCTTCACAGAGAAATGGGCTGCCACTTCATTCTCCATGATGTAGACTTGTTTGAGCACAACAAAAGCGTGCACACCACCTGACCACTTTGACATATGGAGGTGGAATGATGACGTTTCCAGCGTTGTTCCTCTTCAAATGCAGAAAAGCAGTTACCGTACGCTACTCCATTTTACTATTTAGTTTTGGCTTCTCCAACGGCGCAGGAATTTCACTGTGTACCAGGAGTGAAGTTATGCGCCTGCAAGCTCATAAAGAGCTAACACGTGACTTTATTTACACTCATGTTCAGAAAAAAAAGACAGAACTGCTTGAACGACTAGAGATATGACATTCATATTCACTGGACATGTGCACTAGCATGTTCTGAAGAAATGATTAGGAGCCCAGTCACCTCGGTTAGGCATGTGTGATATTGCCTACTAGGCACGGGGTCCACCATGCGCCCTGACAGCTTGTTCCATGCGTGATGGCATCGGCGCGAATAAGGGGCGAGTGGCGTACTGTGATGTAGCCATCAATGCAGCATTCACCTGTGGTGATTGGCACTGGGTCACAGCACTGCACCTGTCGTTTCACCATCTACCACACAATATCGATTGGTGAAAAGTCTGGTGATCTGACATGTTGTGACACCAAGAAGGTATGTGTTCGTGAAGTAACATGTGGTCGTACATTGTCTCGCTGAAAAATGGCATCTGGAGTGTTGTACAGAAAGGGTATGGCTACGGTTCGTAGGATGTCATTCCCGAAGGTCACACTGGTCTCAGTGCCCTGGACGCATATCAACTGTGATTTGTGGCTGTACCCAACAGGACCTGAAACTCCCCCGTTGTATCCTTTATTGAGTTTTGTGTGATTTACCGAATCCGCCAAACAGTTAATTATTATGAATATATGATCATGTGCTTGATGTAAAAAAGGCCATCTGTTTTTCTGCAGTGGTTTCGGGGTGTTTCAACTGAGTGCGGCTGTTCTGAGACAGAATAGTTAACGATTCAAGGTTTTTCTATTATTAAAGACCACAAAGGTTGCGATATATGATATTTATTTTCTATTAACACACAAATCCTGAGGCATTTGCTACCTTCGCCTTACAGGTTTAAGTACGGTTATATCTTTTATTGATTGCTGATTTTAAGTACTTCGTCACACGCAATGATGATGGATAACATTCACAACAATCCTCACTACAATCCATGGTTGTTGCTGGCCGAAGCAGCTGACGCGAAACACTTAATTCGGCACTTGTCACTTTTGGTTTTATATCACTCGCGAATCGGCATTTATGAGAGTCAACCCCACGACGATAAGGGGACGCGCTCATTTGTCGCAACTCGGTGAATTTACAATTTACTCCGCACGCGGCACATCCGCCATTGACACCGTATTTAGCTCGACCGCCGTTTTTTCCTGCCAGTCTTTTCAGTACTGCTTTCACTCGACACTAATGTCACTGCCTCCTGCAGCGCTCGACAATCGACTCCTATCTGCTATCGACCTGGGTGTCGGATTCTAATATCTATGTTCGTGGGATCATGGATCCCTTCCTCACCCCACACCATAAGGCCTTGAATTCACTCTGTATTTCTTGTGCGAATTCAGTCACTGTAATGCCGTTACCCCTGTCTGCGGCGAACCGAAATGCGGCCATCGTTTTGAAACAAACACAGCCTGGATTCGTCTTGAAACACTGTCTGGTGCTATTTATGGCCGCAGAGGCGTCATTCCACACAGCATTGCCGTCTAGCAGGTTTCTGCACATTCGTCAAAGGTGGACGGAGAAGTAGACAATGTGCACGTGACCAATGCCGTAAGAAACGGCGACATACTGTCACCGCTGACTGTGTACGATGTGTTGCACTGTTCCACCAGAGCCGAGCGCAAGTCGCCGAAGTGGCGCCAAATAGAAAGACTTGCACCAGGCGAGCGGTCTACCCGACGGGAGGCACTCTCACACGACATTTCGTTTCACTAGAGCCGAGATCTGGTCCGCAGTGCCAGTCGGGTGAGGCGTGGATCTTCTGGGGGCGGTCAGGGTGCGGTGACCTCATCCATCTCGTCACCTTCTACGGCCTTCCGTGAACCACTCGGCACATACCCGTTGCACTATTGAAACACTTCTTCCCACACGAGCAGCAGTTACTCGCATGAATGCATCACATTCTTTCATGACAATAATGTTCTCTCTTTCAGACTCACAGATTTCACGGTACGGTTCGCGTATACGTCTGAAAAGAACTTGCACGTCTGCTCAAGTCACACTAACCTATTACCTTCTGCTTATAGCAAGAACAAGAGCCGGAGGCTCATTTTGTCGAAGGAGGTGTTCGCCGCGATATCGATGTTGAGCCCGCTGTCCAACATGATTCCAATGCTAATCATTTCAGTTGAGATACCAGAAATATTCAAGCTTATGGCTTCTTGCTAGAGATGAACCTTTCTTTCTGTTTGTTTGGATCATTAATTTCAGAAGCATTATAGGCAGAAAAGTGGAGGTAATGGATTTGTACCACTATTGAAATAAGTCCTTCACATGTACTGTGAATTGGAGCGTCCACTGTCTAGTCGTTCAAGGTTTTCAGTTTTTTTTTTTTTTTGAGTGCTATGCTACTTCGAAGAAAAGAGGCTGTGGGTACCTCGCAGTACACGGCGCTTCCAGCGGCTCACCTGGGGCCGCCGCTCTTGACGTCAAAAATCCTTCATTACCGGCACCGGCTGGAAGTTTCCACAGATACATCGTTCGCCGAGTAAAGACTGTGCTCAGTATCCTCAAGACGCTGTATTAGAAACTGGCTTCCTGCTGTTGCACTGGACTTCGTATTGCTCCAAGGGCAATTTACTGCTGTACTATGCGGAGTGCACGTTGGACACAAGAACCCAAGCAGGCATACACAAAATACCTGAGTAGTGTCGATAGTATATGCTCTTTGTCAACTTTATACTCAACCTTTTTATAAGGTTTATAAATTTTATAGGCTACTAAATGCCAACCACAAGTTGATTATGTCATCTGCATAAGAGTATATTATGGACTACAAGACGCTATGGACTATAAGGCCCACCTTAATTTTTAAGCAAATTTTAAATATTTTTAAATATTTTGATTATTAGATTGCAAAGCCAGACTAAACAGAAGTCATTAGTTTATAAAAGCGAACTGACCTTTAAAATCCCTGAAAATCGTCATCTGAATTTTTCTTCTTCTTCTTCTTCTTCTTCTTCCTCTTCGTCGTCATCTGTATCCTCTTCACATACAAGATGGACTTCGCCGTGTTACTTACGCCGCACTCCCTAAAAGATTTAACAATAACGTCTTCTCTCACTCTAGACCACGACTGCTTTATCTACTGACGTACTTGTTTGCTTGTAGGTCATCTTGAAGCTCCCTTCGCTGTGAGGGTTTCATCCATCATCCATTTGTTCCATTCCTCTCTCATATACACTTTAAATGGGTTATTTATCGAGGCATCAAGAGGTTTCAGTCGTGAAGTAAGCCCTCTCAGAATAACAGCGAGCTCTGTATTTCCTTGGTCGGCCGGGGTTGGCCGAGCGGTTCTAGCCGCTACAGTCTGGAACCGCGCGACCGCTACGATGGCAGGTTCGAATTCTGCCTCGGGCATGGCTGTGTGTGATGTCTTTAGGTTAGTTAGGTTTAATTAATTCTAAGTTCTAGGGGACTGATGACCTCAGAAGTTGAGTCCCATAGTGCTCAGAGCCATTTTTTTCTGTATTTCCTTCTCTCAATTTCTCTTTCACAGAATTTTTCAAATGGCTGCTAAACTGATCGAGCGCAAGAAGAGAACTCTTCTTTAATACAGCACACTTCCTTCTCTCCCACATTCTATTAATCCATAATTTCAAACCAGCCTCGTCCATCCAACCATCGTCACGTACGTGAATAACTACACCTGGTAGTGTTTCAGAAGGTTTTGGAATTTACTCTTGAAGATGACCATGGATTTAGTGTCCGCCCCGATAACTGAGTTGTTTGCCGGCACGGTAGCTCAGCGTGTTCAGTCAGAGGACTGCGTGCTCACTGTAATAAAAAACCGAGTCAAGGAATCAACGATCAACTTGAACGGATGTCTTGTGACGTCCGCCCAGACCAAATGCAACGAACTATATCGAACAAATTGAAAAAAAAAAGTTGTCAGCGTGACAAGTTCGATTCCCGGCTGGGTCGGAGATTTTCTCCGCTCAGGCACTGGGTGTTGTGTCGTCTTCGTCATCATTTCATCCCCACCCGGTCCGCACGTCGCCCAATATGGCATCGAATGTAATAAGACCTGCACCAAGGCGGCTGGACCTGTCCCGTAAGGGGCCTCCCGGTCAATGACGCCAAACGCTCATTTCCATTTTTCATTGCATATAGTACCACTAGCACAACATGGAAAGGACAATGATGTAGTGCATTTTTCCATGTTCACTTGTTTTTATAATTTTGGCTCCTTTCATGGCAACAGTTCTGTTACTCGGCACATCATACTTCAGAGAACTTTCGCTATTTGGCTTAGTTCCTCACTAGTTTTCTTTCGATGAAGAATAACAAAACGATGTAAAGATAATATTTTCTCTTCTACTCTTTTGGCACTTTCTCAGATATTTTGGTTTCGGTTTGCACGCAAAGTCCATGTCGCTTCATAAACCTGTAGCACCAAGGAACTCCACCTTTAAAGTCTGTTAAGTTCCACTGTAGCGCCAGATTACTAGCGTGTATTTGAATCATTTTGTATTAATTCCAATGCCATTTTGACGGTAACCTTGAATCCATTTCAATAGGTCATCTTCCAGTTTCGGCCTTTTTGCATTCAGCCCTCTGTTTGCACATTCAGTCTTCCTCATTTTTATCAGTTCCTCTTTATTAGCCTGTCAATCGCGAATGGTTTTATCTGTTGGTGGAGGACCTAAACGCCACTCAACTGCTCTGTTTCCATGTTCTTCTCCATAAGCTATTACTTTCAATTTATAGGACCCGTAGTATGAACACCTTTTACTTCTTTCCATTACGAAACTAGCTACTAACAAAAATATTGTACTGTTACCGATAAAACAAATCACTTTATATTCATGTTCACTGGCACCGTAGACTGCGATGAGGCATCATAGGTAAGAGAGTGTTCTGGGTTTGTGATAACGGGGCGAGACAGACACTGTTAGCAAGCTTGTGCATCCCCGCAATTTACGTTCGTCGCATCGGTGTACTGCTACTGCCAGTTCAATCCAGTGTTGGCAGAGAGAGATAGCTTTCCCATGGCACCAAATGTATGGCCATTTTTAGGACTGTCGAGAAATTTAAATCAAACGCTGGACATTTTTATATTAATTTTGAGTGTAAGTCGCAGTTGAATTTTGGGAGCAATATTCCGAAGAAAAAAGTGCACCTTACAGTCCATAAAATACGGTACTCGTTGAATAAAATAGTCACATTGTTGCAGCTTCCCAGTGACGTTGGCCTCCTTTTTCATTTATTTAGAAGTCATATAGCACCACGTGTACAAAATAGATTCCAACATCTCTACATTTCAGTGTTGTTTCTTCACATGTATGGACCATAAAAACGTGCAGCAACTAACAATTATAATATTACGCACCTTGAAAGTTTGGCATTGGTATTAGCATCATGATTCGCTATACTTTTCAGATGATTAGACATGGTGAGACCGAAATCTACCAAATAACGTCGTAAATTACACCAATTGTTTCCTGAGTGTTTTGCTGCACACATTTACATCTACATCAAGCTCTCCGCGCCTCATTAAGTTATATGGTGTAGAGCACCTCATGTAGAACTGTCATTTCTCCTCTAACCTCCCGCTTCCTGTTTCCTGTTTCAGTCGCGAGCGCTTCCGGAAAGAATGACTGTGTTAAATTCTGACCTTCCACTTTAATACGGAGATAATTTCATGTGACATATATTGCAGAAAATAATATACAACTTCAGTGTTGTTGAATCGTTATGTCAGAATTTTAACAGTTAAGATACTCTGCTCGTGAACGTATCAAATAAGAGTAATTTTAACATGTCCACATCGAAAACAATTGTGGTGACATTTATTCGTTGCGAATCGGTAAGGGTCAAATTAGACATTAATAAAGAAGCAATAAAACAAGTTCAAATGGTTCAAATGACTCTGAGCACTATGAGACTTAACTTCTGAGGTCATCAGTCCCTTAGAACTACATAAACGTAACTAACCTAAGGTCATCACACACATCCATGCCCGAGGCGGGATTCGAACCTGCGACCGTAGCGGTCGCGCTGTTCCAGTCTGTAGCACCTAGAACCGCTCGGCCAGTCCGGCCGGCGAGATGAGGTTCCTCAGAGCAGTAGCTGGCTATAGATTATATAATAGGAAAAGGAATTAAGATATTAGGAAAGCATCAAACACACTTCATCGCAATCGAGAAATAGGGAAGTACAGCAACAAATGGAAAGACCACGTAAGAAAAACGCAAGAAATCAAAACAGCAACGTCACTGATCGAATGTGAAAACAAAACAAGGAAGAACGGCAAAGGAAATACGCACCAGACCAAGTAATCGATGACAATACAAACCATAATCCCTCATTCTGATGATGATTAAGTTTCACTGTTACGCTCAGCACTACAGTTGATTGTCTATCAACGGAAGACTTTCTCGTTTATCGAGTTATTTTATGACAAAACGTTCTGTTCTTATTTGAATCTCGCCGCGCGGAGTGGCCGAGCGGTCTCAGGCGCCATGTCACTGACTGCGCGAGACCCCCGGCCGAAGGTTCGAGTCCTCCCTCAGGTATGGGTGTGTGTGATGTTCTTAGCATAAGTTAGTTTAAGTACTGTGTAAGACTAGGGACCGATACCCTTAGCGGTATGGTCCCTTAGAAACTCACACACACATTTGAATCTCGTCTGTATTCTGTGTGAGTGTCATAGACTGAAGAATTTTGTAAGCTGCGTTGCTCGTGAATTCACTCAGACTATTTTAGTAGATCCCAGGTCTGACACCTTTTAGGCACAGAAACGCGGCGTGTCCTACTACAGTAAAGACTACCTCCCTGTCCGATAGCATACACGCAGTTAATTCGAGATAACAGCTGGGAAGCAGGAAGGTCTTCTGGGGCGTGCCGGATCCCCAAGGTAAACAACCCTCGCGTAGCTCGTTCCAGCCAGCAGTGACTCGCCTGCTGCACTGGCGGGAATCCCAGACCCGGCGACTGCATACAGCGAACGACGATCTCGTGCGCCCTGTTCGTATAATCGTCGCATTATGCAAACAACTTCAGGGCGGCAGCGTCACAGAAACACGTAACTACACCAGCCCGCCGGTGCTGGGGCGCGCCTGGCGATGCGACCTACTCCAGGCGTTCAACTTACTGGGTGCAACCTGCCATCACTTTAGCAAGCCCTCTTCACGTAGTGTTAACTGCTTGAAAACAGGTGTAAATTTTGTTGTTGGAGGGGCCAGAAGAGAACCGTGTGAGTCCATTTCTTGTGACAAATTCATTTAGCCAAAAAGATCTGCTTGTCGGCTGCAGATATCTCCCTCGAAATGACTGTTCTTTAGCATCATTCTTCAAGAATCGGTACTCAGATGAGTGTTCTCAACAGAAGGGGGTGAGTTGCCTAAATTGTACCACTTTTGAGAATTTATTTATGATAGCCTAAACAGTAAGTAACACGTCATCCTCGATTGTGGGACGTTGTTCTTTGTATCTGAATTAAAAAATATAAATTTAGAGAAAATAAAATTAATTTTCTAAAAATCTACAAGTGGTACAATTTAGGAAGCTGTTTTCTCAATTCGTACCAACGGGTAAGTAAATTGTACCGCACTTATACACTACGTTCCTGAGCTTCAAGATATGTACTATTTTCACTCTAAGAGAATGTTCCATATTTTAGTTCTTACATCAGTATTTTATCTGCTTTCCCATACTCCTCGAAACTTTGCATGAATCCGCATTTTGTATTTCATTGTCTGATAATTTTTGTAATCTGTCTTTTGCGCGCAACAACTACTGTAGAAATACCATTCTTCTGTACTACGAAAGAGTTTTTGTGATGGCTTCCCTGAATATTTTTCGATGCATTTGCTTTTCACAGGTGGACCTGTAGTTAATTTTTTACTGCTCCTCAGTTCAGCATGCTATTTGGCTACTTCCTGGAAGTTTTCTTTTGAGCTTTCATCCTCAGATTCGGTGATATTTCCTGGATGGATATCTTCTGCCTATTTTTTGCCTGCCACGTCTTCTTCTGCATTGAGATTACGTGAGGATCCAAATCAAATGGGTCAAATGGCTCTGAGCACTATGGGACTGAACATCTGAGGTCATCAGTCCGCTAGAACTTGAAACTACTTAAACCTAACTAACCTGATGACAACACACACACATCCATGCCCGAGGCAGGATTCGAACCTGCGACCGCAGTGGTCGCGCGGTTCCAGACTGAAGCGCCTAGAACCGCTAGGCCACATCGTCCGGCACGGGAGGATCCGTTTCGTTCTGTAATGAGGAATGCAGGAGTGCAACATGCTTAAACAGAGCATCATCTGTTCAAATATAAGAATATTGTTTTCTAATTCTTTCTCAACTTCGTTGGAAAGCACTTTACTGTCAACAAAAAATTTTATACCCCGTTTCCATTTTCGTTTTTGTCGACTTAGACACATTTTATATGTGTTCACTTTCATTTAATCCATCATTCCCATTTAGATACAGTGTTACAGCTGAATGCAATTCATGTGTGCTCCATTTTCCATAACGCTTTTCTGTTGCCAAACTGTAAAACAAAATAATTATTAAATTAAAAATTTGGGATAACGAATGCATCAGCTAATTCAGACAATGATCAGACAATGTCCTGCAGAGCTGAAATTCATCGCTGAACACAGAGCGAGCCCATTCGTCAGCACTCCATGCTTCCCGGTGACGGCACCACACCAAACGCAGCCGGTTTGCCTCGTGGTGCTACAGGTAGTTCCATGCTGCGGCTGCTGTCAGTGTCTGACGAATGGTGCGAGATCGCCCAGGAATCTACAACGAGTGCATTACGTGTTCTCAGATGGCAGACGTTGTTGTGAAGGGGCTACGATTTGCTTACATCCAAACCTCCAGATGTCAGACTCTCGGATCGGTACGAAAAGTTGTATGTCGACTGAGTATCAACCAAAACACCGATTTAGTTCGTGCTGTGTGCTCTCGTCCAGTAGAAGATGCGTAAACGATAATTAAAAGTGTCACCAGAACTACGGAGTAGAGAAAAAGCGTATGTGCATGTTATAACTTCGTAGATCTCGCGTGGGTGAGTTGGTAAAGTGTGAGATCATGTACCAAAGAACCTGGGTTCAAACCCAACTGATTTCAATATGTTTTAGCTGTTTACGCGAGGAACTGTTATATGGAAGAACATTTTCCTGCAATGTAAAATGACTTTTCGGAGTTTGTAGCATTGTTCTTTTGGCGGTCTACTTTTCTTTCGTTAGTTTGAAAGTAACAAACCTATAGAATACATTTATACGGATAGCTGTGGTGTATCGGACATGTGCGACAGAACAGACACCATTCGTGATGAAGCAGCTAGTGCATTTATAGTTTTATAGAATAAACATAAGCAATCGGAACACCAGAATGAACAAACAATTGCTACGCACGTGCCGAAGTATTCATAGTCCCACATAAAACATTCACGTATAATACAGTAAACAACTGTCATTATTGGGGTTTAAACCCAGGAGCTTTCGTACGACGATCTAACGCTCCACCAACTTCCTCTTGGAAGTTACACATATTATTTACTCAGAGCTCTGCTTTTTCTGTGCTGCATAGTTCTGGTGTTCATTAATTAACGTTTACGCATGATCGGCTGGATGACAGCTCATAGTACGAAATAAATCGGAGTTTTGGTTGCTTACATAACAAGTTTTGGTACCGATCTGATTGTCTGACCTCTGGAGGTTTCGGTGTTAGTGAACAGTAGGCTAGCCTCCTTAATGGTGTCCAACATTGGGTCACTATCACATCCGAGTGCCCCACAAATCTGGATATTGCACAATTTAACCAGCCCGCCAAATGGAGACCAACAATGAGGTCCCCCTCAAACTGCCAGGTGCTGATAACGCTGTCTCACACAAGTGCACAGTTTCCCTGTATCCTTCACTTATCACTCCACATCTGACGCTGTTTACTCCACTTGAAAACCCTTCAAGGCCTGGTAACAACAATGAACACGAATAACATCAACGCAGTGTTGTGGCCGTCCTACCTGTCACACAGAATCGCAACTCCAGTCATTTACATACCTCCCGACAGTGCATACGTGTACGAAGCATACTGTCATTTGACCACGTCTTCTGGGTGCTTCACTTTTTTGTCAGGTTGTGTAATTTTTATTTCAGAATGTACCGTCGATCAGAATAATAGAAGCAGAACTTTTCAGCGAGTAAACTGTTAGTTTGTTTTACGCACTGATAATACTGAGGTCTGAAATGTTTTAGTCATGAGCAAAACCCACAATTGCAAAGGCTAAGAAAATTTGGGGGTGCAGGAGAGGAGTCAGCGTAATGTTATCCACGGTCCGGCAAATCTGGAGAAGCTGCTGTGTCAGCTGTAGTGGGGATACTGATGTGGTGGGGTACTAATCGGTAGCGGTATACCTGCCATTCACAGCAGGTCATGTGCCTGGGCTAGATGAACATGTGCGTTTGTTGTGGAGCAGCATAATCGTAATGGTGTTCCCCTTGTTATTACTCAACGAACATTTCGCATTCCGTTCGAACTTGGCCGACTCGATTCTGCTCCTGACACAAAAAAGAAGCTCTTCTAGTTTCGGTGTCAAGCTTTAGAGCAGCAAGTTCTGCGCTGGAAATAAAACCTACTGGCCGACCTCTGACCGCCGGAAAACGTGGCGCTCGTGAGAGCGTCCGCCCAGCAATCTCCAAAGCGTTCAGCACTTAAACATGCAGCTGGCCTGGGATTGTCTGACAGAAGTGTAAGAAGAATCCTGCTCAGAGATTTCACATGCACCCATTAAAATGATCGTTACTCAAGAATTAAGTGAAAAGAATTCTGGAACTCGCAGAGAAGTACAGTGATCAGTAAAAACATTCTGATCACCGACCTGCTATCGATACAAACTCATCCAGGCGATAGTAATGTCACCTGGTGAGGAATGACTCCAAGTAAAACACACGCACGTTGCATGTAGTATCAGTGAGCGTGCTATCCGAGTGCAGAATGGGGAAGGCGGGAGATCTATGAGTGTGACGAGGGCACTGTGATAGCCCAGAGGCTCGGCACGATCATTTTGGAAGCTGCGCAACCTGTCGGGTGTGCGAGGAGTGCTCTGGTGACTGTCTTCAGTATGTGGCAAAACCAAAGTTGAAACATGTCCCCACGTCGTGGTATTGCGCGTCCACCCCTCATTACAGATGAGACGTCGTAGGCTGGCCAGACTGGTAAAACAGGACAGGTCTAAACATTCATGGTGGTGTCTGTTTGTTCTACATCGTGTCTCCCTACCACTTTCGCGCAACGACGCTCTGAGCGTGTTTTTTCGGAAATTGACTAGTTTGAACCTGGGACCTGTTGCTGGTAAGGAGACGCCAGACCACACATGACATGTAGAATTCAGAAGAGTTCAGTGAGACTTGCGATGATATAACCAAATACTAAATGATCTCAGCGTCAGCTCCACTACACTCCCTGTAAAAGAATCTTAATACTAACTAAATTTAGTGGAAAGGGTTCAAGGCTTTTCTATTTTTAGTTAGCTGGTAAAATAACGTCCAAAAAACAGTTAAGTTTACCATTGGAAATTTTATTCTACTCACAAAACATTGTTTATAAATTGCACTATTGATAAAAGGATGTGTTTTAATATAGGATGGTAAAAACCAACTGCGTTCAACAAAAATGTGAACGAATATTCCCTGAATGGGTTTCCAAGATTTACAATGGATCGAAGGATGACCTATGCCATACCACATCTATAATTCTCAATAACTATATAACAGAAAAATCATCGCGTTTCAGATTTTTACTTCAAGTGGCAAATGTGAACACCATGAGCTTTAATTGACGATCGACACTAGTATTACGCAAAAAGGAGGTGTAACAGATGAGACTTCTGCAGTTCTGAGTGAAGCTTTATGCGCTGTAATGCGGCATCGCGTGCGTTCATTACCTTGTCGGTGTTCGTCAGGGGGGCGCGGCCAGCACAGCTCCGCTCACCTCGCCGACTCGGAAACAACTCTTTTCCTAACTTCTCCTTACTAGAATTTGCCGAAGTAGGTTTAAAATAAACTATCTGGCTGTGTTTTCATCGGACCAATCCGGGTCTCAATGTTAACCTTAAGCTCCGCGTACAAAAATTCTGTCTATCCAATGAGAAACGTTATACTTTTCGTGGTGGGGCAATGTTTTTAAAGTTTTCAGCGTAACAGAGAGGCGAAAAAGTGTCACGCTAAAACCTGCAGCTGGTGTGGTCCTTTTAGCGTTATCGCAAGATCTATACTGTTCTTCTGGAGGGCTCTATCTTTTAACATGGGCTGGCGCGTGGTCCTAACGTAACAGAGAGGCGAAAAAGTCTCACGCTAAACCTTGCGTGTGGTGTGGCCCTTTTTGTGCTATCGTAAGATCTATACTCTTTTTCTGGAGGGCTCTAGCTTTTAACATGCGCTGGGGGGTGGTCCTTGACGTAACAGAGAGGCGAAAAAGTCTCACACTAAAACGTGCGGGTGGTGTGGTCTTAGCGGTAGGCTGGCGACGTGGGTGTCCAGTCCGTCCCTTATCGTAGGGTCTTCTAGCTTAAGACAGTTCTGCTCTCGGCTTCTGTTCTCGTTTCTCCCCTCGGAACTGCGTCTGTCTCACGGTGCGAAGGTATGACATGCGTTTAGGCATTCTTGTGTTAGTCTGTGGTATTCCATTTGCTCACTCGTTACTCGTATTACTTTGGTTAATTTAATGTCACGATTTATTCGGAGCTATGTGACATACTACTGGATTTTCTTATCATGTCAGGGTTTTCATGGAAGGTGGTGGATTTGCCTGACACCTTACACAGGCGGCGAGCTGTGGTGGGATTACCATCAGACTTTAATGTTGGGCGAAGTGTGTCTGAACACGCAGTACACCGAACACTCCTAACACTGGCCCTCAGCAGCTGCATGTGCCAAAGCCCCACGGCATGGGCACTACGACTATAATGTGCACGTGACCACCGACGCTGGACGTTGGCGCAGTGGCAGAGCGCCACATGATCTAATGAATCCCGATACACTCTCCATCATGCCGATGGGAGGACGATAAAGCGTCTTCTTCCTGATTAATACCTCCTTGACACCTGTACTACAGAACGGAGACAATATAGTGGCTGCTCCGTTATGCTCTGCGGAACATTCACGTGGGCTCCGTGGGTCCAGTGAAGCTCGTGCAAGGCACCATGACGGCCAAGGAGTATCGTACATTGGTTGCAGACAACCTACACTCGTTCATGACCATCATGTTTCCCGACGGTAGAGGCATTATCATCAAGATAAGCGCCATGCCAGAAGGCCAGGAGTGTGATGGAACGATTCGAGAGACACAGTAGCGAGTTCCAATTGATCTGATAGCCCCCTAACTCCCCAGATCTGGACCCGATCGAACACATCTGCGATGTGATTGGACGTGGCGTCAGAGCTCTTCGTTCCCCTCCCCGTATCTACGTGACTTGTGTGTACAGATTTCGTGCCAAGTCCTTCCAGCGACCTACCAAGGCCTCATTGCTGTTACCCATGCCAAAGGCGGACATCCGGCTATTACATAGGTGGTGATAATGTGAAAATTCTTCACAACATCCCTCTTGCGCTGTTTTAATTTCTTCGGATGAGGGCAATTTCCACTTGTAAACAAACAAAAGTTTCGCTACTCGGCAACGGAAAACCCTCAGAGACTTCACCAACAACCACTTCACAGCCATCGTGCTACAGTTTGGTTCGCCATTGTTGAATTTGGAGTTGAGATCCGTATTTTTTCGAAGAAGATGGCGCAACAGCAAAGGTTAATTCAGATCGCTATCGTCACATAGCAACAATTTGCTTCAACGGTAAAACATCAGAAGCATTCCCTGTTAATGGCGGTGTGAAACAGGGGTGTGTGTGTTAGCTCCTACATTATTTGGGATTTTCTTTTCCCTCCTGCTCAGATGTGCCTTTTAAGACTGTGAGGAGGTCTGATGTAAATCTTTTCAACATTGCTCGCCTCAAAGCCAAGACCAAAGTAAACACAGTTGTTATCCGCGAGTTGTTATATGCGGACGATGCAGCTCTAGTAGCGAACACAGAAGATGAGCTGCTGTATATAATCAACAAATTATGAAATGCCTGTGAAAAGTTTGGTCTACTTATCAGCCTTCAAAAGACTAAGATCATGGCGCAGAGCACTACCAACCTTCCATCCATTAGCATTGATGGCAATCCTCCCCAGATAGTTGATGACTTGACCTACTTGGGATCCACAATATGTAGCAACTTGTCCAGGACACTGAACTTACTAACAGAATCGCAAAGGCATAATCTGTCATGGCTAGATTGATAAACAGAGTATGGAACAACGGACTGCTTACCACAAAAACTAAATTTAAAGTCTACAACGCTTGTGTTATAAGCACTCTTCTCTACAGCTGTGAGACATGGACAACTCTTTCTAGGCGTGAATCTCGACTCAACAGCTTCCATCTCCGCTGTCTCCGGCAGATCCTTCAGATCTCTTGGAGAGATAGAGTACCCAACACCGAAGTCTTTCATCGTGCAAGCACAACCAGCATCTTTGCACTCCTGAGTCATCGACGTCTAAGGTGGTTGGGACATGTCAGGCGCATGGATCCTGAACGGATACCGAAACAGCTGCTATACGGCGAACTTCAGGAAGGTGTGAGGCCACTGTGAAGACCGCATCTTCGTTACAAGGATGTCTGCAAGAGAGACCTGACCAAGACCAGAATCAATCCAAGTCGCTGGGAAAGCGTTGCAGATAACCGTGTCAAGTGGCGAGTAACTGTGCGCAACGGCGTCAAGCTCCCAGAGGACGAACGCACACAGGAACAAATGAGGAAGAGGACAAAGCGAAGAGACAGAGCGGCTTCTGTTCGAAGTCCCTCAAATTCCACATGTCCAAACTGCAGTAGGGACTGCCACTCGCGACCGGGACTCTTTAGCCACAGCGGACGCTGCAGTCTCTAAACCAAGCATGCTACACCATCATCCCGCAAGGATGGACGGATGCCATTTATTGTCACATGGTAGTGATCTTCCTCCAATCTAATCTAAACCAACTTATTGGCAACCATGAAGTGGGAGAAGTATGGTTTCAACAGGATGGCGCCACACCTCGCGTTTCTCAGTATTCTTTAAAAATTTTGATAGAGTTGTTTCTTAGACATTTTATCTCTTCTCGAGAAGACATCGCCTGGCTCCCATAGTCACCCGATTTATCACCTTGTAATTTTTTTTCTTTTGTTTATAGGATTACGTATATGCTCAAGTGCACAAACGTCGCCCCGCAACCCTGCAAGCACTTAAGGTCGCAGTCACTCAGGAAGTGGCTGCCATTTAACCGGAAATTGCACAAAGAACTATGGAAAACTTCTGGGAAAGGTTTCACAGTTTATTAACAGTGGAGGACGCCATTTACCGGACATAATTTTTAAAACCAGGTAATGTAAATTGGTGCACTATTTGTTGTTCACAAATACAAGCATTTTCTCTGTATCTTTGTCTGCTTATAACTGCTTTTTGAAATAAGGGTGGTCTTTTTCGCGGAGTCTGTAAGGCTCTAGACGGAAGGAAACGGTTTATTAATGAACACGGGCAATTGTTTGAATCCTACAGACTTGGATGGA
This sequence comes from Schistocerca gregaria, assembly GCF_023897955.1. Lineage (NCBI taxonomy): Eukaryota > Metazoa > Arthropoda > Insecta > Orthoptera > Acrididae > Schistocerca > Schistocerca gregaria. The sequence goes on from NC_064922.1 coordinate 837,647,831, forward strand.
ATACCTTTGAGAACGGTAAACCGATTTTGTAAACTGTGCAATCGAGTGTTTGCTTCTTCGGTAAGTCTGAAGTGGCTTCCTCACCACTTTATGCGTATGGAATTGACGTCACCGTAAGCCTACTTACTTTCCATAGAGGAAACAATTTCGCGAAGTTCTGTTATACCACAGCGTACTTCTCGGAACGCGTTATAATTCTACGTTCTGAGTCGGACATAGCAGAAAAAAAAACCAGCATGCCGGAGGAGCAATTTTATGAAATACGAATCCCGAGCAAAGTTCAGTCGCTGCTGGGTTACGCTGCTTCTTATTCCGCACTCCTCAAAGCCCCGCATACGCTGCCGGCCTACGCTGCAGTCGCGGGTGGGCGTTTAATCTCTCAGCAGATAAAAAAAAACGTGGCGTCTTCCCCGTCTCTGGCAACGTTCTAATTTTAGCGCTTCATCTCTTATGCCGCTACTGACATTTCCCTCCCAGAGGGTTCCTTGAGACTTACTTTCGACTGCTGACAACGAGACTAATAGATTACGCCATTTTATGAAAACCTTATTCTATCTTATTTCCCGTGCGTCGATTGGATTCCTTCTCTTCTTCAATAATGGGATCTTTCAAGAAGATTGCTCAACTTCTATAATGTGTGAGAACAGCGTTACCCATAAATTATTCGTGCTTGACGTCACTCAAGAACGGGGGCGATCTAGAGCAATATTAAATACACATGTAAAAAATTTCAACAGCCAAGAGCGCTAAATACAATTTCATTTATGATGATTGGTTCCGGCAAATCTAAGTTGTTATTGTAGGACCTGTAAAGTACATAGATCAAAAATGCAAGCATAATCAGGTCACATGTGATAGGGTGGGATATTTTTACAGAATATGGATACATACAACATACCTTATGCAAACTCACCTCAATAAATCTCCATCATGTGTACAATATTTAGTCTCAAGTTGTAATACGTCATTCCAGCAATATGAAGAAAGTAGTACATCGGCATGTCAATGACACATCAAGATTTAGATAAAATATCATGCATGCTCCACCGACAGTGGAAGCTCATATTCACATAACAGGTGAAAGACAATTGAGAATCACACGTCAAAAGCAAAGATGTCACGAACTACGAAGCAGGTGGCACTGCAGTAGCAAACATGCAGAAACACGATCGTAACTTCAAGTGGAAAAAATCATGAGATAGCGATACGCACATACACAGATGGCGGTAGTATCGCGTGCAAAAGGTATAAAAGGGCAGCGCATTGGCGGAGCAGTCATTTGATTATGCATGATTATGGCCGCAGGATGGGAATTAACAGACTTTGAAGGCGGAGTGGTAGTTGGAGGTAGGCGCATGGGACATTCCGTTTCGGAAATCGTTAGGGAAGAGGCATTACCTCTCACCACGGACAATGGAGTGACCGGGACCCACCACTTAACGACCGAGAGCAGCAGCGTTTGCATAGTGACCTATGTGCTAACAGACAAGCAACACTACGAGAAATAACCACAGAAATCTATGTGCGACGTACATGAACGTGTGTGTTAGGATAGTGCGGTGAAATATGGCGTTAATGGGCTATGGCAGCAGAAGACTAAAGCGAGTGCCTTTGCTAGCAGCACGACATCGTCTGCAGCGCCTCTCCTGGGCTCGTGACCATATCGGTTGGACGCTACACAACTGGAAAGCCGTGGCCTGGTCAGTTGACTCCCGATATCAGTTGGCAGGAGCTGCTGGTAAGGTTGGTGGTCATGGTGCCTTGCACGAGCCCCGGGAAGTCATGGACCCACATTTTAAGCGAGTCACTGTGCGAGATGGTGATGGGTTCTCAATTATGTGGTCTGTGTTTATGTGGAATGAACTGAGTCCTCTGGTCAAACTGGACCATCATTGACTGGAAATGGTTATGTTTAACTACTTGGAGTGCATGCCCCCAAACAAAGATGGAATTTTTGTGTATGAAGAGGCACCATGTCACTGGGCAACAACTGTTTGCGATTGGTTTGAAGAAAAATCTTGACAGTTGGAGCGAATGATTTGGCCACCTGTAACCTCCCCCTCACTTATCGGCCGTAATGACAGTGAAAAATTAAACCTCGTGTACCTAATGGAAATTTGGGAAAAGCAATGGTCACCGAAGTTAATCTGTCGGTAAAGAGGGAGGAAAGGGTTACATCTAAATGAAAGGGAAAATGCAAATCAAACTGGTGGAAATTAATTTTGGAAAGGGGTAAAGTTAATAAAGAAAGTAAATGTGCGGCCGTTACGTTAACAATTAACTAGCGGTAATTAGATATTTGAGATTTGGGGGAAAATTACGGTCGCCAGTCCTATGGACAATTACTATAGTAACTGAAAAACAAAGGTTATTACACATATAATTAGCACTAGAAGCGTGGCAACTGAAGGTTGACACGTGTAGTGTGAAAACTGAAAGTTTGTCAGAAGTAATAAATTTCGCTACACTCTGACTTAATTTAGCAAAAGAATTAATAAAACCGGAAAATTGAAAGTTAATTTAGTGACTGAAATTAATAGTGAGCTTTGTTCCTGAAGCACATCGAAATTCAGTAAAATACGGTTAGTCTTGGGCTACCTCAACAATCATTTCAAAAGCAACAATTTAGAAATAAGAGATTTAACTTTGAACTTGAATTAAATAATTCTTAACAATAGTAAAATTTAGAACGTACCAAGCTGAGATGCAGTCACAGGTAAGCTAAAATAAGGTAACAAAACTCGCACTCTTTATTTATGCTTCAGTAATCTGAATATTGTAGCCAGCTAACTGAACTTGGAAATCGAATGATAGTACTGTACTGCTGGCGTTTGAATTTCAACGACACTCGGGTTCATTCCGGAAAAGGAAGGGACCCTGCTTGGTAATGCAATTGGGACAATGAGCAACAAATGTTCATGCTTAGTTGCTGTAATTATAGTTACGAAAATGGAACAGTTTAAAAAGCTGAGGTCTGCCATACAGTTCTAAAACTTTACGTGCTTCCAGTCTTCCTTGTTGGTTGATTGAAGGTTTGAAGCCGTCGATCGAGAATGTGGCGACAGTAACTCATTGTCGGCCGTCGCTGTTGCAGAAGCTGGATGTTGGCGCGCCTTCTTCTCGACACGGTCACCACGCGAAACGGGCTCTTGATGTGCGGCAGCTAATGCTTCCCGTCCGCGACACCGTGTTAGAAACTATCATAGCAAGTCGAGCGCAACTACATGCTGCCCAACCCCGAAAGAGCGGCAACTCGCGGGAGCGTCACACAACACACCTGCTCCACCGACCTCCTTCAGCCAGACTCTCTCTGCTCTGCCCGCGCTCCACGCGGCCGAGTTCACACTCCCAAAGATGCTAAACACTGGTTCTCCACACGACCTATCGATGTATTCGTTCGATAGCATAGTTTTCCCTGGGACAGACCCAGCGTATAAATACAAATAATATTCACAAAACAAACTAATTGTAAACCGACATAAATGCATATATATACAAACAGTAAAACAATTACAATATACAAAGACACAGAAATGTTATATCTTCAGGTAACAAAATAAGGAAAAAAATTGCAGTGCAATAGACGGAAATAGGAGGACATGTATTTTCGGCGTTACACACCCACACTGCCCGACACGCATTCCACCAAACATTTATGGAACATAATCGAGGACTCGGTTCGTGCACAAAATCCTACACCGGCAACACTTTCGCAATCATGGATGGCGACAGAATCAGCATGGCTCAATATACCCACAGGGGACTTTCAACAACTTGTTGAATCCGAACTACGGCGCGTTGCTGCACAACGCCGGGCAAAAGAAGGTCTGCCACGTTATTATGATGGACCCCATGACTTTTGTCACCTCAGTCTAGGGCATAAGGATGAAACTACAGACAAGGAGTACACAAAGCAATTCAATATATACGATATAAAAGTAATTATTTACTGAATATCCAAATAAACTGGTACACTTGCCTGATGCCGTGTAGGGCGCCCGCGAGCGCGCAGAAACGCTATAACACATCGTGGCATGTACTCGCTTAATGTCGAAAGTAGTGCTGGAGGAAACTGACACCATAAATCCTGCAGGGCTGTCTATAGATCGATAACAGTAAAAGGGAGTGGAGATCTCTTCTGAACAGCACGTTGCAAGGCATCCCAGGTGTGCTCAATAATATTCATGCCCGGGGAATTTTGTGGCTAGCGGAAGTGTTTAAACTCAAAAAGAGTGTTCCTGGAACCACTCTGTGGCAGTTCCGGACGTGTGGGGTGTCACATTTTCCTGCTGGAATTGCCCACGTGCACAATGGACATGAATGGATGCAGGTGATCAGACAGGATGCTTACGTACGCGTCACCTGTCAGAATCGTTTCTAGACGTATCAGGGGTTCCATATCACTCCAATAGCACACTCCTCTCACGATTACAGAGCCCCCGCCAGCTTAAACAGTCCCCTGCTGGCATGCAAGGTCCATGGGTTTATTAGATTGTCTCCACACACGTACACGTCCATCCGTTCGATACAATTTGAAACGACTCGTCCGACCAGGTTACATGTTTATAGAAGAATGGTTGAAAATGGTTCAAATGGCTCTGAGCACTATATGACTTAACTTCTGAGGTCATCAGTCGCCTAAAACTTAGAACTAATGAAACCTAACTAACCTAAGGACGTCACATACATCCATGCCCGAGGCAGGATTCGAACCTGCGACCGTAGCGGTCGCCTGGCTGCAGACTGTAGCGCCTAGAACCTCACGGCCACTCCGTCCGGCTATAGAAGAATGGACTACTGCAATAGCCACTACTACACTCATGGGAAATAAATGAATAAAGGACCGACCCGTTGTCTAACGACAATACCCAAAACTCACCTCTGGCAGGGTAAGCTGACAGCAAAATGACGCTGCTCGTAGTGAAACTGATAAAACTTCGATCAGCCGTAGAAACTGAAGCCGAAACAAAATGCATACGCAGTCGTGCCACCATAAAAGTTCTTCCACCCACACACTACAGGTTCCTCCTAGTCTGCCGAGGAACGTCTTCTAGCATCCGTTGAAGATGGTCTGTCAGGAGGCTGCGATACTTATGCGCGTTCACTGTTCCGTCTATGAAAAACGGGCCTCTCAGCTGCTAGTCCACTATCCCACATCACAGTTTACACTGCATAGACGCTGACGTTCCGCCCGACGAAGCCGAACGGGATTGTCGACAGGCCAATAGAGCATGTTGCGTTGGTTTACCTGACCATGATTAGCTTCATCACTAAACAAGGTATGTGATACATCTGGAGTATTCCGCCTTAATGCCAACATGCAGAAGTTAACATCATTATAATAATCGTTACCACGCAGCTTTTGTTGTAGAGGTGAGTGATAAGGATGGAACCTATGTCAATGGAGAATGTATAGAACATGTGCTTGACTCATGGTACTTACTAGTGCTGGGAGCTAACGTGCGGATCAACTGCAACAGGAGCGAGAACATTACATTTCCCCACTTCTGTCGTCATTCGTTTCCTTCTGTTACGTTGTGTAAGTGTTACACTATCACTTTTACGTAACTAGTTGAAGCTGTTGACAAATAACTGAAGAGATGGTTGCCGCATACACTGTATAAGAACGAACTACACAATGAGCATGTCGGCTTTTTTTGTAGCGGTAAATCCCATCGTACATTCTCGACTCACTGCTTGGACAGTCGAACATTGATTGACTAGCAAGTGGCAGTGCACTCAAGGAACGTACCAGTAAACCGTAAGCACAATAACAGCATTGTTCCCTAGCAGTTAGGCAGGTTGAATGGCAAAAGGACGTTATAGTGTGGAAACTTTTCAAAATAAATATCTCGTAAACGAGTCGTACTAGACTCCTGCAACAGACACCACTTACGTTCTAATGTACCCAAATTTTAGTTTGTTAGTGTCAATCGGCATTGTTCCAATAAAAAAGGTGTATTTTTACACAAAAAATACACTTTCCAGCTATTATTGGGATCTATTGATTCGCTAACAATACGAGCTCTTACTACCAATCCATTCTGTGCAAACCTCACATCAATATTCCTTTCATCACCGCAGTATTTGCGTTGCAAGTTTGAGGTGATTCACCTTGTATATGTAACATACAACGTGTAAACACACTGTTACCAAAAAACTTTGTCAATGTATTTCAGAATTTTTACACATTAATAAGAGTTTTTACGGAGGGGAGCCGACAGTCGGTCAGTTCCAGTCATTCCATCAGGAATGAGGTACACGTCTCGTGTTGTCCGTAGTTCAACCATGCCTAGACGGTCAATACCTCGGTTCGATCGCGTCCGCATTGTTACTTTGTGCCAGGAAGGGCTCTCAACAATAGAAGTGTCCAGGCGTCTCGGAGTGCACCAAGGCGATGTTGTTCGGACATGGAGGAGATACATAGAGACAGGAACTGTCGATGACATTCCTCGCTCGGGCCGCCCAAGGGCTGCAGTGAATGACCGCTGCCTACGCATTATGGCTCGGAGGAAACCTGAAAACAGCGCCACTATGTTGAATAATGCTTTTCGTGCAGCCACAGGACGTCGTGTGAAATGTCCCCTTTGAAAAATTATACAAGACTGTGCTTAAACTGACACACAATATTTTTTAGCGCAACGCAATCTCACTTTCAAAAATCCCTACGAAAGAACGGCTCTGACTAACATTAACCTATACGTTTCACAAATCACTTACCTCACAAAAATCTTGGTTACTCGAACTACTGCAATACAGCGAGCGCCACTACTGCCAGCTAAATAAAAGATTCAAACTACAGACGGCACTAACAACTGATAGGGATAGTTAGCAAATGAAGGGTTTTAATAGAGAACAAACAATGTATTTACCTTAATATCATCAAAAGTCATAATATATATATATATATCAGTTCATGACATCCAGTCTTACAAATTTCAAAACTCCGCCATTTCTTTCCCCACATCCTCCACTGCTGGCGGCTCACCTCCAACTGCGCAACGCTACGCGCTGTTAACAGCCGACAGCCCAACACTACAATAGCGAATATTACAACAATGCCACCCAGCCACAGACTGCACACAGCACAGCCAGTGATTTTTATGCAGAGCGCTATGTGGCTTTACCAATGTAAAACCCTAAACAGCCTACTTACACGTGTTACGACTCAAACTGTGCGCAATATGCTGCATGATGCGCAACTTCACTCCCTACGTCCATGGTGAGGTCCATCTTTGCGGTCACGACATCATGCAGCGCTGTGCACATGGGCCCAACAACATGCCGAATGGACCGCTCAGGATCGGCATCACGTTCTCTTAACCGATCAGAGTCGCATATGCCTTCAACCAGACAATCGTCGGAGACGCGTTTGGAGGCAACCCGGTCAGGCTGAACGCCTAAGACACACTGTCCAGCGAGTGCAGCAAGGCGGAGGATCCCTGTTATTTTTGGGTGGCATTATGAGGGGCATCATACGCCACTGGTGGTCATGGAAGGCGCCGTAACGACTCTACGATACGTCCATGTCATCCTCCGACCAATAGTGCAACCAAATCGGCAGCATATTAGCGAGACATTCGTCTTCATGGACAACAATTCGCGCCCCCATCGTGCACATCTTGTGATTGACTTCCTTGAGGATAATGAAATCGCACGACTTAAGTAGCCAGCATGTTCCCCAGACATGATCCCTATCTGACATGCCTAGGATAGATTGAAAAGAGCTGTTTATGGACGACGTGACCACCAACCGCACTGAGGGATCTACGCCGTTGAGGAGTGGAACAATCTGGACCATCAGTGCTTTGGTGAAGTTCTGGACAGTATTCCACGACGAATACAGGCATGCATCAATGCAAGAGAACGTGCTACTGGGTATTAGAGGTACCGATGTGTACAGCAATCTGGACCACCACCTCTGAAGGTTTCGCTGTATGGTGGTACAACATGCAACGTATAGTCTTCATAACCAATAAAAAGGGCGGAAATGGTGTTTATGTCGATGTCTATTCCACTTTTCTGTACAGGTTCCGGAACTCTCGGACCGGAGGCGATGCAAAACTTTTCTTGATGTGTGTACCCAGAGTTTAGTTTGTTAGTGTCAACAGGCATAGTTCCATTTAAAAGAAAAGGGTATTTTGGCACAAAGAATTCACTTCCTAGCCATTATTACGACTTGTTGATTCGCTAACAATACGAGCTCTGGCTACCAATCCATTGTCTGAGAACCGCACATCAATAGTCCTTTCATTTCCGCAATATTTGTGTTGCAAGTTTTATGTGATTCATCCTGTATATGTAAGATACAACATGGTGAAACAACGCTCTGGTGGGCGGTTTGCGGGTTTAGATCACCTCGGGGTATGACCGTACGGTGCATGTGACCTGCGGTCGTCGCACGGTGGCGCTGCCAGTATTCCACATATGCAGAGGTGTGTTGGTGCGTGACAGAGTACAGTGCAGCGAGTAAATGTGCAGACGTTTTCAGTCGCGGTACTGGTGACTGTGTGTTGAAAATGGCTCAAAGAACACATATTGATGATGTCATGAGAGGCAGAATATTAGGGCGACTGGAGGCAGGTCGTAGCATGGGCCCTCTGTATGCAACAAAGTTTGATCTCAAGATTATGGCAACTATTCAAGCAGACAGGAAACGTGTCCAGGCGCTACAGTACGGGACGTTCACAGTGTACAACACCACAAGAATACCGATATCTCACCATAGGTGCCCGCAGACGGCACGGAGTACTGCAGGTAGCCTTGTTCGGAACCTTACCACAGCCACTGGAACAGTTATCTCCAGACACCGTCTACAGGCGACTGAACAGACATGGTTTATTCGCCCGGAGACCCGCAACGTGCCTTTCGCTGACACCATGTCACAGGAGAGCCCATAAAGCCTGGTGACAAGAACATAGTACATGGTCATTGGAGCAGTGGTCCACAGGTTGTGGCTACGGACGAGTCCAGATATAGTCTGAACAGTGATTCTCGCCGGGTTTTCATCTGGCGTGAACCAGGAACCAGATACCAACCCCTTAATGTCCTTGAAAGGGAACTGTATGGACGTCGCTGTTTGATGGTGTGGTGTGGGATTATGATTGGTACACGTATACCCCTTAATGTCTTTGACAGAGGAACTGTAACAGGTCAGGTGTATCAGGACTTCATTTTCCACCAGTGTGTCCGTCTTTTCAGGGGTGCTGTGGGTCCCACCTTCGTCCTGATGGATCATATCGCACGGCCCTACAGAGTTCCCATCGTGGAGGAGTACCATGAAAGAAAAGATATCATGCGAATGCTCTCCAGACCTAAACCGAATCAAGCATGTCTGGAATGCTCTTCGTCGACGTATTGCTGCATGTCTTCAAACCCCTAGGACACTTCAGGAACTCCGACAGGCACTAGTGCAAGAATGGGAGGATATACCCCAGCAGCTGCTCGACCACCTGATCCAGAGTATGCCAACCCGTTGTGCGGCCTGTGTACGTGTGCATGGTGATAGTATCCCATATTGATGTCGAGGTACATGCTCAGAAAACAGTGGCGTTTTGTAGCACATGTGTTTCGGGACGGTTTTCTCAACTTATCACCAATACCGTGGGCTTACAGATCTGTGTCGTATGTGTTCCGTATGTGCTTATGCTATCAGTGGCACGTTGTGTGGCACCACATTCTGCAATTATCCTTAATTTATGAGCATGATTGTACATAATACTAAACGTTGTCAGCAAATGTGGAAGTTGTATTTATGGCTTATCGTACTACTAAAGACTCGAATTTGCAATAACAAACAATGCTCAGGGTCACAAAGAGGGGACAAGAGGAGATGGACAGAGGAATGCTACGAAATGAGCACAGAAAGCAGAAAGGAGAAAATGGACGGGGGGGGGGGGGGGGGGAGGAGGAATAAACAGAGACGGGATCGTGTGCTTTCTCTTTTATTTCTTTTCCATTTAATAAGACTGAGGAACAGCAACATGAGGCTGGAAATAAATAGTTTAAAATATTGCTGTTGACAGCAAACCACACTTGTGTGATATGACAGTCATTCCACTGAAATACAGTGTGTTCCACAGAGATTATTCGAAGTTTACAAGCCTACATGTCCCACACAAATGAAGGAAGTAGCTTGGGATGTATTTTAAATTAGATATAGGATTACAAAGCGTCTATGTTCAATAGACCCAAAGGCCTTTACGAGAGTACCAGGTGGTTATAACTAAACTTTCCCTATTTAACACGTTATAACATGGAAACTAATTACCGTACGACTACCAAACTTCTCAGCATTAATGTCCAGACAATGGGGTACACGGTTTCCATACTTCACAGCGCCACCGTCTAGTTCCAACTACGACCACCAGGTGCCGTATCAGTCATCGTGATTTACAATCTCACACACCTACCCAGTCGCAGTGCACTTGATGATGTATCAACATTAGCTTGGACAAAAGGAGCAAGTCATCACTGGTGTAGTTCTACTGTCAAAACAACAGTGATGCTGCAACTGCACTTCGAGAATATCGCCTGGTGAAATGATAACGGAAGGTCTTCTTTCTCCACTTGCTGTTTGGAGCATGATTTTGTTGTTGTTGTGGTCTTCAGTCCTGAGAGTGGTTTGATGCAGCTCTCCATGCTACTCTATCCTGTGCAAGCTTCATCTCCCAGTACCTACTGCTACCTACATACTTCTGAATCTGCTTAGTGTATTCATCTCTTGGTCTCCCCCTACGATTTTTTCCCTCCACGCTGCCCTCCAATACTAAATTGGTGATCCCTTGATGCCTCAGAACATGCCCTACCAGACGATCCATTCTTCTAGTTAAGTTGTGTCACAACCGTCTCTTCTCCGCAATCCTATTCAATACTTCCTCATTAGTTATATGATCTACCCATCTAATCTTCAGCATTCTTCTGTAGCACCACATTTCGAAAGCCTCTATCTGCTTCTTGTAATTAGTTATCGCCCATGTTTCACTTCCATACATGGCTACGCTCCATATAAATACTTTCAGAAACGACTTCCTGACACTTAAATCTATACTCGATGTTAACAAATTTCTCTTCTTCAGAAACGCTTTCCTTGCCATTGCCAGTCTACATTTTATATCCTCTCTACTTCTACCATCATCAGTTATTTTTCCCCCCAAATAGCAAAACTCCTTTACTACTTTAAGTGTCTCACTTCCTAATCTAATTCCCAAGCATCACCCGACTTAATTCGACTACATTCCATTATCCTCGTTTTGCTTTCATTGATGTTCATCTTATACCCTCCTTTCAAGACGCTGTCCATTCCGTTCAACTGCTCTTCCAAGTCCTTTGCTGTATCTGACAGAATTACAATGTCATCAGCGAACCACTAAGTTTTTATTTCTTTTCCATGTATTTTAATACCTACTCCGAACTTTTCTTATGTTTCCTTCACTGCTTGCTCAATATACAGATTGAATAACATCGGGGAGAGGCTACAACCCTGTCTCACTTCCTTCCCAACCACTGCTTCCCTTTCATACCCCTCGACTCAAATAACTGGCATCTGGTTTCTGTACAAATTGTAAATAGCCTTTCGCTCCCTGTATTTTACCCCTGCCACCTTCAGAATTTGAAAGAGAGTATTCCAGTCAGCATTGTCAAAAGCTTTCTCTAAGTCTACAAATGCTAGAAACGTAGGTTTGCCTTTCCTTAATCTAGCTTCTAAGATAAGTCGTAGGATCAGTATTGCCTCACATGTTCCAACATTTCTACGGAATCCAAACTGATCTTCCCCGAGGTCGGCTTCTACTAGTTTTTCCATTCGTCTATAAAGAATTCGCGTTAGTGTTTTGCAGCTGTGACTTAAAAAATGATAGTTTGGTAATTATCACATCTGTCAGCACCTGCTTTCTTTGGGGATTGGAATTATTACATTCTTCTTGAAGTCTGAGGGTATTTCACCTGTCTCATACATCTTGCTCACCATATAGTAGAGTTTTGTCAGGAGTGGCACTCCCAAGGCCATCAGTAGTTCTAATGGAATGTTGTCTACTCCCGGGGCCTTGTTTCGACTCAGGTCTTTCAGTGCTCTGTCAAACTCATCACGCAGTATCTTATCTCCCATTTCGTCTTCATCTACATCCTCTTCCATTTCCATAATATTGTCCTAAAGTACATCGCCCTGGTATAGACCCTGTATATAATCCTTCCAACTTTCTGCTTACCCTTTTTTGCTTAGAACTGGGTTTTCATCTGAGCTCTTGATATTCATACAAGTAGTTCTCTTTTCTCCAAAGGTCTCTTTAATTTTCCTGTAGGCAGTATCTATCTTACCCCTAGTGAGATAAGTCTCTACATCCTTACATTTGTCCTGTAGCCATCACTGCTTAGGGATTTTGCACATCCTGTCGATCTCATTTTTGAGACGCCTGTATTCCTTTTTGCCTGCTTCATTTACTTCATTTTTATATTTTCTCCTTTCATCTATTAAATTCAATATTTCTTCAGTTACCCAAAGATTTCTACTAGCCCTCTTCTTTTTAACTACTTGATCCTCTGCTGCCTTCACTACTTCATCTCTCAAAGCTACCCATTCGTCTTCTACTGTATTTCTTTCCCCCATTCCTGTCAATTGTTCCCTTATGCTCTCCCTGAAACTCTGTACAACCTCTAGTTTTATCAGTTTATCCAGGCCCCATCTCCTTGAATTCCCACCTTTTTACAGTTTCTTCAGTTTTACTCTACAGTTCATAACCAATAGATTGTGGTCAGAGTCCACATCTACCCCGGTAAATGTCTTACAATTTAAAATCTGGTTCCTAAATCTCTGTCTTGCCGTTGTATAATCTATCTGAAACCTGTCAGTATCTCCAGGGTTTTTCCATGTATACAACCTTATTTTATGATTCTTGAACCAAGTGTTAGCTATGATTAAGTTGTGCCCTGTGCAAAATTCTACCAGGTGGCCTCCTCTTTCGTTTCTTAGCCCTAATCCATATTCACCTACTACGTGTCCTTCTCTTCCTTTTCCTACTCTCGAATTCCAGTCACCCATGACTATTAAACTTTCGTCTCCCTTTGAAACGTGCCCTTAGAAAAATTATACATGACTGTGCTTAAACTGACCCACAATATTTTTAGCGTAACGCAATCTGACTTTCAAAAGTCCCTACAAAAAAATGGCCCTGACTAACATTAACCTATACCATTCGCTAATCACTTACCTCACCAAAAATTATCGTTTCTCGAACTACTGCAATACAGCGAGCGCCACTACTGCCAGCTGAATAAAAGATTCAAACTACGGAAGGCACTAACTACTGATAGGCATAGTTAGCAGATGAAAGATTTTAATAGAGAACAAACAACGTATTTACCTTAATAGTGTTCAAAAGTCATATATAGCACTTCATGACATCCAGTCTTACAAATTTCAAAAATGCGCCATTTCTTTCCTCACATCCACCACCGCTGGCGGCTCGCCTCCAACTGCGCAACGCTATGCGCTGTTAACAGCCAACAGCCCAACACTACAATGGCGAATATTACAACAATGCCACCCAGCCACAGACTGCACACAGCACAGCCAGTGATTTTCATATAGATCTCTACGTGTCGTTACCAATAGAAAAACCTAAACAGCCTACTTACATATCCCCCATGCCCCCCACAAAAAATTTTACAAAATGTTTTGGGCAGTGGCCAATACAGATTTGAAAAAAAATTTCGTAATCATAATTACAATAACAAAAAAATCAAATGCACACACTTATTGACACAATGTTGGTCAAAAGCTAAAATTTTCTCACAATCCATAAAGACAGTCCTGATCGTTGATCATAGTAAAATAGCAGAGTTTTTCTCAAAGTCTGAGCACTAAAAGAAAATGCTCTTGGAAGTAGTGGATTTCCATGCAGTCTTGAAGAAGTAGTGTTGTCCTTCCAACGGAAAGACAGTGCTGACTCTTGACATGCAGACAGGTAATGGGCCACACCAGAGCAAACCCACCGCAGAGTCAGTCGTAGTTTTCAAGAATATTGGTAGGTAGGTCGTCACAGAGCAGACCCACTGTAGTCCTGGTAGAGATTATGGTATTGGTGGGCCACCAGAGGTGCAGACCCACTGCAGTCCTTGTAGAAATAATGGTATTGGTGGGCCATCAAAGATGCAGACGCAATGTAGTCCTTGGAGAGACAGCCAGCAGCCTTCTGTTGCAACTGTGCAGGTGCACAATCACCATCGAAGAGTCTTGCGGACAATACAGCAAGTCCATGAACCACCACTTGTGCACACACAAAAGGTTTTTTTAAATGTCTTTAGAACCAGCAATGCTGTTAACCAGTCCCTTGCTGAATTATTAACAACCATGCAAACACTATCAGTCCCTACATCTCGCATATTGTCCACATACTATGACCAACAAAAACGTGTGCAGTGAAATGTAACTTACAAGCTACTTAATTTGATGAACTGGTGTCAATTACAATTTTATAAAATAAGAATGCAATAACAAAGGTACAAAATACATCATTAAAGAACATAACAGTACAGATAACATTTGTAGTAACACAGGCTTTACAAAATAGTAGAAATAAACATATACATCAGTGTTACAGGAATTATGATATAAGTAATTACATAAAAGATCAGAATAGCTTTTGAAACATCAACTTCACACATGAGCATTAAAACAGAACAGAATAAATAATGTATAAACATCTTTACAAAGAAAATAACATATTATTTGAAAAATTCCACAAAATAACGCATATCAGCTAAACACATAAATACAGGAAAAACACAAATATACAAGAGTACACAACCACATAGCAGAATAACAGAAGAGGAAAGGGCAGGGTTTGTGTTCAGTGTAACATTTGGTATTGCAGTCTAACCCAAAACTTCATTCCATAGATCTTTCGTCTTATTTCAACATTCGTTTCCACCAAAAAAATCCCATCCAAACATGCTTTCTGTATTTATATGTTGACATATTTCTTACCTCATTATTTATTTTCCATTACCTTAACTCATCATTTATTTCCAAGAAAATCCTACCTATACCAGCTTTCTTTACTTTTTTCGTATAACTTCTCAATGCATTTCTTCCAATTAATCGCAACTCATTCTCTTATATAGTCTACCCCCTCTTAAGCTAACTTAAATCTACTGAGATCAGATGCTAAACTAAGGGATGAGGCAATACAGCAACACAAAACAATTAACACAAATAGCAATGACAAAAAAATGCGAATTGGCAAAACAAGCTACAGTAAAGCTAAATTACCAAGCAAATGCAAAATTACAACTAATATGAGCCAATGTGCATCAACAAGAAAATTAAATCAGTAGTAAAACTGGCTTATCAGAGTGATACAAAGTGAAATTTAGTAGCACTATGCTTGGCAAACAGTAGCAGCAAATTCAATAACTTATACCTAAACATGACAAAGATCAAGCAGAAAAAATATTACAGTAAAAATGGCCATGTTTAATACCTATGTCACATCTTAACACTAGAGTTATGCATCACGATAACTTACTCTACCAAAAAAATTACCAAGTAGTTGAAAAGAAAATTATGTATGCAGTTACTGTTATTAATCTCTTCTTATTGTTCTTTCCATTCCAAGTGCTCCTTTTTCGAAGAATATGGATCATAAAATTATTATTTAATAGATCTGTTGGCAGAAAGTGTTCAAATTAGCAAATGCACTTAATTTTATTTTATAAAACCAATGCTGCAACACAGCTGGATACCAGATATTAAATAAAATCAGCAATCTCTCAACTGGATAGACAATAGATGTAGAATGTTTCTCATCATTTCATTAGGCATTTTAGTAAATATCATAAAATAAGAGCTCCACAGCGTAATCATATATTTTCAAGTTTGGGCGTGTCGTATTTGCGATGCTTAATACAAAGGAATGTCAATAGCGAGGATAATGGCCTCTTTTTTTCCACCTGTGCCTCTGAAAGGCACACACTAATGGCTTTTTTGCAGGAGACTTTGCGCAGCTGGATGCCCACGATGCATTACGTGCAGGTGGTCACTTAACTTTTTTATCGAAATATTTACGACACCAGTTTGCACTACAGTGACAGTCTCATATAAAAATTTCACAGGTTGGGAATTTGCGTTTCAAATCTGTAGAAACAAAATCCTGTAAATATAACAGTGTCCAAAAAATTTTCGCCAGCATAGTGGTACATTCACACATATACACACATTTCATAACTCTTAAAGTACGATTATCGGTTTCCAACATCCTTTTTCACAAACCAGAGTCCCTAACCACTACTCATTAATCCTTGCCTTATTACATATATACATATTCGTAGACACTTCTTCAATATTTCATCATAATAAATATGTAGCATAATCAAATTCCTCATACAGCATCAGCTTATTGACCATAAACATACCGCAACAGCGTAATACACATCGTCATCATAACATCATAAAACCTCAGCCAAATCTCAAAATCGTCATAGCTTCCTCCAATAATTTCAAAACCTAAAAAAAAATTCACTGCTCATGTCAAAAGTGTCATCTACCTCAAACGTACTTTAAAAATCATGATCCCATATCAAATATACATCATTCAAAGCTCTCATAGTATCACAATGGTTCTAAAAAAATATGAAGAGTTCACCAAGTACAGACAAAACACAATTTCTTAAGTGTGAAGTTATCCAACTGTGTAATTGCGTCACTGACGTAGTAAAAAAAATACTTATTTCTCTGTTAAATAATCAGATAGCTGTGTAATTCTGTGTTAGAGGAATATGGTACGGATGTGTAAAGTTGTATAAGCAAATACCATATTAGCTAGGGGTCCTTGTGCTTGCCAAACACATGGTACACAAAGTAAGCGTGCACCCCCCTGAGGATTAATGTAACTATATCCTCAGGTGTTACAGATTACAGCAATGGAATGAAATGTATCATGGAAAACCTTTATATCATTGTACTTCAAATATCTTTAAAAATAAATGTTTTAAGTACAAAATTAATCACTCAAATACGTGTACTGCGGCGCTAAACTGTGCGTCTTGTTGTAAGATAATCTTTGTGAAAGTGTCGTAGTTATCGTCCTCAGAAAGCTAAGTTCTGCAGAAGTCAATGTACTTATCTCATGATAAACAAAAGTGAAATGCTTTGCGTACAGATATCTTAGTTATCACGCTTATTGCCGCGATGAAGAAAGTACTGTGCTGTAACGTATTGTTGTGTTACAGAAAAGGCTGTCTCATTGTAGCTATACCACAAAAGTTACTAATAAAATATGTTTAACTTTCCAGAATAATTCAGAAAAACAGTGCAGAAATAAAACAGAAACACCGCAAAAGCAACATTGTAAATTGTCACTCATTAGTAGCGTTGTGATAAAATCGTGTAGCTGTCATATAAACTAACCACTGTGTCATCTGGTATCTCACAGAAAGTACTTTAAATCCAGAATCTATCTTCAAGTAAACCAAAATGTTGCATTAAAATCTCATTAGCAGTACCAGTATATGTCCTAAGTATGTAAGCCTGATAGTCGTTACGTGATCGTGCAACTAACAAGCAAGAATGTACAAATACAACACTGTGCCGTCTGTTCACTATGACAATGCATTCGTAATTTCTGTTTAAATAAGTTCTCTTGGTTCTTGACTGGATATTTAACTTCAAACATTGTTGCATGTTAAAAGATTCTAAGTCTGACAAAATATACTAGTAATGTAAAGTGAAAAGTTATATGGCAAAGACAAAGTTAAAAAGCAGATTATCTTTCAATAAACGGTTTTACATGTGAAATGTGGTATAAACCTTTACTCTTCCTAGTACGCAGAGCTTCAACTTCAACGCAATCATCATGTGGTATACGTCGGATTCTGTAAGGTTCATTGTAAACTAGAAAGAATTTGTGACTCAAGTGTTTCTTCTTATGTGACAATGAATGAGCTTTAATGAGAACTTTCTGACCAATATATAATTTTTTTGCATTTGCTTTACCGTGTAGTTTTCTCCTTTTGTCTGCTGCAGATTTTATATTTTTAATAGCCAAATCAATTATGTCTTTGTGTCGATGTTTACGTGTATTCGGAAAAGGTACAAGCTCTCTGATTCTGTTCGGTGGTTCTTCATTCTTCAGTACAAGAATAGGTGGTAAAGTAGTTGAGTCATGAGGCATTTCATTCAGCACGTTTTGAAATAAGTGTAAATATCTGTCTCAATGCTGATGCTTTTTGTGACAACAAAGTCTGCAAAGCTTATTGATTTCTTTCGTAATCCGTTCAGACGGGTTACAATGTGGTGAGTACAATGAAATAAAAACAGGTTTGACTTTATGGTTTCGAAGCATGAGTGACCAAACATCAGATCTGAATTGCGGTCCGTTATCTGAAATGACTTTAGCAACATGGCCAACTTCACGTAAGAAATTTTTAACAAAGGCGTTGGATACAGACCGTCCAGTGGCTTTACGTAACAGAGTGAAAGAAACAAATTTTGAAGTAAGTTCAACAGCGACTACAACGTAAGAAAATCCATTCGATGTTCTGACAAGGGGTCCCGAGAGATCAACAGCAGCAAATTCTTTTGATTTAGAAGGAATGATAGGAAACAACCGAGCACGATGTGAGACAGTAGATGGTTTAGCTTTTTGAAAAAGTTTACAAATAGACAAGACTCTTCAAATTCTCTTTTCCATATTGTTAAAATAACAAGTCATCCGAAGAATATGAAAACATTTTCGTGGGCCAAAATGTGCATAGCTGAAATGAATGTTCCAAATGAGCTTATTAACAAAATCGTCAGGATTGCAAAGTACCCATAGCTTGTAATAAAAAGTGCAGTGTTTGAACAGAGTGTTGTTTCTAACCCTGTGTGTGTGTCTTTTCATGCCATTTGCTTTTGATGTCTTTCCAAATCGGATCTTTATCTTGTTCATGAGCAATGTCCTTTAAAGATGTGGTGATGAAGTTTTCAAAGGCGACTTTCTGAATGTAAAGAATACTGAAATTTTTCTCGAGGTTGCCTTCTGTGTTACTTTTCTCAAGCCCAGCCGGTGCGCGTGACAGTGCGTCCGCAACAATGCTCTCATTGCCGGGAATGTAGACTATTGTGAAGTGGAACTCTTGCAGAAACAATGCCCAACGTTTTAAACTGTTATGATTTAATTTTGAAGACATAAGAAATTGTAATGCACGATGATCACTGTATACTTTTACGTGCTTACCAGAAAGAAAGAAACGGAATTTGTTAAATGCCCAAACGATAGCTAAAGCTTATAATTCAGTAACGGAATAATTTTTTTCAGATTTTGTTAGCACTCGACTAGCAAAAGCAATGGTTTTCTGAACAGTAGTGTCATTTTCTGTGGCTTCTTGAAATAAATGGGCCCCAAGACCGACTTTAGATGAATCCGTGCTAAGGCAGAAATCTCGTGACAGATCTGGATGAGCTAGTATTGGCGCATTAAGTAACGCTTCTTTCAAAGAATTGAATTCCAACTGTGCTTGTTCGTCCCAGTTCCAAACAGTATTTTTTCCAGTGAGAGAACAAAGTTTTGGTTTAACTAGAATTTGCATATTCAGAAAACGACGGTAAAAATTTACGAGACCTAGAAAACTGCGGACTTGTTTTTTTGTGGATGGAACTGGAATGGCTCTGATTGCTTCTAACTTTTCAGGATCCGGCTGGATGCCTTCAGAAGAAATAATATGTCCCAAAAACTTCACTTTTGTCCTACCGAATTCAGACTTTTCCAAGTTAAATGTAATTCCAGATTCTGCAAAAATATGTAACACGCTGTTGAGGATGCGATTATGTTGTTCCCATGAGGCTTCTGCTAACAGAATATCGTCCACATATAAGGTGATGTGACGTTTTAAGAGCTCAGGTAATATGGAATTTAGCCCGCGAATGAATGCTGCCGAAGAAATGTTCAAACCAAAAGGAAGTTTCCGAAACTGATAACAAACGCCGAAACAAAGGAAAGCTGTGTATTTTCTACATTCTGGATGAAGTTCGATATGATAAAATCTGGATCTGAGATAAATGGAAGACAACAATTTTAACCATTAAAATTTTGAAGAAGTTCTTCCAACGTTTGCGGCCTGTCTGTTTCAGGAATAATGATAGTATTGATTTGTCTCGAATCTAAGACAAGCCTGATCGACCCATTTTTCTCCTCAACAACATGTAATGGATTATTGTATGAGCTTATTGCAGGCTCAATAATGCCCTCGTCAAGCATAGATTGTATTTCTGTTCTAACACGGTCCCTATAATGTGCTGGAATTACGTATGGTCTAACACAAAATTTGTATGCTCACGAACACAAAATTGGTATTGAAATCCCTTGATTGTTCCTGTTTTGTGAGTAAAAACTGTGGAATATGCTTGTAAAATCTCAAAAGTCTTGCCTATCAGTGTCATTACAATTCTCAATTGTTTGAATTTTATTCTGAATTAACTCATTAGTATCAAATGCGCCGTCGATATCATCCCTGTCCGTACTTGCAGAGTGATTGTTAGTGTCAAGTTCCACCGAAAATTCCGAACTGTTGTCTAACAGGAGGTAAAGCCGATTAATTTCTTCGTCACGGTTTGAGAGCCAATCTTCACATTTCAAAGATATTGACTTATCTTCTTTCTCTAAACTTATTTCAGCATCGTGAAAGTTTAAGATTGCTTTGTATTCATTCAAAAAGTCTACTCCCAATATAATTTCCGTCGACAATAATGGAACAATAAAGTTTGTAGAGAAGCTGTGGCTTTGACAAAAGAATTCTAAGTTGTTTTGTTGGCGTACATCTACACTTTTTCCAACGATTGCACCTTGTAATTTAATCTTACGTAACGGAAGTGTGGGGCAATCGTTCAGTTTGTTGCATTTACTAATGGCTGTTTCACTAATTACTGAAATGGGACTGCCAGAGTCAAGTACTGCCGTAAATTTTACGTCATTTACTATAATGTGAATCACAGGATATGCAATGTTGTTATGTTTTACGTCGTGTTCCTGGAGTAATATATCCCTAATGTCACCCATTTTTACTTAATTACTAGCTATGGCAGCTGCGTCGTCAGTTTCAGAAGTAAGTTTTGTGGCTGCCAGCGGTATGAGTCATTGCCTATTGTCTCTTTATTGGCGCGCGTCGTTATTGGCACTTGGAGACCTAACTTCTACAAATTCACCTTGTCGAGAGGGCCCCGCCCTGTTTGAATCCCGCCAGTTCTGATGCAATTCAGCTCTGTCGTTACGATCATATCGTCTGTCGCCATGTCGGTAGATTCAATAGTTTCTTTCTTGTCGGTCACGTGGTGGAGAATTTCTCCCTGAATCGTAACTGCGCGCTGGACCATTGCATCTAAAGTTAGTCTGTCTCCTTTGATAATAATTATTTTGGTTCCCATATTGTCTGTTTCTCCGATTGTCTCTGTGATAGTCACTACCGCGGAGAGGTGATCTTTCCCTGTATTTATTACTACTCTGCCAACGGTTGTCATATGGGTGGTGTCTGTTTTCGTCACGATTTGTGTTGTGAGAAGACCCTTGTCGTGTCCAGTTATTATTTCTTTCCTCGCGGAATTGTGACGGATGTGACCTGTAATTGTTGTGTTCCTGTTTTCGCGTTCCGCAATTGTCAGTGTCAATTTCTAATTCTTGTAAGAGTCCCTGAAAAGCTTCAATGTCGTCTTTGCAACGTCCTGCCAAAATAATACACTCCTGGAAATTGAAATAAGAACACCGTGAATTCATTGTCCCAGGAAGGGGAAACTTTATTGACACATTCCTGGGGTCAGATACATCACATGATCACACTGACAGAACCACAGGCACATAGACACAGGCAACAGAGCATGAACAATGTCGGCACTAGTACAGTGTATATCCACCTTTCGCAGCAACGCAGGGTGCTATTCTCCCATGGAGACGATCGTAGAGATGCTGGATGTAGTCCTGTGGAACGGCTTGCCATGCCATTTCCCCCTGGCGCCTCAGTTGGACCAGCGTTCGTGCTGGACGTGCAGACGGCGTGAGACGACGCTTCATCCAGTCCCAAACATGCTCAATGGGGGACAGATCCCGAGATCTTGCTGGCCAGGGTAGTTGACTTACACCTTCTATACCACGTTGGGTGGCACGGGATACATGCGGACGTGCATTGTCCTGTTGGAACAGCAAGTTCCCTTGCCGGTCTAGGAATGGTAGAACGATGGGTTCGATGACGGTTTGGATGTACCGTGCACTATTCAGTGTCCCCTCGACGATCACCAGAGGTGTACGGCCAGTGTAGGAGATCGCTCCCCACACCATGATGCCGGGTGTTGGCCCTGTGTGCCTCGGTCGTATGCAGTCCTGATTGTGGCGCTCACCTGCACGGCGCCAAACACGCATACGACCATCATTGGCACCAAGGCAGAAGCGACTCTCATCGCTGAAGACGACACGTCTCCATTCGTACCTCCATTCACGCCTGTCGCGACACCACTGGAGGCGGGCTGCACGATGTTGGGGCGTGAGCGGAAGACGGCCTAACGGTGTGCGGGACCGTAGCCCAGCTTCATGGAGACGGTTGCGAATGGTCTTCGCCGATACCCCAGGAGCAACAGTGTCCCTAATTTGCTGGGAAGTGGCGGTGCGGTCCCCTACGGCACTGCGTAGGATCCTACGGTCTTGGCGTGCATCCGTGCGTCGCTGCGGTCCGGTCCCAGGTCGACGGGCACGTACACCTTCCCCCGACCACTGGCGACAACATCGATGTACTGTGGAGACCTCACGCCCCACGTGTTGAGCAATTCGGCGGTACGTCCACCCGGCCTCCCGCATGCCCACTATACGCCCTCGCTCAAAGTCCGTCAACTGCACATACGGTTCACGTCCACGCTGTCGCGGCATGCTACCAGTGTTAAAGACTGCGATGGAGCTCCGTATGCCACGGCAAACTGGCTGACACTGACGGCGGCGGTTCACAAATGCTGCGCAGCTAGTGCCATTCGACGGCCAACACCGCGGTTCCTGGTGTGTCCGCTGTGCCGTGTGTGTGTGATCATCGCTTGTACAGCCCTCTCGCAGTGTCCGGAGCAAGTATGGTGGGTCTGACACACCGGTGTCAATGTGTTCTTTTTTCCATTTCCAGGAGTGTATGTCGTAAATGTTCAAGTAATTTGATTAAGCAAATGCAGATGTGTTCTGAAGGGCTGTATGGGTTTGACAGGTACTGATTCTTGTGCAACATGTCTTCAAAGTATTTCACAAGACTGGAAAACTCAGATTGTTCGAAATGTTTCATCATTATGATGCTATGTTTTATTCGGTCTTGTGTAGCTTGAGACCAATATGCTGAGAGGAAGGCATGATAAAATTCTCCTTCACTGTGACAATCGTGAATGACCGATCGCGTTCTTTCAGCTGGTTCATTCTCCAAGTAGTCACACATAAATTCTAATCTGTGCTCTAATGACCAGTTGGGAGGAAAACAATGAGAGAATTGATGGATCCACGCTTGTAGATGAATGTCGTTGCCAGAATTCTTAAATGTTTTGAATTTACGTGCAGTAATGAACAGCTTATAGTCAAAATCATCGTGTCGGCGGGTAGCATATCGGTCATTGTTACGTCGTGTCGACGGTTCCATCTCAAAATTCGGTGCACCTTGCCAATTTCTTTCGTAATTTCCGAAATGCCCTGTGTTATTATTTTGTGGCTTTTCCGTATTTCTAAGTCCCTCTTCCCCTGTTGGAGCGCGAGTGTCCTCTGGAATTAATAATTCTTGTATTACCTGTGTCAGCTGATCCTGTACTTCCCGGATTTCTCTTTGGTGTTGCGTATTAATTTGATTCGGATTTTGTTTGAATTTCCTAATTTGTTCGCAGTCTTCTGAGTCATTAAAGAATACCGGTTTTGTGTCATTCAGATTATCATCTACCTTCGTAGATAAATTATTTAGCTGATCCGAAAGTTCAACTAATTTCTCTGATAATGAACTAATTTCCTGCATGTGTCTTTCTGAACCAATTTTCAGAGTATCTACTGTCCTCTAAGTTTTCCTGAATTTTTGCAAGTTGCGTAACCAACTCGGTAGATGCAACTGAGTCAATCTTAGATTGCAAGGTCTCATGATTTTCGTGGGCAATAGTTTGCAGTTCTTTTATGGCTAATTCGTGATTCTGTAATATATTTTCATGGCGCGAAAAAATTGGTTGGAAATGCTCACAAATTTGTGTGTTTACGTCATTACAGACTTTTTGACATTTCGATTGGATTTTATGTAACTCAGTAGTTAAATCTACACATGTTTGTTCAAGCGTGTGTTCCACTGAGTCTAACTTTTGAAGCTTTTGTCCCATTTGTTGCATTAATTGTAATAACAATGCACTGGTGTCTGAAACATGTTCCTCAGTGCTATTCGGCAATGCATTTGTACCGGAAAGATTCGCATTTTGAAAAGCTGAAAATGTGTCTTGACTTATTTGAGAAAACGGCGAGGACGCAAAACCTGAATCTACAGTATTTGCAAGATTGTGTCCTGTCATTTCGGATTCCTGAGGGAAGGTGTTGCCGAACGATCGATCGATAATGCTCCGCTGTCCACTAATTGTTTCACTGTCTACACCATTATTTGCCGCCCGCTCCATTTCCTTATGCACAATTACCAAATTACTACTTTGAACATTAGTTAATTCATTACACAGTGGCGTTAACACACTGCTTTCGTCTTCACTGTCATTTCTCAGTTTACTTTGGAGCCTAGTATTACGTTTTTCACACGCCATTATTGTCACTATATTTCACACGACAACACAGAAAAGCACAATTTGAAGAGCAAAATAAGAAAACACATTAACATAGCATTGAAAATAATATCTCGTTAATTGCAAGCGCAGCTGCGAAATACTTGGTGCAAATCTACAAGCATGCCACAACTGTTTTACTGTACAAGAATGAAAAACTACAACTACAAAGGAAATTCTCTCTACAATTACGCGCTAGCAGTAAACAAAGGCTGTATTAATTGCACAAACTACAAGAAAAAATTAGAAGATTCCTTCGGCTAAGGGTCGACATATGAAACGTCCCCTTAGAAAAATTATACATGACTGTGCTTAAACTGACACACAATATTTTTAGCGAAACGCAATCTGACTTTCAAAAATCCCTACAAAAGAATGGCCCTGACTAACATTAAACTATACCTTTAGCAAATCACTTACCTCACCAAAAATCTTCGTTACTCGAACTACTGCAATACAGCGAGCGCCGCTACTGCCAGCTAAATAAAAGATTCAAACTACTGAAGGCACTAACTACTGCCAAGCAAAGTTAGCAAATGAAAGTTTTTGATAGAGAACAAACAATGTATTTACCTTAATAGTGTTCAAAAGTCATAATGTATATAGCAGTTCATGACATCCAGTTCTATAAATTTCGAAACTCCGCCATTTCTCTCCTCACATCCACCACTGCTGGCGGCTAACCTTCAACTGCGCAACGCTATGCTCTGTTAACAGCCAACAGCCCAACACTACAATGGTGAATATTACAACAATGTCACTCAGCCACAGACTGCACACAGCACAGCCAGTGATTTTCATATAGAGCGCTACATGTCGTTACCAATATAAAAACCTAAACATCTTACATACACCTTCACTACCTGAATAACTTCTTTTATCTCATCATGCATTTCTTCAATTTCTTCGTTATCTGCAGAGCTAGTACTACTGTAGTAGGCGTGGGCTTCGTGTCTATCTTGGCCACAATAATGCGTTCACTGTGCTGTTTCTAGTAGCTTACCCGCACTCCTATTTTTTTATTCATTATTAAACCAACTCCTGCATTACCCCTATTTGTTTTTGTATTTATAACCCTGTATTCGCCTGACCAAAACTCTTGTCCCTCCTTTCAGCGAACTGCACTACTTCCTACTATATCTAACTTTAACCTATACATTTCCCTTTTTAAATTTTCTAACCTACTTGCCCGATTAAGGGATCTGACATTCCACGCTCCGATACGTAGAACGCCAGTTTTCTTTCTCCTGATAACGACATCCTCTTGAGTAGTCCCCGCCCGGAGATCCGAATGGGGAGTATTCTACCTCCGGAATATTTTACCCAAGTGAACGCCATCATCATTTAACCATACAGTAAAGCTGCATGCCCTCGGGAAAAATTACGGCTGTAGTTTCCCCTTGCTTTCAGCCGTTCACAGTACCAGCACAGCAAGGCCGTTTTGGCTGATGTTACAAGGCCAGTTCAGTCAATCATCCAGACTGTTGCCCCTGCAACTACTGAAAAGTCTGCTGCCCCTCTTCAGGTGGTGGTGGTGGTGGTTTGAGTTTAACGTCCTGTCGGCAACGAGAGCATTAGAGACGGAGCGCAAGCTCGGGTTAGGGAAGGATTGGGAAGGAAATCGGCCGTACCCTTTCACAGGAACCATCCCGGCATTTGCCTGAAACGATATAGGTAAATCACGGAAAACCTAAATCAGGATGGCTGGAGACGGGATTGAACCGTCGTCCTCCCGAATGCGAGCTCTCTTCAGGAACGTTTCTCTGGCCTCTCAACAGATACCCCTGCGTTGTGGTTGCACCTACGGTACGGCTATCTGTATCGTTGAGGTACGCAAGCCTCCCCACCAACGGCAAGGTCCATGGTTCTTGGGGTTAGGGGAGCATGATTAACTAGTTCAAATTAACTGGAGAACTGGGCGTCGCTCTGGGAAGAGGCCGACGACCGGTTGTATCACAGATGGTTGATGAAATCGCTGTTGCTATGACAGACAACGCTGCGCGCAATTCCCGATCGTCAGGCAGTGCACGTGCTGTGTCACGACAGTTGAACATCCCGTGGTCCAGTGTACGGAAACTGCTTAGAACCATTCTCAAATGGCATCCGTACAACATCCATATCGTACAGCAATATGTACCACAGGACTCTCAATGACGTGTTAATTTCGCTCTCCACCCTCCCGCAGGGACTGAAGTTGACGAGGACTGGCCCTGAGCTCATTTTTCTCTTATGAGTGAGGTGAACACACAGAATTGGCGAGTGTGAGGATCTTCACGTCAAGTCACTGTGCACAAAGTTCCCCTGTATGGTAAACGTGTCACCCTATGGTGTAGCTTCACGGCTTTAACAGGTTGGTGCTCAAGGACCAAAGACGTGCATTGTGATTAGCTAACGTTACTGCATTGTGTTTCGCCAGAATGTCACACTCACCTTATAGGAGAGAGACGCATTGAACTCAACAGTTTTCATGCAAGATGGAAACGATTGAATTACCAGCCGATCGTTTCCAAGTGCTTGGCCAGAACGATTAGCAGATCTCACTCCCTGAGATTTCTGGTTGTGAGGCTACCTCACTAACAGGGTTTACCAGGGAACATTGATATATGTGCTGATCTCAAGCGCAGCTTACCATCAGAGGTAGCCAGCACACCTACGGACATGGTTTGTTCTGCTGTGCGGAATGCAATCCTGCGCTTTCAGGACCTTCTGCACACTGGTGGGCGCCATACTGAGTCTCTTTTGTAGCAGTAACGCTACCGGTATGCAATGGTATAATGTACCGTAGCAGAAAATTAAAAGTATTTCAGTTGAATTGATTCTGCAATACTTCTCTTCCCCACGTCCTTGACATTATGCTACCAAGTTTGGCTTCGTTATAGCGTGAAAAATAGGGAAAGTTCAATTATAACTACCCGGTATATACTAATGAACCAAAACTGCATGGCCACTGCCCAACGCGAGATTAAATGCCACATGGTGGCACTGCGGGCACGTGACACTGTAATGATTGTATATAAGAGGAGAAGGGGCGAATGGGGAATCATTGTAGTGATCGTATATATCGAAAATGGGGAAATCCACTGACATAAACAACTTCAATGATAAGTAACTTGCTACCGCTCGTTGGCTGGCAACGAATGTCTCGGAAACGGCGAAGTACGCATGGTACTGTCATGAGTATCTTACACGTCCACGCCCCCTCACAGACCATGGAGGTACGAGACTCGCCTCCTCTATAAAGCAGAAAAGATAGCGATCTGTCACACATATGACGGCAGGATGCAGTGCTAGAATAGTAGACCTTTCAGCACACATAATTCAATACAGCGTTCGGCAATTGGCGACCCATAAGTGTTCCCACTTTGAACCAAGACATCGTTCATTACGATTTAAGTGACGATGATGATATTTGGTTTGTGGGGCGCTCAACTGCACGGTCATCAGTGCCCATACAAAGTCCCAATTTTTCCATAGTCCAATGTTTACTCAGTCCATTTGTAAGTAGGCTGTTTAGGTTTTTATGTTGGTAACGCCATGTAGCGCTCTGTATGAAAATCACTGGCTGTGCTGTGTGCAGTCTGTGGCTGGTTGACATTGTTGTAATATTCGCTATTGTAGTGTTGGGCAGTTGGATGTGAACAGCGCGTAGCGTTGCGCAGTTGGAGATAGTGGATGGGGGGAGCGAGATGGAGTTTTGAGAGCGGATGATCTGATGATCTGGACGTGTGTCCATCAGAGAGAGCAAATTTGTAAGATTGGATATAATGAACTATATATATATATATATATATATATATATCCTCCCCCCATGAACCATGGACCTTGCCGTTGGTGGGGAGGCTTGCGTGCCTCAGCGATACAGATGGCCGTACCGTAGGTGCAACCACAACGGAGGGGTATCTGTTGAGAGGCCAGACAAACGTGTGGTTCCTGAAGAGGGGCAGCAGCCTTTTCAGTAGTTGCAGGGGCAACAGTCTGGATGATTGACTGATCTGGCCTTGCAACATTAACCAAAACGGCCTTGCTGTGCTGGTACTGCGAACGGCTGAAAGCAAGGGGAAACTACAGCTGTAATTTTTCCCGAGGACATGCAGCTTTACTGTATGATTAAATGATGATGGCATCCTCTTGGGTAAAATATTCCGGAGGTAAAATAGTCCCCCATTCGGATCTCCGGGCGGGGACTACTCAGGAGGATGTCGTTATCAGGAGAAAGAAAACTGGCGTTCTACGGATCGGAGCGTGGAATGTCAGATCCCTTAATCGGGCAGGTAGGTTAGAAAATTTAAAAAGGGAAATGGATAGGTTAAAGTTAGATATAGCGGGAATTAGTGAAGTTCGGTGGCAGGAGGAACAAGACTTCTGGTCAGGTGACTACAGGGTTATAAACACAAAATCAAATAGGGGTAATGCAGGAGTAGGTTTAATAATGAATAGGAAAATAGGAATGCGGGTAAGCTACTACAAACAGCATAGTGAACGCATTATTGTGGCCAAGATAGATACGAAGCCCACACCTACTACAGTAGTACAAGTTTATATGCCAACTAGCTCTGCAGATGATGAAGAAATTGAAGAAATGTACGATGAAATAAAAGAAATTATTCAGATAGTAAAGGGAGACGAAAATTTAATAGTAATGGGTGACTGGAATTCGAGTGTAGGAAAAGGGAGAGAAGGAAACATAGTAGGTGAATATGGATTGGGGCTAAGAAATGAAAGAGGAAGCCGCCTAGTAGAATTTTGCACAGAGCACAACTTAATCATAGCTAACACTTGGTTTAAGAATCATGAAAGAAGGTTGTATACGTGGAAGAACCCTGGAGATACTAAAAGGTATCAGATAGATTATATAATGGTAAGACAGAGATTTAGGAACCAGGTTTTAAGTTGTAAGACATTTCCAGGGGCAGATGTGGACTCTGACCACAATCTATTGGTTATGACCTGTAGATTAAAACTGAAGAAACTGCAAAAATGTGAGAAATTAAGGAGATGGGACCTGGATAAACTGAAAGAACCAGAGGTTGTACAGAGTTTCAGAGAGAGCATAAGGGAACAATTGACAGGAATAGGGGAAAGAAATACAGTAGCAGAAGAATGGGTAGCTCTGAGGGATGTAGTAGTGAAGGCAGCAGAGGATAAAGTAGGTACAAAGACGAGGGCTGCTAGAAATCCTTGGGTAACAGAAGAAATATTGAATTTAATTGATGAAAGGAGAAAATATAAAAATGCAGTAAATGAAGCAGGCAAGAAGGAATACAATCGTCTCAAAAATGAGATCGACAGGAAGTGCAAAATGGCTAAACAGGGATGGCTAGAGGACAAATGTAAGGATGTAGAAGCTTACCTCACTAGGGGTAAGACAGATACGGCCTACAGGAAAATTAAAGAGACCTTTGGAGAGAAGAGAACGACGTGTATGAATATCAAGAGCTCAGATGGCAGCCCAGTTCTAAGCAAAGAAGGGAAGGCAGAAAGGTGGAAGGAGTATATAGAAGGTTTATACAAGGGCGATGTACTTGAGGACAATATTATGGAAATAGAAGAGGATGTAGATGAAGACGAAATGGGAGATACGATACTGCGTGAAGAGTTTGACAGAGCACTGAAAGACCTGAGTCGAAACAAGGCCCCCGGAGTAGACAACATTCCATTAGAACTACTGACGGCCTTGGGAGAGACAGTCATGACAAAACTCTACCAGCTGGTCAGCAAGATGTATGAGACAGGCGAAATACCCTCAGACTTCAAGAAGAATATAATAATTCCAATCCCAAAGAAAGCAGGTGCTGACAGATGTAAAAATTACCGAACTATCAGTTTAATAAGCCACGACTGCAAAATACTAACGCGAATTCTCTACAGACGAATGGAAAAACTGGTAGATGCATACCTCGGGGAAGATCAGTTTGGATTCCGTCTAAATGTTGGAACACGTGAGGCAATACTGACCTTACGACTTATCTTAGAAGAAAGATTAAGAAAAGGCAAACCTACGTTTCTAGCATTTGTAGACTTAGAGAAAGCTTTTGACAATGTTGACTGGAATACTCTTTTTCAAATTCTAAAGGTGGCAGGGGTAAAATACAGGGAGCGAAAGGCTATTTATAATTTGTACAGAAACCAGATGGCAGTAATAAGAGTCGAGGGGCATGAAAGGGAAGCAGTGGTTGGGAAAGGAGTGAGACAGGGTTGTAGCCTCTCCCCGATGTTATTCAATCTGTATATTGAGCAAGCAGTAAAGGAAACAAAAGAAAAATTTGGAGCAGGTATTAAAATTCATGGAGACGAAGTAAAAACTTTGAGGTTCGCCGATGACATTGTAATTCTGTCAGAGACGGCAAAGGACTTGGAAGAGCAGTTGAACGGAATGGACAGTGTCTTGAAAGGAGGATATAAGATGAACATTAACAAAAGCAAAACGAGGATAATGGAATGTAGTCAAATTAAATCGGGTGATGCTGAGGGAATTAGATTAGGAAATGAGACACTTAAAGTAGTAAAGGAGTTTTGCTATTTAGGAAGTAAAATAACTGATGATGGTCGAAGTAGAGAGGATATAAAATGTAGACTGGCAATGGCAAGGAAAGCGTTTCTGAAGAAGAGAAATTTGTTAACATCGAATATAGATTTATGTATCAGGAAGTCGTTTCTGAAAGTATTTGTTTGGAGTGTAGCCATGTATGGAAGTGAAACATGGACGATTACTAGTTTGGACAAGAAGAGAATAGAAGCTTTCGAAATGTGGTGCTACAGAAGAATACTGAAGATAAGGTGGATAGATCACGTAACTAATGAGGAGGTATTGAATAGGATTGGGGAGAAGAGAAGTTTGTGGCACAACTTGACTAGAAGAAGGGATCGGTTGGTAGGACATGTTTTGAGGCATCAAGGGATCACAAATTTAGCATTGGAGGGCAGCGTGGAGGGTAAAAATCGTAGAGGGAGACCGAGAGATGAGTACACTAAGCAGATTCAGAAGGATGTAGGTTGCAGTAGGTACTGGGAGATGAAGCAGCTTGCACAGGATAGAGTAGCATGGAGAGCTTCATCAAACCAGTCTCAGGACTGAAAACAACAACAACAACATATATATATATATATATATATATATATATATATATATATATATATATATATATGTATAATGAGTTTTGAACGCTATTAAGGTAAATACATTGTTTGTTCTCTATCAAAATCTTTCATTTGCTAACTATGCCTATGAGACTATGCCTGGCACTATTGCAGTAGTTCGAGTAACGAAGATTTTTGTGAGGTAAGTGATTCATGAAAGGTATAGGTTATTGTTAGTCACGGCCATTCTTTTGTAGGGATTATTGCGTTGCGCTAAAAATATTGTATGTCAGTTTAGTGATGATCAGAATAAGTAAAGAGAGAAATGTCTGAGTACGTTCAGTTTTGCTCAGCTGTTTGAAAATCAAATAACGTAAGAGGCATACCAGCACCGTAATTCATAAATTTTTCTAAGGGGCGTTTCACATTCCAGCCACTGTCACAAATGATGATGATGACGATGATGCTGATGATGATAACACAAACACCCAGTCCAAAGGCAGAGAAATTCCTCAACCGGCCGGGAATGAAACCCGGGACCCCGCGATCCAGAGACAGCAACGAACGCTAGCCACTAGACGACGAGCTGCGGACACGATTTAAGTGGGCATATGGTTATCGAAATTGGAACGTGGATTAATCGAACGTCTCTCGCTGTCGGATGAATAACGTTTCTTGTTACATCACGTCGGTGGTAGTGTCCAGATAAGCCTTTTTCCAGGCGAACGAATGCCCGGAGGATGCACTGCGCCACGGACACAGTGTGTTGGAGGATGTATGAGGGACGTTCGTCTGGGCTTCCATGGGATCTCTGGCAGTCATCCAATGCACCACGAAAGTTGTCGACTACGTGGACATTACTGCGGGCCACCTTCATGCCTTCCTGCTTGCCGGATTCCCCGACGATGGTGTCATCTTCCAGCAGGATAACTGTCCATGCCACAATACCAGAATCATGTTACAATGGGCTAAAATTCGTCTCATATGGGATGCTATTTAGCACCAGCTTCTCTCATACTAACCACCGGCCTGTAATTTACGAGAACTGCAGTATGTGTGCGTAGATATCTCGTGCCACATACTTCTTGAAAGATACCAAGGACTTGTCAAATGCATTCCACTCAGAACCGCTGTTGTAGAGCGGTCCATAGGTGGAGAAACACGATGTAAGGCAGATTGTAAATACGCTCTGGTTCTTCGGCGTGTGTGCCACATCGAGAAACTGTAACACCGACCCCACAATTTGCGATCCACGGCTGCAGATTTTTCTGGAAAGCCAAGGCAGGCGGTGCAGCCGTGCCACAGGGTCTCGATGCCATTTGCTGCTGCCGCGGGAAGCAGAGCAGATGCCCCTTGCCCAGCGGCAGCTTCTAGCCGTAATTGACAGAGCGAACCGGCGACCGATTAAACTCCGCAATCAACGCGAACGGCAGGAAGGGAAACCAATTTTCGGCGTAATTGATGGCGGGATTTTTTTGCAATGAACCCGGTGAGGTAGCAGCCCCGCTGCCCCGGAAACCACTGCTGTCCTCAGAGGCGCCGAGCCGGCCCCTGCAGCTATGCAACCAGGTGACGCAATGCACCCGCACAAGAGATTCCAGGTACAAATTGTCGCAGCATGAATCATTTCGACTGAAGAGGTTCCCTGTTTGTAGTAGGTTGGGGAAATTAGAACAAAACTGAGTAATCTGGATTAATATAAATTATTTCAGTAATCAATAAGTTTGTACGTTATGGTTGTTGAGATTTATTATGTGTTCAACATGATACTAGTCCGGTTTCAACTTAAAATAAACCATCTCAGAATAACACTAATAACCTCGTTACTTACAAAATATCCTACGAGATAAAACAACAAAAAATTTATTATACTGCAAGAAAAATTAAAACTTATATCCTTAAAAATGCGGGAGGACAACGGTTCAATTCCGTGTCCGGCCATTCTAATTTAGGTTTTCCTTGATTACCCTAAATCGCTCCAGGCAAATGCCGGGAAGCTTCCTTTGAAAGGGCACAGCCGACTTCCTCCCCCGTCCTTCCCTAACCCGATGAGACCGATGACCTCGCTGTTTGGTCTCTTCCCCCAAAACAACCAACCAACCTTGAAAATGCTAACAAAAAATAAATCAATTTTAAGTACAAAAATAGGTTTCTAACAAGGAACTTCAAATTTTGAAAGTATTACACTAATATTAGTAACGTTCGTAATAACTCGTTCTATTAAAAACACATACACACTTTTTTATTACAGAACATGGCCAATTATACACTGAAGCGTCAAAGAAACTGGTGTAGTCATGCATATTGAAATACAGAGATACGCAAACAGGCACAGTACGGCACTGGCGTCGGCAACACCTACATAAGACAAATGTCTGGCGCAGTTGTTAGATCTGTTACTGCTGCTACAATGGCAAGTTATCAAAATTTAAGTGAGTTTCACCGTGGTGTTACAGTCGGGGCACGAGCGATGGGACACAGCCCCTCCGAGGTAGCTATGAAGTTCGGACCATTTCACGAACGGACCATAAATATCAGAAATCCGGCAAAACATCAAATCTCCCGCATCTCTGCGGCCGGAAAAACACCCTGCAAGAACAGGATCAACGACGACTAAAGAGAATCGTTCAGAATGACAGAAGAGTACCCTTCCACAAATTGTTGCAGATTTCAATGCTGGGCCATCAACAAGAGTCAGCCTGCGAACCATTCAACGAAATATCATCGATATGAACTCGTGTACCATTGATGACTGCACGATGCAAAGCTTTATGCCTTTCCTGGATCCCTCAACACTGACATTGGACTATTGATGACTGGGAACATGTTGCCTGATTGGACGGGTCTCGTTTCAAAGTGTATCGAGCGGATGGACGCGTACGGATATGGAGACAAACTCATGAATCTATGAGCCCTGCATGTCACCAAGGGACTGTTCAAGCTGGTGGAGGCTCTGTAATGGTGTGGGGCGTATGCAGTTGGTATGACATGGGACTCCTGATACGTCTAAATACGACTCTGACGTACGTAAGCATCCTGTCTGATCACCTGTATCCATTCATGTCACATGTGCATTCCGGCGGACTTGGGCATTTCCAGCAGGACAATTCGACATCCCGCGTGTACATAATTGCTATAATTGCTGCAGAGCAGCTTCAGGGACACTCTTCTGAGTTTAAAAACTTCCGCTGGCCAGAAAACTCCCCAGACATGAACATTATTGAGATAGCTGGAATGCCATGCAACGTGTTGTTCAGAAGAGGTTTCCACCCCCTCGCACTCTTATCGATAAATGTTGTCAGTTCCCTCCTACACTACAACAGACGTTAGTCGAGTCCAAGCCACATCGTACTGTTGCATTTCTGTTTGCCGCGGGTGCCCTATATGATATTAGGCAGATGCTCCAGTTTCTTCGGCTCTTCTACGTTGATTGCATAGACCCTAAGACATTTCCTCCTTACCTTCCCAGAACTTCTTCATCCGTTGGCTGATGGCCTGCCTCTATTCATTTGACATCACCCTCCTAGAATTTGTTGCTGTAACTTGAAATTTTCCTGTCCTTTTATCGTGCCTTCTGTGACGTTCAGTTTTCTCAAATCCCTTCTTGTCTTTTCCGACCATCTGCTAGGGTTTTTTAATTTGGGAATGAAATTAAAATTTTTTTCGTTATCCTATTGTCATTTCTTCTGTAAATATGACGGTAAAATTTTAATCTCCTCTTCCTTATTGCGTCTGTTATTGGTTCAAATGTCTCTGAGCACTATGGGACTTAACGTCTGAGGTCATCAGTCCCCTAGAACTTAGAACTACTTAAACCTAACTTGCGACGGTAGCGGGTCTGTTATTGTTTCTATGTTTGTGTATAGATCTTAATTTCTCTTCTTCATCCAGTTGTTACCTTTGTTCGTTTGCGGTCCTAAAATTATTCTGTTTTTCTTACTTTTTTCCCACTTCTTCTTGTTGATATTTTTTATTCAGAGTTAGGCATTCAGACTCATATAGTGTTACCGGTTTCATTACTGTTTCGTAGCGCTAAAGGTTGACCTGGAACCACACTGATTTTTATTACATCAGTTTTGTGTGAGTTTGTATGCTAATTCTATTTTCTTCGATCTTTCTTTACTTATGGTACTATCTCAACAGTTTCATTGTATCAGTTCTCCCAAATACTTAAACTTATCTACTCTTTTGATCCTTCCCCATTCTGTCTGTGCATACATTGCACTACAGAATTAAAGGATCACTTTTCCGAAATCACGTAGTCGCATCCCACTGCGACGCATAACTTTGAAATTTGACTCAAGCATGCCTACAACCTTCCTCTATAATTATGCAAGAACGTGGAGACCTACCACGTTATCCTAGTGCTCAGCGACGATTCAAATAGCAACGTGTAGACACATGCGAATAAGGTTCGCATCTCGGAAGTTCATGTGAGATACAAGGTGGGTTAATGGCGTCACACTGGTACCAGATTTCACCAAAAATCCCTGCCCATGTCCACCGTGAACGATGAGAAGATAGTCACGCACTCTCTTACTCGCGTTTCATCTCCCCCCCCCCTTTTTTTTGACATCTCAATGATGGAGATAAGAACTGTTACACGCAGCGTTGATAACACGCTGTTTTCTCATGGATGGTCGAGGAAAACATTTAAGACAAACCGCCGTTCATAATCGACACGAAACTGTCTGAGGGAGTGGTACAAACTACGTCAATGGAAGCACTCCTTTTCCTGGAGCGTTGACACATCTCGCAGTCGGAAAAGAGTTTGCAGCGCGATGAGCAATAGGAAGACATTCTTAACAACTTTTCCAGTTGCTGAAATCATAAGCCGTTTCAACCCTTCTCTAAGGACACTGTAGGGATGTATCCTCGCTGAACGTGATAGCACGACCAAGGACTGCAGAGAGAACGCAGTTTTTGCTCTCGTGTAGGGGCTGGAACCTTTAGCGACCGTTCAAATCGTTCGATGAAATTTGAACATAATCCAAAGTAGTAAAGGGTATTTATGCTTTTTGAACCCACCCGTTTTCCGCGCTCCTATGGCGTGATCACGCGGGGTGTAACATTAACATGTGTGTGAATAAAACGGCAAAGGATCCCTTTATCAGTCCCCGTTCGGCAACACCTTTGTTGAGCATGTTAGATATGCACCTTCAGAAATTTCGACACCTAATCAGCCTGGTGGCTGTTCTCATGGCCTGTGTATTAGACAACCCATTCGACACTCTTGGGTTGGGTTTGCCCACGTAAAAGCGCTAGAGCAGCCTCTAGACTGGTGTCGAAGTTAGTGACATTAATTTGGTTTCTTACACAACGGTATTACTTTACATGTTGTCTAGGAGTGTGCCATTAATTTGGTTTTCCAGCAGGTATACACTATTCTTCCATATTGTAGTGTAGCACATAATACGGATACAAAGTTTCTTCTTTAGTACAGGTTTGAGGAAGGAAACGACACGCAACATGCAGTGCGATCTGCCCTATCACATTACGAGGGTCCCGATTTGTCCCTAAGGCTTACTCATGAGTACATATTTTGTCTTGATATTCCTTCCAGTCTGGTATTGCATAACTTCATTATGTGAAGATTCCACATGAAGCTCTATAACTCGACGGATCACCCTGCAAATAATATCAGCGTCCTCGTTAGTCACTTATGTCCTCTGCGTTTGCGCCCACGTTACATTTTAAATCACTAATTCTAACGTCAAACTGGAGCAATGTTTCAGTTCTTCTAGAACCACTTTGTAAATCCAATTCTTGTCTTAGATGGCTAGAAATATGCAGGTGTTACTCGGATATTATCGTGGTCCCCTTATTGCTCTTAATAAACCACTAACTGATTCCTCCAACCCTGTCCCACTCGCGAATAGCTCGTGGGGAGAATGATTGGCTCTAATTTCTCAAATTTTCTCCTCGTGGTTATTACCCGAGTCGTATGTAGTGGGAAGTAATATGTGGTCCCGCTCTTCCAAGAAAATGCTCTCTCGAAATTTCAATAGTAATTTTCTCTGTCATGCACAGCGCCTCTCTTGTAATATCTGCCAATGGACTTTGTTGAGCATCTCTGTAGCTCTGTAACTCACATCGTGCCGATTAAACGATCCCGTGACAAAAGTGCCGCTCTTCATTGGAGCTTTTCTATCTCTTCTATCAGTCCTATCTGGCAAGGATCCCAGGTAAATGAACAATACTCAAGAATGGGTCGAACAAGCGCCTTAAAAGCCACTTCCTTCTTGAATGAGTTACATTTCCTTAAGATTCTTCCTATGAATCCGTTTCTGGCATCTGCTTTTCTCACTATTTATTTTATATGTTCATTCCACTTAAGGTCGCTCCGAATAGTCACTCCTAGATATTTTACTGCAGATACTGTTTCCAGCAGTTTGTCGTCAATAGTGTAATTATACAGTAGCGGATTTCTTTTCCTAAGTATGCCCAATATGTTATATTTCTTTACATACAGGGTCAATTGTCAGAGCCCACACCACTCGCTCTCTGCAGATACTTCTGAAAGTCGGTACTATCTTCTGGCGTTGATAATTTGTTATAGACAATCACATCATCTGCGAACATTCTTAGAAAGCATCCTACGCTTTGTACAGGATCATTTATATGCACTGTAAACAGTATCTGTCCTGTCACACTTCCTTGGGGCACATAGGAAATTTAAAGTACCTTTACATCTGTCGATCTTGTTCCCTTAAGAGCGACGTGTTGAGTTCTGTCTATAAGAAAGTCTTGAATCTAGTAACAGATCTGCACCTATATTCGATAAGCTCGTATTTTTTTCACAAAACGACAGTGCGGGGCGGTGTCAAAAGCCGTTTCGTAGGATCTCTGTTTGCGGAATCGATATTTATTTTTACAGAGGAGATGTTCCTTCTCCGAGAACGTCATAATTCTTGAGCATAAAGCATGTTCCATAATTCTGCAACAGATTGATGTCAACGATATAGATCTATAATATAATAATACGGGCCTCCTTAAAAACGGGAATGATCTGCCCTTTCTTCCAGTCCCTATTAACCCTTCGTTGCTCAAGCGATCAACGATAAATTATTGCTAGAAGGGAAGCAAGTTCTTTTGCGTAATGTTTGTAGCATCTTATAAGTATCTCATTTGATCCTGACGCCTTTCCACTACTAAGCGATTGTACCTGATTTTCATTTCCGCGATCGGCTATCTCAATATCTGTCATTTCGACGTTTTTAATACTATGGAAAGGAGGGACAGTGTTACAATCTTCCGCGGTGAAACAACTTCGGAATACCGAAGTCAGTATTTCGGCCTTATGTCTGTTATCTTCCCTTTCGGTGACAGTTCGGTCACTGAGTGAATGAATAGATAATGTTGATCCACTTACTGATTTTACGTACCACGAAATCCTCTTAGGGTCTTACTCAGGTCAGATGACAAAGTTTTGTTTTCAAAGTCATTGAACTTTTTTGTCATGGCTCTTCATATGCTCATTTCCCTTCGTTCAGCTTTTGTTTGTCAACTAGGTTTAGACTTCTCTTGAATTTGAGGTGAAGATGGTTCAAATGGCTCTGAGCACTATGGGACTCAACTGCTGTGATCATTAGTCCCCTAGAACTTAGAACTACTTAAACCTAACTAACCTAAGGACACCACACACATCCATGCCCGAGGCAGGATTCGAACCTGCGACCGTAGCAGTCGCACGGTTCCGGACTGCGCGCCTAGAACCGCGAGACCACCGCGGCCGGCTGAGGTGAAGATCTCTTTTTTACGTAGCTGTTTTTCAACACGGCTGTTATACCGTGGTGAGTCTTTCCAATCCCTTAAGACCTCACTCGGAACATATTTGTGTAGGGCATATTGCACGATGCTTTTCAATTTTTTCCGTTTGTTTTCAACATCTTTGTTGTCATTACCGAATATTAGATGCTGACTGTTCAGATACTCTGAAATATATAAGCTGTCACTCTTGCT
Organism: Schistocerca gregaria; assembly: GCF_023897955.1. Classification (NCBI taxonomy): domain Eukaryota; kingdom Metazoa; phylum Arthropoda; class Insecta; order Orthoptera; family Acrididae; genus Schistocerca; species Schistocerca gregaria. The sequence goes on from NC_064922.1 coordinate 837,687,648, forward strand.
AAGCAAAAATATATTCCCACCCTTCTTAATATTCTTTCGCAGGGCCGTTGTAATAGATGCTATCACAGTCTTATGATCAGTGATACCTTCCTTCCTGTGGGTTAACTGATTCGATAAGTTCAGGTGTGTTTCTTGCCAGGAGATCTAAGACGTTACCCTCACGAGATCTCTAATTTTCTGTTCAAAATAATTTTCGGACAAGACATACAGTAAAAATGATTCGGGAGGACGACGGTTCAATCCCGCGACCGGCCATCCTGATTCAGGTTTTCCGTGATTTCCCTAAATCGCTCCAGGCATATGCCGGGATGGTTCCTCTGAAAGGGCACGGCCGACTTCCTTCCCCGTCCTTCCCTGATCCGACGAGACCGATGACCTCGCAGTTTGGTCTCTTCCCACAAACAACCCAACCCATTCCAAACAGTAAAATGTCTCTGGCACCAGTTCTGATAGAATGACTCTCCCCGTCTGTACCTGGCAAGTTGAAGTCGTCCCCTTTACAAAGGTATGATCAGGAAACCTTCGTAATGGTGCAAATGCGTGGGGCCCTGCAACTTCATCCTCGGGCTCGACGGAACTTCAGACAGCAAGGTGTCGGCACGTGCGAAAGAAAAGCCAAAGCTCAAATGCGCGTGACGTGTAAAAGGGATTTATGATGTCGCATTAGCACCGAGTTTCATCACAATTCTGCCCAATGCCACGGTGGACGCCTCACAGGATGGGAAGGTCGTCACAGTCTCTCTTACACACATTTCATTCCTTCTTTTGACGCCACTACGACGAAAGTTAGAACAGCGACGTCCAACGATAAAATGACGCTGTTTTGCTTATGAGTGGCCAAGCAGAACATTTCAGACTCGCTGCCGCTCAGAATCACTACGTAAAGATGTCAGAGGGAGACACAAAGTGCAGCAGTGATACCATCCCTTACATTCCAACGTTGATTCCACGCATTTCGCGGTCGGAAACGAGAGTTTGAAATGCGATGAGCAAAAGGAAGACATTTTTGTCAATTTTTGATATGTTTATCTCTCTGACGAGTCAACCCTTCTCTAAGGACTTCGTGGCCTAGCAACCACACTGAACGTAATCTCACACCTGCTGGTCTCAGTGTGAGCGCAATTTTTGCTCTGGTTTATAGGCTGAAACCACTTGGGACCGTTCAAAACCATTCGACGAATTTGAACGTTATCCGAAGGCAGCAAAGGGTGCTTACGCTTTTTCAGTGCAATACTCCTGTGTCACTCCTTCCTGTGGCATGACCACGGAGGAATAAAACGTTCAAACGTGCGTGAATACAAGGCAAAGGCTCCCTCTAAAACCCCACAGTGTGACAACACCCTCTGTGCCAACTTCCCGTATTTATTGAGAATTTTTAAAATGTAACTCTCCAAAGAAAACCTGTGTAGCAGTCCTAGCAGGCGCTTGCAGGTAGGCAAGCACTTCTGATCCCAGTTGCCACCTTATACACCAGAACAAAAACTGTGGTTGCACTGCTCTCCACAGGGGTGAAAGCACATTCAGTGGGGTTGCTGGCCCATTATGATCTTAGAGAAGGGATGAAGTGTCAGGGAGATGTCAGCAGTAACGTCCTCCTGTTGCTCATTCGCACTGCAGACTCACGTTTTCGATTTTTCAAATCAACGTTCCAAGGAAAGCAAGGTTTCGTTGATGCCCACCCCCTGAAGCCTTTTCGTGACGATTCTAAATGGCGGTGTGTCTCAAATGTTTTTCTCCGCCACTTTTAAGAAGACCGCATGAATTCAGCGCTGGGCGTCGCAATTTTGACGTCCATCGGTGATGCGTCAAAAGAAGGGGAAAAATCTGTGTAAGAGGGGCTGGGAAGACCTTCCCATTGTGTGACGCGTCCACGGTGGCGTAGTGCAGAATTTTGGTGAAATTTTCTGCCAGTGGAACATCATTAACCCACTTTGCACGTCACGTGGATTTCCTAGGTCTGACCTTGTTCCGACCTTTTGCTCTTTGAAGCGTCGTGGGAGACGTCGCAGGGTGTTTTCCCCATTACAGAGGAAGATCGTAAGCACCTCTGAGCCCAACTTCAAACTACTGCATCACAATGGGAGACAAACACGGCGCTTCGAAAAACGATCCTTCAATTCTGTTGCTCCGTGTATATATCCTTATACACTGTTTTACGGTTCTTTTAAGTACCGTATCACAGCATTTTTTTCTATTGTGAAGAGTATTCCAAACTACCTTCAGAAAAAAATAAGTTTTCGACAACGCTTACGTGTCAGATACTATCCGAGCTCCGCCTGTGTTTCTTTTTGTGTGACAGTGTTGCTTTTTAGTAAGTGTGAATGACGGTGGGTGGTTTTGTTCGACGTTTCGATGGGAGGCGGGTGATTTCCCACATTGTCGACGTGTAAGATGAAACCGCCACCCAACCTCGCTCGTGATGAGTGCCCCCCCCCTCCCCCGCCATCACACCCCCCCCCCTCCCTCCACCCCCACCTGCAGCCGCATAGAAGTAGAGCACTCCAGTCCTGCTCAGCGTGGCCGCCGCCATAAAATAATATTGCGTTCCGCAGGTCGCAATTTTGCTGCCTCGCCGGATTTACGACCTCCGGCACGAGCGTATTCCAGTCGTCCAAGGAATTCTACAAAACTGAAGAGCACAAGAAAAGTACAGTACACATTATCCCGGTTAATAAGTTAACATTTATTCGTTTTAATATCCGAACAACGGCAGAGAAATTCCGTCTTCTTCCTCGCTGTCACGCTGAAACGTTCAACAAGGTCAGTATTATCAGTCTAGCTGTGAGACGGCTCCTCACACGTTACAAATGTCTTCGTGTTTAGAGTAAAACAAATAAAAAAATAAATCATGGAAACGTACGTGTCATATACGTTTAAGCCTGTACAAGAAAATGGATATCATACAGTTAATCTTATCGATTTATTTCAGTCCGATTTGCATAACTGTCCTGGAACGGTGAATCGAATTGATATCAGTAACTTACAAACAAAGCAACATATGCTTACTTCAGGTCATAAAGGAGTACGGCAATCAGTCGCAAATGATGTTCATTCCTTGGTTCAAATGCCTCTCAGCACTATGGGACTTAACTTCTGAGGTCATCAGTCCCCTAGAACTTAGAACTACTTAAACCTAACTAACCTAAGGACACCACACACATCCATGCCCGATGCAGGATTCGAACCTGCGACCGTAGGGGTCGCGCAGTTCCAGACTGAAGCGCCTAGAACTGCTTGGAGACTCCGACCGGCGATGTTCATTCCTTATCTCAATTTCTTTCACTAAGTGGAAACATACATGTCATAGACGTTGAAGACCGTACGAGAAAATGAATTTCATACAATTAACCTTATCGGTTTATTTCAGTCTGACGTGTATCAATGGTGAGTCGAACGGATAACACAGACTTACAAACAAATAAACATACACTCCTGAAAATGAAAAAAAGAACACATTGACACCGGTGTGTCAGACCCACCATACTTGCTCCGGACACTGCGAGGGGGCTGTACAAGCAATGATCACACGCACGGCACAGCGGACACACCAGGAACCGCGGTGTTGGCCGTCAAATGGCGCTAGCTGCGCAGCATTTGTGCACCGCCGCCGTCAGTGTCAGCCACTTTGCCGTGGCATACGGAGCTCCATCGCAGTCTTTAACACTGGTAGCATGCCGCGACAGCGTGGACGTGAACCGTATGTGCAGTTGACGGACTTTGAGCGAGGGCGTATAGTGGGCATACGGGAGGCCGGGTGGACGTACCGCCGAATTGCTCAACACGTGGGGCGTGAGGTCTCCACAGTACATCGATGTTGTCGCCAGTGGTCGGCGGAAGGTGCACGTGCCCGTCGACCTGGGACCGGACCGCAGCGACGCACGGATGCACGCCAAGACCGTAGGATCCTACGCAGTGCCGTAGGGGACCGCACCGCCACTTCCCAGCAAATTAGGGACACTGTTGCTCCTGGGGTATCGGCGAGGACCATTCGCAACCGTCTCCACGAAGCTGGGCTACGGTCCTGCACACCGTTAGGCCGTCTTCCGCTCACGCCCCAACATCGTGCAGCCCGCCTCCAGTGGTGTCGCGACAGGCGTGAATGGAGGGACGAATGGAGACATGTCGTCTTCAGCGATGAGAGTCGCTTCTGCCTTGGTGCCAATGATGGTCGTATGCGTGTTTGGCGCCGTGCAGGTGAGCGCCACAATCAGGACTGCATACGACCGAGGCACACAGGGCCAACACCCGGCATCATGGTGTGGGGAGCGATCTCCTACACTGGCCGTACATCTCTGGTGATCGTCGAGGGGACACTGAATAGTGCACGGTACATCCAAACCGTCATCGAACCCATCGTTCTACCATTCCTAGACCGGCAAGGGAACTTGCTGTTCCAACAGGACAATGCGCGTCCGCATGCATCCCGTGCCACCCAACGTGCTCTAGAAGGTGTAAGTCAACTACCCTGGCCAGCAAGATCTCCGGATCTGTCCCCCATTGAGCATGTTTGGGACTGGATGAAGCGTCGTCTCACGCGGTCTGCACGTCCAGCACGAACGCTGGTCCAACTGAGGCGCCAGGGGGAAATGGCATGGCAAGCTGTTCCACAGGACTACATCCAGCATCTCTACGATCGTCTCCATGGGAGAATAGCAGACTGCATTGCTGTGAAAGGTGGATATACACTGTACTAGTGCCGACATTGTGCATGCTCTATTGCCTGTGTCTATGTGCCTGTGGTTCTGTCAGTGTGATCATGTGATGTATCTGACCCCAGAAATGTGTCAGTAAAGTTTCCCCTTCCTGGGACAGTGAATTCACGGTGTTCTTATTTCAATTTCCAGGAGTGTATAATTATTTCAAGTAGTATGCGGTACATCAATCAGTGGCAAACTATGTTTATTGCTTATCTCGAATTCCATCTCTGAGTGGCCATCTTCAGTGCAGTAAATGTAAGTCGAACATTAAAACTACTAGTATATGCATGTAGTCCTAACTGGACTATTCATGTTAGAGGTTTTGTTCATATTCCTTCATTCCTCCAGACAACCTCTAACATGAATATTCCAGTTGGGGTTACGTCTATAAACAAGCGATCTCAATGAAACTTCCTGGAAGATTAAAACTGTGTGCCGCACTGAGACTCGACATTATGAGGGATAAAGTACTAGGGCGACAGGAGGCTGGTCAGGCATAGCAGGTCGTAGCACGGTCACTCCGTGAGCCACAAAGTGTGGTCTCTGGATTATGGCAATGATTCCAGCGGACAGGAAACGTGTCCAGGCGCTACAGTACGCGACGTCCACAGTGTACAACACAAGGCAGCGAGGTGTGTGTACCACTCGCGTGATACGAAGTCCACAGGAGAAAAAAAGGGGGAGGGGGGCCACCGACGACCGTCAGCTGTGTTACAGCCTGGGCACGAACGGATACTGAGTACTGGAGCTCATGTAACACTGTGCAACCGCTGTGAGTGGGTGGCGAAACAATCCAAACTTTAATCTGCTAACCCGCCATGACTTCAATCGTACATACTGGAGGAAAGACATTTGCACACTTGTGTGACTACACTTTCATACGTAAAGTAAGCAATTTTCTTGAGTTGAAGTTAATATGAGTGGGAAGTAGATTTTCAGTTTTATCAGACCTTAAAACCATTAATACCGGCACTCCTGAACACTGCTGAAATGAATAATAATCCTGTCTCTTGATGGACAAAGAAAATGAATGCGAACTATAGGAAGACTCTGAATTCCAGACCAATCCCGATACTTAACCAATGTATAAAATAGGTTGTAAGTTATATTAATAATTTTCCACTTCTTCTGTTTCACATTCTAAACAAAAATCCGGGAAGCCACTCGAATTCCTGGCACCACAATGGAAAGGACAGATGTACTGCATGATGAACGCCGTAGACACACAGAAAGTGAAAGCATCACCAAGTGTAGTGCTATGTTATTAAACTGTAATTGAATCATAATGATTCAACAGCGCCGGCCGGAGTGGCCGAGTGGTTCTAGGCGCTACAGTCTGGAACCACGCAACCGCTACGGTCACAGGTTCGAATCCTGCCTCGGGCATGGATGCGTGTGATGTCCTTAGTTAAGTTTAAGTAGTTGTAAGTTCTAGGAGACTGATGACCTCAGAAGTCCCATAGTGCTCAGAGCCATTTTTGAGCAACAGCGGCTCGAAGATTGTCCATTATAGTTTAGTGAAAATAAACACTCATCTACTCATGTATTAGTTGTTAAGCTCAAGAGAATGTAAATCATGAATTCTATCCTCAAAAGTGAGAAATGAAGAGTCACTTATTGTTATAAGAAAACATGGACCAATCTTAAATATGCATATAAATCTGAATCTTAGTATTAAGGAATGAAGTGATTGACGAACACAGAATGAAAAACTTTATTTTGAGAAATGATAAATATATATGTTTGTAAATGTAATTTCAATTTATGTACTTAGTACGCTAGTAACTTCCGAAGGAATATTATGTAAGTGTCATACCAAAAATCACGAATATCTCATGATGACACGAGGCTCGAGGTAATACTTCCGCATTCCCTCTCTTCTCATGGGAGGCACTGTGATATTCGCTGTTTTTGGCTTCATCAAAACAGCAAATAGTTAACACTTTCGGCCAGAAGGCCAATACTTGTATATAAAGAATGATTAATGTATAATAAGCGTCGCATAACGACGGTGGAATTTCCTAAATAATGTAATTCGTCGTCTTTAGGCGGAAATATAAACAATAGAATACGGATCGATATGCGATCCTTCACTATTTTGTTCGATGGAGAACAAATAAAGCCTTGAGCGCTATACACTTGTACTGTTTTTCTTAAGGAAGACGGACGCAGATTTGTGGCGGTCTGATCTAATTTTTACTAAATGTATAAAAACGTGTTCCGTCTAAGTTTGAGTGAATTGTAAAAAGAAGAACTGTTATAACTTATCGTGACGGCGCACGGACAACTCAAGACGACGATGGCAATATAAAAGAGCTCCCAATTAGCATATTCCAAATGGCTCTGAGCACTATGGGACTTAACATCTGAGGTCATCAGTCCCCTATAACTTAGAACTACTTAAACCTAATTAACCTAAGGACACCATACACATCCATGCCCGAGGCAGGATCCGAACCTGCGTCCGTAGCGGTCGCGCGGTTCCAGACTGAAGCGTCTAGCACCGCTCGGTCACACCGGCCGGCTCAATGGGCATGAAACGGACATAAAAATCTACCGTCATTGTTGTACTAAACATAAAGTACGGTATATGTTTTAGTTATAATAAATATTTGTTCTGGAAATATTGAATCATTTAGCAGTGCTCATTCCTATCATCTCCTCAGTATTATTTTCATTTTAATCATGCATTTTGCTAAGATTACAGACACCAAGATCAGCAGTCCAATGCGCGTGTTCCATTGAAAAAAAAATGTTTTATCGTCTTATTGCATCAGCTTTAATATTTAATTCCCCTTTTGTGTGATGTTTCAGTTGTTTTTGCGCTCTTAGGAACTTTCTTGTCCCTTAGGAAATTGTTTTGTCATAACAATAACTTCACAACCGGGTATGATCGTGTCTACGATCATGAAGTAATGAACTCACGTGAAACTGCAAGTAAAGACTATTCACATTTCATAATGCAATATCTTATGCAACGGTCAATCCATGATACTTTCGCCAATTGTGATTGATAAATCAGTAAACGAAATCTCAAATTCCAAGTTTCCCATTGAAAAACAACATCACTTTTATTTTATTACATCACAGAGTACAGTGTAGCGAGTTCATACGTTTTCAGGCGTGCTAATGGTAAATGTGTGTTGAAAATGGCTCAAAGAACACACATTGGTGACGTTATGAGGGGCAGAATACTAGGGCGACTGGAGGCTGGTCAAGCACAGCAGGTCGTAGCACGGGCCCTCCGTGTGCCACAAAGTGTGATCTCAAGATTGTGGCAACGATTGCAGCAGGCACGAAACGTGTCCAGGCACTCCAGTACGTGACGTCCACAGTGTACAACACCGCAAGAAGACATCTCACCATCAGTGCCCGCAGACGGCCACGGAATAGTGCAGGTAGCTTTGCTCGGGACCTTACCGCAGCCACTGGAACAGTTCTCTCCAGAGACACAGTCTACAGACGACTGAAAAGACATGGTTTATTAGCCCGGAGACCTGCAAGGCGCCTTCCACTGACCCCTGGTCACAGGCGACCCCGTGAAGCCTGGTGTCAAGAACACAGTTCATGGTAATTGGAACAGTGGCCCCAGGTTATTTTCACGGACGAGTCCAGGTATAGACTGAACAGTGATTCTCTCTGGGTTTTCATCTGGGATGAACCAGATAGCAACACCTTAATGTTCTTGAAAGGTAGCTGTATGGAGGTCGTGGTTTGATGGTGTGGGGTGGGATTATGATTGGTGCACGTACACCCCTACATGTCTTTCACAGAGGAACTGCAACAGGTCAGGTGTATCGGAACGTCGTTTTGCACCAGAATGTCCGCCTTTTCAGGGGTGCAGTGGGTCCCACCTTCCTCCTGATGAATGATAACGCACGTCCCCATCGAGCAGCCATCGTAGAGGAGTACCTTGAAACAGAAGTTAGCAGGCGAATAGAGCGGCCTGCCTGTTCTCCAGACCTAAACCCCATCGAGCACGTCTGGGATGTTCTCGGTTGACGTATCGCTGCACGTCTTCAAACCCCTACGACACTTCAGGAGCTCCGAAAGGCACTAGTACAAGAACGGGAGGCTATACCCCAGCAGCTGCCATATTGATGTCGGGGTACATGCGGAGGAAACAGTGGGATTTTGTAGCACATGTGTTTCGGAACGGTTTTCTCAACTTATTACCAATACCGTGGACTTACAGATCTGTGTCGTGTGTGTTCCCTATGTGCCTATGCTATTAGCGCCAATTTTGTGTAGTGTAACGTTGTGTGGCACCACATTCTGCTCTTATCCTTAATTTATGAGCATGAGTGTAGTTGAAATGAACACGGTCAAATGTTCAAATATGTGTGAATTTCTGGAGGACCAGTCTGCTAAAGTCATCGGTCTCTAGACTTACACACTACTTAAACTAACTCATACTAAGAACAACACACGCAGCCTTGTCCAAGGGAAGATTCGAACCTCTAGCGGGAGGGGCCGCGCAGTTCGTGACATGGCCCTTCAAAACAGTCGCTGGCACAACTGTTTCCCTATGAATTAATCCTGATAAGTAATGACATGACAAAGAGATATGTAGACCTCACTCAGTTAGTGAGATGTAGTAATATTCATGTCAGTCAAAAATGTTTTGATACTGGATTAATAAAAAATAGAGACGACTTAAGATGGTCGTTTTAATGCTTCATGTGTTCTGCATAGTCTTTCCCAATTTGAATACAACGTCCTTCCCAGTGGAACTGTCAGGAAATTTCTTCTGTGGGATATTATTTAACAGTCGCACATTCTTCAGTCATGGCGAACCGTCAGACATCCATTTTGCAGAATGAGTTTTTCACTCTGCAGCGGATTGTGTGGTGATATGAAACTTCCTGGCAGATTAAAACGGTGTGCCGGACCGAGACTCGAACTCGGGACCTTTGCCTTTCGAGGGCAAGTGCTCTACCAGTGCTAGTTCTGCAAGGTTCGCAGGAGAGCTGCTGTTAAGTTTGGAAGGTAGGAGACGAGGTACTGACAGAAGTAAAGCTGTGAGGACGGGGCGTGAGTCGTGCTTGGGTAGCTCAGTCGGTAGAGCACTTGCCCGCGAAAGGCAAAGGTCCAGAGTTCGAGGCTCGGTCCGGCACACAGTTTTAATCTTCCAGGAAGTTTCATACATTCTGCACTTTGTGGTTCTCTGCTAAGTTCGTAGTGATAATACAAAGCCTTGTCTTTATTGACGATTTTTTTCAGAAAATAACTGTCCGTGATTTGTATTTCAATCAAGACGCGGCAGTCGTCCATGCGTCGTTGATCTTGTTCGGGAGTCAAGGTGTGTGGGGCCGACTTTGCACACACTTTTCTCTTCTTATGAACATTCTGATGAATATATTTGGTGCATGGTTTAAGAATATTCACTTCTTTGCTCCACTGAGTTTTGTGACACAACACTTCCACTACTTAACGCAGTATTTTCATAACTGAACGGTGACATGCACTTTTGTTGTCTACAGTTATTAGTTCAAGCTGCAATCGTACTTACTGTGCTGATGTCGTTTCTGCGACAGGAATAAAATCAGTCTCGGAACTTTTTGGATGGACTGTGTACATTAATGGCAGCGAATCTGACAGAAACTTCCTTGCGATGAGCCACCGCCCCAGTGCAAGGTTTCGCAGACTGAGTCCGCGGAACACTGGTGTTGCACGTGAAGCGAATAAGTGCTCCACGAAAAACTGTTAATAACAAGGGGTTTCTTTGTCAACATTACATTCCTTAAAATGTTATAATAATTTCTGTATTATTAGTTATGATTTAAAATTGAAGTAATCACACAATAAACACGTTTCCTCTTATTTTTAATACTGATAATTTTCAAAATAAGCAAGGCGTTCCATCGTAGTACTGCGATTCTCAAAGTGTTTCGTCAGAGGAAATATCCGGGAACCACTACTCTGGAGACCGCGTTCCCCCACACAAACTAGCATACATTACGCGTGAACTGGCGCCGCATTAAGCTAGGCTGCGTGCGTATGTTAAACAGAGATCAAATACACTATTGGTCATTAAAATTGCTACACCAAGAAGAAATGCAGATGATAAACGGGTATTCATTAGACAAATATATTATACTAGAACTGACACGTGATTACATTTTCGCGTAATCTGGGTGCATAGATCCTGAGAAATCAGTACCCAGAACAACCACCTCTGGCCGTAATAATAGCCTTGATACGCCTGGGCATTGAGTCAAACAGAGCTTCGATGGCGTGTACAGGTACAGCTGCCCATGCAGTTTCAACACGATACCACAGTTCGTCAAGAGTAGTGACTTGCGTATTGTGACGAGCCAGTTGCTCGGCCACCATTGACCAGACGTTTTCAATTGGTGAGAGATCTGGAGAATGTGCTGTCCAGGACAGCAATCGAACATTTTCTGTATCCAGAAAGACCCATACAGGACCTGCAACATGCGGTCTTGCATTATCCTGCTGAAATGTAGACTTTCGCAGGGATCGAATGAAAGGTAGAGCCGTGGGTCGTAACATATGTGAAATGTAACGGCCACTGTTCAAAGAACCGTCAGTGGGAACAAGAGGTGACCGAGACGTGTAACCAATGGCAACCCATACCATTGCGCCGGGTGATACGCCAGTATGGCGATGACGAATACACGCTTCCAATGTGCGTTCAGCGCGGGTCGCCAAACACGGATGAGGCCATCATGATGCTGGAAACAGAACCTGAATTCATCCGAAAAATGACGTTTTGCCATTCTTGCACCCAGGTTCGTCGTTGAGTACACCATCGCAGGCTCTCCTTTCTGCGATGCAGCGTCAAGGGTAACCGCGTCCATAGTCTCCGAGCTGATAGTCCATGCTGCTGCAGACGTCGTCGAACTGTTCGTGCAGATGGTTGTTGTCTTGCAAAACGTAGCCATCTGTTGACTCAGGGATCGAGACGTGGCTGCACGATCCGTTACAGCCATGCGGATAAGATGCCCGTCATCTCAACTGCTAATGATACGAGGCCGTTGGGATCCAGCGCGGCTTTCCGTATTTCCCTCCTGAACCCACCGATTCCATATTCTGATAACAGTCATTGGATCTCGACCAACGCGAGCAGCAATGTCGCGCTACGATAAACCGCAATCGCCATAGGCTACAATCCGATCTTTATGAAAGTCGGAAACGTGATGGTACGCATTTCTCCTCCTTACACGAGGCATCACAACAACGTTTCACCAGGTAACGCCGGTCAACTGCTGTTTGTGTATGAGAAATCGGTTGGAAACTTTCCTCATGTCAGCACGTTGTATGTGTCGCTACCGTCGCCAGCCTTGTGTGAATGCTCCGAAAAGCTAATGATTTGCATATCACAGCATCTTCGCCCCTTCGGTTAAATTTCGCGTCTGTAGCACGTCATCTTCGTGGTGTAGCAATTTTAATGGCCAGTAGTGTATTACATATATCATTAAGAATTTTTGAAGACCTTTCTAGTAACCTGATTATTATCAAGCTTTAGATAGCCTGTAACGGGAGCGCATGGACAGAGTCTTTTGTAAACCAGCACAAGAAATAATTACATACAATCAGGTCCGGTGACCTTGTAGACCGATCCATTGATTAATAAAATTCTTTTCCGGGCTATTATGCCGTGGTCTGATGGATTTCGCATTGTAACCCGACGTTTCGTCCCCATCTGCGGAGGACATCTTCAAGGGGGTTCGTGGCTTCTGTTAACTTCCGAAACACACACTGTCTCACTACTGACAGTGTGTGTTTCGGAAGTTAACAGAAGCCACGAACCCCCTTGAAGATGTCCTCCGCAGATGGGGACGAAACGTCGGGTTACAATGCGAAATCCATCAGACCACGGCATAATAGCCCGGAAAAGAATTTTATTAATCATGACAGTTCCGGCCGTGAAAGTTTACATTTTGCAATTAGACCGATCCATTGTTCAGTAAACCTCTGATTTAAAAATTCCCGCACTTCCAGATGCCAGTGAAAAACTCGAGTTTGATCTTTCCAATAGTACGTTGTTCACGCACATATCTCAAATAACGTAACAGTTATGACTTTTTTTTAAAATCGGATGATTCTTTTTGATACACCCTGTATATCAGAGCAATAATACTCACCAAATGCTTTATATCAAAATTTCATGAAAACTCAATGAAAATATTGTTAACACCTCACCCGCCTACCACCCACGATTAAAGCTAGATCGTCCACAAGTGAGCTATAGAGGTCAGGTTTAATAGTATTGACATAAAGTAATATTCGAAAAACGCCACATTTCCAGAAACGTGGAATTTATACTTTTTGACACGTTAATATATTTGGTGTAAAAGTCAGTGAAGAACTTTACACAAATAATTTCATCATCAGATAAATATGTCGAGAGAAATTTTATTAAAAACTAGAATTTAAATAATATTTCCAGTTTCAGGACAGAAAGTATTGTTTTATCTGCCGGACGACATTGTTTTCAGTTGTAGTGTTCTCCGAGTGAATAAGGCGGTGAATGCCGCACGTATGTGAAGTGTGGTTCGTTGAAATTATTAATATCATGGTGTGAGTGAGTGTGGGTAACATATTGTAGAACCTTGATTGTGAGTCACATACATGGGAGAATACGATAATTGTATGGTCTTATAACTACAGCAAATTATAATGAACATATTCTTCCCATCGTAATGGTAACTGTGGACCAACCATTCACCATCTTCTGCGTGTAGCAGCGGCTGGTTGGCCGACCCGATTCTCACGGTGTAGCGATTGTTTACCCTCCTCGTAAGATTTCAGGAAACAGGATCGGAAAATTTTAAGGGTCTGCGTTTCCGCGGAAGACTCTGAGTCTGTATACCCTGGAGTATTCTCGAGTCGATATTGACTAACAAATATTTTCCCGCTGCCTTCCAGCAGAAAGTTTGTTTGTTCCTCAGGTCATCTGTCTGCCACTCCACTTTCGCTCTGGCTAACGGGGATGGCTCCCCTCGCCCTGCCCTCTTACTGGGGCACACTATTTTGCGGGCTGTCGTAGCTGTCTTGAGTAGCTAGCTACACGTTGTAGTTACAAACAGGTCGGATCTTGTCGACAGTGTCAGTATACAAACGTGGATTAGCGATCATGATGTCGTTATACCAACAAACAGGTCGTTATACCAACAAAACAGGTCGGATCTTGTCGACAGTGTCAGTATACAAACGTGGATTAGCGATCATGATGTCGTTATACCAACAATGGTTACTTAAGTTAATAAATCAATCAAGAAGGCTAGCATTGTGTTTCTGATAGATAGAGCGGATAATCAGTTTTAGCATCTCACTTAAAGAGTGAATTAATGTCGCTTTCTTCAGTAAAATGGTCGTAGAGCGATTCACGGCAAATTTCAAGCAGATTTTAAATCGTGGTCTGGAGAGTTATGCGCCTAGTAAATGGATAAGAGGTAGAAATGACCCTCCGTGGTTTAATAACGAAATTCAGAAGATGCTGAGGGAACAGAAGCTGTTGCACTCTCGGTTCAAAGGAGAACGCACAAATGACGACAGGCCAAGGTTAGTAGAGATTCGTGCGTCCGTGAAAAGATCTATACGCGAAGCATACAACTACCACCGTCACACCTTAGAAAAACATCTGGCAGAGTACCCGAGTAAATACTGGTCTTACGTAAAATCGCTTAGTGGGTCTAAGGCTTCCATTCATTCCCTTGTTGATCAGTCTGGTGTGGTAGTTGAAGACAGGAAAACGCAAGCCGACATTTTAAATTTGGCGTTGGAGAAATCACTCACGTAGGAGAATCATAAAAACATAGCGTCATTTGACCATCGGGCAGACTCCCATATGAACGACATAGTAATAAGTAGAGGCCGCAATATATGCATCATTAAAAACTTAAAATATGCTTGCAAATATGAATGAAAAATGCTTAAAAATGCATGAAATGTATCGAAATATGCAAGAACAAATAATAAATAAACATGCTAGTTAGTGCCTGCATTATATCTCAGAGCCGAACCTGTGCATATCTACAACGAGGAAGAGCGTCGGCCACGCGAAAAATCGGTACAATGAGAACGCTGATATTTTCTGAATACTTTCTGGTAGAGGTTAGAAAGGGGGCCTTTCTGGAATTAATTTCTAACAATTTGCAAAATGGGGATGCATACCGGTTTTCAAGAATCGTTCCTTTCTTTGGTATTATTGTCGGTAACAAGCGAATGCGATGCGAGTGAGTCGCAGCGAAACAATACATATGAACAGGACCAACTTCGAGATATATCGCACGCAGAGGGGCACGCTCAAAAACTCCGTAGTATTTTATTTAAAAAACATACACTCAGGAATTTTTTTGAACAGCGTTACCTTTTAATTAATACTACTGGACCAAAGCATCATTTACAATTTATTTTACATTTTTCTACTATTGTAAACATAAACGATTAAGTACTGCATCAAATGTTCGGTAGTAAGTGTGTGTCTTCGATCAGTCAAAACATTTTTATAAACAGAAAAGGATGGTTTTACATAAACTGAGGTAACTGGGCAGAATTGACTTTGGGTGTTATGTTGGCAATTATTGTTTGTGGCAAAAGTTGACATGTCCCATTAATAAAACTATAAATTTGGCTCAAGGGTTCAAAGCCTGAGTTATTGCTTATAATGTTTTCAAACTTTTCTTTAAGTTTTCTTGGGAATATCTCCTGTAATGAGGAGTTCACTAGAATAACTTCATTCATTAACTGAATAGCTTCATTCAACGTCAAACCTTGAGTTTCAAGTTTTTTAATACTTGCAGGTGTATGGAAAAAATGAGTGCTAGTGAAGGCAATGTCTCTTTTAATACTGGAATCATTAAAAGCTTCCTTGCACTGACAAACAGCCAAAGCCTCTACACTATCGAAGCCGTTTGCTACCCCTCTAATGGCCTCGAAATGTTCATTGTAAGACAACACAGCTTCGACTCACGTATCCCAATCAGTTACCACTGGTTCGGGAGGTAAAGGCATCTTTGGTACTTTTCCTTTGTACGTCTTGATGCGACATGGAGCCTTTAGAAACACTTCCTTTGTGGATGAACTCAATTTATTTACATTCGCAAAAGTGGAACGTACTTCTTCAGCAAGGCGATGTACTCCATGAGCAAAGCACGTCATATGAATCAAATTGGGTTAAAATACTCGGAGGGATTTTCCTGCTTTGATCATATAGGGAGCAGCATCTGAAATAAACACAAACACCCTTTCATCTGCAGATGATTCTGGGAGTATTTTACTAATACCCTCATTCACAAATCTGGCGATCGTAGAATGGTTTACTTTTCCAAATTCTTTGCTGGCGGCTAAATAGGAAGAAGGAGGCTCTTCTTTTAAAACACCATCAATTAAATTTGCAAAGTAACGGCCACAAGTGCCTGTAGTTTCGTCACTGAACTCCAGATAATGCTGTCCTTCAGTTCACTGTGTATTTCTTCCAGAACATTTACGTAAACTGTCGGTATGTCATTTTTACACATTCATCTGGTATATTTCGATTTAAGTAATATTTTCACATGAAGCGTTTGAGGATAGCGTTTGTAAGTTTGTGAGGAGCAGTATTGCCTGAAATGAATGATTCACATAGATCCATGTTAAACCGAATTTTTGGGTTACCTTTGAACAAATCCGTGCTATTGCAACGTGCTGTTGTCAGAAGTTCTTGTCGTGATACTTTCTTCTGTATTCCTGCGATGTGAAGACTTGTCTTAACATACTGATCCATTTGAAGCTTTTTTTTCTGAAGGAAAAGTTTTTCTCGCATACTCGACAATATAAAAAATTCCGTCATATGAAAATGTTCCAGGATGGTCAGTGATCCACGATACGGCGTTTCGGGCGGCATGACACACAACACATTACACACTACACGTCGGAAACACGTTCAATTGTGCACTAGCAAATAGAAAACTGAACTGAAACAATGGACGTGCGACTAAAAGCTTGCGTGGTTGAATTTAATTGTTTCCGACGCGTGCAGTATGACAGCGGATGGGATTAACCAGGGGCGTGGGCGCAGGAGCAGTGGCTCTATCTGCCTGTTCCTGTTCCTCTTCTGTAAGGATTACGCTCGGCAGTAGTCTCCCGGTTAGCGATTGCACGCAGTTCTAGGTTGCTGTCAATGTGTGAGACATCTAGTTTTAGATCGAGCTACATACCGCCAGCATTTTTTTAAAAAAAATATTGTAAACATACAGCGAAAGCCCATATAATTTTTTTAAAATACAGGGTAATTCAAAAAGAATACCACAACTTTAGGAATTTAAAACTCTGCAACGACAAAAGGCTGAGCTAAGCACTATCTGTCAGCGAATTAAGGGTGCTATAAAATTTCATTTAGTTGTACATTTGTTCGCTTGAGGCGCTGTTGACTAGGGTTCAGCGTTAGTTGATGCTAAGATGGCGACCGCTCAACAGAAAGCTTTTTGTGTTATTGAGTACGGCAGACGTGAATCGACAACAGTTATTCAGCGTCCATTTCGAACGACGTATGGTGTTAAACCTCCTGATAGGTGGTGTATTAAACATTGGTATAAACAGTTTACAGAGAATGGGTGTTTGTGCAAAGAGAAAAGTTTTGGACGGCCGAGAACGAGTGATGAAAATGTAGCTCGCATCCAGCAAGCATTTGTTCGCAGCCCAGGAAAATCGACTCGCAGAGCTAACAGAGAGCTGCAAATTCCACAATCAACTGTATGGAGAGTCCCACGAAAAAGGTTAGTTATGAAACCTTATCGTCTGAAATTGGTTCAAGCACTGTCTGCAGCTGATAAGATTTTCTTCGAAGGTGCTACTGGACTACAGTATCTGGAGGTGTTAGAGAATTGGCTGTTCCCTCAGCTCGAACAAGAAGCACAACAATTCATATTTCAGCAGGATGGAGCGCCACCACATTGGCACTTATCTGTCCGTAACTACCTGAACGTCAAATACCCGAGGCGATGGATCGGCCACCAGGCAGCCCGTGACAGAGCACTTCATCACTGGCCTCCAAGAAGCCCTGATCTTACAACCTGCGATTTTTTCTTATGGTTGTATGTTAAGGATATGATGTTTTGGCCACCTCTCCCAGCCACCATTGATGATTTGAGACGAGAAATAACAGCAGCTATCCAAACTGTTACGCCTGATATGCTACAGAGAGTGTGGAACGAGTTGGAGTATCGGGTTGATATTGCTCGAGTGTCTGGAGGGGGCCATATTGAACATCTCTGAACTTTGAGTGAAAAAAAAAAACATTTTTAAATACTCTTTGTAATGATGTATAACAGAAGGTTATATTATGTTTCTTTCATCAAATACACATTTTTAAAGTTGTGGTATTCTTTTTGGATCACCCTGTATTGTAAACGTAGAGCGAAAATATGCACCGTCACTAGTTTATAGTTGAAATATGCAATAACCAGTGAAAAGGAGCCAAATATGCAAATGCATTTGCAACATGCAAATGCAGATAATTCGGTCTCTAGTAATGAGCGTCCCTGGCATAGAGAAACAGCTGAAAGATTTGAAAGCAAGTAAGCCACCAGGCCCGGATTGATCTATAATTCGGTTTTACAAAGAGTATTCTACGGCGCTGGCCCCTTACATAGCGCACATTTATCATGAATCTCTCGCCCAGCTCAATGTCCCGAGTGATACCGATATCCGTAACTTCGGTTTGCTGCAGAATCCTTGAACATATTCTCAGTTCGAATATAAAAATATTTCTTGAGACTGAGAAGCTTAAGTCCACGAATCAGCATGGTTTTAGAAACCACCGCTCTTGTGAAACTCAGCTTGCCCTTTTCTCATATGACATACTGCGAACTATGGACTAAGGGCAACATGCAGACTCCATACTTCTAGATGTCCCGAAAGTATTTGACATGGTGCCCCACTGCAAGTTCTTAACGAGGGTATGAGCATATGCAATAGGTTCGCAGATATGTGAATGGCTCGAAGACTTCGTAAGTAATAGAGTCCAGTATGTTGTCTTCGACGGCAAGTATTTATGAGAGGCAAGGATATTGTCAGGTGTGCCCCAGTGAAGTGTGATAGGACCGCTGTTGTTCTGTGTATACATATATGATTTGCCGGCAGGGTGGGAGCAGTCTGCGGTTTTTTACGTACGTAATATATGGTAAAGCGCCGAAATAGACTGCTAAATGTGGGAAAATTTAAGTTAATGCGGGCGAGCAGGATAAACAAACTTGTAGTGTTCGGATACATTCTTATCTGTCTACTGATTGAAACAGTCATGTCCTTAAAATAGCTGGGCGTAACATTGCGAAGCGATATGAAAGGCAACTAGCATGTAAGGATTGTGGTAGGTAAGGCAAATGGTCGACTTCGGTTTATTAGGAGAATTTTAGGCTAGGCGCGCAGTCCGGAACCGTGCGACTGCTACGGTCGCAGGTTCGAATCCTGCCTCGGGCATGGATGCGTGTGATGTCCTTAGGTTAGTTAGGTTTAAGTAGTTCTAAGTTCTAGGGGACTGATGACCATAGCAGTTGAGTCCCATAGTGCTCAGAGCCATTAGAATTTTAGGAAAGAGTAGTTCACCTGTAAATGAGAGGGCATATTTGAAGCTGGTGTGACCAATTCTTGGATACTGCTTGAGTGTGTGGGGTACCAGAACGGATTGAAGAAGAACATCGAAGCGATTCACAGGCGGGCTGCTATATTTGTTACAAATAGGTTCGAACATCACGCAAGTGTTACGGAGATGATTTTGGAACTCAAATGGGAATTCCTGGGGCGAAGGCGACGTCCTTGTCGGAGAACACTACAGGAAAAATTTAAGGATCCGACGTTTTTGGTTGACTGCCGAACGATACTACTGTCGTCAACATACATTGCGCGTAAGGACCACGAACATAAGTTAAGAGAAATTAGGGCTCATACGAAGGCTTGCAGATAGCCGTTTTTCCCTCGCTATATTTGCGTGTGGAACAGGAGGGGAAACGTCTAGCAGTGGTACAGGGAACCATTCTCCACGTGTCTGAAGCTGGATTGCGGAGTATCTACACTCCTGCAAATTGAAATAAGAACACCGTGAATTCATTGTCCCAGGAAGGGAAAACTTTATTGACACATTCCTGGGGTCAGATACATCACATGATCACATTGACAGAACCACAGGCACATAGACACAGGCAATAGAGCATGCACAATGTCGGCACTAGTACAGTGTATATCCACCTTTCGCAGCAATGCAGGCTGCTATTATCCCATGGAGACGATCGTAGAGATGCTGGATGTAGTCCTGTGGAACGGCTTGCCATGCCATTTCCCCCTGGCGCCTCAGTTGGACCAACGTTCGTGCTGGACGTGCAGACCGCGTGAGACGACGCTTCATCCAGTCCCAAACATGCTCAATGGGGAACAGATCCGGAGATCTTGCTGGCCAGGGTAGTTGACTTACACCTTCTAGAGCACGTTGGGTGGCACGGGATACATGCGGACGTGCATTGTCCTGTTGGAACAGCAAGTTCCCTTGCCGGTCTAGGAATGGTAGAACGATGGGTTCGATGACGGTTTGGATGTACCGTGCACTATTCAGTGTCCCCTCGACGATCACCAGAGGTGTACGGCCAGTGTAGAAGATCACTCCCCACACCATGATGCCGGGTGTTGGCCCTGTGTGCCTCGGTCGTATGCAGTCCTGATTGTGGCGCTCACCTGCACGGCGCCAAACACGCATACGACCATCATTGGCACCAAGGCAGAAGCGACTCTCATCGCTGAAGACGACACGTCTCCATTCGTCCCTCCATTCACGCCTGTCGCGACACCACTGGAGGCGGGCTGCACGATGTTGGGGCGTGAGCGGAAGACGGCCTAACGGTGTGCGGGACCGTAGCCCAGCTTCATGGAGACGGTTGCGAATGGTCCTCGCCGATACCCCAGGAGCCACAGTGTCCCTAATTTGCTGGGAAGTGGCGGTGCGGTCTCCTATGGCACTGCGTAGGATCCTACGGTCTTGGCGTGCATCCGTGCGTCGCTGCGGTCCGGTCCCAGGTCGACGGGCACGTGCACCTTCCGCCGACCACTGGCGACAACATCGATGTACTGTGGAGACCTCACGCCCCACGTGTTGAGCAATTCGGCGGTACGTCCACCCGGCCTCCCGCATGCCCACTATACGCCCTCGCTCAAAGTCCGTCAACTGCACATACGGTTCACGTCCACGCTGTCGCTGCATGCTACCAGTGTTAAAGACTGCGATGGAGCTCCGTATGCCACGGCAAACTGGCTGACACTGACGGCGGCGGTGCACAAATGCTGCGCAGCTAGCGCCATACGACGGCCAACACCGCGGTTCCTGGTGTGTCCGCTGTGCCGTGCGTGTGATCATTGCTTGTACAGCCCTCTCGCGGTGTCCGGAGCAAGTATGGTGGGTCTGACACACCGGTGTCAATGCGTTCTTTTTTCCATTTCCAGGAGTGTATGTAGATGGAGAGGGAGATGTAGACAGTGTTTCGCCGAAACTGGGACCACATGTCCACTTTTTTCCACTATAATTGGCTTAGCCAGGGTCCGGTGAACGCCAGACTCTTCGTGTTTCTCTCTGTCACGTGCCGAATGGATGGTGTGAAGGCCCACCTGTGTCACACCATTGAGAATCACGACTTCAGAGACCACCACACGTAGCTCCAGAAACCGCTCCCGCATGCAGAAATGTGGGATAGGAAAAAAATGTAGCACTGAAAACAGGTTAAAGAAGGTTGTAATCAAGATAAAACTAACTACAGCGCCCACTGAATCTAATAACCACTCATGTTTCATGTCCTCATTAAAATTGGAATGCAAGATTGAATATTTCCATGTTGATTAAAAATGGTAATGAAAAGACCAAGACGAGTCCTATGCCTCACGTACTTCCTATTTTCGGGTAAACTGTATTTGAAATGGAAATTGATCAAAAGGAGAGTTCCGAGCAATATGAACTGAAATAGGAAGCTGATGTGATATCACACAGCCAGAAGTTCTAGCCGGTTTTGTTAAGTTTGTGCATTATTGTTGTACAAACAATTAATACGCAAAAGTTGATGAGCAGTCTATGGAAAGTTAGGATTTTTCAGTGAGTACTGAAACTTTCTTTCGAAGAATAAAAATTCCACCTGGCGTAAAATGCAGTCAAAACTGAGGTCTTTTAGAGTCCGAGAGGGGAAGAACTGCGTTCAAAACGGTTAAACTGTATTTTTACAAACTGCTTATTAACTGATAACAAGAGCGCTTCTGTCAGTATAAAGTCGTGAGTTGCAAGCTTAAACTGGATAGTTCATAGAGAAAGTGTGCTGTAAGTGTAAAAAGGATTAGTACAAATTGTGTTTATTTTCCTGCTTTCCTCCGTGGAACTGTGCCCGAGTACGGATTCGAAAGCAGGACTGGTGTATGCAGTAACAATACAAAGCAGATATCTCATGAATTGATTTTTCTTCATTCAGTAGTGAAGGCCAGAAATAACAAAAATGACTGACATAACACGCATAAGAGAGTTAAGTAACTCTATTCACCCCATTTACATGCGTAGTGCAGTACTTTTCTCAGCCGAGGAGCATTAAACGTCGCTTCAGGACGGGTCGTACTTCTGAAGAACTCACTGGAGCGAGTACTTCCGATGTTAGCAGAAAGATGGACGACGCCCCGCCATGCTGGCTAAGTCATGTTCTACTTAAACTGGTGCACCTTGCTAAAGATTTTTGGAAATGTCTCCGCAGGTAGGTGCGACGGCTTGTTGTTAAGCTCGTGAAATTTACTGACGATAAAAAGCGGGTAGGCATAGCAGTGTCGAAGGACAAAATGAGTGAACGTGTGAAAACCACATAACAGTTAAGCGATTCGATATAACAGGCAAATTATGGCAGAAGTAACTTGATGCGGAGCGCAGAGGCATTCAGTTACTTGCTTCAAAGATTAAAGAACAAAAATCAGCATGGCAGGTATCCCACTTATGTTATTATTGATGAAAAAGTAGCGCTCAGGTTGAGCATCAATATACAAGTTTATACACGTTTTATAAGTTTTACTCTTTACTATAGTGTGCACTCGTTATAATGTGTTATTTTTACATCCTTCTCTGCATAGCACACATTTAAGCTGGTCAGTTGTTTCGTGAAACTTACTGTCGCTGCACACTTTATGATGAAACTGTTGTACTGCGAGTCTTGTTGTAATAAGTCTCTGGCTCCTTTAGGACTGTTGATATTTTTAAAAATATTGAATCTACGACAAACCGATATTTAAAAAGTATCGTTATCTAACCCCGATATGTCGAAAAAGGTATTGATAACTATTTATACCGACGTAATAAATATCGACGTATCGTCTTATAAAAATATCTGCTGTACATTGTAAATGTACTGCCCGTTTTTGTGCCGTACATTTAAGTATTGATTTATTATGAGATAATTTGTGCATCAACAAGCTAGCAGCCTCGTTGCTCCTAGAGAAAGAACTTAAAGTAAAATGTAGCACGTTAAGGCTTGGCAATAAACAATTTGCTAATAATGGTAATTGCATGTAAGTGGCACGATAAGACGTGTCCGATGGGTCCATCACTCGGTTTCGCCACATACCGTATTTCTCCGGAACACTTCACGCCGACTTCCCTGGGTTTTTTTTCCGCAAACGCCAGGTACCTGGTAGTTGCAGTGTCAAAATTGCCTGCTGAAGTTAAACGTTGCAGTTTGTGTTAGCGCCGAGCGCCGACTACGTCAGCACTTCCCCTCAAACGACTAGACCCACCACAAAGACCAATACTAACATTTAGATGTTTGTTATCATTTTGAGCAACTGTTTCTGAAGAATGTTGATGTGAAAAAGTAGCACACTATTTACGCTAAAAATTGTTTTCAACGCAACTTGTGTGCTGTTTCTTCACATCGGAAGTCTTGTTATTCTATTAACTCCAGTCCATTATGTTAACCAGTTCTGATATGGTCCACTGTTGTAATTGCACATAATCTGTAAGTCCCAATGACGGTATAGGTAAAGGTGCTATTGGGCAGAATTTCCTGCAACGTTATGAACCCTACAAGCAAATACGTTTTGAAAACTTTACAGGTTCTTTGACACAAAACTGTTGTTCAAGGCCATTGAGGAAATTGAGATATTTTTCTTCCTATGGGATTTGTTTTTAAAAAGTGCAACAATGTGCATCGATAGAACACGGATGCTGGAAGATATGTAAACATAGATATCTGTGAAAACGTGAACCATCAGAATTAACGCGACCAATTGTTTATGTACAAAAAAGATTATTCGTACACAATATGCTTCAAATGGCTCTGAGCACTATGGGACTTAACTTCTGAGGTCATCAGTCCCCTAGAACTTAAAACTACTTAAACCTAACTAACCTAAGGACATCACTCACATCCATGCCCGAGGCAGGATTTGAACCTGCGACCGTAGCGGTCGCGCAGTTCCAGATTATAGCGTCTAGAACCGGTCGGCCACCCCGGCCGGCTCGTACACAATACTGGCTACACTGAGAATAAATGTTAACAAAGTCAGAAATGTGAAACAACACTCCCTTGCAACGTTTAATTGTTGTGCACGCAAGTGGTGACATGTGTTTCGTTCTAGGTTCGGTCCCTTATATGGTCTGACAGCAAAAATCTCTTACTTTCATTCAGAAACAAACACTAACTTTTTCAAAAATGCAGGTTAATCGTCGTTACTTCCTAGAAGTATAATCGTTTCTGATAGTATTCTATATTACAAGTTGTGGAGAATAAACTGTCGTGCTCTAGATCACTCAGAAGTGGAATACCGTCCTGGCTGGCCAGTAATAACAACCATTATGAGCCAGATTTAAGGAAAGCAGTACTTTTGACACTATTTAACGAGGATCAACCTCCTACTTTTTAATCTATTGTCAAATTCATGCTACAAATAGATTTCTTCCCACGTAAGTGTCAATGTAAATACAAGATTTAAACCCCATCGAACCCATTTAGAATCTTCTAAACAGAAAGGTCCGTAGACGTGGTATGAAAGGTATAGTGCTCTCTGATCTGAAAAAAAATTAACAGCTGTTGTTTTTACTGTTGTGTCATTATAGGACTGGCGAATAGTGGTAATAGAATGTGTGTTTATTATTAGGAGATAGTTTCACAAATTCATTGAAAATATAATAGAATCAGTCAGAAGGGGTTTGAGCGACGCAACAACAGACGATTAATCGACACACACAGCTAAGGAAGATATCAACATCACAGTATGTAGAATTATGCACTTGACAAACGAAAGCACGTAGCATCCTACGGCCACCGCATCACTGAGTTACAGTTTGAATTGATCAATTCATTTAGGCATTTGACTGTAACAGTTTTCAGGAATATTAACAATAGCATAGATTCAGTTATAGGTACAACTGGTGGAAGGCTTCGATTCACTACTAGTGAAATACAGTGAGCGTACACTCGTGCAACTCATTCTAGAATATTTCTCTGGCGTGTGCGACCTTTGTCAAACACGACTAACAGGGGACACTGGACGTATAAAAATACAGGCAGCAGGAGTGGTCACGGGTTTATCTGACCATTGGAGAGTTTTATGCAGATGCTAACACAAGTGAGCTGCAAGACGATTGGAGATAGATGTTAACTATTCCGTGACAGCCCACACACAAGGTTTCAAGAACAAACTTATGTGATGAATCTAGGAATATAGTAGAACCTCTCACACACTGCTCTCGAGGGGACCACGAAGACATGATGAGGCTAATTACACCACACATATTGAGTTTTAGGCAGTCATGCTCAAAGCTTTCCATACATGGATAGAACGGGAAGAAGCCCTAGTAAGTAGAACATTGGAAAGTACCTACACACATTACAGTGGTCTATAGAGTATGTGTGTAGATGCAGAAGGTAATTTTACAAATACTATCAGCGAGTAACTAAGTTTTTTGTCCTAAATGGGTGCTTGGATCAGTGTCATACATAGCAGAACATTGCCAAAGACAGTACAGGCTTGTAGTGTGTAACACTGCTCCCCTTCACTCCCACTACTTCCATTTTCCTGTTGCTGCTGCACGCTGCCACACTAGGCAGCTCTTCAGATTGCTTTGCCGAGTTATACTGATGAATGTGGCAGGTGGTTGTAATTAAACTGACGGTTAGGAGTGCTACAGCGCAGGGTGTATACATCGCAGGATGTAGCAACATCGTAAGTATGTTCATTAATTGGTGCGGTTGCGGGATACGCTGAAGAAAATAACAGTTCCATATTCGGACACCAGGTGAAATACGGTTCTCTAAGAAGTGAGAATGTGGTCTTGCTGCAGAAAAAATGGAGGAACGATACAGTACATGATAACGGTGGTTCTGACACTTTTATTAGGATATGGTTAGAAGTTACATGTGGTTCCCGACTCAGCAACATGCTGCATCCATGACATGGGATGGTCGACAGTTGTTTCCAGTATATCCAGTATAATCAGAGTGATATGTTGTCGCATGCTATCCTTCAGATCAGGAAGAATCCGGACGTCACAAGAATTTAGGTCGTTGGATGTAGAAGGCCATATACCATGAAATTGCCTAGAGAAGATGCTGTCGCTGCCGAAGATTTCTTGACACTGTCATTCACCCGGCAAACAACATGTGGTGTCGCACCATCTTGCATGAAAACAGCGGTGTGGACACAGTGGCGTTCTTGCAATGCAGGAATATCTGTTGCACAAGGAGATCCATATAACGTGCAGAAGTGACTGTACACCTAATAGGCCTGCGGTGTACCATCACCTTGCAGAAAAACGTACCAAGAAATGAAGGAGCTTGTGAAACTATTCCACACAGTCACATAATCTGAGTCCAGTAGATGTTTCTGCACATCATGTGGCGGAGTAGAGCCACATATGCGATAGTTCTGACGGTTCATGGCACCATGCAGAGCAAAATGTGTCCCGTCCATCCACGGAATATTCCCTGGTCTCATGTCATCCATTTCCATGAATGCTAAAAAAGAAGGGCAAAGACATGTGACTGTAGTCTACCTTGGGGCTACAATTGGTGCATATTTTGAATCTTTTAGGGATACCATCGTAAAATTGTGGATCAGGGGAATGACAATTTGCACAACGCAGCTCGAGCGCTGGCTGCAGAATGTGAACAATGTTATGCATGATCGGCTATAGCTACAGCAATTTCATCAACAACTGTCGTGGGAATAGGCCGCCTCCCTTTCTCTGGTGCACCACCGAATTCATCTGTTACTTCAAATTTCTTGATCATATTCTTTAACCCATTTTTGACATGGGACGTCTTTGTTGCTGTTTCTGTTGCTACCACTCTGATGAAAGAAATTTACCAGCATTTCAAAATGTTTCCTCTCAGTAGCCATTGTCTTTCGTACGGAAAACGACATCCTTCTTAACCCTTTACACTTCAAAAATAAATCAACAAGTGTCGCCGAATGAAAAACAGTATACTGTCGTCAAAACAGACATTCCACACTGACTGCTTACAGCGTAGTGTTTTTACCTGGTGAAAGAATGTGGAACTATTATCTTTTCAGCATACTCCACGTGAGCTCATACTATAAACATACCAAATACGTTTCATCGTCCTGTGATGTATACAGCCCGCATGGTAGCACTCAGAACATCATCAGTTTAATAATAATCATCCGGTATTTATCCCACAGTGGGGATACCAACTTTCTGAAAGACCATGGAATTGGCTGTCAGCGAAGTATTATCTTGCAATATCTCAAAAAATTTACACTGATGAGCCAAACTGTTATCACCATTGCCCACTGGGCATCTGAATGCCATCTGGTGGCACTGCGGACACTTCACACGGAAAAGGAAGTACATTGTGGGCGTAACACAGACGACCTGCAAAATATTTACAAAACTGTCGCAGTGTGACCCTCGTCAATGAACAGGTGAACTGATCACCGCAAAAGATGACGGAAACCGTCGCTTGCTGTCATATGTGTACGCATACTTATCTCTCATGTGCTTCGTCCCGAGTACTTCACTGTCTTGTTACGTCTGAGTGAGCGAGAGAAGCAGGAGGGTTTAGTGACACCAGCTGATCACAACACAAAATGGTGCTCACGATAAAACAGCGTGTGTTCATTGTCGAGTTGCAAGTAAAGCACAATTCGATGAATTTTTATGTCCTTTCCATTGTTTGAAAGAGAGCAATTTTCCGCGATCTCAAGAAATTCTCTGAGCACACTATTTCTTTGTTTTTTTTTGTGTCAGTAGAAGGCGTTGTGTGAACCCCCGATAAAAATGACGGAATTGACAGTCATGTAGTATACAGCTCTGCACGACAGTAAGTTAGTGAGCATATTAATGAAACAAACAAGATATGCAAGGCAGAAACGCTGAAGTATCAAGTGTCATAATTTTCGCACAAATTATAACCAATACGCTTCATCAAACGCAAAATTCAGCATATTTTTGCGCAGTTAAATTGTAATAATCAATCAGATAATAAATTTATTAACTGTATAGAAACCTGTTAATATCACTTGATTCCAGGCTCGATCATTAAATGAAACCTTAATGAAGATCATTATATTTATCTTATCTGATCTTTTTTAACATTAATAGGCCAATATACATTGTCGGAAAAGATTAAAAAATAAGTAAGACAAATTGCCTGCAGTACTTACGCTATTGAGTGACGCTTTTCTACTGTCCCTCTACACGTGTCCTTTAAATGCATTCCATTTAACGGCGAGTTTTATTCGGTTCTAGAATAAGAGCTCTCCCCATTACCCCTAGTATTATGCCCGAGCAGCCTGCCCCCTGGCTCATAAACTTTTATGATCTTCTCTGTTCTGAAAGCGTCGGCCCTACCTCAACAGCATTGTTCAGATTCTTCACAAGCGACTCATCTTGTGCTCCAGTCTCCCACAGCTGTTTTCTGCCCAGTTGATTTTCTTCCAGGGAAATGATAGTTTCTTCTAGAAACACCCACAGACTAGCATACCAGTGTAACTATCTGTCTGCTTTATCCTACCTTCTTCAGTACCACGTACAGGAGGGGGGGGGGGTCGGGGGAGGGGTGCAGAGGGACCGGGGGTGGGGGGGGGGGCAAAAAGATAGACACACCACAAGTACAACATATTACTAACAAAGTAGCATTTAAAACGGCTTATGGTCGTCTCGGAGTAATTAAACATAGGTCCTGTATGGTTTTCAAGGGAATCCTATACCACTCTTCCCGTTCAAATGGCTCTGAGCACTATGAGACAACTTCTGAGGTCATCAGTCCCCTAGAACTTAGAACTAATTAAACCTAACTAACCTTAGGACATCACACACATCCATGCCCGAGGCAGGAGTCGAACCTGCGACCGTAGCAGTCGCGCAGTTCCAGACAGTAGCGCCTAGAACCGCTCGGCCACACCGGTCGGCCCCACCCTTCCCGTAAAATACTGTCAACAGACGATGATGGAGACGGATAGCGATGACGTACCATTCTCTTACAAATTTCACCACAAAGGCTCGATACTACTGAGATTTGGTGAGAGTGATGGCCAGTGGAGATGCAAGACTTATTCCTCGTGCTCACAAAAACAGTCCAGAGCAGTTCGAGCTGTGTCAGCCGGAGCCCTGCCACCTTGGAGCACAGCATCCCCACTGGGGAACAAACATTGTATTATGAAACGGACTTGAGCAGGCAAAAATAGTCATATAATCCTTGGCAGTAACGAGGCCTTGTCGAGTAGCCATGGGGCTAACGGAATACCACTACATAGCTGCCACAATCTTCACCAAACCCCCGCCATATTTCACTCTTGAGACGTAAAGTCGGTCAGTTTGGAAACAGCCTGAAACAAGACTCATCTGAGCAAATACCCTTCTTCCACTGCTCCACAGATCAGATTTTATGGCTTTGGCATAACCATTTTTATCACTGATGATTGGTTTTGGAGTTGAAGCACACCCTGCAATGCCCTGCTTGTGCAACTCTCTTCGTGTTTTTCAGTGCTGACAGGCTTTGCGAGTATGACGCTCAGTTCTGCAGTAATTTTTGCAGCTCACATCTTCTTCTCTTTCGCCACAATCCTCTCCTATAACTGTTCTTCATGGTCACACTTTAGTCTACATTTCGACTTAGCGAATGATGTTTTACGCCGTATGCGGTATATGTCTTCGATACGCTGCCTCTTGAAAGACCAACCACACCAGCTCCCTTGGCTACGACAGCACCCACCAGCAGAGCACCAACAATTTGCCCACGCTCGAATTCACTGAGCTCCGGCAAAACGAATCGGTAACGACACAGAACACTGTTTTGAACGGGAATGATTGAGGACATTGCACAGGTGCCGTTTGTGGTCAAATATAATGCTGCACTCTGCAAGCTTGGGCATTACATGTATTTATTTTCAACGATGCGTTTCTTGCAGTATTTCCAGATTTCTGCCCAACCCCTGTAGCTGCAAATCTTATAGAAGGTATTTACGGCAATTTGTTTAAACACTTCACAAAGTTAATACTGAAACACTACTTTGGTAAATTATTTTAAAAGATGTATGGAAATATGTGTGTGAGGTTCCATCTCTGACAATGAAGAAATTACGATTGAAAATAATAACTAACGGGAATAGAAACAGAAAAAGTTAATTACTCCTCCCACGAACTGGCAACGGCCTTGACGCAGTGGATACATTGGTTTCTGTCAGATCACCGAAGGTAAGCGCTGTCGGGCATGACCGGCAGTTGGATGGGTGACCATCCGGGCCTTCATGTACTGTTGACATTTTTCGGTGTGCACTCAGTCTCATGATGCCAGTTGAGGAGGTACTCAACCGAATAGTAGCGGCTCCAGTCAAACGAAACCATCATAACGACCTGCCCACACGCCCCTCCTATCTGCATACTCAGGTGAGGATGACACGGCGGTCAGATGGTCTTGGTGGACCACTTATGGCATGAAGGTCGAGTGCCGCTTCCCACGAATTATAAAGAAATCCGTTCTTAACCATCTGACTGCCAGTTTTAAAACATCGTCTAACGTCTCCTAACAACTGCCCTGCAATGCTCCTGTATGCAATACACAAATTACTGTAATCTCCGCCCTCCTTCCTTCTTGCAACTAATATCCAGTCCAAGTAATTAGTAATCCGTCTTTTATGAAGATTTGAGAGGAGCGAAGATTACAATAAACTTTCAAGTTTACTAAACTTGTCATGCTCTGAGATGGCTCCAATTCTTCTTGTGTAGGGGTCTGATTCTTGAAGCTGAAAATCTAACCTCAGGTCCTCACGACTGGTTTGAACTAAATAGGAAGATTGTTGATGCAATTTTTTTTTACATTAATATATTTTCCACTGATTTTCTCACATTTTACTATATCATACACCATTCTGATTTTTCGCATTAAGAGAGCCGAGCCGGCCGAAGTGGCCGTGCGGTTGTAGGCGCTGCAGTCTGGAACCACGAGACCGCTACGGTCGCAGGTTTGAATCCTGCCTCTGGTATGGATGTGTGTGATATCCTTAGGTTAGTTAGTTTTAACTAGTTCTAAGTTCTAGGGGACTAATGACCTCAGAAGTTGACTCCCATAGTGCTCAGAGTCATTTGAACTTTTTTTTTTTTTTTTTTTTTTTTTTTTTTTTTTTTTTTTTTTTTTTTTGAGCAGAGCCGACGTTGAATTATCCCCACCTGTGATACAGATATACGTCCGATCCCATCAGAGGCAAGCTTATGACTCCACACTCTGCAGAAATAACAACATTCCAGAGCGTTTACAATTTTTCTTAACAAATGAACTCCTGCTAGTTTTCGTTACATTATTAATTTCGATTATTATTTCATTAACGAATCCAGAAATAAACATAGTACACGTGATTAATAATAGAAATTTTAAGTGTGCAAATAGCTCGTAATTTCAAATATGTCAAAAAAATTTACCTGTATATTCAGAGGTAGTACTAATAAATTATAGCTTGAAATATAAGATACTGCGAATAAAATTTTCTGAAAAGTAACTGAAATAATATTAACCTGTCCAAAATTCGAAAAATAATACTGGTATCGACAACTACTGTTGGAAAACTTGGAAATTTGTGGTAATGTCTTAGGCGACCAAACTGCTGAGGTCATTGGTCCCTAAGCTTACACACTACTTAACCTAACTTACAATGAGGGAGACACACAAACCCATGACCGACTGAGGACTCGCACCTCTGACGGGGAAGGCGCGCAGACCGTGACAAGACGCCCTTAGACCGCACGGCTACCCCGCGCGGCTGTTGAAGAAAAGTAACACAAGAGGAGGATGTCCCTTGCCGATGCAACTGCGTGATCAACAACATGCTAAAAAAAAATTCAAAAAGCTGTTGCGTTTGAAATCACGAAATGTAGGTACAAGCAACATGGACTGCTCACTTAAAGGTACCGAAGCTTCAAACAAAATAAGGAAGGTGAGAAAAAAGTTTTCCTAAACTTTTACCTGTAATTCTTTGTACTCTTCAAAGGCATAAAAACAACTCAGGGTCATGATACAATTCAAGACTCGTCAAGAGAGAACAACCCTCTGTCTAAACTTATTTCATTTGCATTTCTCTTTCAATCTGAAAGAAGAATTTGATTGTTTTCGAAACAAATGACAACAATAAGGGCTAAACTTCAAATCCATTATCAATTTGACCACACCCTGAGAAAGAGTGTAACATTATGGAGAAGGGATCGGTAGATACATAAAATTTTCTAGTTCATCTTTACAATCTGTTCAAACTGTTCAGATGATATTTAGGCAGATAATACTTTTAGACACCCTGTAAGTTCGATAGACAAGGAATATTTTACATCTTGTCAAAAATTATCTTCAATGTAGATACACAACCAAACTTGCAATCACACAGTTATCAGGAAAATATAAATTAATTTGAACAGACAAAATGCATATTACATGTAAACAGACCTCTGAGTCCTGACTAGCCATGTTAATTTCGATAACGAACCAAAAGATGAAAATCACAATGTGCAATATAGTTAAATTATTAATTAAAACATCTTTTGAAACTTCAAGTCTCATCCGAAGACTTAGGAGACAAAGACACTGAAATACTTCATAGTTTTTTTTAAGTTCTATCCCAAATAGAAAAAACTAAAGTCATTTTTTTGTTTTCCGTCATTCCTTTAGTTGCTTTAAATTCGTGGAGGTATGTGCCGCTATGCAACTAATCGAAGGCAGTTTGTTTGCTGCCATACGCGTTTCGCTTCTTTCATTTGGGAAGCATCGTCAGTGGCCTGTTATACATGTTTCCTTTTATACATACAATAAACGTATTATGTAGCAGATGTAATATGCTGCTATATTACATTTTGTCGTGTTTTTCTCTTGTTTTTTTAAAATCAGAATCAACTTTTTTAGTACAAAATATGTGTTACTTACGATTTCCAGCGCTGTTAACTTATATGTGTGGTCCTGGAGATGTATTCGTTAGTTTCCATACTCCAGCTAGCCGATTTTTGGCGTTCTTTCACCCTCATTTGTCACATCACATATATCACTTGTACTTTCCATTTTGTAATCCACATATGTGTGTTTTCGGAGTGTGGTGTTGCCAGCTGTTGTTGTGTGTTTATCTGTCTTTTGTTTGTGTTGTGTTGTGATTTGACAGTTTCGATTTGTTGTATATATATATATATATATATATATATATATATATATATATATATATGTGTGTGTGTGTGTGTGTGTGTGTGTGTGTGTGTGTGTGTGTGTGTGTGTGTGTGTGTGTGTGTGTGAATGCGTGTGTGTGTGTAGAAGAGAGTGACAGAGGAGAGGGGGGGAAAGAAGATTCATTAATAATTTATCTTGGTTACATTTCGGTTTTTTATTGTTTTGGTGGCTAGCATGATCAGAGAGTTATTGCTTGTATGGTATTGGTCGTTGAGTACCTTCTTTCCCGTTGCAATGGCTCTTTGTATGTTAAAGTTTTCTTGCAATGTCAGGAGTTTTTTGTTGTGATTATTCACTCTGATAACTGTCATGTCACATTCCATGTTGGATGGTTCATGTCCATGTTCATGTCCTCAAACATAACATCAGTACAGAAATAGTTAACCACTACATAGAAAACCTGATTCTAGAAACATAAAGCATCCTGACAAAGGAAGAGAAAAAAGAAAACAGCACTATAAATACTGGGCTAACACGAGACCTAGTGAAGAAATAAATAAATAACAATCACCATGTCAAAGAAAAAGCAAAACTTAACTTCAAACAGAGAAAGACACCACTAAGAAATTAAAAGAAAAAGTACAAGCTAAAAACCTCATAGTCACAATAACTGATAAAGGGAATAGCACAATACTGATGAATAAAGAACAATATACAGAAAAAACTAAAGATTTTATCTCCTCTAACAATATCACAACTAACTGAAGAAATCTTACTGACATACAACAATCTACCTGCAGACAATGTTAATGAAATAACTAAAACCCTCAAAGCGATCACATCCCAAAATTACTTCCAATTTGAAATTTTCCTTACAAGAAGATGGGCTTCCAACGTGATCCCCAGTTTCAGGGTCTCTGGCAAACATATCCATCAACCACATAGAAAATACAATTTGATACAGTCAGCAAAAAGAAAGAATACACAATTGTTTATTGGTGCAAATATGTAGACGACATAATCTGCATGGTAGATGAACCAACAGAGAAAATTGATAAACTTCATACAGATATAAACAACCTACATAAAAATATTCAATTTATCATGGAAAAAGAAACACAAAAGCAAAAAACATTTCTAGGATATAACAATAAAGGGAGACAATAATAAACACACATTTTCACTTCAGAAAGCCAGTAACCACGGACATAATTATACATGCTTCATCCAACCACCGCAAAATCAAAAATTAGCGGCCGTATCACACATGTTACACAGACTAAATAACATCCTACTCAGCAAAGAAAACTATGAAAAAGAGTTATAGGCGGTACAACAAACAATGGTTACAACACCCATATAGTACAAAAACTCAACCAAAAAATTAAAACACAACTAAAGACAAATCAAAACAAGCAGAGAACACAAACACCAAAGAAACCCCAGACACTATAGCACACACCAAACCAAAACAATAACATTCATGACCTGAATAACAAAAAAATGGTACACTCTTACATACAGAGCAACACACAAGATAGCAAATATACTAAGGAAACAGGGATTACACATAGCTTACAGAACAAGAAACACTCCAGTCACATTTACAAACAACAGACAAAATAGATAAATACCAAGGAACAGGTATTTACCAGCTAGAGTGCCAATAATGTAAATCAGTATATCTGGGGATGACAAGCAGGAACTAGATATAAAGATCATATAAGAAGTCACCTGATAAAACATGGACATGAACCATCAAACTTGGAATGCGACATTGCAGTTATCAGAGTGAATAATCACAACAAAAAGCACCTAAGTTTCATATACAAAGAGCCATTGCAATGGAAAAGAAGGTACCCAACCAACAAATTCATACAGGCAATAACTCTCTGATCTTCCTGGTCACCAACACAATAAAAAACCGAAATGTAACCAAGATAAATAATTAATGAATCTCCTTCCCACCTTATCTCTCTCTCTCTCTCTCTCTCTTCTATACACACACATGCGCACACACACACACACACACACACACACACACACACACACACATATATATATATATATATATATATATATATATATATATATATATATATAAACACACATTTACACACAGCAAAATACGCAGACACATACACAAATATCCATACAAAGAAAAGCATCTACACATAGCAAAATACACACACAGAAACACAAATATCCACACAGAAAATCACCCTCTCAGAAAATAATTACATACAGGAAACACACACACATCAAATCAAAAATATCAAACCACAACACAAATAAAAGACAGATAAACACACAACAACAGCTGGCAACACTACACACCGACAACACACACATGTGGATCACAAAATTGAAAGTACAAGTGATATATGTGATGTGACAAATGAGGGTGAAAGAATATACAACCGCTCGCTCACCGATAGATCTGTACCTACAGATTGGAAAATTGCGCAGGTCGCACCAGTGTTCAAGAAGGGTAGTAGGAGTAATCCAATTAACTACAGACCTATATCATTGACGTAGGTTTGCAGTAGGGTTTTGGAGCATATACTGTATTCAAACATTATGAATCACCTCGAAGGGAACGATCTATTGACACGTAATCAGCATGGCTTCAGAAAACATCGCTCTTGTGCAACGCAGCTAGCTCTTTATTCGTACGAAGTAATGGCCGCTATCGACAGTGGATCTCAAGTTGATTCCGTATTTCTAGATTTCCGGAAAGCTTTTGACACCGTTCCTCATAAGCGACTTCTAATCAAGCTGCGGAGCTGTGGGGTATCGTCTCAGTTGTGCGACTGGATTCGTGATTTCCTGTCAGGAAGGTCGCAGTTCGTAGTAATAGACGGCAAATCATCGGGTAAAACTGAAGTGAAATCACGTGTTCCCCAGGGAAGCGTCCTGGGACCTCTACTGTTCCTGATCTATATAAATGACCTGGGTGACAATCTGAGCAGTTCTCTTAGACTGTTCGCAGATGATGCTGTAATTTACCGTCTAGTAAGGTCATCCGAAGACCAGTATCAGTTGCAAAGCGATTTAGAAAAGACTGCTGTATGGTGTGTCAGGTGGCAGTTGACGCTAAATAACGAAAAGTGTGAGATGATCCACATGAGTTCCAAAAGAAATCCGTTGGAATTCGATTACTCGATAAATAGTACAATTCTCAAGGCTGTCAATTCAACTAAGTACCTGGGTGTTAATATTACGAACAACTTCAGTTGGAAGGACCACATAGATAATATTGTCGGGAAGGCGAGCCAAAGGTTGCGTTTCACTGGCAGGACACTTAGAAGATGCAACAAGTCCACTAAAGAGACAGCTTATACTACAATCGTTCGTCCTCTGTTAGAATATTGCTGCGCAGTGTGGGATCCTTACCAGGTGGGATTGACGGAGGACATCGAAAAGGTGCAAAAAAGGGCAGCTCGTTTGTATTATCACGTTATAGGGGAGAGAGTGTGGCAGATATGATACACGAGTTGGGATGGAAGTCATTACAGCAAAGACGTTTTTCGTCGCGGCGAGACCTTTTTACGAAATTTCAGTCACCAACTTTCTCTTCCGAATGCGACAATATTTTTTGAGCCCAACCTACATAGGTAGGAATGATCATCAAAATAAAATAAGAGAAATCAGAGCTCGAACAGAAAGGTTTAGGTGTTCGTTTTTCCCGCTCGCTGTTCGGGAGTGGAATAGTAGAGAGATAGTATGATTGTGGTTCGATGAACCCTCTGCCAAGCACTTAAATGTGAATTGCAGAGTAGTCATGTAGACGTAGATGTAGATGTAGAGAATGCCAGAAAACGGCTAGCTGGAGTATGGAAACAAATGAATACATCTCCAAGACTACACACATGAGTTAACGGACCTGGAAATCGTAAGTAACACGAAACAATAAGTACACATTATGAAATTTGTACCACAAAAGATGATTCCAACCTAAAAAAGGAGAAAATACGATAAAATGTAATATAGCAGCATATTATATCTACCACATAATATGTTTATAGTATGTATAAAAGAAAACATGTATTACAGGCCACTGATGATGCTTCCCAAATAAAAGATGCGAACGCGTATGGCAGTAAACGCGTATGCATTCAATTAGTTCCATAGACGGTACATACCTCCACGAAAGAAAATTGGTAAATTTGAAACATGGAAAAGCACTGTAATTTTGAATTAAATAGTATCGTTGATTCACAAAGCTGCTCACACCAAAATTACTATTATTATTTGTAAATCCTGACGTGGAATATAAAACAGATGTAACCTATTCGTAGAAAAACGCAAAACCGAAAAACATCTATTTGACAATCAGAATGGAAAACACGCCGAAGGTAAATTAAGTACACTATTGTCAACACAGTATTAACAGCATATTCTCGTAAATATTTACCAATAGTTACTGTAAGCATTTTTTCAACCTGGAAGTTTCACATTTTTCTAGCTTTTATAATAGTATTAACCTATGTCAAAATCTTGCAAACAAAATCCAGAATAGCAACTCCAGCCTGAACCTGGAGATTTTACAAGATATTTAACATCTCGAGGCAGACAACGCACTTTGTTGTCAGAGATGGTAGGAAGTGGAAGTGGTTTTCCTCAAAACTGTTGTCATCACTAATAGATGTGAACATTATAAGCAGTATTGAAAGTGTAATCAGAATTTGAATGTAAGCCATCTGGTGGAAAACGACATCATGGTCAAGACTTCTTATTTTAAGACAAACGTCAAACCTGTTACTAGAAGCTACATTTTTCAACATTCACAAGAAACGGTAGCAACAGCAACCTCGGAGACATTGCACAAAACTTCAACAACTTAAAAAATCTAAGTACAAATTAATTCAGCTACGCCTTCTTCACTTTGTCCAAATTTATATACTTTTGAGTAGAAGATGAGTGCTGGAATCTGGTCACACCCAAAAGGTATTAGGACAGGTGAATGAAGTGACGTTAAAAGTGGAAAAGAAAAACGGCACCTCTATTGAGTAAATTCAAATTTTTTCATTCATTTCACCTCACTTTATGTAATACAATTCTGTTTCCCCACAAATCACGTTCGTAAAAAGTTGAGCTGGTAGGGAGCTAGAATCTTGGAGTGGTAAGGTGCTAAGTATAAATAAAAAATTCTGAAAAATTATTTATTTAGCACAGAGGCCTATCTTAAAGATATCAAAACAAGGAGACAAGCTTTTGACTATCAGCAAACAAAAAACAAATATTTATATTCTAATAAAAAGATTTTATCAAACGTCTTGTAATGAACAGTAAAGGATAGCAAATAACGCACCAACAGCACAAATTACAATTAAATAAAATGTTAGCTTGCTGTAAATACACAGAAGAGACCATTACACTAGACTACAAACTTGAAAATTACTAAAAGGCGTTACTGCCTGATTTCGTGAACACAGTACTGAACCAGCGTATGTTCTTGAACATACACTCAGAAAGCAAATCAGGAAACAAGTCGAAGAACAAGGGTAACTTCAAACTTTCAACCAGTTTGCCACATTAGAGAAAGCTGTTTGGCTTACAAACAATGAATTAGACACTGATCTGTAAGTGCTTTTCCGTTTTATTATTAAAACTTCAATGAAATGTTTTAAATGTATAACCTGTATGTGTAAACGATAGTTTCCATGTGCAAACAAAAAAATCGTCTAATCTTTCAGGAAACTTGCTGAAGATGCCTTGTAAAAAAATCGAAATGTGTCGGAGTGGGCGGTTTAAATACAATAACGTTTTTTGTTAAAATGAATAGCATATGGGTAGTAATTTTAAAAAGTAAACATCGGGAAATTATTATGTTCCCTGGTATGAAAGTAACGACCATTTGTTGATAACAAGTTCAATATCAGTAATAGATTTTTTTATTGTTATATAGAAAATAATTAAAATGGTAGGGAGCATGGATCTGAGAGTTATAAGGTGCTGGGCACACAAGACAAATTCCATACGTTTGATACTGTTTCTTTTACTTCCAATTTTATCCAAAGTTTCAAAAATTGTCAAAATTGCCCCAGAGGCAACTTTTATCTTGAACGGCACTTTAAAACGCCAAGGGTTGGAAATTCTGAAACATTTCAGAAATTTCACAGAGGTATGTTCCGTCCTAGCAACTAAATGAAAGGCTGTTCATTGCAGTTAGCTACAAAGACGGAACATACCTCCGGGAATTTTGAAGTAACTAAGGAACTCCAGAAAACGGAAAAAATTACAATTTAAGAAAATGTACGAGTATATCCATCGTAAAAGACAATCCAGTAAAAGCTAAAATCAGAAGCATTTGGTTGCTTTAAGAAAGAATATAAAAGGTACTTTTAACATAGGAGCAGAATATCCACTACTGTAAAATTTAAAAAACTTTTAGATCGAAAAGAAACATATTTAACTGAATTGACCAAAAGAACAAGAGTTATCCAACAGCAAAAGGTTTTGAATGATTGCATCACCACACAGCAAAAACGCGACAAATGTTTTAGTTAAGATTCAGAACACACTTAAAAGGGACCGGTGAACGTCTAGTTCTCAAACGTAAACGGACAAATGAACATAAAAAATTAAAATAAATTCAACGTCTGTCTACATAATTCGAATGAATGAAAGCACGAGCGTTTTACACTAAGGGACGCAACTCAGGGGATTCCGCCCTAATACAGTGTCGACTCTACTTTTGCCCAGCGTAGTGCAACAACTCGACGTGGCATGGACTGCCCTGGAAAAATACGAGTACTGAACCATGCTGAGTCTGTAGCCGTCCACAATCGCGAAAGTGCTGGCGGTGCAGGATTTTGTGGACAAACTGACCTCTCGATTATGTCGTTCTTCGGAAACATGAAGCCCGCGAATGGCCACAGATAGTCTCCGAGTCGTCGAATATAACAATATCGGTTCACTTGGACCACAGAACATAGTCCATTCCTAATAACGCAGCCCACACCATTATGGAACCACCACCAGCTTGCGCAGTGCCTTGTTGACAACTTGGGTCCATGAGTCTGAGATATCTTCGCCACAGTCGAACCCTACCATCAGCTCCTACCAGCTGAAATTGGGGTTCACGTGACCAGGCAACAGTTTTCCAGTCGTCTAGGGTCCAGATGATGTCGTCACGAGTTCAGGTGAAGGGCTGAAGGCGATGTTGTGCTGTTTGTAAAGGCACTCGCGTCGGTCGTCTGCTGCCATAGTCCATTAACGCCAGATTTCGCTTCACTGTCATGACAGACACGTCCGTATACGTACCACATTGATTTCTGCCGCTATTTCACGCAGTGTTGTTTAGTTGTTAACAACGACAGCTCTACGTAAATGCCACTGCCTTAGGTCGTTAAGTGAAGGCCGCCGGCCGCTGCCTTATCCGTGGTGAGAAGTAAAGACTGAAAACTGGTATCCTCGGAACACTCTTAACACTGTGGATCTCGTAATGTTGAATTCCCTAACGATTTCCGAAATTGAATGTCGCCAACTACTATTCCGAGCTCATGTCCTGTTAATTCGCGTTGTGTGTCCACAGTCACTTGGGACACCTTCTCACATGAATATTCCGATAATGGAATGTTACGCTAGTTGTTGCGAAGAATAGAACGAAAGCAGTTTTGTGTGTTACTGCCTAGAAAGAAAAACTCTTTCGGAAGTCTTCGCTGCTATGCTGCAACGGTTATTGACAGGAGAGGGATGAGTAAAGGGGCAGTAATAGTTTCCCGCTGTCTTCTAAAGTCCCCCATTTACGAGTCGCTCTGCAAGCAGTGCAGTGGTCGCAGTACGTCAAATGGGTTTGTGGTTGCTGTTAGAGTAGACAAGATCATCTTCGTGGTGTGAAAGCGTGTTTACACTGGCAGAATTGAAGCTGTGGGGACGGGTTGTGAGTCGTGCTTGGGTAACTCAGATGGTAGAGCACTTGCCCGCGAAACGCTCGAGTTCGAGTCGCGGCCAAGCACACATGACACCGTGCCTGATAATTACAGCAGTGTTGGCATCAGAAAAGGAAAATGAAGAGCAAGATTTTATTACAAAACTTCGAAAACAAGCTAAAACGACGCCATTCGTCAAACCCAAAAATTCTGTAGGATATGATAAATAGTATTTTATAGCAGAGATAGGGAAACGCAACAATACATTATCGCAAGTTCAGACTTTGAGCACTGAAAATAAAGAATAGAAATGACCCTCACAATTTACTGCAGTTCAAAGCTTCCAATTCGTGGGTACAGAACGTGCAATGCAAGAATGAGAGTGTCTGTCACGAAATAACCCCAACAGCAATGGAGGTACATATACCGTAAATTATCAACAGCTGTCGCGGCACAGTGTGAAATGAGCATAAAATTATTAAATTAGCTGCATTGAGACAGAAATGAGCACACAATTATCGCTATTCAGATGTTAAGCGCGATTTAATTTTCAAATTTTCTGGCTATAAATACTACAGTCAGCACGAACTACTAGTACAATGATTAGAATGTTGCCAAATTGTCTTCCCTTGGCGTCCATTTTGTATGCAGATTGAGCCGTGCATGGCTCGCCGTCCCACCATTTGGTATTTTACACCCTGTTTTAACGCATTTCCATCTCACCACATTGATTTAAATTACTGGCGTTACTGACTTGGTGTTTTGCCTGACCGTCGTTGGCGCTAGTAGCTCGTATAGATGTATCCCCTCTGATTGGATCTTTGCTCGGCTGCTATGGCTTCCCGGTTGTCATCTGCCGTGGGGTCAGTCGGAACGTGCGAGAAGGAGAGAGTTCACGGCGGTAGTTCGGGTCGTGAGTTGGGCCCTGCGAAGGAGTTGCAAGGCGTCTGGAGCGCAGCCCGTGCCAGCCAGTCGCCGGCTTGCAGCAGCAGTGAGCCCTGCGTGGACATCGCCAGCCCGACCGTTGCCTCCACGCATCACATAAGCTGGACCTGACCTTTGGTCGATCGGTTGGTCCGAGGACATCTCCGTGCGGCGTCGTCGACTGGGCCCGCGGGTGGTCTCTGCGCAGTGTCGGAGTCTGTCTGGAGCTGCCCGATCGGTATGAGCATCGTCGCTCGCCAACCGACGTTCAGTCGTTTTGAGCATTATGTTATTGGTTTTAAGAGTACAAGAGAAATTTTCTGCCTTGTGGCCGTTAGTGTTCTGGTTACATGCCCTAGCCGCTAATGTAATTTTTTGGCAGTGTCTCTTCGCCGGCCAGTGTGGCCGTGCGGTTCTAGGCGCTTCAGTCTGGAACCGCGTGACAGCTACGGTCACAGGTTCGAATCCTGCCTCGGGCATGGATGTGTGAGATGTCCTTGGGTTAGTTAGGTTTAAGTAGTTCTAAGTTCTAGGGGACTGATGACCTCTGATGTTAAGTCCCATCGTGCTTAGAGCCATTTGAACCATTTGTCTTTTCCTCACCGGTTGTTTTGGCAGCTCAGTTCACATACCGGTACGCGTTTGTTTCGGGATAGTGATACTTGTAACCTTTTTGGGGCCTTGAATTCTCCTGTACTCCATCGTGGCAAGCAAGCGGTT
This sequence comes from Schistocerca gregaria, assembly GCF_023897955.1. Classification (NCBI taxonomy): domain Eukaryota; kingdom Metazoa; phylum Arthropoda; class Insecta; order Orthoptera; family Acrididae; genus Schistocerca; species Schistocerca gregaria. Next base: position 837,730,470 of record NC_064922.1, read on the forward strand.
GGTCCGTCGGTCCGTGACTGTCCCTTGGTAGGGTTCGGACGAATCGAGTGTAGTTACCCACCAGCTGTCTCGCCTAAGTGGAGGAGGGCAGATCGATACCCTGGAGCCTCCTGAGTGCTGTTCTCTTATTCTTTGGATGTGTCAATGTTGTTGTAATTTATTTTAAAAGTTTTTTGGGGGCTTTACTGTATTTGATATTTTCAATTGCGCGAAGTTAATTCAGGGCCTTCAGCCCTGGTTACATGTTCTCAGTTCCCTTCAAGTCCAAACATTATCACCTTCTGCGTTTGAAAGTTTATTGTAATTTCCTGTGAAAGATTTTACAAGTTATTGTGGGTCTTCCGCCGTTGGTGCTGTAAAAAGGAAATTTTTAAACTTAATGCATTATTTTACCGCTTGTTCAAATGGATCTGATCACTATGCGACTTAACTTCTGAGGTCATCAGTCGCCTAGAACTTAGAAGTAATTAAACCTAACTAACCTAAGGACACCACACACAACCGTGTCCGAGCCAGGATTCGAACCTGCGGCCGCTCGGCTCCAGACTGTAGCGCCCAGAACCGCACGGCCACTCCGGCCGGCTTACCGCTTGTTCAAATGGCTCTGAGCACTATGGGACTTAACTTCTCAGGTCACCAGTCCCCTATAACTTAGAACTACTTAAACCTAACTAACCTAAGAACAACACACACATCCATGCCGGAGGCAGGATTCGAACCTGCGACCGTAGCGGTCGCGCGGTTCGACTGTAGCGCCTAGAACCACTCGACCACTCCCTACCGCTTGTTGCAATATTTATTTCTATAATTGGCAGAATTTAACTTTGCGGCCTTCAGCCATCTTACTGAGTTTATCTCTTTCTGTGCAACTTGTGGGCCACCAGTCCTGTTAGCATCTTAAAATATTGTGGCCTTCTACCTTAAGTAATCATCATAGTATATTTGGAATTTTGAAAATTTAATCCGGCGGCCTTCAGCCGCTCAGCATGCTGATCTCATATGTATACGATTTATCTTATTCGTAAATTTAACTGTCATGTCTTTTCAAAATTGAACTTATTCTAAAGCATCTGTTTGGAGTCCTTCAGCTGCGAAGCAAATTTAATTCTTTCGAAAGTGTATTTGTGAACTAAATGATAAATATTACAATTGTGAAATTAATCCGATCGCAACTCCCTTGGCCCTTTCCACAATCGTAATTACTTGTTAGCCCTGTGTGACTTAGCGGGCGTTTCGGAGATACTGTACGAAATTTTGTAACAGAAATTTCTTTTATTGCTAATATATAACTACTCACGCTGTGAAATTTGAGTCAGGAAGTTTCTCCTCGGTCTTCACGTACATGGTTCTACAAAGCTGAGGCAAAGAAAACCTGATATTGATGGTCATTGGACGGAGCTGTACCTTGCAACGGTATGCAGTTGTATAAAGTTTTGTTTCAAAGACCATCTGTTTCAAAGACAATACTATTTATATCTTTCGTAATAGCACCGAGCTTTATGGCATGAGCTGTTTGTCAAGCGTATTCTGCACCCACGTAATAGGGCACGAATCCAGCGACGACGTAAAATGCTGCTAACTCAGACTTTTGTGAGTTTTACGAAAGGTAAGCCCTCATATGCGCAAACTTTGCATGAACTACTTTCTGTTTAAAATTGAACGAGACTTCTTTAGTTAAAAATGAACAGTAGTTTCTAAGGCCATTGGTTATTTCGAATTAAAAGAAAAATCCTTCTACCTTCCTCAATATTTATTATGTTATGGTTACTATTGAGATTAATTTACCGAATCAGTTTTGCTACAAAATTATTTTGTTTCGTTCTTCAAACCTACGAATAGTGACCTCACAGCAGTATAAGTATAAACGGACTACTAGAGCGTATAATTAGATGTTTGTAATTAATATCAGGTTGTATCAAAACTTAATTAAAAAATTATGTGCCGTTGCAGTCACGTAACCAAACTGATACTCCTAAATTTCACCCACTATCATTGATCGTCACTATTACTGAAAACAGTCAAATTAAATTTTTCTGTCATTCAGTTCTTGTAATTTTACCAGTATTTTTTTATAACAGCATTAAACACACACACACACACACACACACACACACACAGCGAATTATAAAATCGCAAGGTCGCAGTTTTGCGCATAATATAAAGTCTTAATTAAGAATTAAGTAAACTTGCTGTTCGCCGTTATTCTATGTGTGTTTTGGTCTAACATAGCCTTTCAGTTGCTCTGATAGGCTCAGATCTGAAAGAGCTGTATTCATATTTGACACGTGCTGAACATCTGTTTCGTTGTTGTGTTTACACTTTGAAGAAACTTGTTTAGGTTTACATAGACTTTTCTTGTTAGCTAATGTGCTTGTGTGTGTGTATGAAATCATATTGTGGATCAGTATTTGTGTTTTATGTTAGTAGGTGAAGGAAGCAGGGATAAAATATAGGGAGCGAAAATGTATCTATAGCACATACTGAAACCGGAGTACAGTTACAAGAGCTGAAAGACATGAAAAGAAATCTGTAGTTAAGAAGGAAGCTAGGTATGATTGTAGCCTATCCCCAATGTTACTCAATTTGTATGTCGATCTAGCATGAAAGGGAAATAAAAATAAATATGGAGATGCAGATAAAGTAGCTCAAACTCCAGTTGCAGACGTTACAACGTAAGTGTTGTGCATCAGATGTTTGTTGCAGAAATTTCGAGTGAGCCCTTTACGGGGAGACTCTGACAACATATTTCTTCTTACAATGTACATCTCACAAAATAACTATTACAAGAAAATTGGAGAAATTACAGCTAATACAGAAGCTTATAGACAATCTTTCTTCTCACATGCAATTCGTAAGTAAGTGTCGTGTGACTAGTGCCTTCCGTCAGGTAGACCGTTTGCCAGATGCAAGTCTTTCGATTTGACGCCACTTCGGCGACTTGCGCGTCAATTCGCAAGTGGAACAGAGGGGATCAGTTAGAGGTACCAGAAGTACGCTCCGCCACAGATCGTAGATGGCTTGAGGAGTATGAGGTAGATGTAGAGAGCGATTAAAAATTTTATATTTGTCGAGGATACTGTAACTCTGTCGAAGGTAACAGTCCTGGAAGAGCAGGTGAACGGAATGAATATTGTCTCGAAAAGATATAAAACTAACATCAATAAAAGCAGAACATGGACAGTGGAATATGAATGAATTAAATAAAGTGATACTGAGGGAATATGATCAGGAAACCAGACGCTAAAAGAAGCTGATCAATTTTGCCTTTTGATCACCAAAATAATATGATGTTCGATGTAGGGAGGACATGCAGGTTACGTCAGGAGGAAAGGCCTATTTGGACATGTGACCTATTCGGAACGTTATTTTTTTTGCTAACTGGAAAACCGCACGCTCTAGCGAGAACGCCTCGCAGTACAAAAAAACTCTCGGACGATGCACATGCGCTGCAACTTAAGTAGTTTTTGTAGGCCAGTTTGAGGCTGTTTTCCCCCTACAAGGGAACTGTTTCAAATCGTTCGTCTCAACTTCGATTACGCTACTGTAGAACGTTGTAAACAATGACAATGTTCGAATGATACAGAAAATAAATAACAATGTACACTAAATATGATCTATCTCGGAATCCATTCGGAATAGGGCACACGTCCATATGACCCTTTTTTTTTTTTTTTTTTTGTCGAGTCAGTAATATTATCACACCTCACAGCAGGTACCTTTCCTCCTGACTCATCCTATGTAATGGAGACTGTCTGTAGCAGGGAAAATATTTCTGAAAGAGGACTTTAACTTCCCATATAAATTGACGTGTGAGGATATTTTAACTGAAGATATTTCTCTGGGGTATTCTTTTATGGAATGACAAGAGGCTTAGCAGCGGTTTAGACAAGAGAATAGAAGCTTTTGAAATGTGATACTATAGAAGAATGCTTAAAATTACATGGGTAGAGCGCATAACTAATAAGGAGATACTGAATCGAATTGGAAAGAAAAGAAATTTATTATAGAACATCACTAAAAGAGTGGTGGGGGGGGGGGGGGGGGGGTTGTTGTGTATGAGGCGGAACTATGGGCCTCATGGAAAAAGTGTGACTCGGCTGAGTCACGCAATTTGACTCTGTCTTATCACAAGGGGAAGCCATTATTGCACGCGTTGATCACGTAGGTTGACGTGAAGATCAATGAACTATACCTGACGGGAGGTATCTTGAACATCTTAGGTGATTAGAAGTTAGTAGACGGGATTACAATTAAATACTTAACTTAAATTCAGCATCAGCGATGAACGTCGATCTTGACCTTGTACAATATTTACAAGTGCAGTTATAGAATGAACTGCGAATACTGCTATACAATTCTGATTGCTTCACACATATAGATCAATTGGCAATGCATAAACTGTATGTGGCGCCTGGCTAGGTCGTAGCTATTGACAGCTGAAGGCTATGCTAACTAGCGTCTCTGCAAATGAGATCTTTGAAGCTATAACAAGTAAACCATTCCTTTTTAACGTCGGCTGTAGAACTAGGCAGTGCGCTAGCTTGTCTCGTAAGACCAGCCGAGCGGCGGCGCTCGGTCTGCTGGCGTCGACAGTGGCGACTCACGGGTCCGATGTGTACTGACGGACCGCGGACGATTTGAAGCCCACAACCTAGCAAGTGTGGTGGATTGCGGTGACACCACAGGGGGATATCTTGATAGGCCACACTCTGAGGCATCAAGGACTAGTCAGTTTTGTACTGGAGGGGAAACCAAGAGAAGAATGGATGTGAGTTGCAGTAGTTATTTGGAGATGAAGAGGCTTGAATAGGATAGACTAGCGTGTAGCAATGCACCAAACCCATCTTCGGACATAACAAAAATATGTTAGTAGGTAGGTAGGCCGGCCGCTGTGACCGAGCGGTTCTAGGCGCTTCAGTCGAACCGCGCGACCGCTACGGTCGCAGGTTCCAATCCTGCCACGGGCATGGATGTGTGTGATGTCCTTGGGTTACTTAGGTTTAAGTAGTTCTAAGTATAGGGGACTGATGACCTCAGATGTTAAGTCCCATAGTGCTATTTAGTAGGTAGGTAAATCTAATTCCACAGAATAATGAGTTCAGATATTGTTCTATGTTTCCTGGCAGTTTGAGTAAGAATATAGTATCAGTGTATGAGATCGACAGTAAATTAATTTTTCTTCTTAAGTTAGATGTGAAGATTTCATCAGTCTAGATGAACATATTCAAATGTTAACATTTCAAGCGAAACAATATCAGGTCACCAATTGCACGCACAGTTAATCCTATTGTAAGTAGGCTGTTTAGGTTTTCTTATTGGTAACGCCACATAGCGCTCTGTATGAAAAATCACTGGCTGTGCTTTGCGCAGTCTGTGGCTAGTTTGCTTTGTTGTCTGCCATTGTAGTGTTGGGCAGCGGCAGCTGGATGCTAACAGCGCGTAGCGTTGCGCAGTTGGAGGTGAGCCGCCAGCAGTGGTGGACGTGGGTAGAGAGATGGCGGAGTTTTGAAATTTGTAAGAATTGGTGTCACGAACTGATTTTTGTCTTTTCTGTATTAAAATCTTTCATTTGCTAACTATGCCTGTCAGTAGTTAGTGCCTTCAGTAGTTTGAATATTTTATTTAGCTGGCAGTAGTGGTGCTCGCTGTATTGCAGTAGCTTGAGTAACGAAGATTTTTGTGAGGTAAGTGATTTGTGAAACGCATAGGTTAATGTTAGTCAGGGCCATTCTTTCGTAGGGATTTTTGAAAGTCAGATTGCGTTGCGCTAAAAACTATTGTGTTTCAGTTTAAGCACAGTCGAGTACAAATTTTTCTAAGGGGACGTTTCACTATTATTAAAATTAGGTTAAGCATCCCTGTTTTGGTCCCAAATTCCTTTCGCTACCCAATTCACTCGCAATTTCCGCCAAGTTTCGTCACGTTTCTAAACAGAATCGTATACGTCAAAGGACCAAACGAAGCGACTGGTTAGACTCCACGTGCGGCCGCAGAGAGAGAGAGAGAGAGAGAGAGAGAGAGAGAGAAAGAGAGAGAGAGCGGGGTGGGGAGTTGCGGAGGTTTGTGCGCCATCGTAAGCAGGCCGTAAAACACCCACTCGCTGCGCCGAGCGGAGCGCGTGACTCCCAAATAATAAAGCAACTGGCCGGCCTGCGGGCGGCAGATAAGGCGCATCCTCCAGCTGCAGACTCCAGACTCCAGCCGTGGCCCGCGTCCGCCATCGATCCGTCACCACGCGCCCGCGGGCCAGAATGGGCTCCCCGGCACGTGGCGCGCTTTCCTCATCTTCTGTGCCATTACCTCAGCTGCTCCCGCTGCTGCTTCTACTGCTGCTGCTCAGCCTCTGCAGCTAGGTCACCTCACCGAGCTACGACAGGAGACAGCGAAAACCACAGGTAGCGTCTGGGCAGGTTAAGGAGGCCGTCGGGCAGCGAGCAGTTTTCGTCCGAAATGGTTCAAATGGCTCTAAGCACTAAGGACTTAACATCTGAGTCCCCTGGACATAGAATTACCTACACCTAACTAACCTAAGGACATCACACGCATACATGCTCAACGCAGGATTCGAACCTGCGACCGTAGCAGCAGCAGCGCAGTTCCAGACTGAAGCGCCTAGAAGCGCTCGGCCACAGCGGCCAGCTTTTCGTCCAAAGAGGTGGCCAAGTTCATTCGTTTTGTAAGACGTGTATATTTCTATTGTCTATTGTCAAATCACAATTTATGAAAGATGTTTGTATTTTATTAATAGGATTAGGTGGGAATAATTAATATTTGTCATGTTGGACATAATTCTGGTAGCAAGGAATGTCTGCACCAAAGTCTTGTTGGCAAGAGAGACCGCAAATTGATATAATTTGAAAAAGGGCGGGAGAGACCGCGTATGGATACATTTTAAGAAAAGAGCAAGAAAGACCGCGCATTGATACATTTTGTAATGGTAGCAGGAATTGTCTGCACCACAAAGCATTGTTGGCAGGAGAGACCGCGCTTTAGCGTTCGTAGGAAGTCAGTAGTAAGCGAGATGTGAAGCGAGTTAGTAGCAGGTCTGAAGCGAGAGGTTGAGAGGAGCGGTGTGCCTGCCAGCCACCAGCTATGATTTACAAGAGATTGTAAACGGATGTAGAGAGACATCAACTAACTATTATCATAAGAGGAACTAATATTATTGAATTATTTTCTTTGCGAAACTCAAGACTACTGAAGGTATGTTTGCGCAATGCTAGTTGTAAGATTATTGTAAAAAGTCCCATTTGAACGTTTGTAAAATCATTTCATTACCAACAGTAAATATTTGAAGCGTTTTCAGAATATAATTAATTTTTGCCAGCAATGTTGCATTACTGATTATAATCCATCCCAAAAACCATCAGCATAAATCTTTGCAAAAATTTTATTTTTGTCAGGTAAAAGTGTAACTATGAATTACGTAACTTCAGTCAAATTAAAGAATAACGTCAGCTTTGGTAATAAATACAGCCACTTACTATCACAGCCCACCAGCAGCTAGTAGAGTATAGTAAAACAGAGTAAGTATATTCATGTCGCAGTTCGATGTAGCAGTCAGATGGCGCTCCAGTAACAGTAACAAAAGGTAAGGAACAGTTCTGGGTTATTGCAGACAACTGAGGGCTACACGACGACGACGACGACGACGACGACACATTCTATGTTTCGTCGAAATAATCAGAAAATCACTTTTAAAAAGCAGCAATTAAATTTGTATGCCAAAACTGAGAAAGAGAATAAATTTCAAAGAGGAGATTTCATTTGTTATTAAGCAAGAGATAGAAATCCTAAGGAAAGGTTTCATAGTTTATTGTAAAAGGGAAGGTTATCATTAACAAAAGAGGTATAGAGGAGACGGGAAGGTTTCAGTTCGATCGGAGGGGACGCCGATATTGTCCGCCACCTATCAGCCTGTCGGTGATGACGGAACCAAGGCTTACGCTGTGCAACCTGTCTCCAGCGTATTCACAGAAACTATTCGGTAAAAACGTACATTTTTGCTTTACTTATACATTGATATATCAGGTTCATGATGTGCGCATCATATCGCTAATAGTTTTAGTTATTGTGATATTCACACGGAAGTAAGGCACTGTGCGAAATTCGAAAAATCTTTCAATGAAAAACAGGGGTCGCTATAATTTTGCGTTTGGACATTACATAAATTGATGCTGCCTATGAACTTTAGCTACCATACTGAATTTTTCTTTAGACCTGGGTGGAGGTTTCTATATGTCAAGAACGTTGAGAAAATTGATCTGACATAGCACACTCATTTGAGGTTGTACCATGCCAGTGATAAAGCCAGAGTGAAGTATCTACAACATTCTTCATATTTCATAAGTGGTTTGAGATACTGAAATAAGATTTTGGCAAATGACAGCATGCAAGGAGTAGTATATTTTACCACAAACTTCATTGTTTACCGTATTATTCCACTAACTACAGACATTTTTGACGAAGGAATGTAATTTTAATGGCCATCGATAGCTACTGAAGCGAGAAATGTTATGGGTTTTGGAACGTCAGTGAATTCGTTATACGTATATTTTGTACTGAGTAGACATTTTCTCGTAAGATTGTATTGTATATTAACCGGGGACCTAGAAACGACGAAGAGGCTCCGTCCCCGCCGCAGCCGCAGTGGTCCACAACCCCACAACGACTACCGCAGTCCACTTCACCCCTCCGCCGCCCCACACCGAACCCAGGGTTATTGTGCGGTTCGGTCCCTGGTGGACCCCCCCCCCCCCCCCCCCCCCTCCCAGGAAACGTCTCACACCAGACGAGTGTAATCCCTCTGTTTGCGTGGTAGAGGAATGGTAGTGTACGCATACGTGGAGAACTTGCTTGCGCAGCAATCGCCGACATAGTGTAACTGAGGCGGAATAAAGGGTACCAGGCGCTCCTTCCCGCCTGGAAAGCAGTGCGTTAGACCGCGGGCTTTTGTCGTAAGATACTTACCTTACTTTTCCTCAGTTGCTCACTTTGAAAACTTAATAAACTACTGTTTCAGGATTCCCTGACAATTGGGTCTGCACAATATGTTAGTGAGGTGAGACACTGTAACCTTCGCTGTGTTTTGGCAAAAGAAGCATATTTTAGCATGGTAACAAGTGTAATGTGTAGGTTTTACTCGAAATTAGCCATACATGACGCTTCTCTGAAAGTTACAAGCCAGGTGAAAAAATCACTCCATTTTCGTAGGAACTCTTTTCAGATACTAACAAAAGAATAGGTGACAGATCTTCTTGAATGGTCACCATGTAAGTATGGGCATGGAGCGGCCCCACTTGGTATTTACAAAAAAATGCGCGTGCAGGCTTCAGTTTAGAATGGCACCCCCTTTTCAGCGCTCGGTGTTTTCCCTCTATAGCGTCTTCCCACAATCCCCACCACTACCGCTCTCTCCACGAGTGCCCAACCATCCAAGCATCTACCAGCCACAGTATTCTGTGTGGACTCTAGCGGGGTCCAGCTGCACAAAACAAGGGCTACAGCTCTTAAATTTAACTGTGACCATCAAACTTGGTATTAATACTCCTATACATACTCCCCCTTAAGTGCGACACATTTTTCGCAAAATGGATTAGTTGGAGGAGACCTTGATTCTAGTTCCACGTCGGTCATTACTTCGTAGTCATTTGGAAATAATAGTCATGATATTTTCGCCTCACTTCCGTATTCTCATAAGCCCACTGAAGCAAAATGTCTTACACGTAGTGAGGACAAAACATTCAGCTGTATTTATTACTTTTACTCATACAGCGCCTGGAAATAAATATGGAAACGTGCATGCTTGAAGTGTGGACACATGGACGCAAAGCGGTTAGCCTATACAGACGGGTGTAGTCCACTTAGTGGTTATGACAGTACAGAAAAAAATTGGGTCGTAATCTCTGTGACGCGTTTATGGAAAGACTGTTCGACGTGAATAAAAAACAACCAAAATACAGATGTGTGTGCAAATTAAGATACAACATACAACAATATCTGCACTTACGAACGTTACAGCCTGTATGTCAGAGCCACATGAATTTCAACGTGGATGATTGTTGATGCTGTTATGGTGGCTGCTTACATAACAAAGGTAGTTGTATCGAAGATTAATACCACGTACAGGAAAATTGGATAAATGTCATCCTCCAAGTAACAATGTAGACAAAAGTGTGTGCTGAGCGATCGTGATGCACGATCATTGAAAAGGATTGAAGATGACTAAAAGTAAGGAGGTGACAACTGCAAAAGTTATTGCACACCTGAATGTCCCACTGGCGAATCCTGTCACCACCAAACAAGCACGAAGGGGGCTACAGAAGCAAGGAACTGCAGGCCGAGTTGGAATTCCAAAACTACTCATCAGTAATGTAAATTCCCTAACAGGAAAACGTGGTGCTGAGGCCATAAAACCTGCACTGAGGAGGAATGGAAGTAAGTCATTTGGTCGCATGAGTCTCATTCACACTGTTACAGAATTCTGGCCGAGTTTACGTTCCAAGAGCGAAACATGACGGAGATTCGATGATGATTTGGGAAGCCATATAGTGGTACTCCGTGGACTCCGTGGGTAATCTGCGAGGTCATTACTGCCAAGGCTTTTTTGACTATTTTGGCTTGTCAGATCCATCCCATGGCACAATGTTTGTTCCCTACTGGTGATGCTGTGTTCCAAGACGACACGGCCCCTGTTCACACAGCCCGAGTCATCCAGAACCAGTTTTCTGGACATGAGGATCAGTTTTCGTATCTCCCCTGTCCACTAGTCACCAGATCTCAGTGTTATTGAATCTTTGTGACCTACTTAGCAACTAAGTATGCGTGGTTGCTATTCAGCTCTATCAACATTTCCTGAATTTGCCACTATTTTGTAGGAAGAATACTGTAAGATTCCTTTGAAAACTATACAGAAAGCGTACTTATCCTTTCCGAGAAGACTGGATGCATTTTCGAATGCCAGTGGGTTTCATATAGTATGTGGCATGGTAATGTGTTGTAATTGTGGTGTTTCCATATTTTCGCCCACCCCTTGTATTTGGAATGGGTTATACCAATGTACTGATGTTAAATTTATTCTGGAAACTGCCAAAGTATCAGACGTTATCTAACTCACCAAGAAGTTGTTCCATTGGGTTCATGTCCATACTTGGGTAAAATATTCCGGAGGTAAAGTAGTCCCCCATTCGGATCTCCGGGCGGGGACTACTCAGGAGGACGTTGTTATCAGGAGAAAGAAAACTGGCGTTCTACGGATCGGATCGTGGAATGTCAGATCCCTTAATCGGGCAGGTAGGTTAGAAAATTTAAAAATTGAAATGGATAGGTTAAAGTTAGATATAGTGTGAATTAGTGAAGTTCGGTGGCAGGAGGAACAAGACTTCTGGTCAGGTGAATACAGCGTTATAAATACAAAGTCAAATAGGGGTAATGCAGGAGTAGGTTTAATAACGAATAGGAAAATAGGAATGCGGGTAAGCTACTACAAACAGCATAGCGAATGCATTATTGTGGCCAAGATAGATACGAAGCCAACACCTACCACAGTAGCACAGTTTTATTTGCCAACTAGCTCCGAAGATGACGAAGAGACTGATGAAATGTATGGTGAGATAAAAGAGATTATTCAGATAGTGAAGGGAGACGAAAATTTAATAGTCATGGGTGACTGGAACTCGATAGTAAGAAAAGGAAGAGAAGGAAACGTAGTAGGTGAATATGGAATGGGAGTAAGGAATGAAAGAGGAAGCCACCTGGTAGAATTTTGCACAGAGCATAACTTAATCATAGCTAACACTTGGTTCAAGAATCATAAAAGAAGGTTGTATACATGGAAGAAGCCTGGAGATACTGGAAGGTCTCAGATTACATAATGGTAGGACAGAGATTCAGAAACCAGGTTTTAAATTGTAGGTCATTTCCAGGGGCAGATGTGGACTCTGTCCACAATCTATTAGTTATGAATTGTAGATTAAAACTAAAGAAGCTGCAAAAGGTGGGAATTTGAGGAGATGGGATCTGGATAAACTGAAAGAACAAGACGTAGAGAGCTTCAGGGAGAGCAATAGGGAACGATTGACAAGAATGGGGGAAACAAATACAGTAGAAGAAGAATGGGTAGCTTTGAGACATGAAACAGTGAAGGTAGCAGAGGATCAAGTAGGTGAATAGACGAGGGCGAATAGAAATCCTTGGGTAACAGAGATATTGAATTTAATTGATGTAGAGGGAAAATATAAAAATGCAGTAAATGAAGCAGGCAAAAAGAAATATAAACGCCTCAAAAATGATATCGACAGGAAGTGCAAATTGGCAAAGCATGGACGGCTAGAGGACAAACGTAAGGATGTAGAGATACATATCACTAGGGGGAGGATAGATACTGCTTACAGGAAAGTTAAAGAGACCTTTGGAGAAAAGAGAACCACTTGCACGAATATCAAGAGCTCAGATGGAAACCCAGTTCTAAGCAAAGACAGAAAAGCAGAAAAGTGTAAGGAGTATATAGTTGATCTATACAAGGGCGATATTCTTGAGGACAATATTATGGAAACTGAAGAGGATGTAGATGAAGATGAAGTGGGAGATACGATACTGCGTGAAGAGTTTGACAGAGCACTGAAAGACCTTAGCCGAAACAAGGCCCCGGGAGTAGACAACATTCCATTAGAACTATTGACTGCTTGGGAGACCCAATACTGACAAAACTCTACCATCTACTGAGCAAGATGTATGAGACAGGCGAAATACCCTCAGAATTCAAGAAGAATATAATAATTTCAATCCCAAAGAAAACAGGTGTTGACTGATGTGAAAATTATCAAACTATCAGTTTAATAAGCCACGCCTGCAAAATACTAACACAAATTCTTTACAAAATGGAAAAATTAGTAGAAGCCGACCTCGAGGAAGATCAGTTTGGATTCCGTAGAAATGTTGGAACACGTGAGGCAATACTGACCCTACGATTTATCTTAGAAAATAGATTAAGGAAAGGCAAACCTACGTTTCTAGAATTTGTAGACTTAGACAAAGCTTTTGACAATGTTGACTGGAATACTCTCTTTCAAATTCTGAAGGTGGCAGGGAGCGAAAGATTGTTTACAATTTGTACAGAAACCAGATGGCAGTTATGAGTCGAGGGGCATGAGGGCGAAACAGTGGTTGGGAAGGAATGGGACAGGGTTGTAGCCTATCCCCGATGTTATTCAATCTGTGTATTGAGCAAGCAGTAAAGGAAACAAAAGAAAAATTCGGAGTAGGAATTGAAATCCGTCGAGAAGATATAAAAACTTTGAGGTTCGCCGATGACATTGTAATTCTGTCAGAGACAGCAAAGGACCTGGAAGAGCAGCTGAATGAAATGGACAGTGTCTTGAAAGGAGGATATAAGATGAACATCAACAAAAGGAAACGCGGGTAATGGAATGTAGTCGAATTAAATCGGGTGATGCTGCGGGAGTTGCATTAGGAGATGAGACGCTTAAAGTAGTAAATGAGTTTTGGTATTTGGCGAGTAAAATAATTGATGATGGTCGAAGTAGAGAGGATATAAAATGTATACTGGCAATGGCTAAGAAAGCGTTCCTGAAGGAGAGATATTTGTTAACATCGAGTATAGATTTAAGTGTCAGGAAGTCGTTTCTGAATGTATTTGTATGGAGTGTAGCCAGGTATGGAAGTGAAAAGTGGACGATAAATAGTTTAGACAGGAAGAGAATAGGAGCTTTCGATATGTTGTGCTACAGAAGAATGCTGAAGATTAGACGGGTACATCACATACCTAATGAGGAGGTACTGAACAGAATTGGAGGGAAGAGAAATTTGTGGCACAACTTGACTAGAAGAAGCAATCGGTTGGTAGGACATGTTCTGGGGCATCAAGGAATCACAAATTTAGTATTGGAGGACAGCGTGGAGGGTAAAAATCGTAGAGGGAGACCAAGAGATGAAAACACTAAACAGATTCAGAAGGATATAGGTTGTGATAGGTACTGGGAGATGAAGAAGCTTGCACAGGATAGAGTAGCATGGAGAGCTGCATCAAACCAGTCGCTGGACTGAAGATAACAACAACAACAACCAGTCGATTTCACGAATATTGTTCTGCACAGACCATTGCCTCACGAACGCTGCTTTATGAGAAGGTACATTGTCACATTGAAACGATCAATGTATTCCAACGTTGCTCTACTTTTCGCAGAACACAGTACCGTAAAGTATGTTCATATCCTTTCGCATTTTCTTAAGCGCAATATGAGGACCGCATCCTAACCATGAAAAACTCCATATACTTCATTGTTGCTGCTATGCATGATGGTACGTAATTTTCTTCAGGCGTTAGCCAAACCCAAACCCATGCATTGGGTTGCAACACTGTATAGCGTGATTCATCGCTCCAACTCACTCTCACTAGTCTTCCACCATCCTGCGACGTCGCTCTTTTCGCACTGGCCATAGAAATGTGTGGTTTCCAAGGCATTTCTCGACCATTCTACCCATTCTTTTTGTGTTAGCTTCCATCATCGGGAAATAACTGACTAGGATAGGAATAAGATACACTGGTATGCAGGAAACTAAGCATTAAAACAATAAAATAAAATGACATGACCGTATGGCATCAGACGGGAAGTCCGGCGGCCAAGTGCAAGTCTTATTGAGTGCGACCTGCGTGTTGACAATGGGGATGAAATGACGATGACAGCACAACACCCAGTCCCTGAAACGAGAAAATCTCCCTCTCCAACCGGGAATCGAACCCGGGGCCCCGTGCGTGGCAGTCCAAGGCGCTGACCACTCAGCTAATGGGGTGGACTATTAAAACAGTGATATTATAAAGAATCTTTATTCTTGAAGTTAGGAGAGAAACATCAGACCGAGCACTCATCACTTACGTCATCTACTTAACATGTTAAATTACAGTCTTCATTTATGACTGATAAGGTGGATAGTATCAAACACACAGTATCAAAATATACAAGATATAGGAATATAATTGTAAAGGTTGTAAGTAAAATAAATGTAAGGTGTAATGACGATTATATTGTGGAACAAGTTTGTGGAGATGGGTACGTTTATTGGAATTGAAGTAAGGGGGTGGCTGACCGGTTCATTGCATAATGTAAAGCTAAAGAATGGAGGTGTACTCAGATATAACTGATCATTTAGAATTAGGTTGGGGTTTTGTGCTAAATGTCGATTTCCTTCAAATGCTTCTAATCGGCTTTCTTCCATTGTTAGCTATACTTAGCACTCTTACGTTTACTTTCCGTTTATGATTTACCTTCAGCAGATGCTCAGTAAAAGTGGATTCCTGTAATCTCCAGCTGAGTTCGTGATTAGCCATTCTAGCTGTTATAGCTCTGCCTGTTTGACCAATACACAGCTTGTGACGGTCAATTCAATGGAAGTAGATTTGTGAACA
Organism: Schistocerca gregaria; assembly: GCF_023897955.1. Lineage (NCBI taxonomy): Eukaryota > Metazoa > Arthropoda > Insecta > Orthoptera > Acrididae > Schistocerca > Schistocerca gregaria. Next base: position 837,745,894 of record NC_064922.1, read on the forward strand.
TCTCTGTAAACATGTTTTATGCTCGCTGTTGAATAAGGTCTAGGCTGTGGTGCTTCCGTACATATTACTAAATTAAAGTCGCATGGCACGTTTTTGTTGCCTGTATGTGAAGAATAATCTCAGAAACTATTGTTGGGATTTTGATATTGTTTTCAGAAAAAGATGGACTGATCCACAAAGACGTTTTGTGTATACAGTTTATTATTGCTACTCCAACAAGTCGTCCGGTCGTACATACTTCGTGCTACCAATGCGAAGCCGGGACAAGTCTTAAGAATTGTACAAAACGGAGACGCAAGATTTCAGAGTTTTAGCTTATTTGTTGGATGACTTTCCTAAACATGGGATCCTGCAACAGCTGATTTTAGTTGTGGCTGTTAGTGCAGAGGTGGCTTAAGGGTGGGGTGACGTTTTTCTTCCCCGTACAGTTACACGTTTCAGAGACAACGCATACGAGTGCGTGCGGCAGTTCATTCCACAAGTGGTAGAATGCAGGGTTACAGAGGTCGTAGCTCACCTGTTGCTGCAGTCTGGTCTGGAAGGGAATCACGCAATCAAGTTCCGGTGCTGGTGGAGGTCACGCGGAACGAACTGTGAAACTACAGACACTGAGAGCAGACACTCCGGAATAGAAAATCTACTAAAATCGCCCGCAAAGGCAACTCTACCTGGCGGAACAATATTAGTTGGAGGCGACTTTAACCTGCCGTCTATGGATTCATTGCAAGGCGTACAGACAGTCTTGTAAAGTCCTTTTGAACACGTTTCCCGAAAACTGTCTTGAACAGCTAGACCGGCAGCTCACACGCCGTGGACATACTTTAGACCTCGCAGCAACAAAGAGGCCTGATTTAACCGACGGCGTCTTTACAGAGACTGGTAGATTGCTGACGATGACGTCATCAAAGCAACTTTGGTTACTAAAATTAATAAATCAGTCAAGAAGGCTAGGAGAGTATTTCTGCTACAAAAAGAAGACAATTTAGACAATGAACTGACATCATTTAGTTCTAGTACGGCAGATGCACAAAAATTATGGGCAAAGTTTAAACGGATTGTAAATAATACTCTGGAGAAGTGCTTCCTGTGAAAATGGGTTAAGGACAGAAAAGGCGCACCATAGTTTAACGACGAAGTTCGATAATGGTGAGGAAACAAAGGCTGTTCCACTTTTGGTTCAAACGAGAACGCGCAAATGACGACAGACAAAAGTTAAGACATTCGTGCGTCTGTAAAAATATTGATGTTCGGAGCTTACAACAACTGCCACCGTCACACCTTAGCAAAAGATCAGGCAGAGACCCCGACAAAATTCTGGAGGTACGTAAAGTCTCTAAGTTGGTTTAAGGCGTCTATCCAGTCACTCGTTGATAAGTCTGATGTGGCAGTAGCACATAGAAAAACTAAAGCCCAAGTTTTCAACTTCGCATTTAAGAAATCGTTCACGTTGGAGAATCGTATAAACTGACAGACGTTAGACCATCGCGCATAAAACCATATGGAGGACATAGTAAATAGCATCTCTAGTGCATAGAAACGACTGAAAGAGTTGAAAGCAAATAAGTCGCCAGGTGCTGATGGAATCCCAATTCGGCTTTACAATGAGTACTCTACAGCATTGGCCCCTTATTTAGGTTGCATTGACCGAGAATCTCTCACACAGCCAAAGTCCCAAGACTAGGAAAATAGCAGGTGACTCCTGTATATAAAAACGGTAAAAGTATTGACACGAAAAATTGAAGAGCAATATCTTTAACATCGGTTTTCTCCAGAATCATTGAACATATTGTCACTTCAACTACAATAAATTTCCTTCAGACAGGAAAGCTTCCGTCAACAAATCACCAAGGTTTTAGAAAGCTCCACTCGTACAAAACTCAGCTTGCCTTTTTCGTGCATAAGATCCTGCGAACCGTGGGTGAAGGGCAACAGGCGGTTTCTGTTATCGGATATATGACTCGCTCGAAGACTTCTTAAGTAATAAAATCAGTTTTGTTTTTCGACGGCGAATGTTCATCAGAGACAAGGGTATCATCAGAGTATCCCAGCCAAATGTGATAAGACGCTGTTCTTTTCTGTGTGCATAAATGACCTGCTGGGCTGGATAAGCACTAGTCTGCGGCTGTTTACCGATGATGCTGTGGTGTACGATAAGATGTCGCCGATGAGTGATTGTAGGAGGGTAGAAAATGACTCAGACAAAATTTCTAGGTGGTGTAATGAATGGCCTCAGCTCTAAATGTAGAATAATGTAAGTTACTGCAAATTAGTAGGAAAAGCAAACCTACAATTTCGAATAAAGCATTAGCAGTGACCTGCTTGACACAGTCACGTCAATTAAATATCTAGGAGTAATGCTGCAGAACAGAATGAAATGGAATGTGCAGGTGAGAACTGTAGTATGAAAGAAGAATGGTCAACTTCAGTTTACTGGGAGAATTTTAGGAAAGTGTGGTTCATTTGTAAAGGAGATCGCATATAGGATACAAGTGCGATCCATTGCTGAATACCGTTAGTGTTTAAGGTTCCGCACCAGATCGTGTTGAAGGAAGACATGGAAGCGATTCACAGGCTGGCTGCTAAATTTATTACCACAAGAACTGAACAACATGCAAGTATGTTGAGGATGTTTCGTGAACCTAACAGGAAGTACTGAAGGAGAGTGAACCGACATTTTAGGCTGGCTCAGAGTGACTCCACTGCCGCAAATGTACGTTTCTCGTACGGACCATGATGATTAGAGAGATTAAGGCTCGTACAGAGCTATATAGACTGCCGTTTTTCCCTCGCGCTGTTAGAGTGGAACAGAAAAGGAAATTACTAGTAGTGGTACAGGGTATCCTCCGCCATGCACCGTACGGTGGTTTGCGGTGTATATATGTAGACGTAGACGTAGATGTTGATGTTGACACCTGTACGATTCTCCTAATAGCAGTTAGTCATTGTTCGCTGGAGCGACGCAGGATTTCACTCGATTGGAAAATGTCTCCTTCTCGTTTTCAGGAATGTCGAACATATAACGATAGGCCTACATCGCTGATGCCAGTCACTTCAGGAAATATGGAACACATTTTTTATGCACGTACTACAGCCTCATTAGAGACACAAAATTGCTTCTATCGGACTAGAGATAAATTCGTTAAGCAGTGGTGTTGTGAAACTCTGTTTCTTTCGTTTGGCTGTAATATTCCGACTGCGTAAGTAGCAACACCAACGCCCGGCCGTCTTCTTTGACTGTCGGGAGACATTATACACTCCTGGAAATTGAAATAAGAACACCGTGAATTCATTGTCCCATTAAGGGGAAACTTTATTGACACATTCCTGGGGTCAGATACATCACATGATCACACTGACAGAACCACAGGCACATAGACACAGGCAACAGAGCATGCACAATGTTGGCACTAGTACAGTGTATATCCACCTTTCGCAGCAATGCAGGCTGCGGTTCTCCCATGGAGACGATCGTAGAAATGCTGGATGTAGTCCTGTGGAACGGCTTGCCATGCCATTTCCACCTGGCGCCTCAGTTGGACCAGCGTTCGTGCTGGACGTGCAGACCGCGTGAGACGACGCTTCATCCAGTCCCAAACATGTTCAATGGGGGACAGATCCTGAGATCTTGCTGGCCAGGGTAGTTGACTTACACCTTCTAGAGCACGTTGGGTGGCACGGAATACATGCGGACGTGCATTGTCCTGTTGGAACAGCAAGTTCCCTTGCCGGTCTAGGAGTGGTAGAAAGATGGGTTCGATGACGGTTTGGATGTACCGTGCACTATTCAGTGTCCCCTCGACGATCACCAGAGGTGTACGGCCAGTGTAGGAGATCGCTCCCCACACCATGATGCCGGGTGTTGGCCCTGTGTGCCTCGGTCGTATGCAGTCCTGATTGTGGCGCTCACCTGCACGGCGCCAAACACGCATAAGACCATCATTGGCACCAAGGCAGAAGCGACTCTCTTCGCTGAAGACGACACGTCTCCATTCGTCCCTCCATTCACACCTGTCGCGACCCCACTGGAGGCGGGCTGCACGATGTTGGGGCGTGAGCGGAAGACGGCCTAACGGTGTGCGGGACCGTAGCCCAGCTTCATGGAGACGGTTGCGAATGGTCCTCGCCGATACCCCAGGAGCAACAGTGTCCCTAATTTGCTGGGAAATGGCGGTGCGGTCCCCTACAGCACTGCATAGGATCCAACGGTCTTGGCGTGCATCCGTGCGTCGCTGAGGTCCGGTCCCAGGTCGACGGGCACGTGCACCTTCCGCCGACCACTGGCGACAACATCGATGTACTGTGGAGACCTGACGCCCCACGTGTTGAGCAATTCGGTGGTACGTCCACCCGGCCTCCCGCATGCCCACTATACGCCCTCGCTCAAAGTCCGTCAACTGCACATACGGTTCACGTCCACGCTGTCGCGGCATGCTACCAGTGTTAAAGACAGCGATGGAGCTCCGTATGCCACGGCAAACTGGCTGACACTGACGGCGGCGGTGTAGAAATGCTGCGCAGCTAGCGCCATTCGACAGCCAACACTGCGGTTCCTGGTGTGTCCGCTATGCCGTGCGTGTGATTATTGCTTGTACAGCCCTCTCGCAGTGTCCGGAGCAAGTATGGTGGGTCTGACACACCGGTGTCAATGTGTTCTTTTTTCCATTTCCAGGAGTGTATATAGCACAACAGACTTACCTAAGACACACAATATGGGATGTCTGACCAGCTTGAAAAGTGTGTAGATGATCTGACATAGATACAAACAGCAGATCGTTCTTGACAGGAAGAAATGGGTTGATTTAATACCTAATTGTAGTTAAGGGCCATTACTCTTCACGGTACACAAGACGAGGCAGTCCATTCAGAATATATCCAGAAAGAGAAAGAATAATGACATGCTGTTTTCACACACTTACAGCGAACAATGTGACAAATTTTCTGACGTGCTAATGTAGTTTTAAACGTTTATACTTCCGAATTATAACACTGAAAGTTTATTTTATTAATAAAATTATATATTTTTATCTGTTGCATCTGAAGGAGCTTTCGAAGTGAATTTGAAACAACACAACACGTGGGAAACTTGATGAAACAGTACTAAGATAAAGCATCACTAAACACAGCCTCCCCCGCTCTACCCCCCATCAGGAAAAGAAGTCCTAGAAATGCCTGTCCTACTGCATCAAATACTGTGTGATTTTAATGAAAGTGCAGCTACTCACAGAGTACATTGTAGGCTGTAATAATCTTATGGTAACAAAACTTGGAAGATATACTGATGTGTCAATGCGGAACCCACTAATGAAGGAAAAAGGTATTTCCAATTTTGGCCACCAGTTGCAAATCTGACCTTGTGAGTGCAAGAGAAACATATATAAATATTTCCATATGTATAGGTTTAGGAACTGGGCATGGGCAGAAAAGGCGAAAAAAGTGAGGAAGGCATGATGGTTTTATTATTAACCACCACTTATACAGTTTTTCAATATGAGCATCGGAGATGCCAACGAGGTGCTGTAGAGCTCCAAATTTTCACCTGGTGGCCAAAATTGGATCAATTTTTTTTTCATCGTGAATCGGTTACGTATTAACCCCTGAGCATAACTACCAAGTTTCATTTCCATACGATAATTACAGCCCACACTGGACCTCCTGGGTAGCTACACTTAAATTATAGCTACCTTCCATAATCAAACACGCAACTCAAGTACCACTGCCTACCAATCTTCGTTCTGTTGTTCTAACTTCCTCTTGAAGCTATCTGATTTTCACAGTGCACCTTAAACTATAGTAGAAAGAAAGGATATGGTTTAAGTTTCCTACGAATTTCGTCAAACCGATACAGTAGTGGGGCTGCTCTATACCGAAAGATATCCTAATCATGCCAAGCCCTAACGATCTGTCTTTGCAAACAGTATAAGGAAATTCCAAAAAACTGCAAGTATAAAAAATAAAATACAACGAAAAATAGCAACTGATGAATGAAATGCAACTAAAATTTTAGCAGCAGTAATGAAGATTCCACACGTCATTACCACGAAACTTGAATGTGCAAGCGTTCTACGAATACTACATTCCACTGCATTTCATTGTTTCCACATTTTTCTCCATCATCAGCTTCATGGTAATGACTTTAAACATCACACACAATTCTTGCAAAATGGCTTGGAGATTCTGTGCAAGTTTTCGCTTACGGATGAAGCCTCATTTACAAATCATTGGTAAATTAATTCTAGCAATACTTACTACTACTCAGTGGAATGTCCTCTCCGACCGAAAGTAGTGGATAAGCTCTTGGCCTGTCAATATGTGGTGCGGACTTTTGAAGAATCGCATCGTTCTACCCTCTTTTATTGGACACAGCACTTTTGTTGGTTAACTCCGTCGTGTGGAAAACGCAAAATGTCCCACACGCTCATGACTTCTTGCGTAGTTAGCAGTGTAGTCATACAGATTTTGGATGTCTCCGTAAGTTATTCCGTTTGTAGCGCAAAGTCTTCCGTAAATGGTTCAAAAATGGTTGCCTTATAAAGCATTTTTCACCATCAGAAAGAACGAAATTAGTAGATCTCAAAACGGGAAGTGTGGAAGTAACCGCTTCCGGATATGTAAAACCTCTAAATCACTTACGAAAGATTGAGTACTATAAACAGAATAAACTTAGAGACATCCAAAGCCTATATGACTACACCGCTAGCTACACAAAGCTTGACTAGGTATGCCAGAAGTAAGGTATATCTTGGTCCAAAAACCTCATGTAACTCATGGCGACACCTCACTTGTATTTCTTTTTCAGCAATATTCCGTTTGCTAACAGTCGTTCAAAGCTCTGAATGGGAAGCTGTATCGATTATGCGGCTGTCACCTGTCTAGACACCGTTCCTGATACAGACGAAGTGCAGGTTGCATTAAACCAATCTGTAGAGGCAGATGAATCACCCTGTTCGAAGGAACATTGGGTTTAACGTCCCGTCGACATCGAGTTCATGAGAGACGCAGTAAAAGCTCGGATTGTGTCAAGGATGGGGAAGGAAATCGCCCGTGCTCTTTCAATGGAACCCTCCCCGCACTTGCATGGAGTGACTCAGGGAGATCACGGAAAACCTAAGTCGGGATGTCCGGACGCAGGCTTGAACCGTTGTCCTCCCGAACTGAAACAAGTGTGCTAACCACCGCGCCACCTCGCTCGGTTCACCTTGTATGTGGAGACTATTAAAACACTACGCCTAGATAAGTGACTGCTGTAGACGTTAAATACCACACGACACGGACCTTTGCCGCGATAAATTCAGATGAAATTTAGCTTGCAACATTGTCTGTTTGGAGTCGGTTTGTAGAATGTATGACTGGATAAGGTCAATATTTTCAGCATTTGATACGCCATAAGAATGAAGACACGATTTGTACCCCAGTCACGTATTTACTTACGTTCCTCACACTAAAATGGCTATGAGCGCTAGAACTCAGAACTACTTAAACCTAACTAATGTAACGATATCACACACATCCATGCCCGAGGCAGGATTCGAACCTGCGATCGTAGCGATCGCACGGTTCCAGACTGAAGCGCCTAGAACCACTCGGCCCACTTCGACGCACTATATAGTTGCAGATAACTACGAACTGACAAAACTGGGCCTTGTAGGGATATTCAAAGTAATTACCTCGAAAACTATTAATACAAAATATTTCTGTCGTTACTGCAATCACATTATATTCGGAACTTCCACAATTATAACACCAAAAGCTGGTAGCGATGCTTCACATAATTAAATTCAACTTTGTGCGACTAGTCAATATATTTCGTTAAAGTACACACGCCTCCAACGTTAACTGTACTTCCGACTTCACTCTTCAAGAAACGTAATGAAAAATCTTTCCTTGCACAATTCATGGGTTACGTATCAGAATTATTGTTGATGGCGTTTCTGCCCTTTTCATTTCTATTACACTTCAACCCTCCAGTCAGGCAACTGCTGTTCAACTGCTGCTACTTAAGCTTTCGATAGCATGGAACACTCTCTACCACTCGATATTTCTAGGCTAACCGATCTCGTCCGTCATCTGGTGCTGCGCTCCAGTGGCGAAAATGAGACTCATTCGGATGCGTTTCACAAACTTACATTTCTGTTTCCGGCTGCTATACTTCATTTTGTGTTTGAACCGCATTGTAGCTAATGATTAACATAAACTGGACTGCGTTGCAACTACTAATTGGTGGACAAGTACTGGTGGTCATAGGACCCTGGGCGCCGCGTGGCTGGTCCGGGCCGAGCAAGCCGTACGGCCCTGCCCACATAATGAGGCAGTCCACGTGGCCGGAAATCCCCAGGGTAAGGAATCTGGACGGTGGTTGCTCGCTTAGCTGGAGAATAGACGATGCACCAGAAATGGTGCAGTGTCAGTCAAAAATATGACTACGTGCAACTCTTACAAATTCTGTAACAAATTACAGTTACATAATAAAGCATATATAAATACACTGACAATCCCAGAAAAATGAGAGGCATCCATTGAAACAATAATATTTTCAGTATCATTGAAGCTGCAAAAGTTAATAGTTTACAGTGCCTAAATATTGTCCCAATAAACTTAGAAGTAACAACTTTTATGCGCTTCATGTAATTTCTAGAAACCATATCTCACATAATAGCATTGCACTGTACCTATCATCCCTGAAAGCCACATAACTGTAACTATTTTATGCATTGATTTATTACATTTTTGTATCTTTCTCATTATCCAGTTATTTGTTAGGACGTTGTATCTTCAACAGAAACACAGCACCTGCATGCAGTACGAATAACTCATATCATATCACACTTGTTTAATTATTTACTGAATATTTTGCTATTTTGTGACTAACTTTATTTAAACGCTGATTAAAATTGCTGTTAAGAACTGTGCTAATTTAAATGTGTTCAGTCGCATGTGTTGGCTGACAACACCATTGAAAGGAGTTCCAAAAGACTGCTTCTGTCAAGTACTCATAAATAATTGTTTAAGCATTAATTTATAGAGTTTGTTGCCATTTAACGTGAGTACCATTGGGCAATAATTCTACCTCACTTAGTGGTGAATATTCACTTATTTATCTTTATTTTGAATGGTCTGGGTGTTACAGAATGTTTATAACATTTCTTTTACTAAATAATTTTGTACTATGTTAGTTTAGGGTAGAAAGAGGTCAACTTGAATCAAAATCATGTCTGTCGAACGTAAGAACGATGAAATTTTGTTAGGGATAGCCTCCAATCAACGATAGTTAGGCAGTAGCGAAACACTGCTAGAGTCAAGTGGAGAGGGACACTTTTTGAGTAGTCCACTCAAGGGAGCGATTTTTGACACTTTAACGCGAGTGCTTGAAGAAGGCAAACCTACCTGTGGTATAGCGAGGTATTCATTTGTGTAAGTGATAGAATCTGGGAGGCGGACGGCTGCCAAACAGCATTAGCTTTAAAATATAATGCATTGAGATCTTGAAGATACTTCCACGTTTTATCGGGAAGAGGGCAGGCCTGCCTGAGGTAATGTCTGTTATTTGATCATGTCGGTGATAGTTTTCAGGTGGTGTACAGGTACTACAATACTTTAACTTTTGATGGGACACCAACTTCCACGAGATCTGGATGTGTTCCACTGCAGAACTCTAAAAGTTTGATTGTTAAGGCTTTGCTGGCCACTTGTTGACAAACTGCCTGTTGACTTCTGCCTCAGGTTCTTCGGCCGACGTTCGTCTGATGACTACGTTTCGCCAGCACACGTGGCTGACATTATCAAAGCTTCACCCTCCATTGCTGTTGGTGAACTGCGGCCGAGGTCGCTGCCGCAGACTGTATGTATCTGTTGTGTTGCAATGACTGGGCGATCAGTCAACACCAGGATCAAAGAACACAAGCACCATTGCAGACTGGCACAGGTGGAGAAATCGGCCGTGGCAGAGCACGCGTTGTGTGAGACCGACCACTTAGTAAAATTCGCAAACACGGAAGTTCTGGCTGTTACGAAGAACTATCACGCCTGCTTGTTCAGAGGAGCTGTAGAAATACATCATCATCATCATTTAAGACTGATTATGCCTTTCAGCGTTCAGTCTGGAGCAAAGCTCCCTTATAAAATTCCTCCATGATCCCCTATTCAGTGCTAACATTGGTGCCTCTTCTGATGTTAAACCTATTACTTCAAAATCATTCTTAACCGAATCCAGGTACCTTCTCCTTGGTCTGCCCCGACTCCTCCTACCCTCTACTGCTAAACCCATGAGTATCTTGGGTAACCTTGCTTCTGCCATGCGTGTAACATGACCCCACCATCTAAGCCTGTTCGCCCTGACTGCTACATCTATAGAGTTCATTCCCAGTTTTTCTTTGATTTCCTCATTGTGGACACCCTCCTGCCATTCTTCCCATCTTCTAGTACCTGCAATCATCCTAGTTACTTTCATATCCGTAACCTCAACCTTGTTGATAAGGTAACATCAATCCAGCCAGCTTTCGCTCCCATACAACAAAGTTGGTCGAAAGATTGAACGGTGCACAGATAACTTAGTCTTGGTACTGACTTCCTTCTTACACAAGAGAATAGATCGTAGCTGAGCGCTCACTGCATTAGCTTTGCTATACCTAGCTTCCAGATCTTTCACTATGTTGCCATCCTGTGAGAATATGCATCCTAAGTACTTGAAACCGTCCACCTGCTCTAACTTTGTTCCTCCTATTTGGCACTCAATCCGTTTATATTTCTTTCCCACTAACATTACTTTCGTTTTGGAGATGCTAATTTTCATACCATAGTCCTCACATTTCTGACCTAGCTTTGAAATATTACTTTGCAAACTTTCAATCGAATCTGCCATCACAACTAAGTCATCCACATATGCAAGACTGCTTATTTTGTGTTCACATATCTTAATCTCACCCAGCCAGTCTATTTTTTGAACATATGATCCATAAATAATATGAACAACAGTGGAGACAGGTTGCAGCCTTGTCTTACCCCTGCAACTACTCTGAAACATGAACTCAATTTACCGTCAACTCCAACTGCTGCCTGACTATCCATGTAAAGACCTTTAATTGCTTGCAAAAGTTTGCCTCCTATTCCATATTCCGTAGAACAGACTATAACTTCCTCCTAGGAACCCGGTAATATGCCTTTTCTAGATCTATAAAGCACAGATACAATTCCCTGTTCCACTCATAACACTTCTCCATTATTTGCCGTAAGCTAAAGATCTGGTCCTGACAACCTCTAAGAGGCCTAAACCCACACTGAATTTCATCCAATTGGTCCTCAACTAATACTCGCACTTTCCTTTCAACAATACCTGAGCACATTTTACCCACAACGCTGAATAAAGAGATACCTCTGTAGTTGTTACAATCTTTTCTGTTTCCATGTTCAAAGATTGGTGTGATTAGTGCTTTTGTCCAGTCTGATGGAACCTGTCCCGACTCCCAGGCCATTTCAATTATCCTGTGTAGCCATTTAAGACCTGACATTCCACTGTATTTGATGAGTTCCGACTTAATTTCATCCACCCCAGCTGCTTTATTGCACTGCAATCTATTGACCATTTTCTCCACTTCCTCAAATGTGATGCTATTTCCATCGTCATTCCTATCCCATTCTACCTCGAAATCTGAAACATTACTGGTCGTATTTTCACCTACATTGAGCAACTCTTCAAAATATTCCCTACATCTGCCCAAGGCATCCACAGGATTCACCACCAGTTTTCCTGACTTGTCCAAAATACTTGTCATTTCCTTCTTATCTCCCTTTCGAAGACTGCTAATTACACTTCAGAATGGTTTACCAGCAGCTTGACCTATAGTCTCCAACCTGTTTCCAAAGTCTTCCCAAGATTTGTTCTTGGATGCTGCAATTATCTGTTTGGCTTTGTTTCTTTCTTCATCATAACTTTCTCTGTCTACCTGAGTTCTAGTATGTAGCCATTTTTGATACGCCTTCTTTTTCCTTTTACAGGCTGCCTTGACTGTGTCATTCCACCAAGCTGTTTGCTTCATCCTACTTTTACACACTACTGTTCCAAGACATTCTTTAGCCACTTCTAGTACTGTGTCCCTGTACCTTGTCCATTCATTTTCCAATGACTGTAATTGACTACATTCAACTAACTGGTACCTTTCTGAGATCGCTATTATGTACTTGTGCCTCATTTCCTTATCCTGAAGTTTCTCCACTCTTATACTCCTACATATCGATCTAACCTCCTGCACTTTCGGCCTCACAATCCCAATTTCACTGCAGATTAAATAATGATCAGTGTCATCAAAGAATCCACTGAATACACGTGTGTCCCTCACAGCCTTCCTGAATTCCTGATCTGTTACTATATAGTCAATGACAGATCTGGTTCCCCTGCCTTCCCAAGTATACCAGTGAATGTTCTTATGTTTAAAAAAAGGAGTTTGTGATTACTAAGCCCATACTGGCACAGAAATCCAAGAGTTGTTTCCCGTTCCTCTCCAAATTTACCCATAACCCTTTCATACCCTACTGTTCGATTTCCAATCCTGGCGTTAAAATCACCCATGAGCAGAACACTGTCCTTGTCCTTTATTCTAACAACTACATCACTGAGTGCCTCATAAAAACTATCCATCTTATCTTGATCAGTCCCTTCACAATGCGAATATACTGACATAATCCTAATTTTCTTGCTAGACACTGTCAAGTCTATCCACATCAGTCGTTCGTTTACATACCTTATTGCAACTACGCTGGGTTCCATTTCTTTCCTGATGTAAAGCCCTACACCCCATTGTGCTATTCCTGCTTTGACTCCTGACAGGTAGACCACGTATTTTCCCACTTCCTCTTCTTTCTCACCTCTTACCCGAATATCACTAACAGCTAAAACGTCCAGCCCCATCTTACTTGGAGCCTCTGCCAGCTCTACCTTCTTCCCAGGGTAGCCCCCATTGTTATTAATAGCTCCCCATCTCATTTCCATTTGTTTGCCAGGTCGTATCTTAGGATTCCCTGGTTTGTCAGTTAGAGGTGGGACTCCATCACCTCCAAAGGTCCGAGGCATTTTGCTCTGATTGTTGCCAGCATCATATTTAAAGTACCAGGGAAGCAGGTTGCTAGTCTTACTTGCCCCGAGTCCCATTGGGTTTTACCCCTAACGGTTGAGGGACTAACCGGTGGGTTTGGTAGTCTTTGCCGTATGAGCACAAAGGTGACCACGACTCAGAATATGTCCGAGATGCCCAGCCTTATTCCAAACTAACTGGTATCCCGACTGTCGGGACCACTTACTTGGCCACTCATACCTTGCCTGTGATTCATGAACTAGGACATGACTACAGGAACCCACACCATGAACCACGCTGTAGAAATACACAAACACGAAATAGCTTCAACAAAAAAGAAGAAAGCCTAAAGGTAAACGTTTCCTGGCTTCCCATGCTACAGCTGTTGTAGATAGCAAGAGGGGAACCGCACCGGAAATGACCCCAGAGAAGTCCTTGGATGTTGACGCGCCAAGTACATAAGGCCTGTGGCCGCGAGCTCGGCTCCAGTTCATCATCACCAGCAATGGAGGATGAATCTTCGATAATGCCAGCCACACGTGCCGGCGAAACGTCAGAAAAATCATCAGACCAACGTCGGCCAAAGAACACGAGACAGAAGCCAATAGGCAGTTTGGCTATCAGCTTGCATTACAGAATTGAGAACAGAAAGAGTGAGAGTTTCTATTCGTTATCTCTCATGTGTGGTTGTACAACTTGTCATACTAAACTGTCAGTTATTCTGAGCTGATGAATATTTTGTATATGTGATCACGAAATGGACTTAGTTTGTCGCGTGTGTTTTATGACTATTTAGTTTGGGGATTTTGCTACCATTCTCATAATACTCTCAACGCAGCTTTACTGCATTTAATAAGGTTTTTTCTGTCTGTATTCTAAATAGTTACCGTAGGCCCACTTTCTGTATATCTGAAATTTACAAATTGTACAACAAAATTATCTGATGACATCTACCTCACTTACTGATGTTATAGATTCTTATTAAGTCTTCCTTTATCTTTTATCTGATATTTCTGCATATTTTACTAATTTACAATTCTAGCCAGTGCATAAACTATTTCACTGTAGGATCACAGCAAAAGTTATTATTTGCAGCGAGTTAGCTGCTGAGCATGAAAGGAGACGTGTGCAGCATGCCCCTACGACATCATCGAGCTATTCATTTTAAACAGAGTCGTGCAGGTCCGAACTACCTAAGGTGCGAACAACATCAGTTAAAGTCGCCATTGGTTCACTCGTATAGAACGCTGGTTAGGGAAGCTACTAAGCAGAATATCCATGAGGTAGCGTCTCAAATTCCTGCTCTGTGCTGTTGTTCATCCTGATTATTTCCACCATTCGTGTGAAGGTTCAGGTAGTGGACGCTTTGATATCAGAAAATGGTTGAAATGGCTCTAAGCACTATGGGGCTTAACATCTGAGGTCATAAGTACCCCTAGAACTTAGAACTACTTAAACCTAACTAACCTAAGGACATCACACACATCCGTCCCCGAGGCAGGCAGGGTTCGAACCTGCGACCGTCGCAGTAGCGTGGTTCCGGACTGAAGCGCCCAGAACTGCTCAGCCACCGCGGCCAGTTCTTTGATATCAGAGACTGTGTTATTGGTCCATATATGAGAACAAATGCATGTGCTTGGCTTTAAACGTGGCGAGTAGGATGTGATACCACACACATTAGTCGCATCACACACAAGCCTCATTCACGAGGTCCTCTGTGCTCAGTATTAGAAAATATCACTCTTCTGGTGGCTGCAGGAAGAGCAGTTGTATTCCGTTCCCAGTCATATCTGTTCCTATGCACAAAACAAATGCGGTGAGGGGGGGGGGGGGGGGGTCTGTGCACGTGATTTGTTTTGCGCATAGTTGGCTGAAGCTTCCGGATGTCGAGTCAACGACCGATCATGGCAGTACGCCCTGTAAATGATAGCAGGTCATCAGGCTACCAAACTAGCCATCCCTGCTTTCTGCTATTTCAATACCGCTAAATGTCTTGGTAATCATCAGTACGTCGTCGTTTGTGTTTACGGATAAAGACCGTTGAAGGAAAAATAGCATTTGATAGACTATGAGGTAATCATAGAAGTATGCTTTGAGGTGACAAAGGCATGGGATAGCGATATGCACATGCCTACAAGCTATGAAAGAGCAATAAGCTGACGGAGATGTCATTTGTTCTCAGGTGATTCACGTGAAAATGTTTCCGAAGTGACTATGGTCGCAGCACTGGACTTAAACTTTTAATGCGGAATGGTAATTGGAGCTAGATTCATGGGCCATTTCAGTTCGGAAATCCTTAGGGAATTCATTATTCAGAGATCCACAGGGTCAAGAGTGTGGTGAGCATACCAGGTTTCAGACATTCTCTCACCATGAACGTGCAGTGGCTGACGGCCTTCACTTAACGACAGATAGTATGGAGTTTTCAGTCAAACAACACTGCGTGAAATGACTGCAGAAGTAAATGCCGGACGTATGACGAATATATCCGTTGGAACAGTGCGGTGAAATTTGGCGTTACTGTGCATTGGTGGCAGATGACCGATGCGACTGCCTTTGCAAACAGCATGACATCGACCGAATGGATCACAGACGACTGGAAAATCAAGGGTGATGGTGGGTTTCGAGTGTTACACAGACCCCACAAAGCCATGGACCCTTGTTACCAACACTGTCCAAGCTGGTGTTTGTTCCATAATGGTGTGGTCTGTATTTATATGGAATGGAATGGATTGGGTTTTTCTGGTCCAACTGGACCTATCATCCTCTGGAAATGGTTATGTTCTGTTACATGGAGACCGTCTGCAGCCACTGATCGACTGAATGCTACCGAACAATGAAGAAGCTTTTATGTGGGACAATGCGCCATGTCACCGGGTCACAATTGTTCCCGATTGGTTTGAAAAACACTGTGGTCAATTTGAACGAATTATTTCGCCATCCGGATCGTGGACATGCATTCCGTAGAATATTTCTGGGACATAATCGAAAGATCCTGCATAGGCAGCACTTACGCAGTTATGGACGGCTATAGACGCAGCATGGTTCAATATTTCTGCAGGGGACTTACGACGACTTGTTGAGTCCACGCAACGTCGAGATGCTGCATTGTGCCGGGCAGGCATGTCCAAAGGAACGTTGCATAGTAATCTGCAATAACGTGGGAACTGCAATATGGTATTTATCTGTCCACACCGGCAAGCGACTTTCTCTATACAGAAATATACATAATGGATGTATGAGTATAGGTTGTAGAAACTTGGCTGAAGACTTATGGAAGTTTGATGGTGAGCTGTGCTCGGATAGTCTAATGGTAAGGCGACCGCTCGCGAAAATCGGGAAATCAGGGTTCGAGTTCCAGTCCAGCTTAAATTTTTATTGTCATCATCTCATGCACGCGTGTCCAAAGGAACATTGCATCGCAACTTGGAACAATATAGCCACTTCAGTATCCTATCAGTGTACGAGCTTCAATGTAGGGAGGACGATTTCCTTTCAAAGAAGCCACCCCAACATTCACTTCAAGCGATTTCCAGAAGCAGGACAGAGATTTGAACCGCGCTTCTGCAACGTAAAAAATGTAGGATTCCAATACTTGAACTATAGTGCCACCTAGCTCAGCTTTGGTAGTGAAGAAAACAGGTTACAACAGCAGCAGATAGCATGTGGTCGTTTTGTCTAACTGCAGCTGAAAGGTATGTGCTAAGGTCTGATCAAGGTAGATCCAGAAAATAAAGTCGGTAGTTGCCAACCGCAAGGTGGAATGAGAATAATATCTTTGAGTAGGAGGATCTTCGATGGTTAAGAGAGCTGGGCGCGTGCAGTAAAATACCGAAGAGTCGCAGCTAGGTGCCCAGAGGAAGCAGACGGCTGCAGACAGCTTTAAGGTAGGAGTCGCGCTCGATGTGCAGTTTGACGCACTAAGTGTTTTGTGAAATTTTTTGTAAGAGTGATTCATGCTACAAAAATTTTGGAAATGGTAGGTTTTGTATATGACTTAAAATTTTAATATATATATATTGAGATCAACATTGTGTTTAAATCTAACAACCTGAATCATAATCCACATCCTTTCCTTGTATTGAATATGAAAATGAGTAGTAAAGTTAAGTTACCCACAAATGAAAGAACCTTAAGAAAATGAGACCCCTGTGCAATATATATGTGCAGTTCATGGTTTGAAATCGATTTTGGTATAACTAACGTTATCAGAGCAAAGTTATTTCAAATAACTAATTTTATGCCATTGCACAACTGGCATTATTCAAGTAAAGATATAATTTCAGTAAGTAAACATCAGGGCCAAAACCTAATTTTCCAGTACCACCTTAATGCCATTGCAAAAACGGCATTATTCTCTGAAACTTGATTGCTGAGTCAAATACATGTTGCATAGAAGTGCAAGAAACAAGTTCACAGGCGCAGTCAGATGTAGGTTAATTTAGAACAAACGTATCAATGATACTTTGATATAATAAAAAAGGATACAATTTTGGTTAGACACTTTCACGGCTCCAAGCAGCAGAACCCGCTTTATATTGTTTTTTTTTTTTTTTTTAATTTTGTTGAAGCACTTGATTTAGTGAAGAGAGATGGACTCTTCAAGTTGCTGCAGATGATTGGGTGTAGACCTAAAATACTACAAATAATTGTCTTTTTGCATCAGAAAGTATAAGAAACAAGCTGCTGCAACGGTAAAAGGTCGGAAACATTCCTTGTTAATAGCGGTGTAAAGTAGGTATGCATGTGTTAGCTCCTACTCTATTTGGAATCTTCTTCCTTCTGCTGAGATTTGCCTTTGGATACTGTCATGGGAGACCATATTTAAAAGCTAGGTCTGGTTATTTATTTATTTATTGTTCCGTGGGACCAAATTAAGGAGAAGTCTCCATGGTCATGGAACGAGTCAATACATGAAATTATAACACGATATTAGAAACAGATAAAATGAAATATAAAAAATATATTCAGGTGACAAGTCGTAAGTTTAAACAAAGAAAATCAACAATGTAACACTGGAATTTGTTTAATTTTTTAGCTCTTCCAGGAGCTCCTCGACAGAATAGAAGGAGTTAGCCATGAGGAAACTCTTCAGTTTAGACTTAAAAGAGTTTGGGCTACTGCTAAGATTTTTGAGTTCTAGTGGTAGCTTATTGAAAATGGATGCAGCAGAATACTGCACTCCTTTCTGCACAAGAGTCAAGGGAGTGCATTCCACATGCAGATTGGATTTCTGCCTAGTATTAACTGAGTGAAAGCTGCTAACTCTTGGGAATAGGCTAATATTTGCTAACAACAAACGACATTAAAGAAAATATTTACTGTGAGGGCAATGTCAGAATTCCCAGACTATAGAATAGGGGTCGACAAGAGGTTCTCGAACTTACACCACATATAGCTTGAACAGCCCGTTTTTGAACCAAAATACCCTTTTTGAATCAGAAGAATTACCCAAAAAATAATACCATACGACATAAACGTATAAAAATATGCGAAGTAGACTAATTTTTGTGTTGAAGTGTCATTTATTTCAGATACTGTTCTAATGGTAAATAAAGCAGCATTTAGTTTCTGAACAAGATCCTGGGCATGGGCTTTCCACAACAGCTTACTATCTATCCGAACGCTAGGAACTTGAACTGTTCCGTCTCGCTTATAATACGCCCATTCTGTCCGATCAAAATATCGGTTCTTGTTCAATTGTGAGTTATAAACTGTAAAAACTGAGTCTTACTGTGATTTAGCATCAAATTATTTTCCACAAGCCACGAACTTATTTCATGAACTACATTATTTGATACTGTTTCAATAGTACACACAAGATCCTTCACTACCAAACTGGTGTCATCAGCGAACAGAAATATTTGTGAATCACCTGTAATACTAGAAGACATATCATTTATATAAATAAGAAACAGCAGTGGCCCCAGCACCGACCCTTGGGGAACGCCCCACTTAACAGTGCCCCATTGGGACTGAACATCACTACCACTCTCAATATTGCAAAGAATTACCTTCTGCTTTCTGTTCTTAAAGTAAGAGGCGAACCAATTGTAAGCTGCTCCACTTACTCCATAATGGTCCAACTTCTGCAGTAATATTTTGTGGTCAACACAGTCAAAAGCCTTCGTCAAATCAAAGAAAACACCTGGTGTTCGCAACCTTTTATTTAATCCGTCCAAAACCTCACAGAGAAAAGAGAATATAGCAATTTCAGTTGTTAAACCATTTCTAAAACCAAACTCTACATTTTGACAGCAAATTATGTGAATTTAAGTGCTCCAGTAACCTTGTATATACAACCTTCTCGATAACTTTAGCAAACACCGATGGCATAGAAATAGGTCTATAATTGACAATATTATCCCTGTCTCCCTTTTTATAAAGTGGCTTCACTACCAAGTACTTTAATCGGTCAGGAAACCGACCACTCCTAAAGATATGGCTAAGTACTGGGCTAACATTCATAGAATAATACTTCAGTATTCTGCTAGATACCCCGTCATATCCATGAGAGTTCTTGGTCTTTAGTGATTTAATTATTAACTCAATCTCCCTCTTGTTAGTATCATGGAGGAGCATTTCAGGTAACAGTCTCGGAACACTTTTTTCTAAGAGCGCTATATGATTCCCTGTTGGGACTAGGTTTCCATTTAGTTCACCTGCTACATTCAGAAAGTGATTATTAAATACTATACATATATACGACTCATCAGTAACACGGACATTCCCACTACGCGCTGATTCTATATCCTCGACCTGTCTCTGCAGACCAGCCAATTCTTTTACGACTGACCATATGGTTTTCATTTTATCTGAGACTTAGCTATTCTATCTGCATACCACATACTTTTTGCCTTCCTAATAACAGTTTTAAGCACCTTACAATACTGTTTGTAATGGGCTGCTGCATTTAGATTCTATTTCTAACGTTTTGACATAACTGCCACTTTGTTCTACAAGATATTCTTATCCCTCTAGTCAGCCACCCAGGCTGCCTGTTTGTGCTAGTACCCTGTTTTGAACGTTATAACGGAAAGCAACTTTCAAAGAGCACGAGAAAAGTCTTGAGAAAAGCATTATATTTATCGTCTACTGTATCAGCGCTATAAACATCTTGCCACTCTTGTTCCTTGATAAGGTTTACAAAGGTCTCTACAGCAACTGGATCAGCTTTCCTAAACAGCTGATGACTATATTTAATATGTGTTGCAGCACAAAAATCTTTCAGAGTTAAAATTTGTGCATCATGATCCGAAAGGCCATTCACCTTTTCGCTAACAGAATGCCCTTCTAGTAATGAGGAATGAATAAATATGTTGTCTATAGTTGTTCTACTGTTCCCTTGCACTCTCGATGGAAAGAATACGGTTTGCATAAGATTATATGAATTAAGGAGGTCTACCTGCATCCTCTTCCTTGCACAATCACTTATACAATTAATATTGAAGTTACCACATATAACTAACTTTTTGTATTTCCTATAAAGTGAACCAACAACCTCCTCTAGCTTTAGAAAAAATGTTGTGAAATTGGAGTCTAGGGATCTATAAATAACAACAGTTAGAAGTTTAGCTCCATTAAATTTAACCACACCTGCACAACATTCAAACACCTTTTCTGTGCAGTACTTTGAAACATCAATTGACTCAAATGGGATGCCGTTTTTCACATACATGGCTACTCCCCCACACCGCAAAGAGCTCCTAGAAAAGCTGCCAGCCAACCTGTATTCTGGTAAAGGAAGCCTCTGAATTATCTCCTTATTTAAGAAGTGTTCCGATATAACAATAATTTCAGAGTCAACATCTATAAGCAGTTCACTAACTTCATCTCTAATACCTTGTATATTTTGATAAAATACACTAATTCCCTCATTACTCTGCTACCTAAGCTTTGTCAAAAGTGGATCCTTTCTTAGAGAGACTTCCCTTAAGCAGGAATACCTATCAGCAGACTTCAACCAAAAAAAGGTGCAGCTCTAACACCCACTACTGCAGGAATTTTCCCATGAGTCATCCCACCACCCCCACCTATGCTGTCACATATAAGCTTTGCCAACCTCCCCTTCCCATACCTGTTGAATTGCAGGCCATGTCTAGTGAATCCCATCCTGCTGATAGACTCCACCAACACCAATGAAATGTGACCCATGCTTTCTGTCATCAGCGCACCCTCAAGTCTCATGTTATTACGCCTGATGGCTGTATTAAGATGAGGCCGATCGTGATGCTGAAACAGTTCCACGAAATGCACATTCGTGTTGCCAGTCTGAGTGGCTATCTTTTCCAGGTCACCATCTATGTCATACTCCCCATCCCTATCAATACTATTACCAGCCACACCCACTATCACTACCTGATCCTCTTTAGTAAAATCTCTACATAACCCCCCTATGTTAACAGTCACCTGAGCCAATCCTGCATTAGGCTTCACGATGCTGGTGACCTAGTACTCACTCCCCAGCACTTCCACCAACTGCTGGCCTACACCTCTGGCATGAGAGCTACCTAACAGCAGAACCTTCTTCTTCCTCTTCGACTTTGCAACTATTCTAGCCACCGTAACTACTGAGGTCTGCTGCATACTTCCTACATCTACAGCTACTAGAGATTCCTCTCCACTAGACTATGACAGTTGGTCATATCTATTGTAAACATCAATAGTAAAACTATCTGAAAATCTTCTTCTCCTAGGAGATCTCTTGCCAACAGCCAGCTCCCATTCCCCAACCCTCTTCTCCCTCCTCATCCTATCTAGCTCCCCCTGTGCGTTTTTCAACTGCATCTGAAGGGCACAGATCTTACGCTCCTGCTCCTCTATTAACTTACTCTTGCTACATAATCTGCAGTTCCAGGAGAGGATCTCACCAGAATGCCCAGTGGCTTCCCCACTGCATTCCCCCCAGTGAAAATACTTTGAACAAGTCTCACACCGCAATCCACTACTCACGAACTTACGGCAAAGCCCACACTTCTCACTCATGGTAAAATTTTACTTTTTCTAAGTTCCGCTACTACAATGAGAATATGTTAAAAAACTGACTACAATAATCACAAACTTAATAATAGTACTTTCTTCCGTTGTAGAGTAAGTTTGTGATTATAACTACTATTATTAACAGTATTAATAAACAACAAATGTGAATATAACAAAAGACTAATACAGAAGAAAATCAAACGTCTAATTACACAGTGAGGAAGCTGAAAACAGTTCCCAAAACGTTCTTCTGGAATTATTTCACCAGAAAACACTAAAAACACCAGTTGAAGACTTCTAAAGTTCCTAAATAAACCACTGTACACAAACAATTAATTAGTACTTAGCTTTCGATGCGCCGCTACAGCTACAACTGGTCAGCGCTGAATGTAAACACAGGTAAGAGGTTACGTTGTTCGATACGAAACACTCACAAATATCATGTCACAACACAAGAAACGCAGAGGTGAATGAAGAAACCACTAATAAATCACTTATATAGTAAATATTATCACAAAAACCGTTAAAATATGTATCTGAAACCTAAAAATATATAAAAAACTTAGAGAGCGATCTCACACGCAGTCACTCGCTTATGACGTCACACCAAAGATCCTGGTGGAAATTTTTTTAACATTTCCTACCTCAATTCCAAGACCAAACTATATTCAGTTGTTATTCGTGTAATGTTATATGTAGATGATACAGCTGTTAGCAAACAGAGGATGAGCTCTAGTATCTAACATAAATTATCACATGCCTATGAAAAATTTGGTCTTACCATCAGCCTCCAAAATACTAAGATCATGGTGCAGGGTCTTCCATCCATCAACACTGACAGCAGTTCCCTCCAGGTAGTTGACGACTTTACCAACCGGGGTCTGCAATTGTCTGTGGATACTGAAATTACTAACAGAATTGGAAAAAGCATATATCATGGCTACAGTTAAAAAAGCAGACTATGGAACAATGTACTGCTTACAATAAAAACTAAATTACAAGTATACAATGCTTCTGTTGTTAGCACCCTTCTCTCTGACTGTGAGACATGGACAATTATTGCTAGGCACGAACCTTGACTGAACAGCTTTCATCTTCTCTGTCTGCGGAGGATCCACTGGGTCTCTTGGAGGGACAGAGTACCGACCACCGAAGTCTTACAGATTGCAAGCGCAACCAGCGTACCTACACTCCTGAGCCACCGACTCCATGGGGGTATGAGGCCAGTGGGAAGACCACAACCTCCGCTTCATGGAACTCTCGAAGAGAGCCCTGGTCGAGGCCAGTATTAATCAAAGTCACTGCGGCAGTACTGCTGATGACAGTGTCAAGAGGCGACACACTGTGCAAAATGGGGTCGAGCTTACAGAGGACGATTCCACACACGAACAAACCAGGAAGAGGACAAGAAGGAAAGGGAGAGCGGCTTGTATTCAAAGTCTCTCTCTTTCCCCGCGCCCAAAGTGCAGTAGGGATTACCACTCTCGAGTAGGACTTTTCGACCACAGCAGAAGTTGCATACTCTGAACCAGGTATGCTACACCATCATCCTTCGACGATGTCGGATGCCACCACTATAGTAATAGCTTAACAGCCTGCTGTACAAACCTCATTCGTGTTTTCCCCTGTGAGGGATGATTTCGTGACTTGTGCTTACATTCGGAAACCTGTGTGTTCCAGTTCCAACACTCTTTCCTTTCCCTAATATTCTTTCCTGAAACTGACGAGAATTGCTGAGACAGTGCTGGCGGCGTTCACTCAAGCGTGAACACCCTGTCAGATGTGGAAACCTCCCCCCGCCCGACACTCGCCGTATTGCTTCCACCCCCGCACGGGGGTGGAGGGTTAATATTCCCCGCATTTGCATGCCGGCCTGTTAGCGCGACAGCGTCTGTTATTAGTGACCCGAATGCGGGGCGAGGTTACACAGACACACGGCGACAATTACTCGGCGCTGTCTTTACCACGGGGCGCTTGCTGGCCGGCAAATTAAACCTCTGCTCTCTGTTCCGGCACCACAACACGCCCACCACACACTCCGCCCACAGCACTCTCTGACCACACACCCACGCGTCCGGCCGTTGTAGCCGCAGCAGCCCCCAGGCTGAGGGACTTCCAACGGTCAAGCAAATCTCAAAGGCACCGTGGTTAAATTTAAACTTCCTATCTAAACATATAAAAAAACTGTGACTGCAAAGAAATATTCATTATATTCAAAGCGAGAGAGCTGCCAAAAGTGTTACTAATAAGCACACTTTATGAATTATTAGTCAACCCCCCTTACTCCTTCTTTGGTGTCAGGGGTCTTTTTAGACTCCATGGCTCTTTCCCCTAGAAAGACACAGTTTTAACCCGGACGAGAGAGTTTCATCCACCCGATATGCTTTTTATAGACTTTTTATTATAATAGGTGAAAGTATTTATGGTTGTAGCACAATATTTTGAAATTTTTGCAGTGGAGTCAGAAAAACTCTAGGTTTACAATTGTGATTTTCAATGTCATATTTCAGCTTTATTATTAAAATAAAAACTTGGCAACAACGTATGTTATCAGCCCACATGTCCATTGTTGTAGGAAATTCGTATAAAATACATACACGTGCTCGGTTGGAACAAATTCACAGTTTGGAATTGTGTTTTGTTGAACTGACAAGACGGAGTGTTATATTACAGCTACAATCTCGAGCAAGTTTTACCTGATATACATAAGTGACAGTGATAATGAATCAATGTTTGGAAATGGAGACGAGAGTGACGCTGGTGTAGATGTGGCAGGAAGACATACGGATCGGAGGTGAGGTGGAGGTTAGCGAATTTGAAGAAGATTATGATGGTATTCATGACATTAGTGCGCCTGCTCTAGTATCTAGAGGTGGACATATAACATACGATGTAGTACTACCTGAAGTGTGCAAGCAGACTTCCAAGAGTATAATACGTGAAACCGCAGTTTCGATGTCATCTTAGACCACAATTACAGACAACGGAAGATTGTCTCAGACCTTTTATCACCATTCACACGCAGAGTGTAGTAGTAATACATACCAACAATCACGCAGACGACAGTAAAATTCTACACCCATATATTGAATTTTGGATTGAACTTGACACTACACAACTACAGGCATTTTTTGGTCTTCTAATGATAACTGGTTCACACAAGGCAAGTGGAAACCTTTTAGCGCAATTCGATCATATGAGTATGGCTTACCCGTTTTCCGGGTCACGATGATCTTTACGAGATATCCTGACATGCCCTCGGTTTAGTGATAAACTTACCATAGAAGAAAGAAAATCAGTTTCTTGGTCAAAATATGAATATATACAGGTTGTGTCTGAAATGTTCCTTGACCACGCATTTCGCCTCCTATCCCCAGGGTCCTCTATCACAGTTGACGAGCACTTGTGAACTATTAAAAGGCGTTGTCCATTCAACGTATACATCCATTCAAAAAGTGGACAGCACAGGATAAAAATGTGCGCTGCAGCAGTTTCTGAGACGAGTTTTCACATACATGTACGTAAGCACTGCCGTATAGAGGGAAATCTGCTGAATGAGGGCAAATAAATTAAGGGAAAGGAGTGGTACGTGATTCAGTTGTTCATCTGAGGGACCTACCACTGACAAATTGTTGACAAGTTTACAACTGAATTATAGCACGAAACAATCGAGCTGAGGTTTCAACAATCTGTTGGGTCTCACAATAAGTCATTATTCTGTGACTTCTGAAATTTTCCCGGCGTATTTGTTCTTCTAATAATTTCCGGGCATGCAGCCGGATCCCGTCGACGTTGTGCCACGATATTTCGGCCCAGAGACGTCCGGCCATCATCAGGTGACTACACAACTACTGAAGAGCTCAGGTGCAGTCGCGGTATTTATGCTGAATCTCGCGCATGCGAAATGTACTGACGTCCTACAGCGCATGCGTCAGGTGTTGACATGCGCGGCATAGCCGAGTTGTACGTGCTGCCCTCGGTGGTGAAAGTAAAAGATCATCTAGTCATTGAGTATCGCATGACGCTGTCGATTCCGCTGTGATTGTATAATTTTAATAACAGGATTCCCATTTTTATACAGCTGAAAGCCGTTGTCACGATTTATAAGATTATCGGCAAGACGTATTTCCACTGATTCCTTGATTACGGAATCCCAAAAACCGGAAACCGGAGCTAAAATTTTTGTTCCATTGTATTCCATTGAATGTCCCAATGAAATACAGTGCTCTGCTACTGCCGATTTTGACGGTTGCCGCAGACGGGTGTATCTTTCATGTTCTGTACATCGTTCATGGACAGTTCTTGTCGTCTGGCCAATATATGCAGAGCCACATTCACAGGGAATTTTGTAGACGCCTGCTTTCTGCAGTTGTAAATCGTCTTTACCGGACCCAACCAGGGCCAGGTTCTTTGCTGGTGGACGGAAGATAACCTTGATTTTATTCTTCTTCAGTAATGCTGGGCTCGCAGGAACAGTACGAACAGGGAAAGTGAGAAGTTTAGCCATCTCGTAACACGAAAGCCGCAAGAAGCTATCTCTGGACGATCCGTGGTGAACCTCACGGAGAAATCGTTTGACGATGCGACGATGTCAATGCTTGCGAAAGGTTTAAACTTCGCCCCTAAACGGATTTCATCAGTTCCGTTGAGGAATCCATTAGACGTCTCCCTGCGGATACTGCAGACGAATTTCGACGTGAATCTTGCCGAACGTTGTTGAAATGTGCGACACAACGGAGTAACATCTCCCCAGCTGAAAGAGCTGCTCTGCGCAGCCTCAGGGAAGATACTAGCACAGTCGTACTGCCTGCGGATAAGGGTAACGCCACAGTTCTTCTAACACGGGAAACCTACAACGAGAAGATATATTGTCAGCAAAATGATTCTACGTACCGCAGAATTGAAAAGGACCCAACAAGCCGAATATCAAGGAAAACTGCTACCCTTTTGAACGACTGTTCTCTACCTGAACTAGTTATCAAGAGATTGAGACCACACAATGCAGTACCACCAAGACTCTACGGTCTTCCCAAGATACACAAGGATGGTGCCCCACTACGATTAATAGTAATATTGGTGCTGTGACCTATTCTACAGAAAAATATCTGGCCTCACTACTAAAGCCGTATGTGGGTAAGTGTTGCCACCATATACGTAATTCCGAGGATTTTGTCAGTCGCTTGAAGGAAGTTAAGCTTAGCAGCTCGGATTTATTAGTCAGCTTTGATGTGGTCTCACTTTTTACCAAAGTGCCTTTAATGGAATCGTTACATCTTATTGGTAACTTATTCAGTGCAGAAATCACGGCCTTGTTTGAACATATACTGTCTTCAACGTACATTTTATTCAATGACGAATTCTTTGAACAAACAGACGGCGTCGCCATGGGGAGTCCTTTGTCCCCTGTGGTAGCTATTCTCTTTATGGAGGACTTTGAGTAGAAAGCACTTGAGTCTGCTGTCTTAAAGCCTACGGTCTTCTGGCGGTACGTAGATGATACTTTTGTTGTATGGCCTCATGGCAGACAGGAACTGGATAAATTCCTTCATCATTTAAACTCATTACATGAGAACATCAAATTCACGATGGAGATTGAAAAAGATGGCACTTTACCATTTCTAGACGTGCTAGTACGCCGTAAAAATGATGGGTCATTAGGACATTCTGTGTACAGGAAACCGACTCACACAGATCTGTATCTCCAGGCGTCAAGCTGCCATCACCCAGCACAAACAGCCGGTGTTCTCGGTACCTTAATACATCAAGCGCATGTAATATCGGATTATGAAAACCTCCACGCAGAATTAGAACACTTGCAGAAGGTTTCTAAAGAGAATGGCTACACTTCACTTCACGCCTAATAAGAAAGGCCATGCGCAACTGTCATAACAAGAAGCAGCGCACTGAGGACGCTGATGACGACTTTAAATCAACTGCATTCCTTCCATACGCCGGGAATGTGTCGTCGAAAATAAGCCAATTACTGAAGAAGGATAAAATCAAGGTTATCTTCCGTCCACCAGCAAAGAACCGGGCCTTGGTTGGGTCCGGTAAAAACGATTTACAACTGAAGAAAGCAGGCGTCTACAAAATTCCCTGTGAATGTGGCTCTGCATATATTGGCCAGACGACAAGAACTGTCCATGAACGATGTACAGAACATGAAAGATACACCCGTCTGCGGCAACCGTCAAAATCGGCAGTAGCAGAGCACTGTATTTCATTGGGACATTCAATGGTATACAGTGGAACAAAAATTTTAGCTCCGGTTTACGGAATTTTGGGATTCCGTAATCAAGGAATCAGTGAAAATACGTCTTGCCGATAATCTTATAAATCGTGACAACGGCTTTCAGCTGTATAAAAATGGGAATCCTGTTATTAAAATTATACAATCACAGCGGAATCGACAGCGTCATGCGATACTCAATGACTAGATGATCTTTTATTTTCACCACCGAGGGCAGCACGTACAACTCGGCTATGCCGCGCGTGTCAACACCTGACGCATGCGCTGTAGGATGCCAGTACATTTCGCAGGCGCGAGATTCGGCCTAAATACCGCGACTGCACCTGGGCTCTTCAGTATTCACCTGATGATGGCCGGACGTCTCTGGGCCGAAATATCGTGGCAGAATGTCAACGGGACCCGGCTGCATGCCCGGAAATTATTAGTCATTATTCTTTTGTGAAAATATTTTACGTTTTAGCGCCATATAGTTGCTAAAATCACTTTGGGGTCAAAAAAGACCTCTTACATACAATATGATTTTTCAGAGTTGATACCATGCGAAGGTTAAAAGAGGACAGTGCTGCCTTCAAGATGCATAAAAAGGGGCAAAACTGATACCGTGCGGCCATGTGACCGACCACTGCTGACATAAGGCGGGGCAGTGAGGTGGTGTGTATGTGCCACTTGGTCATAAGGGATAAGAGCAGTGCATGGGACAACGTGAAGAACTGATAGAATGGCAGAAAGGAACGATCGTTTTTGGACGTGCCCATGGCCACTGCATGAAAAAGTTTTCCTATCTTACTTTAGCAGTTCAGACAGCAAATCTCTTTTAGGAGATCTGCAACCAACTTTATCACTGAATGGAATACAACATTGTAGTCTTTATTTATCATCTCATCGTCACGTGTTTCACGATAACTCCGTCAGATCTGTGAAAAACCGTAAATTACTAGCTTTACGAGTTTGCATCCGCTGTTGTTTTTTTTTCTCGAAGCCCGAGGCTTCATTGGGGAATACGTATAAAAAATTTACGATTCAAAGTATGGGCCTTTCTCACATCTTTCGTGAAGCATACGAATACCGCGGCGGATGAACTGGGTGCCTTCTCAGGAGATCCATGAACTGATCCAATTTGCACTGGTTCATACACTCCTGGAAATGGAAAAAAGAACACATTGACACCGGTGTGTCAGACACACCATACTTGCTCCGGACACTGAGAGAGGGCTGTACAAGCAAGGATCACACGCACGGCACAGCGGACACACCAGGAACCGCGGTGTTGGCCGTCGAATGGCGCTAGCTGCGTAGCATTTGTGCACCGCCGCCGTCAGTGTCAGCCAGTTTGCCGTGGCATACGGAGCTCCATCGCAGTCTTTAACACTGGTAGCATGCTGCGACAGCGTGGACGTGAACCGTATGTGCAGTTGACGGACTTTGAGCGAGGGCGTATAGTGGGCATGCGGGAAGCCGGGAGGACGTACCGCTGAATTGCTCGACACGTGGGGCGTGAGGTCTCCACAGTACATCGATGTTGTCGCCAGTGGTCGGCGGAAGGTGCACGTGCCCGTCGACCTGGGACTGGACCGCAGCGACGCACGGATGCACGCCAAGACCGTAGGATCCTACGCAGTGCCGTAGGGGACCGCACCGCCACTTCCCAGCAAATTAGGGACACTGTTGCTCCTGGGGTATCGGCGAGGACCATTCGCAACCGTCTCCATGAAGCTGGGCTACGGTCCCGCACACCGTTAGGCCGTCTTCCACTCACGCCCCAACATCGTGCAGCCCGCCTCCAGTGGTGTCGCGACAGGCGTGAATGGAGGGACGAATGGAGACGTGTCGTCTTCAGCGATGAGAGTCGCTTCTGCCTTGGTGCCAATGATGGTCGTATGCGTGTTTGGCGTCGTGCAGGTGAGCGCCACAATCATGACTGCATACGACCGAGGCACACAGGGCCAACACCCGGCATCATGGTGTGGGGAGCAATCTCCTACACTGGCCGTACTCCTCTGGTGATCGTCGAGGGGACACTGAATAGTGCACGGTACATCCAAACCGTCATCGAACCCATCGTTCTACCATTCCTAGACCGGCAAGGGAACTTGCTGTTCCAACAGGACAATGCACGTCCGCATGTATCCCGTGCCACCCAAAGTGCTCTAGAAGGTGTAAGTCAACTACCCTGGCCACCAAGATCTCCGGATCTGTCCCCCATTGAGCATGTTTAGGACTGGATGAAGCGTCGTCTCACGCGGTCTGCACGTCCAGCAGGAACTCTGGTCCAACTGAGGCGCCAGGTGGAAATGGCATGGCAAGCCGTTCCACAGGACTACATCCAGCATCTCTACGATCGTCTCCATGGGAGAATAGCAGCCTGCATTGCTGCGAAAGGTGGATATACACTGTACTAGTGCCGACATTGTGCATGGTCTGTTGCCTGTGTCTATGTGCCTGTGGTTCTGTCAGTGTGATCATGTGATGTCACCCCAGGAATGTGTCAATAAAGTTTCCCCTTCCTGGGACAATGAATTCACGATGTTCTTATTTCAATTTCCAGGAGTGTATTATCGGAAGTGCTGGTCACCCAGGGCGTGTGCCATTGACCGAGAAAGGTGGTAGTCAGAGTGGGCAGTGCCTGGAGAATACGGTGGGTGGTGAAGGACTTTCCATTTCAGTGTTTCCAAGTACGTTTTGCGGGTGTTGCGACATTGGATAGAACTCTGTTACGCTACAGAATCACCTTTCCTTGGCAATCGCTGTGTTGTGTCCGTTTGACTTTCATTGCTCGGCTCAGACGCGTCACTTGCTTTGCATAACGGTCTCCTTTGCTGTTCGTCGGTTTCGGTAGCTTCGAAAACCTTCTCTCTTCCACCATCACCTCTATTTCGACGTCAAAGCACCGCTCTTGTTGCGTGAAACCATTCTCTGTACTTTCTTTGACTAATAGGTGCCTCACCATACATCGTACCCAGTATTTTATGAGCCTCGACTGCAGATTTCTTCATGTCGTCCTTCAGTCTTATCCAAGCTGCGGACTCCTTGGAAATCAGAAGGAAAATTGAAACTTCCCACAAATGACGAGAACTGGGCTCGTAAGTGGTCATATTTAATCGAGAATAACTTGCAATCACAAATCGACTAATATTTTATGGCGCTATGTTTACAAATGCCTAATTGTATGATACTTACGGCCTACCACCTACACCTACACTTACCGCTTCTGCCGTCTATTGCAAAATGTCATATACTACACTCCATTCCTAAAGACCATCAGTGCCCGAACTGACTGTCGCTCTTTTGGAATGTAGTAAGAGACGGCAGGTTTTTAACAGATCGTATGGAAGGTATGTCCCGAAACGCGTATTGATGAGACGATAAAAAAGTTACTGGTGGTCAGGAATTGTTTATTTCCATTCATTTCTCCGCTCTATTGGTATAAAAACGAGCACTGTCCAACGTATCTATAAGGAAATGTACACAACTCGCAGCGCCGTGTGTAAAAAAAATAAAAATAAAATAAAATAAAATAAAATAAAAAAGTGGTCTTTAAAATATCCCACAGTACAAGGACAGTGGAAGAGTTTCACACCTTATCAATGGAAACCAGTTTCTAATTCGAAACGAACTGTTCTTGCAGTGAATGTAGGTTGCAGAAGATGCTCTGTTCATAACGTGATTGTGTGACAGAATTGCAAATAGAACATCATTAACTTCATGTCATAATAATTCGTCTGTTGCTTAGGTGTAGTCATTTTGATTTTGAATAGTATGTAGAGCTGCAGTATATTCAGTACGAGAATATTTTTAACATAATATTAAAAGTATGTTTGCTTGAGACTGCTACATTTCGAGCGTTAGGCGGCTGCATTGGAGCAGAGCGAGTGACAGACAGCCGGTACTCGTGGAAGTTTAAAAGCTGCGCTTTCAGGTAAAAACTCCGTACTATCACAACTACAGCCAAAATTTCGCGCCGGGTCCATTGTTGTGGTTGATATCTTGCACTTGCGCCCTATTCTCACTAAAATATGTAGTAAAGTTGGTGATGTTTCCTTACATGGTTAGTAAGAAACACTGCACTACGGGCAGGTATGTATAACATAATCAACTATCTAACATTACTGATCAGCTTCTCACCAACTGCATACACTGATCAGCCAGCACTTTATAACCATTTACCTAATAGCCGGTGTGTCCAACTTTGCACGGATAACAGCGACGACGCGTAATGGCATGGAACCTTGGCAGGTCACTGGAGGGAGTTCGCACCATATCTACACGCACAAGTCAGCTTCCAGTAAATTCCGGCGAGGGGCGATGAACTCTGACACCACGTCCAGTCGCATCCTAGATGTGTTCTACTGATTTCAGATATGGCGAGATGGACGGCCAGCACATCAACTGAAACTCGCCACTGTGTTCCTCGAACCTCTCCATCACAGTCCTGACCTTGGTACACGAGGCATTATCTTGTTGAAAAATACCACTGCCGTCGGGAAACATGGTGGTCATGAAGGGGTATACGTGGCTGCAACCAGTGTATGACACTCCTTGGTCGTCATGGTGCCTTGCACGAACTCCACTGGACCCATGCATGCCCACGTGAATGTTCGCCAGAGCATAACGGAACCGCCACTAGATTGTCGCTGTCCCGCAGTTCAGGTGTCAAGGAGATATTAACTTGGAAGACGACGAATAGGGATTCATCAGATCATGTAACTCTCTGCAACTGTGCCAACGTCGAGTGCCAGGTCACGTGCCTATTTCAGTCGTGGTTGCCGATGTCGTGTTATTAACATTGGCTCACGAATGGGTAGTCGGTTGTGGAGGCCCATCATTAGGAGAGTTCGGTGCACAGTTTGTTCAGAAACAAATGTACCCTACCCAGCATTAAAGTCTGATGTTAGTTCCGCCACAGTTCGCCACCTGTACTTTTTTTACTGGTCTGCCCAGCCTACCACATCAGACATTAGTAATGAAGGGTGGCCATCCAACCCCCCCCCCCCCCCTTCCCGCCCCCCCCCCCTCCCCCCCTGACCTCGAACATGCGACAATTCCGGCAGTTACCTAATGCTCGTGGCGAGCCTCCGGGCCATACAACCCGCCTTCGGTCAAACTGAGATAGATCGCCCGCCTTCCCCATTCTCATATGGACAGCACGCTCACTGGTGCTACATGGACGGTGCCTGTGTCTAACAGTCATTCCTCGCCAGGTGGCGCCTGGACAGGTTTATATCTATGGCAGGTCGGTGGTCTTAATGTACTGGCTGATCGGTATGCATTACCCACATGCGCTAATAGAAAATGTCTGCATCCCAGCTTCGTCGTTCACAATGTGTATCGGACGGTGTAAACGCACCTCTAGCTACAGGACAAGTTGAAGGTGTTCCGACCTATGTTCACCCCCTCTTGTGGTCTTTTGAACTTCGAAAACGGCGAATTCTGATTCACGCGGATTTTCAGAAGCATTGAATATCCGAGTACTAAACAGAGCCGAGTCCTGTTGTTGTATTTGACTTACTATAGTATGGTAAAGTAAATGAATTCCCTTTAAAAATATGACTTTTAGTAAGCGTACACACCACTGTTACGTTGTGCTTTTCGTGATATGCGGGAAGTATATTGAAAAATAAAACCTAGAGCCTCAATTAAATATTCATTATATTTGAAATTACTTGTTTTACTACGTCAGTAAGGAATCCGTTTGAACAGACTTTAACATATGTTGATGCAGTTACAAAGCATTTGATCGAGTTAAGAGATGCAGAATGAGATGCTCATGTGTTGGGTGTCTCAAACCTTTCGGTTCGTAATTAAACAGCTGTTAGAGGATTCCGAAGTGAGAGCTTTGATATAGGGGACGCGTGTTTCTGAACTGCCTGTGTCATGACAAAAAAATTGCCTGTCGTATCGACGTTGGAGGTGCTGTCCTGAAGCAACACACATAGTTATCTGCGACGTGTATGCAGGGAACTCCACGAAAAATTGGTAGACTCGTTCATCTTTACGAACAGTTTCATTGGTGATCAGTCCTTTTTTCGAATGTTCATTGTTACTCATTCACCATGCCTTTTTTAATTTAATTTTGTGATTCTTTGCTAGTCTTTAACAGTTGTAATTTATCCAGTACTCCTGTGAGAAAGAAATGTGTCGAAGTTAACTAAATCTTGTATTCATTTATGTTTTAAAGTGAACTAATATTTCAGCCGAAGTTTATGCGAAGAACCAGTGTTCCGAAAGGATAGGCTAAACACGGCTGGCGTGTTTGCTGCTGTTACAAGTAATTTACCTTGTGGCGAAATTCAAGTAGATAGTTCCTGTGAATTAGTATAGCCAGAGGTCATTGTTGGCAACCGGAATAAAATAATATTGCATCCTTTTACCGACCTCCAAATTCAGGTGATACAATTGCTGAAAGATTCAAAGAAAACTTGACTTTGATTTCAAACACGTACTTGACTCATACGATTATAGTTGGTGGTGACTTTAGTTTATCCTCGATATGTTGGCGAAAATACATGTTTAATTCCGGAGGTACATATAAAACACCACCCTAAATTGTGCTAAAGGCATTATCTGAAAACTGTTTCGAGCAGTTAGTCCATGAGTCCACGCGGATAGTAAAAAGTTGTGAAAACACATTTGACCTCTTAGCAACAAATAATCCTAAGTTCCTGACGACCATCAAAACCGATTCAAGAATTGTCATAGCGAGATTGATTATTGTAGCCCCCAAATCCTCCAAAAATAAACGAAAAAAATACTTGTTTAAAAAAAAAAGCAGACAAAAATTCACTTGACGCCTTCCTGAGAGACAATCTCCACTCCTGCCAGATTAACAATATAAGTGTAGACAAGGTGTGGCGTGAATTCAAAGAAATAGTATCGGCAGCAACTGAGAAATTTATACCAAATAAATTAAGAAACGACAGAGCTGATCTTCCTTGGTACACAAAATGGGTCAGAACAATGTTGCGGAAACAACGAAACAAACATGCCAAATTTAAACAGACGCAAAATCGCCAAGATTGGCGATCTTTTACAGAAGCTCGAAATTTAGCGCGGACTTCAATGCGAGATGCTTATAATAGATTTCACAACGAAACTTTGTCTCGAAACCTTTCAGAAAATCCAAAGATATTTTGGTCGTATGTGAAGTATGTTGGCGGCAAGACACAATCAATGCCTTATCTGCGCGACAGCAATGGAGATACTAGAGCAGACTGTGCTGCCAATGCAGAGTTGCTAAACGCAGCCTTCCGAAATGCCTTCACAAAAGAAGGCGAAGTAAATATTCCAGAATTCGAATCAAGAACAGCTGCCAACATGAGCAAGGTAGAAGCAGATATCGTCGGAGTAGTGAAACAACTTAAATCACTTTACTGGTCCAGACTGTATACCACTTAGGTTCATCTCAGAGTATACTGATGCAATAGTTCCATACTTAACAATCATATACAACCATTCGTTCTGTGATACAACCGTACCTAAAGAATGGAAAGTTACACAGCTCACACCAATATTCAAGAAAGGAAGTACGAGTAATCCACTAAATTAGTCATTAACGTCGATATGCAGCAGGATTCTGGAACATATATTGTGTTCTAACATTATGAATTAAATCGAAGAAAACTGTCTATTGACACAGTCAACAAGGATTTAGAAAAAATAGTTCTTGCGAAACACAACTAGCTCTTTACTCGCATGAGGTGTTGAGTGCTATTGACAACGGATTTCAAATTGATTCCGTATTTCTTGATTTCCGGAAGGCTTTTGACACTGTACCACACAAACGGCTTGTAATGAAATTGCGTGCTTACTGAATATCTTTTCAGTTATGTGACTGGCTTCGTGATTCCCTGTCACAGAGCTCACAGCTCGTACTAATTGACGAAAAGTCATTGAGTAAAACATTTGTGATTCTTGGCGTTCCCCAAGGCAGTGTTATAGGCTCTTCGCTGTTCCTTATCTACATAAACTATCTGGGAGACAATGTGAGGAGCCGTCTGAGGTTTTTTTGCAAATGACATTGTCGTTTATCGACTAGTACAGTTATCAGAAGATCAAAACAAATTACAAAACAATTTGGAAAAGATATCTGTATGGTCCGAATTGACCCTAAATAACGGAAAGTGTGAGGTCATCCAAGTGAGTGCTAAAAGGAATCCGTTAAACTTCTATTACACGATAATTCAACTAAATACCTAGGAAATACAGTTACGAACAACTTAAATTGGAAGGAACACGTAGAAAAGTTTGTGGGAAAGGCTAACTAAAGACTGCGTTTTATTGGCTGGACACTTAGAAAATGTAACAAATCTACTAAGAAGACTGCCTACACAACGCTTGTCTGTCCTCTTTCAGGATACTGCTGCGCGGTGTGGGATCCACATCAGATAGGATTGACGGAGTACATCGAAAAAGTTCAAAGAAGAGCAGCGCGTTTTGTATCGCGAAACAGGGGAGAGAGTGTAACTGAAATGATACAAGATTTGGGATGTACATCATTAAAACAAAGACTTTTTCGTTGCGGAGCAATCTTCTCACTACATTCCAATCACCAACTTTTTCTCCGAATGCGAAAATATTTTGTTGACGCTGATCTACATAAGAAGAAACGATCGCCATGACAGAATAAGAGAAATCAGAGCTCGTACGGAAAGATGTAGTGTTCGTTCTTTCTGCGCTCTATATGAGATTGGAATATCAGAGAATTGTGAATGTGATGAACCCTCTGCCATACAGTTAAATGTGATTTGTAGAGTATCCATGTAGATGTAGAAGTGTTCAAGTCTGATTATCCTTCTCAAAGAGCAATCACAGAACCCTCTGTTACGGCCTGACGAAAGAAGTTTGGTCTAGCCACAATAGATTGTTAGCACAGCAGAATATGAGGAGATTCTGTTGGAGAACATTCACTCATCATCTTGCCTGTGAAATGCACACTTCGAACAATACAGCGCGGAAAATAATAGTGGAGCAGCAGCTACACCCCTATTATGAACAACGCGTGCGACCAGTGGGGCCAGATGATTCTGAACACAAATTTCATATCTGCCAGTGGATTATGATGCAACGGACCAATTGAGATTGGCGATCATCATTTTGAACAGCTGCTGTTGGTTAAGTCATTGTTATGTGCTCTAAGTTGTTTATTCACATCTGAACATTAGTTTTTTATCACAAAATTATTTACTCTCTGTAATATGTAGTTTTTTTTATCCTGAAAGCTTGTTACGCGCTGTGTCAAAAATATGATTTCAGTTATGTCTTTTCACAAACAGAGACCTCAGAACTCCCTTATTCAATTCAGCGTTGCAAATTCTCTATCTGAACATAAGTAACTGGATAGCCACTAACATGGTGTGTGTCTACGCTAGCCTTTATAACGTGTTGCAATCTGCTGGAGATACTTTTAATGAGGTATCTGAATGTTGGTGGGGAAATAACATCTCATTCTTCCTTAAAAGTCGAAACAAGAGGAGGTAGTGATATTGAACGCTGGGGTCTGAAGCAAAATCGACGTGTTAATTCATCATTGGGTTCCTGTCGGGACTTTTACTGCGTTATGCGTCTTTGATCCGTGTAGAGTGGCGTGGCGAGACGTGATTCTGTATATTGACAATAGCCTTGCCGTCAAGACTAGACACATCTCGCCCCAGTGCTAATATAAATCGTTAAATTTTAGTCCAAGTTGTATAATCGTATGAATGTAGTAGTAACTGCGCACAAATCACGTATTCAACTAAAACAGAAGTACACATGTCACATGCTCTTATTACATCGTACACACACTGTCAATACTACACTCGTCAATAGTATTTGCAGTGCGTTGAAGTGGTGTATGGTCAACACATTTAGTATCGGTACTTCTCATTATAGTAATTAAGATTTGATTAAATCTTGTGCACTCTGCACGTTATCTGAAACATAATTACACTCGTTCAATAAGCCGTAACGTGGGTTGCTATTGACAACAACAGTTCAACAACTCTCAGTAAAATTATGTACATTGTATCCCGTAACTCGCGCCGACTATGGCGCTATTATTAACAGTTTAAATAATTAAAACCTCTTAATTACAGCAAACAACTTCATAACCCGAAATAACTATAGCTGTCGCTGGTTATTTGTGTTATTCGTGCTAACGATCGGTATAGTTTATTACGCGAAAACCTTTCACTCAACTGCTATGAAATAAAATCACCTTATAACGCGTAATAAATATCTACCGTGAGCAACGTTTCAGTTAGTTACGGTAAATCTCAATTTCGTACTCCCTTGTTCAATCAAATTTAATAAACCATTTCTTATTACGATAATTCCGGACGTAGAAACCAAAGTCATAATTTCACTGCAAACCCGCGATATAGCGACAGCTATCTCTGCGATGCTATTAATCCTCTTACGATCTGTCGACGTTATTTCTTATTGTCCCTTTTTCTTATTTCTTTCTCTTTAAATCCTTGAAATAACCGTTGAGGGAATAAAGAAATTAGCACCTTTGCCTATTCTTAAATGAAATCTAATTAAATCCTTATTCTTAAATTACTGACTTTTAAATACGTAATAAAGTCTCAATAATACATTGAGCCTTTGAGTCTAGCTCTTTGAAACTTATAATAACTAACTTATATTTTCAGATTGACTTTTAACTACTTTGGATCAGTGTAGCTCTTTTTTGTTTACACCACTTGCGTAACGTGGGGATTCAATCGTATCCACTGTAAAATCAGACTCCGAACTCGGAATCAAGTTCTACTTTTCATTATAAAAATAAAATTAGTATCTCGCTTTCATTGTTCATATGAACGAGTGACATTCAAAAGTCTAGGCCCATCATAAATCGGTATATGGCAGACGAAACACAAAACATAAACAAAAATCCTGCGCGCCACCGCCACTTTTCTACTAACTTTAATGCAACAGTCAAGGGTCATGCACTTCAGGTGTCGGCTATCGCGTTCCCCCTAACAATCGCTAAATTAAATTTTGCTCTCGTCACTCTTCCAAGCATGGGAATGAATATCATGGACTTATATTAATTGGCTTCGCTAGGCTACGAAGTCTATCTTCAAAGATTACGGTCACAAGATTTACGGGCAACAATAACTGTGTCCTCTTTTACATAACTCCTGCAGATCCTGGTTACTAGCTGTATAAAACAGCAGTCGATACTTGAGCTCAGTGGTACACAAAATCATAAACATTACGTCATTAACACTGTAGTGCGTACTCAGAATATTCACCAATATGAACCGCTCATCAGTCAGCTACCTTGAAGTGGGCGTCCAAAATCACACGAATACCGTAACCGCTCATTTACCTTACAGCGTGCATGAATAAGACATCCACCAACGTAAACCACAAATTACTCCTAGAGTCTTGTGCTCACCAGGAATACAAGTCCAGTCCAAGGACTGAGTAACACTTTCAAACATCAACATCTCCAAATACGGAAACAGTTTCACCGAAATTAGAGCGTAACTTTACAACGGCACGCTATCCCGTTACTTCTTACACAACATGATCACAAATAAACTTTACGTACGCTATTGCAGCGACAATTAACCAATTCCTCCACATATACGATCGTAACAAAAATCTCTCCAGCGCTACGACCCAAAATAAACTCAAATCAGTTACTTCAACGTACCGTACTTTCTCTCGTGGAACAACATAAATTGAAGTAGATACACTACTAAACACGTTTAACAAGTCGATCACACTAAGTTCTAATCCACAACACCGCCCGAATACAGACTCAATAATCCAATAAAACTTCCTGACGATGTTCTTACTATATCCTCGATGTATCGCCTTTCCCGGTGGCTGTTAGACACGCTAATTTATTAGAACTTACACCTACCAGCTCTAGCGCAGGCTTCCCTAGTAAGGCTCAAATCAGAACTGAATTTCTAAATTCCAAAAAACGAGAGGGGAACCAATTTAGACAATCAATTCACAATTCCATTGCTTTTAACAATTAAATTTAAGTAGTTCGGCGGCCTTGTCTCGTGGAATAGCGGCCAGCTGGATGCGATGATGTCTCTAGCTCGTACAGCTGATGTCTGGCCTGCTTCTGAAAGCGAGTAGACTGCCACAACTTGTTAGTTCTGTCAAGCGTGGTCGAAAGCTCGCTTCTCTATAACAGTTGCACACATAGAGACTTTAGTTGCAGAACATACGTACATTTATAACCATTCATAACGTATTTAAAAATTACCATTCGCTAAGTTAACGTACTGAAACGAGTCAAAGTCCTTGACGGCACCGAAAAACTTTTGTCGCGTCACAGACTCTGGGCTGTGTTCCAGAATATTAGACCCCTTATTGAACCAAGGTTAGTGCTATTAGGTCACTATGTAGGTTTTTCTTGTTCCTAGTTTTGACACTATGTATTAAGCTATTGGTTGGAAATAGAGATATACGAGGGTCGGTCAAATGAAAACCTTGAATTTGTAATAACAAATCAAACTTTCGCGCCGTTATCTTGTAAGTTGGTAAGCGTGCTACAAACAGAATGCCCTGTAAGTGGCAGCATTGTGCAGTTGCACACATGCCGTCCCACCATCAGTATAAAGATGGCCGCCCCGATTGCGACTTGCAGCAGGGAAGAACAGCGTTCTGTTGTTCGGTTTTTGGATAGTGAAGGTGTGAAACCTATTGAAATTCATCGACGAATGAAGGTTCAGTACGGTGATGCATTTTTGTCACAGCAGCAAGTCTACGAATGGAGTAGGAAGTTCGCAAATGGTGTGACTTCAGTGGAAGATGCTCCTAGTCCAGGTCAGGCACAACGAGTTGTGACTCCACAGAACATTGTAGCAGTTGAAGTCATAGTGAAGGAAAACCGCCGAGTGACACTGAATGACATTGCAGCATGTTTACAGTTTTGTCATGGGTCAGCACCACACATTGTGCATGATGTGCTCCTATTTCACAAAGTGACTGCAAGATGGATGCCACGGCAGCTGACTCCTGCAATGAGAGAACGACGTGTTCATGCTTGTGAAGAACTTCTTCGGCTCTTTGAACGAGAAGGTGATGGAATCCTTGCAAGAATCGTTACTGGGGACGAAACCTGGGTTCACTTCCACCAACCAGAAACGAAGAGAGCGAGCAAGGAATGGCGTCATTCCTCATCACCAAAACCACAGAAGTTTCGAACAGAACCATCAGCAGAGAAGGCTATGCTGAATCTCTTTTGGGACTAAAAAGGCGGCATTTTGGAGTACTACCTGTCTAGAGGGACCACCATCACCAGTGCATCATACACAGATCTCCTAAAAAAATCATCTGCGGCCTGCAACCAAATCAAAGCGACGTGGATTGCTGTGAGCAGGTGTCCTTTTGCAACATGACAATGCAAGGCCCCACTCTGCCCGTACAACAGTTGCAACAACCACAGATCTGCATTTTGAGTTTCTTCTTCATCCACCATACTCACCAGACCTTAACCCAAGTGATTTCCATACGTTTGGACCACTCAAAGACGCAGTGAGAGGAAAGAAGTTCCGTTCTGATGAAGAGGTACGCCACGCGGTGAATGAGTTGTTGCGTGGACTACCTAAATAATTTTTTTCTAGAGGAATTTATGCACTTTGTAGGCGCTGGAGGACTTGCATTGAGCGTGGGGGAGATTATGTTGAAATGTGATACAGCTTTGTACTACTTCTGCACAATAGATAATATTTAAAAAATATTTAAGATTTTTATTTGACTCGCCCTCGTATTACTTGCAACAAATTTCATTAAGGAATCAATATACTGAGAAGCATTGGTTAGAATAGAAAGTTCCTTGAACAGGTTTCTACATGATGTTCGTGAATTTACGCCACAAATTATTCTTATCACACGCTACTGCACGCTAAAAACTTTTGCTCGGTTTGATGAGCTACCCTAGAATATGATCCCGTATGACATAATAGAATGAAAGTAAGTAAGTGTATGCAAGTATTTTTATATTTATATCTACTACATCTGACATCATTCTCACTGCAAATACAGATTTGTTTAAGCGTTTAAGCAATTCTGTGGTATGCCCTTCCCAACTGAATTTACTATCGAGTTATAATACTAGATATTTAACACTGTCAACCTCTTCGATCTGCATGGTTTCACATGATATAAACATGCTGGAAGGGAATCACTTACAGGTTCTGAACTGCATATAGCGGGTCTTCTCAAAGTTTAGTGACAGTGAATTATCTTTAAACCATTTATTAACGTCAGTGAAAATTTGATTAGTATAGCAGCTATTCCTAAATCTGTACTTGACTTGCTACTTATTGCAATGCTTGTATCATGTGCAAAAAAAACAGACTTAGCATCTGGCAATGTCAGTCAATTTCCGGAATGTTATTGTCTATAAACCATTACCTCACATCTCCGAAGTGTTGCTCTGTTGTACACAGTACCCTTTCAGTAAAATGTGTTCGTATCCTTCAGCATTTATCTTTTTGCTAAGCACACTGAGGAGACCAGACCCTAACCATGGAAACTACACCCAATACCGTAACATCACCGCCCCTCTACATCATTGTTGGCATTACACGTGATAGCAGGTAGGTAACAGAAGCCAGGGGTTCGCCAAACTCTGATCCTTCCGTCGGGTTGGCAGAGAGTACAGCGTGACTCATCACTGCAAATCACTCATGTCCAGTCACTTAGCGCCCACTGCTGTCGCTCCTTACAACACTCTAAGCGCCGTTGGGCACTGACTAAACAAATTTGTGGCTTATGAGAAGTTGCTCGACCGTCGTACCTCATTATTTTCAAGTCGTGTAGCATATTCGTTGTGCTAACTGGACTGCTGGAAGCACTTTGTCACTCACGAGTGATTCCTTTGGCTGATTTCATACTTTTTGTTTTGTTTTTACATCCATCTTCCGCTGTTCTCGACGGTACCTGTCCGTCAGTATAC
This sequence comes from Schistocerca gregaria, assembly GCF_023897955.1. Lineage (NCBI taxonomy): Eukaryota > Metazoa > Arthropoda > Insecta > Orthoptera > Acrididae > Schistocerca > Schistocerca gregaria. The sequence goes on from NC_064922.1 coordinate 837,789,095, forward strand.
AGGGTGTTACAAAAAGGTACGGCCAAACTTTCAGGAAACATTCCTCACACACAAAGAAAGAAAGTATGTTATCCGGACATGTGTCCGGAAACGCTTACTTTCCATGTTAGAGCTCATTATATTACTTCTCTTCAAATGACATTAATCATGGAATGTAAACACACAGCAACAGAACGTACCAGAGTGACTTCAAACACTTTGTTACAGGAAATGTTCAAATTGTCCTCCGTTAGCGAGGATACATGCATCCACCCTCCGTCGCATGGAATCCCTGATGCGCTGATGCAGCCCTGGAGAATGGCATATTGTATCACTTCCGTCCACAGTACGAGCACGAAGAGTCTCTACATTTGGTACCGGGGTTGCGTAGACAAGAGCTTTCAAATGCCCCCATAAATGAAAGTCAAGAGGGTTGTGGTCAGGAGAGCGTGGAGGCCATGGAATTGGTCCGCCTCTACCAATCCATCGGTCACCGAATCCGTTGTTGAGAAGCGAACACTTCGACTGAAATGTGCAGGAGCTCCATCGTGCATGAATCACATGTTGTGTCGTACTTGTAAAGGCACATGATCTACCAGCACAGGCAGAGTATCCCGTATGAAATCAAGATAACGTGCTCCATTGAGCGTAGGTGGAAGAACATGGGGCCCAATCAAGACATTACCAACAATGCCTGCCCAAACGTTGACAGAAAATCTGTGTTGATAACGTGATTGCACAATTGCATGCGGTTTCTCGTCAGCCCACACATGTTGATTGTAAAAATTTACAATTTGATCACGTTGGAATGAAGCCTCACCCGTAAAGAGAACATTTGCACTGAAATGAGGATTGACACATTATTGGATGAACCATTCGCAGAAGTGTACCCGTGGAGGCCAATCAGCTGCTGATAGTGCCTGCACACACTGTACATGGTACAGAAACAACTGGTTCTCCCGTAGCAATCTCCACACAGTGACATGGTCAACGTTACCTTGTACAGCAGCAACTTCTCTGACGCTGACATTAGGGTTATCGTTAACTGCACGAAGAATTGCCTCGTCCATCGCAGGTGTCCTCGTCGTTCTAGGTCTTCCCCAGTCGCGAGTCATAGGCTGGAATGTTCCGTGCTCCCTACGACGCCGATCAATTGCTTCGAACGTCTTCCTGTCGGGACACCTTCGTTCTGGAAATCTGTCTCGATACAAACGTACCGCGCCACGGCTATTGCCTCATGCTAATCCATACATCAAATGGGCATCTGCCAACTCCGCATTTGTCAACATTGCTCTGACTGCAAAGCCACGATCGTGATTAACACTAACCTGTTGATGCTACGTACTGATGTGCTTGATGCTAGTACTGTAGAGCAATGAGTCGCATGTCAACACAAGCACCGAAGTGAACATTACCTTCCTTCAATTGGGCCAACTGGCGGTCAATATGGTTCAAATGGCTCTGAGCACTATGGGACTCAACTGCTGTGGTCATTAGTCCCCTAGAACTTAGAACTAATTAAACCTAACTAACCTAAGGACATCACACACATCCATGCCCGAGGCAGGATTCCAACCTGCGACCGTAGCAGTCGCACGGTTCCGGACTGCGCGCCTAGAACCGCGAGACCACCGCGGCCGGCGGCGGTGAATAGAGGAAGTACAGTACATACTGAGGAAACTAAAATGAGCTCTAACATGGAAATTAAGCCTTTGCGGACACATGTCCACATAACATCTTTTCTTTATTTGTGTGTGAGGAATGTTTCCTGAAAGTTTGGCCGTATCTTTTTGTAACACCCTGTATGTGGTCTGCCTAGTCTTGGTTTAGCTATGGTAGTTTCTTTGTGTTTGCATTTCACAATCACACCACCAGCAGTCGACGTGGGCGGCTTTAGAAGGGTTGAAATGTCTCCGACGAATCTGTCATTCGGATGTCATGCAATGAGCAGTTCAGGTTCTTATCACTAAGCTCTCCTGACGGACTGCTATTTCTACTACTCTGTTGACAACGCGGCACTCCCCGCCTCCTTTTATTCTGGCGGGTCCGCTTCTCGTGACATCTGGTAGTCAGTTCTGCAGTACACAGGCGTGTTCGAATAATTTTGATCGGACAGTGTATTTCTTAATTTCACTCAGACTCAGTGGTATTATTACTATGACATATGGCGTGTTTCCCAGGAGTAATCTCTTTAGCTGACAAAGACTCCGCTGAATCTTCCAATTGAATTCACACTGTGGCGTTGTTGGACTCAAATGTTACCAGACAGTTAGCCTCGTCATCTTGTTTGAAGTGCCTAATATTGCAAAAAATTACATCTCTCTTCAACGAAAGAGAAACACTGCTGAGAAAATTTAGAGAACTGGCATTTGAAGCTGACTGGCGAACGATTTACTGCCGCCATCGTACATTGCGCTTAAGGGGGGCAGGGCGTCAAATGGACCGAATTGAAGCAGTAGATGCACCACAGGAAATTCTATTTTCCACTGTCTATACTTTTACAAATAAATTCCTTAAACTTTGTCAGCTTGACCAGGAAGGATTCAGGATTCACTCTGATAGTAGTGAAGTTTTAAAATATAACAAAATAATTTCTTTTACATGCGAAATTTCATCATTTTGTTACTTGCTATCGGCAGCATTTGTTGCTATAGGTACATTTTCTTCATAAGTAAGAGAGATTCTTCGATGAATTATGCACAGCATATACAGGTGTATGAAACTCTAGAATTTTCCAAATCTATTAAAAACTGTGGTAAAAATTGAGCTAATTAACTATAAAATTTGAGTCTTCTCTAAACAAGAAGTTTAAAATGTAACAGCTGATTCAGTTTTTCATAAATTAAATAAATTCTAGAGTTCCATACACCTGCAAGTATGGGTTGTTTGCTGTGCAAAATTCATCGAAGAATCTCTCTTCATTATAAAGAAAAGTGTACCTATAGCAACAAAGGCGGCCAATAGTAAGTGACAAAATGATGAAACTTCACGCGTAAAAAAAATTACTTTGTTATGTTTTTGAACTTCCACTGCTAGAAGTGTGAGTTCTGAATCCTTCCTGGTCATGCTGACAAAGTTTTACGAATATATTTGTAAAAGTATAGACAGTGGAAATTAAAATTTCCTGTGGTGTCGGCCCGTCTGACGTCCTACCCCCCTTAAGGAGCGCGAAAATGAGATACGAGAAATTAGCCCTCATACGGAGCCATATAGACAGTAGCTTTCCCTCGCTCTATTTGCGAGTGGAACAGGAAAGGAAATGACTGTTACTGGTACAGGATACCCTCTCCCAAGCGGTGGCTTCCGGAGTATCTTTGTAGATGATGATGTAGGACGAATAATATACTCTGACTTTGCTCCTTTCGTGTATTTAACAGGAGTTGCTTGTAGTTATTTGTGTGGGTAATGTTGTCGCCCTGCTACACACGCATCAAATACGTCATATTCCCTGCTAAACAGACATTAGTTTCATTTATATGTACTCCGAGACTACTCTGCCAAGATGAGAGTCTTTTATAGAGCTCTGGCTTTCCCTTCCCTCCTGCCAGATAAATTGATTAGGTGATATTTTTACTGTTATTTCCCCAGCGACGCCCTGGTGTAACTCAACCGGGAAATTGCGCGGGAGGTGGAAGACACCTCTTGCTGCTATTTTCTGCTGATGAAACCGCATCTTGGTATGTGTTAGAACCTACTACTACAGACAATCAACAGGTTATCAATTACAGGGCATTTTTTTTAAATTGTGGTCGAAATCCTGCATACAGACTCTAAAAAGGATGTGATGTGGTATTAGGTTAAAGTTAATAGAAAATATCATCCATATCGTCAGTGCACTGTCATATTATTCAATTAGAAATAGCATTGCGTTTGGAAACAAACTGACTCTTTCGCAATTATGATCCAAGGAACGCTCAAAAACATACGCTTCGCTGCATTCAGAAGAATCAGTATTTTGAAATTTTAATACCATTTAAAATTTGTTCCTCTTACATTACAAGCTAGTTAACCACATTATAGACTTCATAAATACAATATTCTAAATGAAGCAGGTGTAGTTCTATTATATAATTATTTTCTCTTTGTTTGTTGGGACAACATTTTCCGTCTGGACTCTTGTTAAATGCATTTCCTTACTTACAGTCGAGATTTGGGCTATTGCGCATTTTTGAAGTAACAGCTGTAACAACGTACATTGTTGAAATATTACTTCAGTTTTTGGAAACATTCTGGTCTTTAAGAGGCTAAAAATTATTTTTAATTTCATAACTTCCAACCTCACTATGAAGTGCATCAATGCATATTAACGCCTCTTCAGAGGAATTATTTATTTACTGTTACATTATCTGTCTGTTAACAACTTGGTTATTCAGCCATTTACAGCAATATGTTAAACAGACAATTCTTGGACACAAATCATAATTATTTTCGTAACCATTCAAACATCATTTCCTAGGAGAAACGAAGATTAGACGTCACATACATTCACTGAACACCAACAAATGAAAATCTTAGTTTAAGATTATTTTAAAAAATATACATAATTAAAGGCTTGTTGCATTAATACTAAGAGGACTAACTGTAATTACTAGTTAAGTGAATATTGTTTATAAAATGAGAGCATAATTTTTAACGTTTTATTGGTTACATTATTACTTTTAAATGTTGGCCCTTCCGTTTGATTTGTGGTGGGACTGAATTCCGCCCCATATCAAGGACTTTGGGCAGACAAGAGCTATCTGTTTCACTAATACAGTGCTCATCATTATCTATCTGTCCTTGAGAGCTAAATAGTCTGACATCCATGAATATTATTATTAGTCTTAGTGTCAATCCTAAGGAGAAAACTGCACAGTAGAAACTCAGTACTGAATTCTAAAACGACCAAAAAGCGTTCTACTATTTAATATTACTTGATTCCCAAGTGGAGTTTAAACTGCTACCCCTCTTATTTCCATACTATTTGGAACACCTTATTAAAAATTCACTATGTACTTGTACTCTCTTATACTTCATATCCTAATGTTAACATGCCTTTCTCTTTACTAATTAGTTTTATTAATTATAATTAAAATAGTATTTCTGTCTATTTATGCAATTTATTCTTTAATCTTGACATTAAAATGTCACCTTAATTTACATTATTTTGATAGTCTTGATATATTATTTTGCTATTCTCTTTGTATCTATACAAATCAATTGACAGCAGACTTCGTCTTTCAAATGTCACCGTTACATGTTTGTAAAATTCCTCATTTGTAATCTGTATTTAAATTTTCATTTATTGCCTTTTAGCAACTTTTTTTCATTTGGAGACCTGATCTATTAACATCAAACATTACTGTTTTTTGCGTAACCTGATCTTTATTCGACTGTGTTTCGTATTAAACCTCGACTGTGTTTTATATTAAAATATGATTAATATGGGTCTTATAATATGAACAATTTCTATATTCACCAATTTTATTTTTAACTGTCATATTCTACCAACTTTGCCTTTTGATTTTAGAACTATTTATGTGGACGTCTGATTAACTTGTAATCCAAGAAAGTGCAGTTTGAAACGGGTGGTTTTTTTAGGCTGGAGGGACTCGTGAAAGTGCAGAAATAGTTTCAGTTCAAATGGTGCAGGACGAACACTGGAACAGGCTGGACACAGGAAAAATCAGTATTATAGTAGTAAACTGTCGTAACTGTGTTGGAAAAGAACCACAGCTCCATGCGCTAATGGAAGGCACTGAATCTCAAATCGTTATAGATACAGAATGCTGGCTAAGCCGGAAATAACTTCAGCCGACTTTTTTTTACAAAGGACCTAACCGTGTTCAGGAAGCATAGATTAGAGTTGGTGGTGGAGTGTTTTTGCTGTCAGAAGTAGTTTATCTATCAGTGAAACGGAAGTAGATAGTAACTATGATTTAGTATGGCTAGAGTTATATTCGACAACGGAATAAATTAATAATTGGCTCCTTTTACCGACCCCCGACTCAGATGATACAGTTGACGAACAGTTCAAAGAAAACTTGAGTGTCATATCAAATAGGTAACCCACTCATAATATAATTGTAGTTGGTAGTGACTTCAATCTGCCCTCTATATACTGGCGAAAATACATGTTTAAAGTCGGTGGTAGACATAAACCGTCGTCCGAATTCGTACTTAATGTATCCTCAAAAAATTGTTTTGAACAATTAGTTCTGGAGTGACAACGTACTTGTCCTTTTAGCAACAAATAACCCTGACAAAATTAAGAGCAGCATGACAGTACAGAGGTCAGTGATTACTGAGTTGTTGTAGATAGACTGAATACTGTAACATCTAAAACCCATGAAAAATAAACGCAAAATAAATCTATTTAAAACAGAAGATAAAAATTTGCTTCACGCCTTCCTAACAGAGAGTCTCTATTCGTTCCAGTCTGATTATGTAAGCGTAAATCAGATATGGTTTAAATTCAAAGAAATAGTATACTTGAAAGATATATGCCAAATAAATCAGTAAGAGATAGTATTGATCCCCCATAGTACACAAAACAGGCCAGAACACTGTTGCAACAGCAATTAAAAAGTATGCCAAACTTAGAAGAACACAAAATCCCCAAGATCGGCGACGTTTTACAAAAGTTCAAATATTAGTGTGAACTTCAATGCAAAATGCTTTTAATAGCTTCCACGACGAAACTCAGTCTCGAAAACTGGAAGAAAACTCACAGATATTCTAGTCATATACAAAGCACACCAGTGTCAAGACGCAGAGGGCTCCATAACTGTGCGATAACAATGGTGAAGTCACTGATGACAGGGTCACTAAAGCAGAGTTAGTAACACGATTTTCCGAAACTCCTTCACCAAAGAAGACGAAGTAAATAATCCTGAATTCCTATCAAGAGCAACTGTCAAGATGAGACACATAGAAGTAGATATCCTCGGTCAACCAAAGCAGCTTAAATCACTTAATAAAGACAAAGCGTTTGGTACAGACTGCATACCAGTCAGGTTTCTTTCAGAATATCCTGATACAATAACTCCAAATTTAGCAATTATATACAATCGCTCGCTCACATAAAGATCCGTACCTAAAGACTGGAAAATTGCTCAAGTCACATTAATACCCAAACAGGGAAATATGAGTGATCCGCTGAATTACAGGCCCATATCACAAACGTTGATCTGCAGAAGGGGTTTGGAACATATACTATGTTCGAACATTACGAATTACCTCGAGGAAAACGTTTTATTGACACATTTAGAAAATATCGTTCTCGTGAAACACAACTAGCTCTTTATTCTCACTAGTCGATGAGTGCTATCAACAGGGGACTTCAAATTGACTCCATATTTTCAGGTTTTCAGCAGGTTTTTGACACCGATCCTCACAAGTGACTTATAATTAAATTGCATAGCTATGGAGTATCGGCTCAGTTGTGTGAAAGGATTCGTGAATTCCTGTCAGAAAGGTTACAGTTCGTAATAACTGACGAAAGTCATCGAGTAAATCAGATGTAATATCTGGCGTTCCCCAAGGTTCGTTATACGCCCTCTGTTGTTCCTGGCGGACATTAACGATTTAAGTAAATTGCCACGCTTCAGGCTGAGTTAGACAAGGCCAGGGGAGATCTTGACAGGTTAAGGAGGGAGAAGGGTAAAGAGAGGTGGGAAGTGGCAACAGGCAACAGGAGGAACAAGCCTAGAACTTTCTCTGACAGCTTCGTAGTGAATGTGGAAAAGAGATTTCACCTGTTGCTTCAGTTAGAAAATGGTGAGCCTCAAGCAGTTGCAGGTGTAGACAGGGCACAACAAACTTTCAGCAGCACATTGAAAAGTAAGAAAGTAGGGAAATCAGTAAAGAGAAAGAAAGTGTCGTTGTTAGGTAGTTCCCACGTAAGAGGTGTTGGCCAACTTTTGCAGGATGAACTAGGATCAGATTACCAAGCCACCATTTTTTTTCAACCTAGTGCTGGTCTGGAGCAGGTGACAGTGGGTGTAGTATCACTTTGCAAAGATTTCACTAAGGAAGACACCGTGGTTATAGTGGGTGGGGCAGGTAATAGTATTGACAGAGATCCTGGGTACAGCATAGAGAGTGACCTGGCAAAGATTGCATCACAATCGAAGCATACTAGTGTTGAGTTTGTATCTGTTCTTGGGTGCCATGACTGACTACATTTGAACTCTTCTGTCAAGAGAGTTAATTTGGAGTTGGAATGGCTGCTTATGTCGGGTGCAAGGTCACACATTGGTGTGGTTCCTGTTGATTCTCTCAATAGGTGGGATTGTAATAGGTATGGCCTTCACCTCAACAGGAAGGGGAAGGGTAAACTGGCTGGGAATATAGCAGGAAAGTTAAAGGTGGGAGGCGCTGTCATGGGTGATAAAATACCAGTGCTTATAGTGTTCAGAAAAGACGTTTTTAAGGGTAGTGAGGACAGAAAGAAACCTAATTTTAAGAGAGATAGGACTGACACAAACTTTCAGTTTGAGAAAGAAACCAAAAACCATAATTCTAGATTATTACATCAGCATAAACATCCATTGGTTAAGAATTTAACAGTCAGCAGGTATTTTAACTCTACCCAATTTTAACCTAGTCCATGTGAAATGTCAGCTATCTTTATTGCATCAAAATATTCGAGGACTGAGAAATAAAATTAATGAATTAATTACCTGCATAGATGATTTAGTCTTCAAACCCAGCTGACATAATCTGCCTCTCTGAACATCATGTGACCACTGGTATAGAACTTTTAAGTGTTTCAGGGTTTAGGTTAGCATCTCACATTTGTAGATCAGAAATGGCCAAAGGAGGCTTTGCCACATTCATCAGGAACTGTCTAAATTTAAGAACATAGTCATTCATAAATTATGCCTAGAACAGCATATGGAAGCATGTGCAACAGAAGTAGAATTTCACAAAAAATCCTTCACAATATTAAGTGTATATCGAGCACCTGCAGGTAACTCTTTGTAAACCACCTTGAAGCTGTACTGGCCCATTTAACAACCAAAAGCAAAGAAATAGTTGTTGCTGGTGATTTCAATGTAGATTTCCTTAAAGACTCTCCCAATAAGAACTTATTTGTGTTAGTAACACTATCATTCAGCTTAATTCCCACCGCAAAGTTCCCCACTAGGGTAGCCAATTGCTCACAAACAGCCATTGATAATCTTTATAGAAAAATCCAATGAACAAAATTATATTACAAAACATATAGTCATTGTCCTCTCAGATCTTGACATGCAGTTCCTTCTGTTAAATGTTAACACTGAACAGAATATAAAGTCTATTAAATCTGAGCTCAAGAGGGTAATCAATAATCCAAAAACTGATTATTTTAAAACACTCCTCAGACATTCACTGGACTGATGTTTACAGTGCTCATGGCATGAATGAAAAATACAACACATTTGCTAATAAATTGCTTACCTTATTCGAACACTGTTTTCCCAAAAAACTTACCAAGGTTAGAGAAAATTCTACAAAGAAGCTATGGATTACTTAAGGAATAGGTGTGTCTTGTAAAACAAAAAGAAAACTGTATTTGTCAATCTGAAATAGTTCCAATGTTGAAGCTATAGCATATTACAAAAAATACTGCAAAATATTAAAGACTGTAATATGGATATGAAAGCAAATATGTTACAAGGAAAAGATAGTCATATCAAATAACAAAATAACTATAATATGGGATATGGTGAAAGAGGAGACCCTTAGAACCAGACATGAAGAGGGACAAAAAACAATAAGAGTAAATGATACATTGGTGATAGATGTGTATAGTGCTGCAGAACTTTTTAATACACGTTTTATAACTGTTACTGAAAAGATGGAGTTGTCAGGTTCTGTAGATGCTGCTATGGAATACCTCAGACCAGACATTTCAAGCATCTTACATAATATGAATTTGACCCTCACTACCCCAGAAGAAATAATGTCCACCATAAAACCTTTCAAATCAAAAACATCTAGCAGGTATGATGAAATATCAACAAAGCTAATTAAAGAATGTTATTCTAAGTTAAGTAAAATATTAAGCTATCTGTGTAACCAATCGTTTATCAGTGGAATATTTCCTGAATGGTTAAAATATGCTGAAGTTAAACCACTGTTTAAGAAGGGAGATGAAACAGCATCAAATTTCTGTCCAGTTTCACTTTTGGCAGCATTCTCAAAAATTTTAAAAAAGGTACTGTACAATTGGCATTATAACCATCTTACCTTAAATAATATACTGTCAAAGTCACAGTTTGGATTTCTAAAGGGTTCTGATATTGAGAAGGATATCTGCACTTACAGTGAAAATCTGCTTAATTCATTAGATAAAAAAATTGCAGGCAACTGGTATATTTTGCGATCTGTCAAAGGCATTTTACTATGTAAACCACAATATCCTTTTGGAGTAAATTAGAATATTATAGTGTAACAGGAAATGCTGCAAAATGGTTCAAAACTTATATCTCTGGCAGGAAACAAAGGGTGTTGTTAGGAAAGAGACATGTATCAAACTATCAGGCATCATCCAACTGGGAAGTAATTACATGTGGGGTCTCACAAGATTCCGTTTTTAGGGCCCTTACTTTTTCTTGTGTATATCAATGACTGTTCATCAGTAACATTACCAGATTCCAAGTTCGTTTTAGTTACCGATGATACAAACTTTGCAATGAATAGCAAATCAAGTGTAGTCTTAGAAAGACGCGCTAATAAAATATTTGTGGACATTAATCACTGGTTCCTAATCAATTTCTTGTCATTAAACTTTGAAAAAACACACTACATGCAGTTCAGAACTTGTAAAGGGTGTCCCACGAGTATATGCCTAACATATGATGAAAAGCAGATAGAAGTGGACAGTGTTAAATTCTTGGAACTACAGCTTGATAATAAATTCAACTGGAAAAAGCGCACCACAGAACTGCTGAAGCATCTTAACAAATCTTTATTTGCAATACGAATTATCAGACATAGGGGATATAAAAATAAAAAATCTGGCATACTATGCATATTTTCATTTCATAATGTCATATAGGATTATTTTTTGGGATAATTCATCAAGCCAAGTTAAAGTTTTCCAGGTACAAAAACGTGCAGTAAGAGTTATGTGTGGTGTGAACTCAACAACATCCTGCAGAAGCCTGTTTATGGAACTATGGATACTAACTACTGCTTCCCAACATGTTTATTCTTTAACGAAATTTGTCATAAAAAATATATCACTTTTTCAAACCAACAGCTCAATTCATGGAATCAATACTACAAATAAGAATAATCTTCACAAGGATTTATAGACACTTAGTCTTGTACAAAAAGGTGTGCATTATTCAGAAACACACATTTATAATAACTTGCCAGCAGCCATAAAAAGCTGAACAACAGATGAAATTCAGTTTAAGAGAAGCCTAAAGGATTTATTGGTGGCCAACTCCTCCTACTCCATTGATAAATTTCTCAGTAGAACCAACTGATTTGTATATATATATATATATATATATATATATATATATATATATATATATATATATATATATATGCACAATTTCAGTGCAGTAATGTGTTCATTGTAAATAAGTATTATAGTAGTTGTATTAAACGTTTATTACCTTATAAATAAATAAATAAAAACTTTTTTATTTTAAATTCAGTGCTTTAGTGTTTGTAAAATGATTCTTTCATGTAGTGTTCATTAAAAAATGGCGATCAATCTACCTGGAGACATTAGCTTATTTGTTTGAGTTATAAATATGTCATGTATTGTTGTTTTTCTGACATGTTCTACATCCTGGAGGACCACCTCACTACGGATCAATTGGAATGAAAGTAAATTTAATCTAATCTAGGAGACAGTCCGAGCAGTGGTCTTAGATTGTTTGCAGGTGACATTGTCATTTACCGTCATGCAAAGTCGTCAGATGATCAAAACGAATTCCAAAACCATTCAGACAAAATAAGTTTGGTGTAAGAACACACATTAGTAAAACGAGGATGAAGTTAACCTTAGCTGTTTACTTACAATTATTATTTCTGAAAGGTAGGGAGCGATAAGCAGTCAGTGCGAGCTGCCAAGCCAAGAAAATAATTATTCCCCCCAGAAAATCATTTTATTTTCTCAGGTCAGTACTACATTAGCGTTAATTAGTTGCCAAAAGGCCAGAAGACAAACTTCACATCAAGCAGACTCCAAATGTTTTTAACTCAGGCCTTACAACCAAGAGATGGCCTTAGTCATCAGCACTGGACGCACAGTCCACCTAAATCTCTCGCTAAGCTCACGCAGTAACTGGCCATACTGCACAAAATTTAAAAAAAGTTATTCAAACCTAGCAATAACAAGCTTGCACAATGGGAAATATAGGGTAAACACTTTCATGAATATCTGAACACCAGAAGCGTCAGAGCTCTGAAATTTATAAATATTAACGAGACTATTACACTTCAGAACACAGAAAAGAAATGAACAAAACTATCAAATTTTAACTAATAAAACCAATAAAGTGATTAAGCCAAGCAAAAGAAAGCGAAGAAATTAATGGTTTTACAACTACGAACTTTAGAATAATACTAGGTGAAATTAATAAGTTTGTTAAGCTCCAAAAGCACAGAGTAAGCCTTAGTGAAACTCAAGTCTAAAAGGCATCTATTACGACCAGAAAGCAATAGAGGTCTGTGTTTTACCCCTTATACACTGCCAGACACAGTGCTGAGACTACGTCGCAGTGACCTATCGTTACAGAAGCTGGCGAAACTTGGCCACCAAAAGCAACTCTAGATTAGTGTCATCAGTACACCAGACACTGTTTGCAGAATACGAGAACCTTGAAAGGGAATGTTCAGAAACGTTCTCACCCACTTTAATACTTCGGTGATGTTAGTCGGCGAATTAGATGGAACCGGGAGCAGAAAGTTGCTTCGTGCATCCAGTCTCTTTCCGCCACCAACCTGAGCTCTCGGTCTGTCACTTGTCCTCACAGAATACACACCATCCAGCGCGCCACCTGCAACTTCGAAGTCCGCTAATGGCGCTCGACATGGGCCATCTTGCACTCGTTTACATCTGCATCTGCATCTACATTTATATTCTGCAAACCACTGTGAAGTGCTTGGCATAGGGTACGTTCCGTTGTACCAGTTATAAGGGTTTCTCTTCGTTCCTTTCACGCATGGAGTGCGGGAAGAATGACTCTTTAAATGCGTCCGTGAGTGCTGCAATTAATGTAACCGTTTCCTCACGATCCCTACAGTAGTGATATGGAAGGGATGTGTAGCATATTGTTTGAGTCACCATTTACAGACAGTTCTTGAAAATTTGTAAGTATGTTTCCTGCGAATACATTAAATGTATTCGTAATTGTGAATATGGACAACCATCAGCTGTAGAATGGAATACAGACAATGAAAATTTGTGCCAGGCTGGGACTCGAACCCGGATTTCCCGCTTATCCCGAGCGGTCGCCTTACCATTTGCCTATACAGACAAATCAGAACCAGGTCCGAAATGTCGTCAGCGATGCGACTACAACCTGTACTCCTACATTCGTTGTGTATATTCCGGTGCAGGTGAGACATTTTAGTTGAAAGCTTCCATTCTACATCTACATTTATACTCCGCAAGCCACCCAACGGTGTGTGGCGGAGGGCACTTTATGTGCCATTGTCATTACCTCTCTTTCTTGTTCCAGTCGCGTATGGTTCGCGAGAAGAACGACTGCCGGAAAGCCTCCGTGCGCGCTCGAATCTCTAATTTTACATTCGTGATCGCTTATGGAGGTATAAGTAGAGGGAAGCAATACACTCGCTACTTCATCCAGAAACGCACCCTCTCGAAACCTGGACAGCAAGCTACACCGCGATGCAGAGCGCCTCTCTTGCAGAGTCTGCCACTTGAATTTGCTAAATATCTCCGTAACGCTATCACGCTTACCAAATAACCCTGTGACGAAACGCGCCGCTCTTCTTTGGATCTTCTCTACCTCCTCTGTCAACCCGACCTGCTACGGATCCCAGACTGATGAGCAATACTCAAGTATAAAGCGAACGTGTGTTTTTAAGCCACCTCCTTTGTTAATGAACTACACTTCTAAGGACTCTCCCAATGAATCTCAACCTGGCACCTGCTTTACCAACAATTAACTTTATATGATCAATCCACTTAAAATCGTTCCGTACGCATACTCCCAGGTGTTTTGCAGAAGTAACTGCTACCAGTGTTTGTTCCGCTATCATATAATCAGACAATAAAGGATCCTTATTTCTATGTATTCGCAATACATTACATTTGTCTATGTTAAGTGTCAGTTGTCACTCCCTGCACCAAGTGCCTATCCAGATCTTCCTGCATTTCGCTGCAATTTTCTGATGCTGCAACTACTCTGTATACTACAGCATCATCTGCGAAAAGCCGCATGGAACTTCCGACACTATTTACTAGGTTATTTATACATATTGTGAAAAGCAATGGTCCCATAACACTCCCCTGTGGCACGCCAGAGGTTACTTTAACGTCTGTAGACGTCTCTCAATTGATAACAACATGCTGTGTTCTGTTTGCTAAAAACTCTTCAGCCACACAGCTGGTCTGATATACCGTACGCTCTTACTTTGTCAGGCGACAGTGCGGAACTGTATCGAACGGCTTCCGGAAGTCAAGGAAAATAGCATCTACCTGGGAGCCTGTATCTAATATTTTCTGGGTCTCATGAACAAATATATCGAGTTGGGTATCACACGATCGCTGTTCCCGGAATCCATGTTGATTCCTGCACAGTAGATTCTGGGTTTCCAGAAACGACATGATACGCAAGCAAAATACATGTTCTAAAACTTTACAATACATCGATGTCACAGATATAGGCCTATAGTTTTGCGCATCTGCTCGACGACCCTTCTTTAAAATTGGGACTACCTGTGCTCTTTTCCAATCATTTGGACCTTCAGTTCCTGTACAGACTTTCGGTACACTGCTGTTGGAAGGGGGGCAAGTTCTTTCGCGTACTCTGTGTAGAATCGAATTGGTATCCCGTCAGGTCCAGTGGACTTTCCTCTGGTGAGTGATTTCAGTTGCTCTTCTATTCCTTGGACACTTATTTCTACGTCAGCCATTTTTTCGTTCGTGCGGTCTTCCTCTGTGAAACAGCTTTGGAAAAAGGTGTTTAGTATTTCAGCTTTACGCGTGTCATCCTCTGTTTCAATGCCATCATCATCGCAGAGTGTCTGGATATGCTGTCTGATTGAAGGTAAGACCAGAACTTCCTAGGATTTTCTGTCAAGTCGGTACATAGAATTTTGCTTTCGAATTCACTGAACGCTTCACGCATATCCCTCCTTACGCTAACTTTGACATTGTTTAGCTTCTGTTTGTCTGAGAGCTTTTGGCTGCGTTTAAACTTGGAGTGAAGCTCTCTTTGCTTTCGCAGTAGTTTCCTAACTTTGTTGTTGAACCACGGAGGGTTTTTCCCGTCACTCACTGTTTTACTCGGCACGTACCTGTCTAAAACGCATTTTACAATTGCCTTCAACTTTTTCCATAAACACTCAACATTGTCAGTGTCAGAACAGAAATTTTCGTTTTGATCTGTTAGGTAGTCTGAAATCTGCCTTTTATTAGTCTTGCTAAACAGATAAACCTTCCTCCCTTTTTTTATATTCCTATTTACTTCCACATTCAGGGATGCTGCAACGGCCTTATGATCACTGATTCCCTGTTCTGCGCTTACAGAGTCAAAACGTTCGGGTCTGTTTGTTATCAGTAGGTCCAAGATGTTATCTCCACGAGTCGGTTCTCTATTTAATTGCTCGAGGTAATTTTCGAATAGTGCACTCAGCATAATGTTACTCGATGTTCTGTCCCTACCACCCGTCCTAAACAACTGAGTGTCCCAGTTTACATCTGGTAAATTGAAATCTCCACCTAAGACTATAAGATGCTGAGGAAATTTATGTGAAATGTATTCCAAATTTTCTCTCAGTTGTTCTGCCATTAATGCTGCTGAGTCGGGAGGTCGGTAAAAGGAGCCAATAATTAACCTAGCTCGGTTGTTGAGTATAACCTCCACCCATCATAATTCACAGGATCTATCCACTTCTATTTCACTACAGGGTAAACTACTACCATCAGCGATAAACACGCCCCCCACTGGTTGCATGCAATCTATCCTTTCTAAACACCGTCTGTGCCTTTGTAAAAATTTCCACAGAATTTATCTCTGGCTTCAGCCAGCTTTCCGTACCGATAACGATTTCAGCTTCGGTGCTTTCTATCAGCGCTTGAAGTTCTGGTACTTTACCAACGCAGCTTCGACAGTTTACAATTACAATACCGATTGCTGCTTGGTCCCCTCATGTCCTGACTTTGCCCCGCACCGTTTGAGGCTGTTGCCCTTTCTGTACTTGCCCGAGGCCATCTAACCTAAAAAAAACGCCCAGTCCACGCCACACAACGCCTGCTACCCGTGTAGCCGCCTACTGTGTGTAGAGGACTCCTGACCTATATAGCGGAACCCGAAACCCCACCACCCTATGGCGCAAGTCGAGGAACCTGCAGCCCACACGGTCGCAGAACCGTCTCAGCCTCTGATTCAGACCCTCCACTCGGCTCTGTACCAAAGGTCCGCAGTCAGTCCTGTCAATGATGCTGCAGATGGTGAGCTCTGCTTTCATCCCGCTAGCGAGACTGGCAGTCTTCACCAAATCAGATAGCCACCGGATGCCAGAGAGGATTTCCTGCGATCCAAAGCGACACACATCATTGGTGCCAACATGAGCGACTACCAGCAGGTGGATGCACCCTATACTCTTCATGGCATCTGGAAGGACCCTTTTCACATCTGGAATGATTCCCCCCAGTATGCACACGGAATGCACATTGGCTTTCTTCCCCTCCCTAGCAGCCATATCCCTAAGGGACCCCATTACGCGCCTGACGTTGGAGCTCCCAACTACCAGTAAGCCCACCCTCTGCGACCACCTGGAGCTTGCAGACTGAGAGGCCACCTCTGGAACAGAACAAGCAGCCACGTCCAGCCGAAGATCAGTATCAGCTGGAGACAGAACCTGAAACCAGTTCGTCAGACAAACTGGAGAGGCTTGCCGTTCAGCCCTCTGGAATGTCTTTCGCCCCCTGCCACACCTCCAGACGACCTCCCACTCTACCCCTCAGTGAGCCTCAATGTGGGCAGTATCCTGAACAGCCACAGCCGTAGTCCGATCAGAGGGTGCGTGGGCCGAGCTGCCCGTCCCTGACGAACCCCCGTCCGAACCCCCACAGTGATGCCCATTGGCAACAGCCTCAAGCTGTGTGACCGAAGCCAACACTGCCTGAAGCTGGGAGCGAAGGGATGCCAGCTCAGCCCGCATCCGAACACTACAGGCGCAGTCCCTATCCATGCTAAATACTGTTGTGCAAAGGACGTCTGAACTAATCTACAGAGAGCTTAAAAAATTCGACATAAAATTTAAACGGTTATTAAAATACAAGACTGCCTAGTAAATGTAGTAATGCTGCTACTTGCAGACTGCTGGCACACTGTTAGAAGGCTAACTGTACTGTCAGTAATGTACAAAGACTATTTGAAAGAATTAAACAAATGACATACGACTACGCGACTTCACACGTCACAAATATTAAAATGAAAACCTGCCCCTGCTAAATACGAAACCACACAATGATTTGACGGATTTAACTAAACAAGTGCGCTAAGAACACGCAAACAAATTTTCAACTTCACTACTTTTATGAACGCTAAATAAGCCACTTTCTGCTACTTACGCGCTGCTGACAAACTGTTGCTGATGGTTGTCCACATTCGCAACTGCGAATATATTTAATGCATTTCACAACGGCAGGCATGTCCAGAGGAACTTTGCATCGTAAATCGGAATAACACAGACACTGCACTATCGTATTTCTCCGAACAGTTTACGTCCTCTTAAAGTGTCTGCCACTTCAATTCCTTCAGCATCTCTGTGACACTCTTCCACGGTTCAGACAGACCTTTGACCACTCATGCTGTTCTTCTCTGTATACATTCTATATCCTCTGTTAGCGCTATTCGGTACAGGTTCAAAGCTCTTGATGCGTATTCTAGGACGGTTCACACAAGTGATTTGTAACCATTTTCTTTTGTAGATTGACTGCATTGTCCTAGTATTATACTAATAAACCGAATTCTGCCACTAGCTTTACACACCACTGAGCCTATGTGATCGTTCTATTTCATGTTCCTATGGCACAAAGCGGTACACCCGACTATTTGCATCAGTTGACCGATTCCATCTTAGGTTCACTGATGTTACATGTTTGCAGATAATGCAGTTGTTTACCGTCTAGTAAAGTCATGAGAATATCAAAACCAATTGTGAAAAGACTTAGACACGATACTTGCATGATGCAAAAAGTAGCATTTGTCTCTCAGTGAGGAAAAGTGTGAGGTCATCCACATGAGTACAAAAAGAATTCGGTTAAATCTCGATTACACGATAAATCACACAAATTTAAAGGCTGCCAATGCGACTAAATACCTAGTAACTAAGGACAATTTAAGTTGGAACGATCATATAGAAAATGTTGTGGGGAAGGCAAAACCAAAAACTACGTTTATTGGCACGGTACCTAGAAGATGCAACAGCTCTACTAACGAGGTTGCCTAGACTACGCTTGTTCGTCCTCTACTAGAGTACTGCTGTCCTGTATAAAATCCTCACCAGATATGATTGACGGAAGACATCGAAAAAGTTCAAAGAAGGGTAGCTTGTTTTGTATTATCGCGAAATAGGAGAGAGAGTCATGGATAGGATAAGCGAGTTGGGATGGTAATAATTAAAACGAAGGTTTTTTCGTTATGACCAGACCTTTACACGAAATTTCATTCATGAACTGTCTTCTCTGGATGTGAAAATGTATTGTCGCCAGCCAACCTAGGGGGAAACGATCATCATAATAAAGTCAGAGAAATCAGAGTTTTCAGAGAAAGATTTAAGTGCTCATTTTTCTCACGCGCTATTGGAGAGTGGAACAGTAGAGAATTACTCTGAAGTGGGTACAATGAACTCGTTTCCTGGTACTTAGGTGTGAATTGCAGAACCGTCTTGTAGATTATTCATGTAGATGAAGTCACAAGATACTACGTTTCTTCGTTTCGTGAAGTGGACAATTAACGTTTCTGAACATTTAAAGTAAGTTGCACCTGTATGCATTTAAAATAAGTTTGCACATGTTTTGTCGGCTACTGTGGCGGTCAGGGCCGACACAAACAACGGACAGGTGTTGCGGTGGTCGGTGACAGGAATACAAAATCATATGTGCAAAACACTTGAAGATTAATGTAACACTATATTTCTACAAAGAAGAGAACCTTTACTTAACTTCTCACGCCTCCTCCGTGTAACTACATTGACATTCTATTACAACTCACAGAACGCAGGCTAAGTATCGTCTTCCTAAAGCCTCGTTTACACGACGACACTAGGTTGCAGGTAACTTCGCTACCGGCCACTGCGCATGCGCGCCGCGCGTTTGTGCAACTCGTCGGTGAAACTAAACACTTTCGGCGTGTTCCAACTTTGGCGACAGCAGTTGCATGAGTTTTGAGGTTATGTCTATTCGTAGAATGTAGACAAGCTGAAATATGAAGTGGGGAACGGAGAATACTGTTCGCTTTTTGGATATCTGTGCTTTGCAAAGATGTTTGTGGGATTTCAGTGGTGCTGATTACAAAAATAAGCAACATATTGCTGCTCGTGAGACAGTCATGTGCGATCAGAACAGAGATAGTTTGACAATATCTGAGCATCAGAGCAAATTTTTTTAATTAGGATCACATATACAACTAAATTAAGAAAAATACAAGCAAATGTAATTCCAGCTGTGGAAATGCTCTTGTCTACAAGACTAAAACCCCATCGTTCGAGTTGTCCGACTCTTTTTTTTTTTAGTGAATATTGTTGACAGGAGTGAAGGCAACACAAGTCAACAAGCTGCATCCTTTATTCAATATTCATCTATTTAAAACGTCGCAGCAGTGCTCCCCATTCACATAAGTTTGAATTTTGAAATATTGCCACTGTACAGATCTAGAGAAGTTTGCAAACCATTCTCTTCTTAATGCTGCCTGTTTCAAATAACTACTGCTCTTAATAATTATTAATGTTGATAATTATTGTTAATAAGAAAGCATCGTCACCAACTAAAACCGGATATTATAGTATGCCGAGTGTTCTCGATTGTAGTGCACGCAATGTGAAATGTAATTTCAGTTCTGGCGACAGTTCTTCATGCATTACAGTATCTTTATTCCTTATCGCATAATTAACTCTGTTTAGAAGAAACATGAACAGTTCTGGCGACATTCTAAGATAATTAAAAGAACATCTTGGTCTTCCATTATAAATTATTTGAGCAAGGATGCTGAGCAAGCGAGCTGACGTTGTAACATCCGCGAGCTAAATTTTAGCTACAGAGCGACGAGAGGAATTTATGCCTCTAACAGTTAAAAACATTATCTATCCGACATATGAAAAAACAGTGAAATAAATATTAATTATTTATATAATATCTTATGATGTAATTGGACATATCGACGTGTATCATACAAAGTGAATGATAACTGTAAATTCATTTTATGGTCTGCGTTTCTCTTCCTTTGTTTTTACCTTTTGTTGGCTGGCTTTTGTAGGTTGCGGACGCAAGACGTATATCAGACTGAGGTCTATTAAGAAAATGTAATTATTTGTTAATTATTACTTGAGAATAGAGTTCATTATTATTATAAATATGAGTGAATAATTATTTGTAACTTTCATTCCTCTCTCAATAAGCATTATCTGTGTTAATTAATTCTTTCCGCTGCAAGGAGCCCAGTCATTGATGATAGCGATTTGTATCGCATTTTTATCTGTTTTCCTTAGAAAAAAATCAAATGTTTGCTTGGTGAAGTCTAAATAGTGCACAATACGAAAGTAAAGTTTAATAAGCAATTCAACTACTTATCCTATTTGCTCTAACAATAGAAACTCTCTATCAATTGTCTGCCGCCATCTTAACAATTATCTCAGAAGCAAATTCAAATTACGCAACTATGCAGACATAAATGCCGAAGGTAACAAAAATGTGTAAAAATAATTGTGCACCGGTGTTCCCAAACTTATTTTAATGAAAATACAGAGTGGCGCACGAAATGTGTTACCATTTTGTTTCTGAATATAAACTTTATAGTCAATACAATCTGAAATGAACATATACTACAATGAAGAGCCGTCCATGGACATTTGTTCTAACTCAGTACATGCTCAATATGTCCACCATTTCGTTTCCTAACTTCCTTCAAACGAACACTAAAGTTAGTGATTACCCTACGGCACATGTCTCCCATAATTTCATTGCAAGCTTGAAGAATAAGTCTTCTGAGCTCCATTAAATCACGTGGACGTTTCGGGAAAAATTTTTCCTTTAGGTACCCCCAAAGAAAAAAGTCACATGGATTGAGGTCTGGAGGTCTGGACTAATGGGAGGCCAATTCTGTCCATCATTGAAGCGACCTGGAAACCGGAGTGAAATGATCCGCATGTCGAAATGCTCGTGTAACACAGTGTTTGCAGTATGTGGCCTTGCTCCAGCAAGTATGTGAAGCTATTGCGAAGCATGTTCAAATAACGCTCGCTGTTCACAGTTTCTTCAAAAAAAATGGTCTAATAAGTCCGTGACTGGAAATTGCTGCCCACGCTGTAATCCTCAGAGCATAATGTTGTCGTTCATGAAGCACTTGTGGGTTTTCAGTGGCCCAAAAGCGTACATTTTTTTTGTTAACCACACTGTCTAAATGAAAATGAGCCTCGTCTGAAAACCAAACGTTGTTGAGAGTTTCTTCCCTATCTTCCGCCCACTGAGCAAACAGTAGTCTCTGCTGCTTGTGTTCTTCAGTGAGCTTCTGTGCACAGGCCATCTTGTGTGGGTACATATGGAGGTCACTTTTAAGAATGCGTTGAACGGAGCGTCTGGATATTCCCAGTTGAACTGCAGCCTTTCCACACGATTTCCCGGGACTTCCCTGTACAGCAACTCATACCACTTCAATATTCTCCAGCGAACAAACAGGCTTAGGCCGAGGTCGCTTCGCTGCCAATACTGTTCCTTCCTGTACAAATTTATCGTACAATCTGTGGATGGTCTTCTTGCAAGGGGCCCATCGTGTGTTAAACTGTTGTCGAAAATGCCTCTGAGTCACAAGAAGGCTTTCGTTTCATGAAAAAGTAACACAATTGCCGATCGTTGCTGTGTCGTCAGTCTTCCATTGTCAGCCATTGCTGCTTACTAGTCTCCTAGCGGCAGTATCGTGAATTACACGTCATTTCGTAACTCACTCTGCTGGTACTGCTGGTACTGCTCTAGAGATCCCAGCGGGATATATAATGTGCGTCGTAAATTGTGAAAGAAACAATTGGTAACACATTTCGTGCGCCACCCTGTAATTCGAATCAGACTGGTTCTTCAGAGACAGTGCTCATAGCACGATCCATATAACAAACTTTTCTTGCTGATGTATGGAGCCGAAATTAATTACGCACGAGTTGCGAAGCTTATTGCTTCAGGTAACATACGTCAGTTTGTTCGCGGTCGATATTCGGTGGTTTTAATGATCATTTTGCTGAAGATAACTGTTTCAATCATAATCAATAGTTGCATAGAATCTGCTGTATGAACTGCGTTTTAGTGACACTTACACAACTTACAGACAACACTTGAACACAACGTTAACTTGGAGTTCTTTAGCAACTTGACCAAATCTCTAGCCGGGAGAAAAATTATTGAGTGATTACTCACTGTAATAAAATAAGATTATCATTTTCATTTACAAATTAGTTAAATACCACACCACTGAATAACACAGCGAACGTCACACTGGCGCCCAACGTGGGGCCACCAATGCACATTTATTCATTTTAATAATTGAAATTGTCGGCTATTACAGGTACGTGGTACCAAAACAAACTATTAAACATTGTATATTTACTTGTTTCATGTGCGTTAACATCTTCCTACCAAAGTGCTGTACGAATCTGTATCAGAGCTGGTGCGAGACACACGAGTAACTTCATTTAATCACTTCAGCCCACCACTCTTAATCAACACACGCAGGAACAGATATTCGTGTGCAGTAATTAAACGGCAGAAGAAGATCAACAGCTGGGACGTATGACATTTTAATTAGGAATCAGTACCTGCAGCAATAAGTAGTAATAATTGGATATTCTGGCTGCGGGAATAATATTTTTAAGTGTTATTTGTGTATATGTGTTAGTTATAAGATTATTTTGTGTCAATTGGCGCTTGTCAGTGATTTATATATTTGTTGTGTTATATTGATGATACAATGGTTAAGCAAAAGCAGAGATGACATCAGAATCACAGGTAGAAAAATCTACCCATATTTTTGTCTAATTATTAGAAAATTTAATTATGAATGATAATTTAGTAACTGGTGTCCCGAGTGGTGGTAAAACAGAGGAGTCGCCAAAACAAATTGACACTCCTGCATCCAACCAGTTAGGAATTAATGACAATATTTCTTCTGGGCAAGGGGCAGAAGTTAGCAATGCTGAAGCTATGTCCATACAGGATATGCTAACAGCATTATTTGAAAAGTTTACTATTAAAGAGCAGGTGCGTGAAAAACAACGCAAGCTTAAAAAGCTGGAGCGTGAAAGACAACGTCAGCAGGAAAAGGAAAAACGTAGACAGGAAAAGCTTACAGAAAAACAGCAACAGGAGGTCAGGGACCAAGAAAAAGAAAAGAAATTTAAGAAAAATATAAACAATATTTTTCTGGAAAGAGGTAAAGAAATTGTCCATGGGATAAATCAAGTGTTGGTCGATCGTGATAACAATATTACTACCCATTTTAAGCAGGAGTTCGATGCAGTAAAAATAACTATTGAACCATTAGCAAACATTCCAGTTCAGGTCAATAGCCTTCAAACTGAAGTAGAGAGACTAGATAACCAATTCAAAGCTTTGGCTACCGCTGTGGAATCAATGCAGAATGACATTCCCTCGGAAATCCGAAAGCAAGTACGAACAGAAGTAGCCAGGGTGCTGAGCTCTGAAAATCAAAACTTTGAAGATCTGACAGTATACATTAATGAAAACACTGGTACTGAGAGGCAAAAGATCGCAGATAATGTAACGGCGAATTTTAATGCACCACAAGGAAGACCAAATTTTGGTAATCAACCGATATTATCAGAGCAGTATGTGACACCAAGGAACAATAATAGTGGAATAGAACGTACTTGTAATAAAGTAACCATACCACCTGCGAGTGATAGCAATTCCATGCACTTAACTACCTTGATGCATGAAGAAATCCTGATTAAGCACAGACAGTTTCAAATATTTAACGAAGAAAGCTAGAGAAACATACATCCAGTAGTTTTCATTCTAAACTTCAAAAGTGTTCTACCAAAATCACGGTCGGAAGAACAGAAAATACAGTTTGTGTTTTCACATATTTCTGGTGATGCGTCGCTCTGGGCATTAAATCAGCAGAAACTTGCAAGACCTTCCAAGACTTTGAGAAGGCGTTCCTTGATCGTTTCTGGTCAGCGTCTACTCAGTAATTGATTCTCTGGATCTAGTGCTTGAAGACGCCAGAAAAAATTCTGACGTGATCAGCAATACCAATAGTCCTAACAGAAAAAATTCATGGAATGGAAATAATGGAAATAGGGGCGAAGGTAGTCCAAAGAAAAGTAAAAGTAAAGCTTATAGTAACGGAAAATACAATAATAATAATAATAATAATAATAATAATAATAATAATAGGAGTCCATACAACCAAAATTTTGGTTATCCTAATAATAGTAACAGTAATTATCAAAAGGCTGAAGAACATCAACAACCGAATGGTAATCAGAGGCAGTACCACAATAAAAACACAGACAATAACAATAGCAACCGAAAGAGACGAAATGACAACAGGTCAGACAGTCCATATAAAGACAAGCCTAAAAATATGTGGGGTGACAGTGAAAATTGGAGGCAGCCAGGGCCAAGTCATTGGCAGCCGCAGCAAAATTCTATCAATTCAATTCAGCCAATAAATTATGTACAGGCTATGCCTATACCAAGCAATCAATATCCACCATGGTGGGATCCAAGCAGGCCTCCTCCGATTGAAAATTCACAAAACGATAGAATAGTGGAGGTACCTTCGGAAGCAAAACAAAACACTCAGAAGCCAACAAACTAATTTCGGTCCCTGTAGGCCTTCGCCAGGTGACAGAAGCCAACAATAAAGGCAATAGATCGACGGGACAAAAAATAAACATGATACGGTATCAGGATGGCAGCAGGATCGAAGATGAGCTATATCAGGAATCTGCTGTCTCTGATAAGCCACAAAGGGAAAATATCCGAGCAAGTGTCACTGGAGTTGTAAATGGTGTAACAACTGCTATTCTGCTTGACACAGATACGAATGTATCAGTTATGAACACACCGTTTTTCAAGAAGGTATCGGAGATAAGAAGATTGCCGATTTTGCCGGTTGAAAATTGCAAGGTTATAAGGGCACTGAGAAAAAAGGCACAGAGTATAAAATACCAGACACAGGTGGAAGTTTCCTTGGGAAATGACCGCTTATTATGCACGTTCCTACTAATGGATAACTTGTCAGTACCGGTGCTTCTGGGTCTTGAGTTCCTTCGGGAAAGGGAAGCTGTAATTGATCTCGCCCGTGGGACATGTGCACTAAAGTACCAACAGCAACCGATAACATTAAGGTTGAATCGGGAGTGTTGTGTTTGGTGCTGTTCTCCTGTGCGTCAAGAGCTGTGATTTTAATGATTTTAATTGTGTGCTGGACTTCTACATAGTTTTACTGTCAGTAATTGTTATGTGCTGCGCCGTCCAGTCATACTTCTCCTTGCGTTCTTTAATTGTCCTAGCGTGTGGACTTTTTACGGTTTTTTTCTCCATTTTATAGCCAGCCCCCTTGTTGTCTGTTCTCTTCCGTACTGTTCCCCATTTTTATATCTATGTATGCCATATTTTCTCCTTCCTGTAATTTTAAATGTCTTCTTTGTATAATTATTGCCTTTCGGATGAAGAGTAGCACATATGCTGCTACCAGAAACACGATAAAGGAAAAAAGAGAAACAGGTCGGCCCAGTTCGGTCACAGACTTCGAGAGCGTGAGTACTGAGTATTAAGCCTAGTTTACACGACGACATTTGGTTGTGTGAAACGAGTTGCACGCAAATGGTTTCATATTTGGCTGTAAACATTGCAAAACCAGCATACACTTCACTTTCGTAGTTTTGTGCGTTCCTGAGTCGTGTCTGAAATGAAAGTATTGGCAGCTGCGCGTCGCACGAGTGTGTATTGAAAGCTTGTTGCGTGGAATCGCTGCATAAGAAAAAAAATGAGAAACGTGTTTCGATTAGTGACTGGATGAAGGAAAAACGTTGTGCCGTTCGCTGTGTTATTCAGTGGTTTGGTATTTAACTAATTTGCCAATGCAAATGATAATGTTATTTTATTACAGTGAGCAATTACTCAATAATTTCTCTTCTGGCTAAAGATTTGGTCAAGTTGCTAAGGAACTCGAAGTTAACATTGGGTTAAAGTGTTGTCTGTAAGTTGTGCAAGTGTCACAAAATCACAGTTCATACAATAGAATCTATACAACTATTGATTATGATGGAAACAGTTATCTTCAGCAAAATGATCATTAAAACCACCGAATATCAGCCGCGCACAACGCTAACGTATGTTACCTGAAACAATATTCTTCGCAACTCGTGCGTAATTAATTTCTGCTCCATACTTCAGCAAGGAAAGTTTGTTATATGGATCGTGCTATGAGAACTGTTTTTAAAGAACCAATCTGATTCGAATTATTTTCATTAAAATGAGTTCGCGACCACCGGTGCGCATTTATTTTTACTCATTTTTATTACCTTCGGCATTTATGTCTGCATAGTTGCGTAATTTGAATTTGCCGCTGAGATAATTGTTAAGATGACGTCAGACAATTGATAGAGACTTTCTATTGTTAGAGCAAAATTTACTATCGTATTGTGCACTATTTAGACTTCATCAAGCATACATTTGATATTTTTCTAAGAAAAACAGATAAAAACGCGATGCAAATCGCTATCATCAATGGCTGGACTCCTTGCAGCGGAAAGAAATAATTAACACAGATAATGCTTATTGAGAGAGGAATGAAAGTTACAAATAATTATTCACTCATATTTATAATAATAATGAACTATATTCTCAAGTAATATTTAACAAATAATTACATTTTCTTAATAGATCTCAGTCTGATATGCGTCTTGCGTCCGCAACCTACAAAAGCTAACCAACAAAAGGTAAAAAAAAGGAAGACAAACGCAGATCATAAAATGAATTTACAATTATCATTGTGTTTGTATGATACACATCGATATTTCCAATTACATCATAAGATATTATATAAAGAATTAATATTTATTTCACTGTTTTTTTCATATGTCGGATAGATATTGTTTGTAACTGTTAGAGGCATAATTTCCTCTCGTCGCACTGCAGCTGAAATTTATCTCGTGGATGTTATATTGCCCCTTGGGCTGAGAAAAAAAAATTGGTTTGTCTATTGTATTTTTTTTATCGGTCCACGTAATCGACTTAGATTTGCTACTCTCAAGATGCAAATGTGTAGTTTCAATGTTGTTTTAGACATTATAAAATTATAGTTGAATCGAGTACTTTAAATGACTTCAGTGACTGTGATTATCTCGGACGTTGCTGCGGATACTTCCCGGATTAACTTATCCCCCCCCCCCCCCCATTTGGGTTCCCTGGACTCGGAAAACCGGGAATAAAACTGTCCAAGGAGCTTCAAGGAAATACAGCCACCTCCTTTTAACAGTCAGGCTTGACATGAATGTAATAAAATATGCTGGAAAATGCAAATTTATGACTGTGTTGTAAGCATCTGAGATAATGGATGTTTTTTCATGGTGGTATATCATAACAATTTACCGCTGACGTCGTAAGACCACCCGCGTGTCGAGCCGCTGGAACGCAGACAGGTAGTGGCTGCTGCTGGACCGCCCCCGTCCGAGTCGGTGGGGCGTCGGCTGCCGTCGGCTGCTTCGTGGTTTGGATCTACTGCTGGCTGGAAGTGGCGTTGCAGTAGGTCTTGCTTCTCCTTTCCCACGTCCCCACGAGTACATTAAATGTAAACATATAAGCATCAGTGACAAGATAACTGCTATTCTCATTCAGTGGAAAAGTTTATTAGTGTCCATTTCACTCGCATTCACACGGATGGAATTAGACTGTTTTTGGAGTATGTTCTGTATTTTGACACTGTTCAACACAAAGTAGTGATTCACATGTAAGTTTATCACAATATGCACATTTTGAACACTGCACCGTTAATCATGCAAGTGTCCGTAGTGTGCTTCGTTTACTTAGCGGAATGTAAATATTTTCGCGACACGCTGCGTAGCCAACGTTGCATTTTTGTTTTGCCGCGCGGCTGGCTGTACAGTCCGTCACATTAAATTTGGCACGCGAAGACGCTTCGTATCAAACTACTGAAGGTTATCAGTTCTAGTTAATTATTAATACAGTCAACAGTACTCAACGTTCATAGCGTTGCTGCTAACTTTGACACTCCAAGAGTGTTCAAAGGTTACGTGATCACAGTTGTTATCACTGTTCATTATTGTCCACAATATAAATCACAGTTCTTCACGCGTCCACTAGTTGCTGCGAAACACGTTTCACTGTTCTGATTGCTGTCAGTAGTTTTCCACAGAACTTAACAGACAATCTATATGCAAATGACACTTTTCAAGTAATGAGGTCTGGTACACTTGCATTTAATTTCATATTACCATGACTGAACAACAAAATTTAAAATTTTACGCTGTCACATAAACATGAGACAATATAAAACTTTCAGAATCTGCTACATTATCTTGACCATGAGATCATTACTGAACTGTCCAGATAACAGTACATTTCCATTTTTATTACATATACATATACTTATATA
Organism: Schistocerca gregaria; assembly: GCF_023897955.1. Classification (NCBI taxonomy): domain Eukaryota; kingdom Metazoa; phylum Arthropoda; class Insecta; order Orthoptera; family Acrididae; genus Schistocerca; species Schistocerca gregaria. The sequence goes on from NC_064922.1 coordinate 837,818,113, forward strand.
TATATTTCTAGTTTTTTTATTGGCACTGTTATTTACCATGTTTTTGGGACAGATGTCTATATTCGGTTTATCTAACCGGAATATTGCTCATAAGAGCATTTTAAATGACTTCGTAATGAAACCGTGGACGTAAATCAGTAAATCATTACACATTCAGAATTCGCTTAACTAGTGGTGAAAGCAGTTTCTTTTACTTTTATTTTTATTTTATTTTTTTAATTTATTACAGTCACACAGCTCACACACCACCAACAGTCGCTACGTATGTGGGACTATATGACTCAATCTTATGAAAATATTTTTGTTATATCCATACTTACATATGAACAAATATGTTATTTAAGGGTTTTAATCATTTCTATGCTACGTACAGAAAGGTAAAATTCCTCACATTTAATGCAATAATACTCAGTTGAACATCTGTCAAGTTATTGATCCCTTTTAGAGTAAAATAAATTTATTACTCCTTGCTCAAATAATTCAAGAACATTACAGTGCAATACTTGACACAAAAGCTTATAAACTAATACATACATAATATCACATTGTTGTTGTTGTTGTCTTCAGTCCTGAGACTCGTTTGATGCAGCTCTCCATGCTACTCTATCCTGTGCAAGCTGCTTCATCTCCCAGTACATACTGCAACCTACATCCTTCTGAATCTGCTTAGTGTATTCATCTCTTGGTCTCCCTCTACGATTTTTACTCTCCACGCTGCCCTCCAACGCTAAATTTGTGATCCCTTGATGCCTCAAAACATGTCCTACCAACCTATCCCTTCTTCTAGTCAAGTTGTGCCACAAACTTCTCTTCTCCCCAATCCTATTCAACACCTCCTCATTAGTTACGTGATCTATCCACCTTATCTTCAGTATTCTTCTGTAGCACCACATTTCGAAAGCTTCTATTCTCTTCTTGTCCAAACTAGTTATCGTCCATGTTTCACTTCCATACATGGCTACACTCCAAACAAACACTTTCAGAAACGACTTCCTGATACATAAATCTATATTCGATGTTAATAAATTTCTCTTCTTCAGAAACGCCTTCCTTGCCATTGCCAGTCTACATTTTATATCCTCTCTACTTCGACCATCATCAGTTATTTTACTTCCTAAATAGCAAAACTCCTTTACTACTTTAAGTGTCTCATTTCCTAATTCCCTCACCATCACCCGATTTAATTTGACTACATTCCATTATCCTCGTTTTGCTTTTGTTGATGTTTATCTTATATCCTCCTTTCAAGACACTGTCCATTCCGTTCAACTGCTCTTCCAAGTCCTTTGCCGTCTCTGACAGAATTACAATGTCATCGGCGAACCTCAAAGTTTTTACTTCGTCTCCATGAATTTTAATACCTACTCCAAATTTTTCTTTTGTTTCCTTTACTGCTTGCTCAATATACAGATTGAATAACATCGGGAAGAGGCTACAACCCTGTCTCACTCCTTTCCCAACCACTGCTTCCCTTTCATGCCCCTCGACTTTTATGACGGCCATCTGGTTTCTGTACAAATTGTAAATAGCCTTTCGCTCCCTGTATATTACCCCTGCCACCTTTAGAATTTGAAAAAGAGTATTCCAGTCAACATTGTCAAAAGCTTTCTCCAAGTCTATAAATGCTAGAAACGTAGGTTTGCCTTTTCTTAATCTTTCTTCTAAGATAAGTCGTAAGGTCAGTATTGCCTCACGTGTTCCAACATTTCGACGGAATCCAAACTGATCCTCCCCGAGTTCCGCATCTACCAGTTTTTCCATTCGTCTGTAAAGAATTCGCGTTAGTATTTTGCAGCTGTGACTTATTAAACTGATAGTTCGGTAATTTTCACATCTGTCTGCACCTGCTTTCTTTGGGATTGGAATTATTATATTCTTCTTGAAGTCTGAGGGTATTTCGCCTGTCTCATACATCTTGCTCACCAGCTGGTAGAGTTTTGTCATGACTGGCTCTCCCAAGGCCGTCAGTAGTTCCAATGGAATGTTGTCTACTCCGGGGGCCTTGTTTCGACTCAGGTCTTTCAGTGCTCTGTCAAACTCTTCACGCAGTATCGTATCTCCCATTTCGTCTTCATCTACATCCTCTTCCATTTCCATAATATTGTCCTCAAGTACATCACCCTTGTATAAACCTTCTATATACTCCTTCCACCTTTCTGCCTTCCCTTCTTTGCTTAGAACTGGGTTGCCATCTCAGCTCTTGATATTCATACACGTGGTTCTCTTCTCTCCGAAGGTCTCTTTAATTTTCCTGTAGGCAGTATCTATCTTACCCCTAGTGAGATAAGCTTCTACATCCTTACATTTGTCCTCTAGCCATCCCTGTTTAGCCATTTTGCACTTCCTGTCGATCTCATTTTTGAGACGTCTGTATTCCTTTCTGCCTGCTTCATTTACTGCATTTTTATATTTTCTCCTTTCATCAATTAAATTCAATATTTCTTCTGTTACCCAAGGATTTCTAGCAGCCCTCGTCTTTTTACCTACTTTATCCTCTGCTGCCTTCACTACTTCATCCCTCAGAGCTACCCATTCTTCTTCTACTGTATTTCTTTCCCCTATTCCTGTCAATTGTCCCCTTATGCTTTCCCTGAAACTCTGTACAACCTCTGGTTCTTTCAGTTTATCCAGGTCCCATCTCCTTAATTTCCCACATTTTTTGCAGTTTCTTCAGCTTTAATCTACAGGTCATAACCAATAGATTGTGGTCCGAGTCCACATCTGCCCCTGGAAATGTCTTACAACTTAAAACCTGGTTCCTAAATCTCTGTCTTACCATTATATAATCTATTTGATACCTTTTAGTATCTCCAGGGTTCTTCCACGTATACAACCTTCTTTCATTATTCTTAAATATCACATTACTACTGCTAATTATTTTACCATAAACATTATACACTCCTGGAAATTGAAATAAGAACACCGTGAATTCATTGTCCCAGGAAGGGGAAACTTTATTGACACATTCCTGCGGTCAGATACATCACATGATCACACTGACAGAACCACAGGCACATAGACACAGGCAACAGACCATGCACAATGTCGGCACTAGTACAGTGTATATCCACCTTTCGCAGAAATGCAGGCTGCTATTCTCCCATGGAGGCGATCGTAGAGATGCTGGATGTAGTCCTGTGGAACGGCTTGCCATGCCATTTCCACCTGGCGCCTCAGTTGAACCAGCATTCGTGCTGGACGTGCAGACCGCGTGAGACGACGCTTCATCCAGTCCCAAACATGCTCAATGGGGGACAGATCCGGAGATCTTGCTGGCCAGGGTAGTTGACTTACACCTTCTAGAGCACGTTGGGTGGCACGGGATACATGCGGACGTGCATTGTCCTGTTGGAACAGTAAGTTCCCTTGCCGGTCTAGGAATGGTAGAACGATGGATTCGATGAGGGTTTGGATGTACCGTGCACTATTCAGTGTCCCCTCGACGATCACCAGAGGTGTACGGCCAGTGTAGGAGATCGCTCCCCACACCATGATGCCGGGTTTTGGCCCTGTGTGCCTCTGTCGTATGCAGTCCTGATTGTGGCGCTCACCTGCACGGCGACAAACACGCATACGACCATCATTGGCACCGAGGCAGAAGCGACTCTCATCGCTGAAGACGACACGTCTCCATTCGTCCCTCCATTCACGCCTGTCGCGACACCACTGAAGGCGGGCTGCACGATCTTGGGGCGTGAGCGGAAGACGGCCTAACGGTGTGCGGGACCGTAGCCCAGCTTCATGGAGACGGTTGCGAATGGTCCTCGCCGATACCCCAGGAGCAACAGTGTCCCTAATTTGGTGGGAAGTGGCGGTGCGGTCCCCTACGGCACTGCGTAGGATCCTACGGTCTTGGCGTGCATCCGTGGGTCGCTGCAGTCCGGTCCCAGGTCGACGGGCACGTGCACCTTCCGCCGACCACTGGCGACGACATCGATGTACTGTGGAGACCTCACGCCCCACGTGTTGAGCAATTCGGCGGTACGTCCACCCGGCCTCCCGCATGCCCACTATACGCCCTCGCTCAAAGTCGTCAACTGCACATACTGTTCACGTCCACGCTGTCGCGGCATGCTACCAGTGTTAAAGACTACGATGGAGCTCCGTATGCCACGGCAAACTGGCTGACACTGACGGCGGCGGTGCACAAATGCTGCGCAGCTAGCGCCATTCGACGGCCAACACCGCGGTTCCTGGTGTGTCCGCTGTGCCGTGCGTGTGATCATTGCTTGTACAGCCCTCTCGCAGTGTCCGGAGCAAGTATGGTGGGTCTGACACACCGGTGTCAATGTGTTCTTTTTTCCATTTCCAGGTGCTTGTTTACAGTTAAGGGATAGTGCACTTGCACTTGTGATTGGTCCTTTGTATATTCACTTTGTTTTTCTTAATCCAGGGAACCGAGTAAGATGCTCTGCAGTAGGTGTTGTGCTGATATACTTTCATATTATACTGGTAATCTTTTATGATTCCAGGGCGTTCAATGAATACTTCGAGGTATCCGGATAATAATTGTGTTAATTGTCCAGCCTCTGAAGCATTAATGCAAGTTGCCTCTTGTACTTTCTCTTCTACTGTTGTGACGATGTCACTCACGTTGCTGGGTGCATCGTTATTTCGATTTTTGTGGGTGCTTATGATCCAAAACTAACAACTTCTACACTCCTGGAAATTGAAATAAGAACACCGTGAATTCATTGTCCCAGGAAGGGGAAACTTTATTGACACATTCCTGGGGTCAGATACATCACATGATCACACTGACAGAACCACAGGCACATAGACACAGGCAACAGAGCAAGCACAATGTCGGCACTGGTACACTGTATATCCACCTTTCGCAGCAATGCAGGCTGCTATTCTCCCATGGAGACGATCGTAGAGATGCTGGATGTAGTCCTGTGGAACGGCTTGCCATGCCATTTCCACCTGGCGCCTCAGTTCGACCAGCGTTCGTGCTGGACGTGCAGACCGCGTGAGACGACGCTTCATCCAGTCCCAAACATGCTCAATGGGGGACAGATCCGGAGATCTTGCTGGCCAGGGTAGTTGACTTAGACCTTCTAGAGCACGTTGGGTGGCACGGGATACATGCGGACGTGCATTGTCCTGTTGGAACAGTAAGTTCCCTTGCCGGTCTAGGAATGGTAGAACGATGGGTTCGATGACGGTTTGGATGTACCGTGCACTATTCAGTGTCCCCTCGACGATCACCAGAGGTGTACAGCCAGTGTAGCTGATCGCTCCCCACACCATGATGCTGGGTGTTGGCCCTGTGTGCCTCGGTCGTATGCAGTCCTGATTGTGGCGCTCACCTGCACGGCGCCAAACACGCATACGACCATCATTGGCACCAAGGCAGAAGCGACTCTCATCGCTGAAGACAACACGTCTCCATTCGTCCCTCCATTCACGCCTGTCGCGACACCACTGGAAACGGGCTGTACGATGTTGGGGCGTGAGTGGAAGACGGCCTAACAGTGTGCGGGACCGTAGCCCAGGTTCATGGAGGCGGTTACGAATGGTCCTCGCCGATACCCCAGGAGCAACAGTGTCCCTAATTTGCTGGGAAGTGGCGGTGTGGTCCCCTACGGCACTACGTAGGATCCTACGGTCTTGGCGTGCATCCGTGCGTCGCTGCGGTCCGGTCCAACGTCGATGGGCACGTGCACCTTCCGCCGACCACTGGCGACAACATCGATGTACTGTGGAGACCTCACGCCCCACGTGTTGAGCAATTCGGCGGTACGTCCACCCGGCCTCCCGCATGCCCACTATACGCCCTCGCTCAAAGTCCGTCAACTGCACATACGGTTCGCGTCCACGCTGTCGCGGCATGCTACCAGTGTTAAGGACTGCGATCGAGCTCCGTATGCCACGGCAAACTGGCTGACACTGACGGCGGCGGTGCACAAATGCTGCGCAGCTAGCGCCATTCGACGGCCAACACCGCGGTTACTGGTGTGTCCGCTGTACCGTGCGTGTGATCATTGCTTGTACAGCCCACTCGCAGTGTCCGGAGCAAGTATGGTGGGTGTCAATGTGTTCTTTTTTCCATTTCCAGGAGTGTATTTGCTGACAGGAAGATTCATTTTCCTCATCAGCGGAAGGTTCGTACCGAACTCCGATTCAACCATAATATCATTGGTCGCTGTTGGTACTTAAGTGCACATGTCCCACGGCCGAGATCAATTACAGCTTCCCTTTCCCGAAGGAACTCAAGACCCAGAAGCACCGGTTCAAAATGGTTCAAATGGCTCTGAGCACTATGGGACTTAACTACTCTGGTCATCTGTCCCCTAGAACTTAGAACTACTTAAACCTAACTAACCTAAGGACATCACACACATCCATGCCCGAGGCAGGATTCGAACCTGCGACAGTAGCAGTCACGCGGTTCCGGACTGTGCGCCTAGAACCGCTAGACCACCACGGCCGGCCCAGAAGCACCGTTACTGACATGTTATCCATGATTACAATGAGCAAACTGAAAGCATCTGCCAGGGGCATGGAGACGAGGGAGAAGGGAAGAAGGGAGGGAGGGAAAGAGAGGGGGGAGACGGGCAAGGGGCGCTCTGAAGAGGGCAGAAAGGGAAAGACAGGAAAGGATGTGGCAGGGAAACAGTCGAGGAGGGGGCGCAGGGACCCAGGGGGAAGGAGGGAAATCCGCTCTGGGAGAAGGAGGGGAGAGGAAAAAGGGGACCCTGGACAGGGTGAGGGAACAATGCTAGGTTGCAGTTGGAAGAGAGGGTAGATGTGAGGGCGAAGTTCAACATCCAGGATGGGGAGGTGCTGTAAATTGCCCTGATGAAGAAGATGGAGAGTATGGAGGTGGAGAGAGGGACACAGTAATAGAGGCACTGCAATGGGTGGGGGGGGTGGGTGGAGAGGAAGGAGGGAACCAGGTGGTGGCGGGGATCAAGCCTGCAGGCAGTGGAAAGGATGCAGAGATGTTGGAGGAAAAGGAGGAGCTGGGGGAAGGTGATGCAGTTATACAGGAGTCATGTGGAGGAAGGAAGGTGGATACAGAATGCAAGGTGGAGCACATGGCGTTCGAGAATTTTGAGGGCCTTATCAAAGAGGGGGGGGCAGAGATACAGGCAATGCTGGCATAACAGAGGAGAGGACAAATGAGGGATTTCTAGGTGTGGAGGATGGCAGAAGGATGCAAACTCCATGTGTGGCCAGAGAGATGTTTCAGGAGGGAGAGGTGGGAACAGGCTTTCTGGATGGTCAGGAGATGAGAGGTCCAGGTGAGGTGACGATCGAGGGTGAGGCCACTGTGTCTCAGGATGGGGGTGAGCTGGATGGCGCGACCATAAATGGTGAGGTAGAAATCGTGGAGAGGGAAGGAGGAGGTCAGGAGGGAAACGGACAAAATTGATAGGCAGGCTGTAGGTTTGGAGTTTAAAGAGCGGGATGCCATATGTGGACATAGGCATTTTGGAGGTCGAGGGAAACAAAAATGACAGAGTAATGGGAGTTAAGCTGGAGGGAGAGAAGGATGACGAGTTTAAGGAGTTGGACTTCAGCAGAGAAGGACAGTCAGAAGCCACACTGGGTAAGGGGGAGGAGTTGGTGGTGATTAAGGTGCTGATGGATACAACGGGAGAAAGATGGATTCAAAGACCTTACTCAAGATGGAAGTGAGGCAGATGGGACGATAGGAAGAGACGATGGAAGGGGGTTTGTTAGATTTGAGGAATACGATGATATGGAAAGTCTTCCACAAGTCAGGGTAGAAGCCAGCAGAGAGAATGACATTGTAGAGATTAGCAAGGAGAGTAGGGATGGAGAAGCGGCTTTCTATAAGGTGGCAGTAGGTGACGCAGTCATGACGAGGGGTCGTGTTGCATTTTGACCAGAGGATTAGTTTACTGTCTTGTGCTATGGTTGGAGTTTTGATGTCAGAGTGGGGCAACTGCCCCAAGTACTGCAGACTAGAAGCAAGTGGATGGACCGAGGTATCGGCGCGTTCTGTGACGCTGGGGAAAATAAAACCTGACCCATGATGGGAAGCTGGTTAAATCAGTGTTGATAGGGGACGCTGAACTCCCTCTTCCTGGAGGTGTGGCACTACCTGCTCTTTCCATTGGAGTGCTGGTCAGCGCCTCCTCGATGCCATTTCGTGGCGCTGCGATGGTTGGTGTGCAGTCGATGCCTTAGGATTGCACAGCACAACCTTAAAATTTTCTCAGGACCTGACCGAACAGTTATGCAGCTTCTATCAGACAGTCCTTCATTACAGATGACTGCATCAAACGTGAAAAGTCTAAGGCCCAAAGCGGTCAGAACTTCAAAACAGAATGAACAAAAAAAATGGTTCAAATGGCTCTGAGCCCTATGGGACTTAACATCTGTGGTAATCAGTCCCCTAGAACTTAGAACTACTTAAAACCTATCGAACCTAAGGACATCACACACATCCATGCCCGAGGCAGAATTCGAACCTGCGACCGTAGCGGTCGCGCGGATACAGACTGAAGCGCCTAGAACCGCTCGGCCACACTGGCCGGCCAGAATGAACATCATCCTATGGGGTGATCCCAGTCAGAGCTGGCAGGTGTGACAGGTTGCGCACTCTGGCGGGACGCGTCGGCATCAGTTGCTAAGTATCTGTCACAGGTAATAGAGGACAACTTCTATCGATGCAAGATGGTGCTGCTCAGATCCGAAGTGCTGTCAGGGGATATTTTGTGGAAGTAATGATAAACTATGTGTAACTAAGAATATTGAAACATTTCAGGCTAAGCAATATACATATTTATGTTTAAACACATTTATAGTATGTCGGTAGTTATAAAGAAGCAATTTATTTGATAAATGTAGGTATGTTTGGAACTTAGAGCTGAGAAACGTAATTTTTATTTTTGTTAGGAAAAAATCTAACGTGAGAGCTATAATGTAATAATATCAGACATGAGCGATTGCGAGTTAAAACCAATTTTGTACTACAGAACATCACATGCAGTCTTGACGTCACTGCTGTTGAATGTTATTACATTCTTCATCCGTTGCGTCATTTTGAATGGAACATATGTTCCAGCCAATCACAATAGTTGTCAGATTGATGCTTTGGCACGACAGCCGTATTGAATACACGATGGTCTCCACTTAAACATATTTCAAGAAAATTTCCATTCCATCGTCCGAATTTACTATTGCAATGAGCAGCTCAGATTTATTATGAGCCTTGGTGCCTCAACCCAGTGGGTGCAGTATTGACGTTGTGTGTTTAGGTAAAAAGAAAATTCTTATTTTTTCCACGTTCTGCTACACATCATCAGGTGGATGATCTGACAGTGATCAAGGATTATTAGAGCTTCCTCTCTCAGCTTTCGTGAGATCGCAGGTGTTCTCTCACTGATATGGGAAACTCTTCTTGAAACCACTTTATGAAGATGTTACCCGTTAAAAAAAAAGTCTATTAGCACTGTGGGACTGAGGTCATCAGTCCACTATAACTTAGAATTACTTAAACCTAAATAATCTAAGGACATCACACACATCCATGCCGAGGCAGGATTCGAACCTGCGACCGTAGAGGTCGTGCGGTTCCTCACTGTAGCACCTAGAACCGCTCAGCCACTCCGGCTGGCTTTTACCTGTGATCCAAGCATTATTTTAATCTCAGAATTTTACTTTTCCCTAGACAATGAGATATCCGCGTATAGCCACGTGATCTACTTGTGGCAAGGAGGAGGATCACTTTTTTTGTTTTATTCATTTTGAAACGTGTGTTATTTCTTGAACTTCTTACATCAAGAGAGCATTCGATAGTAAAACGCCGTCTGATCACTGTTATACATTTGATGATCATTTAATTTGTATCTGCCACTATTTTTCGTGGAATTTCAGGAAATTGTGAACCATATTCACTATCAAAAGAACTTTCTTCTCATAGAATCTCGTTTGGCTAATTCCATTGCAACATTTCCACTTGAGAACTGTTCCTCGCAAGAATAAAGTCTTTGTTGTTATATACCTAAAACATAGGGAAATTTTGCAGTTTGGACTTTAATACACTACTGGCCATTAAAATTGTTACACCCCGAAGATGACGTGCTACAGACGCCAAATGTAACCGACAGGAAGAAGATGCTCTGATATGCAAATTATTAGCTTTTCAGAGCATTCACACAAGGTTGGCGCCGGGGGCGACACCTACAAGGTGCTGACCTGAGGAAAGTTTCCAACCGATTTCTCATACACAAACAGCAGTTGACCGACGTTGGCTGGTGAAACCTTGTTATGATGCCTCGTGTAAGGAGGAGAAATGCTTAGCATCACGTTTCCGACTTTGATAAAGGCCGGATTGTAGCCTCTCGCGATTGCGGTTTAACGTATCGCGACATTGCTGCTCGCGCTGGTAGAGATCCAATGACTGTTAGCAGAATATGGAATCGGTGGGTTCAGGGGGGTAATACGGAACGGCGTGCTGGGTCCCAACGGCCTCGAATCACTAGCAGTTCGAGATGACAGGCATCATATCCGCATGGCTGTAGCGGATCGTGCAGCCACGTCTCTATCCCTGAGTCAACAGATGGGGACGTTTGCAAGACGACAACCATCTGCACGAACAGACCGACAACGTTTGCAGCAGCATGGACTATCAGCTTGGAGACCATGGCTGCGGTTACCCTTGACGCTGCATTACAGACAGGAGCATCTACAATGGTGTACTCAACGACGAACCTGGGTGCACGAATGGCAAAACGTCATTTTTTCTAATGGATCCCGATTCTGTTTAGAGTATCATGATGATCGCATCCGTGTTTGGCGACATCGCGGTGAATGCACATTGGAAGCGTGTATTCGTCATCTCCATATTGGCTTATCACCCAGCGTGATGGTATGGGGTGCCATTGGTTACACGTCTCGGTCACCACTTGTTCGCATTGCGATACGTTGAACGGTGGACGCTACATTTCAGATGTGTTACGACCCGTGGCTCTACCCTTCATTCGATCCCTGCAAAACCCTACATTTCAGCAGGATAACGTACGACCGAATGTTGCAGGTCCTTTACAGGCCTTTCTGGATACACAAAATTTTCGACTGATGCCCTGCCAGCACACTCTCCAGATCTCTCACCAATTGAAAAGTCTGGTTATGGTGGGCGAGAAACTGGCTCATCACAATACACCAGTCACTACTCTTGATGAACTGTGGTATCGTCTTGAAGCTGAATGGGCAGCTGTACCTGTACACGCCATCCACGCTCTGTCTGACTCAACGCCTAGGCGTATCAAGGCCGTTATTACGGCCAGAGGTGGTTGTTCTGGGTATTGATTTCTCATGATCTATGCACCGAAATTGCGTGAAAATATAATCACATGTCAGTTCGATTTGTCCAATGAATACCCGTTTATTATCTGCATTTCTTCTTGGTGTAGCAATTTTAATGGCCAGTAGTGTAATTATCCTGGCAGGAGGCACATTTTCATTTCGCTTTATTAAAAACCGCCTACCAATACATTAGTCCATTTCATTGCCTTAACCTAGCTTCGTTGTCTTTTGTCCAGTCCCGTATCACATCATACTGCGTTTTTAAAAGTTCAAAGTTTATTCTCTTTTTTTATCCATCCCCTAATTGTTCTTTCAGGTGCGGCACACTCACCTACTAACTTACTTTCGTATCATCATTTTTTACACGATCAATAATTTTTAATTTATTATTCACATAACATCAGTTCCTTACTGCGACTTCGTACATGAAAGACGTATCAACACATATTGCTAGTAATTGCAAAAGTGTCATCATGATCCCAACGTTGGCAAAAGACTGCGGATTAGTCGCCTATTTGGATCTTAGGGATGGGACTGCCAAGGGAACAGATGACTATGAGAAGACGATTGGTTAACCAACGAAAGGGAAATATGCTATGAATCGGATCATGGAATGTCAGCAAACTGTATGCCCTAGGGATCCACAAAATCTCAAACCGGAAATACACTGATCAGCCAGAAGATTATAACCTTCTACCTAAAATCCGACACGTCCAACTTTCGCACGGATAACAGCGGCGACACATTGTGGCTTGGAAGCAATGAGGCCTTGGTAGGTCGCTGGAGGGAGTTGGCACCACATCTGCACACACGTGTCACATAATTCCCGTAAATTACGGGGAGGGGGGCGACGAGCTCTGATGCCTCGTTCAATCACATCCCAGATGCGGTCTATCGGGTTCAGATCTGATGAGTTGGGGGGCTAGGACATCAGTTGTAGCTCGCTACCCACTGTGTTCCTCGAACCACTTCATCACACTCCTAGCCTTGTGAGATGGAGTGTTATTTTGCTAGAAAATGCCACTGAAACATGATCGTCGTGCAGGGGTGTACATGGTCTGCAACCAGTGTACGATACTCCTTGGCCGTCATGGTGCCTGCCACGAGTTCCACTAGAACCGTGGATGCCCACGTGAATGTCCCGCCAGAACACAGTGGAGCTGCCGTCAGCTTGTCTCTGCCGCAGTATAGGTGTCAAGGAGCTGTGGCCCTGGAAGACGAAGGATTCGAGCCCTCCTATCGGCATGATGAAGATGCTATCGAGACTGTTCACACCATGCTGTGATGTGCCACTGTATCATCGTCCAGTGTCGATGGTAACGTCTCCACTTCATTCGTATTTACCGATGTCTTGATATGAACATTGGCACATGCGTGAGTCGTCGGCTGCTGAGGCCCGTCGTTGGCAATGTTGAGTGCACCGTGTGTCCAGACAAAACTTTTGTGGTACGTTCCTGTGGGACCTAACTGCTAAGGTAATCGATCCCTAGGCTTACGCATTACTTAATGTAACTTAAGGTAACTTGCGCTAAGGACAACACACACACACCCATGCCAGAGGGAGGAGTCGAATGTGTCCAGACACACTTGTACCCTGTGCAGCATTAAAGTTTGATGTTAACTCTGCCGCAGTTCTCTACCTGCCCTGTTTCACCAATCTGCCCAGCCTACGACGTCCGAAAACTGTAATGAGAGGTAATTAGAATTATATATTAATACCTTCAGCTGATGACGAGCATTGATATGTATCAACGGAGGTAGGTGAAAAAGTGTGCCCTGATTCGAAGCCAGGATCTCCTGCTTACGTGGCAGACGCTCTATCCCTCTGAGCCACCGAAGGCATAGAGGATAGTGCGACTGCAGGGACTATCTCGGGCACGCCTTCCACTAAACCCACATTCTCACCATATATGTCCACACACTACATTCGTAGTGTCCCTAACCAACACACTCATTACACGTGGAAGACATTCTTATCAACTCCCGTAAGAGTTCGGGTAATAGGTGTGCATCCACACAGAAGAAGGGAGTCATGGCCGGTATTGCCAGAACTATATACGTATATGGATATGGTGTCTGTTCTTTCGGACATGTCCGAAATCCATATAAATGAGAGGTGGTCGCCCAATCCAACGACTCTGGACGTGGTTTCACCTATCCAAGTGCTGAGTACACTGAGCACAGCACTCCTCCAAGAATCGACAAATCGTGCAGTTTCCGAAAAGCTCGTGCCGAGCCTCCGGTCCATCATAAACTGCCTTCGGTCAAACTCAGATAAATCGAGACGTAAATCTAAAAATCATGGAGGACTGGAACTGTGTAGGAGGGCTACGGTTAGAACACAAAGTTACGGCAGGATATGGGCTCGATAGTAGGAAAAGAGAAGACGAGTTCTACAATAAATTTGTGCTAGTACATTGTTCAAGAATCACAACTTATATGGAAAAGACACTGCAAGATTCTAGATGGATTACAGCAAGGCCAGTCAGAGGTACCGAAATCGAGTATTACATTATTCCCAGGAGCAGATATAGACTCACACCACAATTTAAGAATGGATAGGTGTGGAAGTAAATGGGATACTGTAGTATTGAAGAATGCTGAGATGAGTTTGAAGTACTCTAGAGCTTTAGATAATGCGAACATAAATACCACAATAGGCAGATCGATTGAAGAGGTATGTGCGTCGTGCTCATAATCTTGTATGAATATCGCACATTTCCTGCCGATCGCGTCTTCCTTCAAAAACGCTGTTCGATGTATGATCTTGCAATAAGAATACTACACTCCTGGAAATGGAAAGAAGAACACATTGACACCGGTGTGTCAGACCCACCATACTTGCTCCGGACACTGCGAGAAGGCTGTACAAGCAATGATCACACGCACGGCACAGCGGACACACCAGGAACCGCGGTGTTGGCCGTCGAATGGCGCTAGCTGCGCAGCATTTGTGCATCGCCGCCGTCAGTGTCAGCCAGTTTGCCGTGGCATACGGAGCTCCATCGCAGTCTTTAACACTGGTAGCATGCCGCGACAGCGTGGACGTGAACCGTATGTGCAGTTGACGGACTTTGAGCGAGGGCGTATAGTGGGCATGCGGGAGGCCGGGTGGACGTACCGCCGAATTGCTCAACACGTGGGGCGTGAGGTCTCCATGGGAGAATAGCAGCCTGCATTGCTGCGAAAGGTGGATATACACTGTACTAGTGCCGACATTGTGCATGCTCTGTTGCCTGTGTCTATGTGCCTGAGGTTCTGTCAGTGTGATCATGTGATGTATCTGACCCCAGAAATGTGTCAATAAAGTTTCCCCTTCCTGGGACAATGAATTCACGGTGTTCTTATTTCAATTTCCAGGAGTGTATAATACATGAGGTAGCATGTAGTTAACGAGTTTCGTGGTTAATATTCATAAATGTAATAGGCTAAAATTATGTAAAAGATGTACTGTGTGTAGTGTTATTTGAGTTCTTTTATTCCATTTCCTCGACGGTGGCGGCCTAGCAGCAACACGGTAATGGCAACTTCGGAAGTTGGTCCTGTACGCGCCAAGCCGACAGCCATGCCACGCCAGAGGACGATGTCGTTGGGCCAGCAGATTCGACACAGAATAAATTATACCACTGTTAATACGAAAAAGAGCTTGTTACTATTGTACTTTTGTTCAGCTCGTGTCCGTATTCCGCTGAAGTCACTCGTTAGACGAAAATGTATACCATACTACAATGAAGTGCCAGAAAAAATGGTATAGGCATGCGCATTCAAATACAGAGATATATAGTGGTGAATCTGCTAAATTATAGCTACTGCGCTAACCAACAACACCCGCTAACGCGACTACTCTTTATCAGTGTGTCAAACATGGGCGGGATGGCACTGATACACAGAGATGGCAAGTGTATTAAAATGCGTAGCGACACCATAGAGTTCCACAACGCCGTGTACTATATCAGCTATCTGCACGCAGTTGAGAGGTTGGGAAGTTTAACCAAATGCTTACCACTCGCACAATAGCTACCGCTGAAGATGCAACTGGACCACCACTAGTACAAACTGGTTCTGGTTTTATCGCCTAGTGTTACCTCCCGATTGAAAATTTTAGTTAACGCATTTGACTATCATAAGATTTTACAGGTTCGACCAGCAAGCTAACACCAAAAGTAATCTACTGGTCGATGGCATCAATTAGAAACTACAAGTCTGGTTAGGATGCTCTAGTTAAGTCAATTAAACCCAACTCACTGCGATGTGCCACACTTCACAGCAACGTGATCGGAAACCTCGCTTACGTAACCCAACACTCCAACGCTGATACCTTGGATGTAGACTGAACTTTCTTATCTACCAGTTTCAGTTAGTTTAATTTTCATAAGAGCACGCCAGCGATATAATTTTACGTGTTGGCTCAGCGTTGCTAGTCAGAGATTATTAATCCTATACAGTCACTGCACTGTAGCTCTATCCTTGCTTATTTCTTTTTACGAACACACACAATGGATAATGAATGCTATTTGTACTCTATCAATGATAATGGTTTATGCTACACCCTTCATAGTTTATTAATTCCCCATAACTTAACTCTTCCAATTTTTATCACTTAAACAATCAGACAAAAACCTCTTTCATATACTTTAAGCCGAACTTTACGCAATTATCGTAAGAAACTCCCAGTGTGACTTATCTTTCACTTTAATATTCATTGTCCTGCTTATACTTTACCGTTTTAATTCATTGCGTAGTCTTTAACCTTTTTATTTTTTGAGATTCAAAGATTCTGTTATAGTATTTTCAAGTTATGTTATATGGAGAGAAATGATAACACGAGACACCAATATTTCCTCTATCATGCACAGGGCCTGAGCATCATTTTATTTAGCCATTTTCTTAATTTTCAATGTCTCCACAAAGTTTCGTCAGGCGTAAGTGCTGGTGGTAAACTACTTCCCCACTTAGCGGAAGCTGGTAAAAAAAAAAAAAAGAAACAAAAAAGCCGAAGCGTCACCGCCACTTTAAAGTATCATTAATATTCACTCAAATCAAAGCAAATCTCTCCCTATTCAGGCGTTGACATACGCGGACCCTCTATACCAAATTTAAATCATCCAGCTCTCACAATTTCAAAGAGACAATTATTGTGCCCTACTCAGTTAATAGGTCTTGGTTCTGTCAGTTTCGTCGGATGGAAAATTACTATTACCCCATTTCGCGCGTGTTTCAAAGTATCTGACACAGATTGGTTCTCCCGTTTACATTAATCAAACTAGAACATCCGTTCTCACACTAATTACACGACAATCACAGTCCCGTAGTGCTCAGGGCCATTTGAACCATTTGAAAGCTGACATCGCCGTCAGGGAAGATATCAAGCATGAAGGGATGCAGGTGATTCGCAGCTATGAGTGTGTCTTCGGTTATTACCAAAGGTCCCATGCAAGCGCATAGTATGTCTGCCATAGCATAATACTGCTCCCACCACCGGCGTCCGTGGCGCAATGCAATGCCGTTCACCTCGATGACTGCGTTTGTGGTGACGACCAGTGTAGCAAAAATGTGATACACCCGAATAGCCAACGCGTTTCCATTGATCGACAGTCGAATCAGGATGGTCCAGCGCCCAATGCAATCGTAGTTGACGATGTCGTTGGGTCAACATGTGAACACTTAGGGTTGTCTGCTGCGGAACTCCATGTTCAACAGTGTACGATAATTGCTATGCTTCGCCAGAGATGTCACAGATCATCATCTATCCTACTTGACAGAGCAGGCAAGCCTCAGAACCCCAAGTTCTGTGAAAAGTCGTGGACATCAAATCATTTAGCACCTAGTAGTAGTTTCACTGTCGTTCGCCCGTAGATGGTCACGAGAGCAGCGCGTGAACATTCGACGAGCTTCACTATTTTTGAGATAATCGTTCACAGTCTCTGCGTAATAATAATCTACCCGTTGTCAAAGTCCCTTATCCCAATGGATTTCCCCATTTGCAAACCATATCTTCGCTAGGGTGATACGCTGTCCGTATCTGCTCCAGTTACATGCCTCAATTACCATGTCACGTGCCCACAACGCCACGAGGTGTCATCCAACTTCGCCGTGGGTAGTGGTCATAATGCTTTGGTTCATCACTGTGTTTGGTACTGTCGCTGACATTTACAACTTTTAGCACTTCATTCATTGCAGAATGATAGTTTCACATCAGAGTACAATTGTTTAACAAGATATAAAGTTCAGAACAACTGTGCTATTCACACGCAGCCAAATCTGAGCCATGTCGATACTGTCGCCGTTAGCAGTGATTACAAGTAGTCGCTAATTACATAAAGAATGAGCTTTCCACCTTCCGCGGCATAAGGAAACACTCGGGGACGTGTGTACGCCGACGTATCCGATACGATTCTGCTTGTGGCAGTTCAAAAATGGCTGAAATGCCTCTGAGCACTATGAGACTTAACTTCTGAGGTCATCAGTCCCCTAGAACTTAGAACTACTTAAACCTAACTAACCTAAGGACATCACACACATCCATGCCCGAGTCAGGATTCGAACCTGCACCGTAGCGGTCGCGCGGCTCCAGACTGTAGCGCCTAGAACCGATCGAGCACTCCGGCCGACCTTGTGGCAGTGACTGTGTTTACTTGTGGTGCAGTCATGTAGTCATGAGGTACCAACTTCTGCGTGAGACCTCGTTAACTCGTTGTTTGAGGACGATACTACGTTCCTTCATCCCTCCCCCCCGCCTAAAACATCCGCACTGTCGTCTCATAGTGCTGTGTCACGTGAGGACTGGGGGGGGGGGGAGGAGGAGAGCCCTGAATACGTATGTAGATGAGGAGACAGGGAGTGTAATTATGGCCGATGGTATCTCCCTGTGAGCATGCTGGTATCCATATTGCGAGTGACTGAGAACGCCGGCTGAAAAACCGGCCGCAGGATGCACGCCTGCATCGAGTGACACATACGCTGTGGTTGGGTCGACTGTAAGTGTAACTCCAGGAGAGTCGTGGTGCCTGTGCATCGAGTGTGGCATCTGGGTCAGCGGTGACGTCGGCGCCGCCGGCGGCTGCTGCGTCCAACTCATCTGGTTGGCGCCGACCGTGATGGGCGGAGAAGCGGAGGTGACTGCTGTTGCGCACACCAGCCGCGTGCTCCGTCTATGGGCAAACTGCGGCAGAATCACCAACATAAGAGCGCAACAGCTGGTTTTCGTAACGCCTATGCATCCCGGAAGAAACTTGAACGATGTAAGATGAAGAACCTGACATACGCCTAAAAACACCATGCCCCCAACACCGTTTTTGCCAAAAAAATTTAAAGGAGACTTTATCCGACGGCTGAAACTTTGTCGGACCCGGTGGTACGAACTGTTTTCGCAGCGGCTGCAGAAGTTGCGACACGGTACGGTTACGATGGCGATGTAATAATTCTGCTGACTTCCCGTCATGTGGCAAAGAGCGATAGGAGCGAATAAAAATCACGAAGGTTTGCTCCCATGTGTGGGAAGAACGGAATTTCCACATGCGGCTCTTGGAAATTGGAAAGTACTGTTTAACTTCAACGTTAGAATGCGGGCGAAAAGATGCAGCAGTTACGTGCTGCATACAGTTGTTGGAACAAAACTGACAAAATTGCTTGAGGCGAACTGTTGTCTGTTACCCAAGACAATGACGGCAGGAAGACATGCAAGGCAAAAAATAAAAGACAAATCTGCTGGCAAACTAGCAGTAGCATACTAGTAGGCATACGACCTGCGACAACAGCATCGTCCAGATAGTTTGTAAATAAAGGGATTTTGGCTCCTAATTGTTTTTGAGGAACCACTGAAATTCAGCAGGAGCTGAAGAACTTCCAAACGGCAGTCGTTGAAACTGGGGGAAACCCATGTTAGTGTTGACCACAGAATATTGCTCGGATTGCTCGTCCAGCAGTCGCTGTAAGTTCGCCTCAATTGAATCAGGTCTGATACAGAATCTTCCCTGCCAAACCAGTTGGTTGGTTGGCTGGTTGGTTGGTTTATTCCGCAGAGAGGACTAAACAACGAAGTCATCTGTCCCACCCGAATAGGGAGGGACGTGGAAGGAAGTCGGCAGGACATTCACAGGAACCATCGGGGAATTTGCCTGAAGAGATTTAAGGAAATCAAGGAAAACCTAAATCAAAATGGCCAGACGCGGGTTTGAGCCGTAGTCCTCCCGAATGCGAGTTCAAAATGGTTCATATGGCTCTGAGCACTATGGGACTTAACTTCTGAGGTCATCAGCCCCTAGAACTTAGAACTACTTAAACCTAACTAACCTAAGGACATCACATACATCCATGCCCGAGGCAGGATTCGAACCTGCGACCGTAGCGGTCGCACGGTTCCAGACTGTAGCGCCTAGAACCGCTCGGCCACCACGGCCGGCCGAATGCGAGTCCAGTGTGCTAAACACTGCACCACCTCCCTCGGTGTCCCAATTAATTAATTCACTGGAGAAAAAATGAATTCTCGATAGTTTTTTTGTGGTTATCGTGGCTTTGAAATCAGCACATAGATGGCTTATGTGTCGCTCGCACCGACACAGTGAACACAGTGATCAAATGTTACAAAAAATTGTTGACCAAGGAAAGAAACGTCTGCTTCGACGATAAAAAAGTCATTATTATAGTGTCATAGACTTGACAGTATGGCTGCTCCAGAATCAGACAGGTAACACTATTAGGATATTCACAGGCAAATATACTCGCATAGAAAATATTCTGTCCGATGAAGCCGTCCTGAACACCAGCGTAGGGAGAGGGAAATCTATTCTGGATACAGCCTAATTTCACCAAGAGAAACAACTCTGAATGTGAATACAGCGGCGAACAGCCCTACGATGGGGTGTGTGACACCTGCCCGGAGACTAGCAGGGGCTCTCGAAGGCGGAAGATCTGACTTGTGCTTTGTTTTCTTTTTTTTTTTCAGTGATACGGTAGAATACAGGAGCACCTGTCTTTCGCGGTCTAACTGTGCTGGGGTGGGTGGGAGGGGGGGCAGTAAATTTAACCACAGGGTAGTGACGTTGCGTTACTGCAATACACTAGGGTGGTGCGGCGGTGGGACTTGGAGTCCCGAACCACCCCCCAATCCGAATTCTACAGTGACCCTTGATGACCCGTCCACGAGTTATCTGTGTCAGTAGTCATGTGGTTGGTTGATTTCCTCTCCACTGACTGGTATGTTTCAGCACCCAGAGGTGCCTGAGCGCTGAACAGGAACGAGAACACCAGGAGATCCTGTTTCTGGCATTCTACAATGTGATGTTGTCAGAAAATATTCAGTTTCTCCAACAGCACATGACACGCAGCCACCATCATGAAGTGCACCAGGTGAAGACCATCATCTCGAGTACATCATCGGCTAGTTCAAAGACTGTGTTGGAGTATTTAGGACAGATTTACTGCAGTACCGTAACAATGGAATCAAGAATTACTGTGAATGCCATTGATCCCAATGATCAACTCATTCGAGGCCTGAAGTATTGAAAGAAAGCTGGTGTGAGACAATGACATGAGGCTAGGTTCATAATGACCGCATGTGTCGTCCTTATTGCGCTATATTGGCTCAAAATACTTTCAGCTGCTGTGTCGGTTCCTTGTTATGAGATATTGTGAAAGAGATAGTTTCTTGCAACCTGTCTTACAAGCTAACAAATATGCTTGTCTCGCTTCCTTCAGTCATCTGTCACAGTTTCCTTTCTGGCAAATGCATGTACTCCTTTGGCAGACAGTGTCGTAATGTGCCAATGACCCAACCTATTTGCAACATAGTGGTTTGGTTCCTGTTTCTGTCTGCGTCTCCGACATGACTTGAGTTGGTCTGTGACAATGTGAAAGAGTTTTAATGAAGGTTTCTACTTTCTAACCCTTACTATTCTGTGCCATAACAACAGACAGACTGGGAAATTGCATAGACAATGAACTGAGCGACACTGTACTCAGACATAATAGCTTTTTGACTGTGGCAACATACAGAAACAAAATGGGGCATGTCTACGCCAACATCCTTCATTCCTTGCTGTGTTTGGCAAAGCCTGTCTTTACTTGTGGTGCTATCGTGAGCTACCAACTTCTGCATGAGACCTTGTTCTATGGACAACACCATACTTACCATAAAAATTGATGTTACAAATCAGATGAAATGATGGAATTTCGCTACCTTGGAAGCAAAGTAACACATGACAGTCGAAGCAAGAAAGCTGTCGCAAGCAGATCGTCGCAGGGAGAGAAAACATTTCAGGACAAAATAATTTCACTAGACTCAAACAACGGTCTTAATGTATAGAAGAAATTTCGGAAGGCAAACATTTGGAGCACAGAAATGTATGGACTATGGGAAAACCGGAAAAGAAAATAATCCAAAAGTGTGAGAGGAGGTGCAGAAGACTCTTGAAAATTTGCTGAGCCATAGAGTAATAAATGAGGTTAGCTTCAGAACCAGTGAAGAGCCACATGTGAGAAATATTGACAAGCGGCAGGTTGGTGGGACATTCGTTCAGACATCAAAGTAACTTCCATGGTACTTTAGGAAGCTGCAGTGGTTTAAAACTGTATGGGAGGATAGAAACTGTGATACATCCAGCAATTAATTAAAGACCCTGGGTGCAAGAGTTACTCCAAGATGAAGAGGTTCGCATAAGAGAGGAAGTCGTTGCAGGCCTCATCAAAACAGGCAGAAGACTGGTGGAAAAAATATGTAATAGCCCAACATTAATTATTACAATAATGATAATAGTTTATTTATTTCAAGTGCTAATACCCCCCCCCTCCCCAAATGAAATAAAACTACATGATTTCAGAGACTTAAACTCTCAAACATCTGTGATGTACACTCCTGGAAATGGAAAAAAGAACACATTGACACCGGTGTGTCAGACCCACCATACTTGCTCCGGACACTGCGAGAGGGCTGTACAAGCAATGATCACACGCACGGCACAGCGGACACACCAGGAACCGCGGTGTTGGCCGTCGAATGGCGCTAGCTGCGCAGCATTTGTGCACCGCCGCCGTCAGTGTCATCCAGTTTGCCGTGGCATACGGAGCTCCATCGCAGTCTTTAACACTGGTAGCATGCCGCGACAGCGTGGACGTGAACCGTATGTGCAGTTGACGGACTTTGAGCGAGGGCGTATAGTGAGCATGCGGGAGGCCGGGTGGACGTACCGCCGAATTGCTCAACACCTGGGGCGTGAGGTCTGCACAGTACATCGATGTTGTCGCCAGTGGTCCGCGGAAGGTGCACGTGCCCGTCGACCTGGGACCGGACCGCAGCGACGCACGGATGCACGCCAAGACCGTAGGATCCTACGCAGTGCCGTAGGGGACCGCACCGCCACTTCCCAGCAAATTAGGGATACTGTTGCTCCTGGGGTATCGGCGAGGACCATTCGCAACCGTCTCCATGAAGCTGGGCTACGGTCCCGCACACCGTTAGGCCGTCTTCCGCTCACGCCCCAACATCGTGCAGCCCGCCTCCAGTGGTGACGCGACAGGAGTGAATGCAGGGACGAATGGAGACGTGTCGTCTTCAGCGATGAGAGTCGCTTCTGCCTTGGTGCCAATGATGGTCGTATGCGTGTTTGGCGCCGTGCAGATGAGCGCCACAATCAGGACTGCATACGACCGAGGCACACAGGGCCAACACCCGGCATCATGGTGTGGGGAGCGATCTCCTACACTGGCCGTACACCTCTGGTGATCGTCGAGGGGACACTGAATAGTGCACCGTACATCCAAACCGTCATCGAACCCATCGTTCTACCATTCCTAGACCGGCAAGGGAACTTGCTGTTCCAACAGGACAATGCACGTCCGCATGTATCCCGTGCCACCCAACGTGCTCTAGAAGGTGTAAGTCAACTACCCTGGCCAGCAAGATCTCCGGATCTGTCCCCCATTGAGCATGTTTGGGACTGGATGAAGCGTCGTCTCACGCGGTCTGCACGTCCAGCACGAACGCTGGTCCAACTGAGGCACCAGGTGCAAATGGCATGCAAGCCGTTCCACAGGACTACATCCAGCATCTCTACGATCGTCTCCATGGGAGAATAGCAGCCTGCATTGCTGCGAAAGGTGGATATCCACTGTACTAGTGCCGATATTGTGCATGCTCTGTTGCCTGTGTCTATGTGCCTGAGGTTCTGTCAGTGTGATCATGTGATGTATCTGACCCCAGGAATGTGTCAATAAAGTTTCCCCTTCCTGGGACAATGAATTCACGGTGATCTTATTTCAATTTCCAGGAGTGTATATATGCAGACTGAAAGATTGAAGTGATGAATGAAAATTTGTACCAATGCCAGGATTTGGAGCGGGGTCCACTGCTCACTAGGCAGATGCACAAACCATTACACCATGGCACCTTTTTCACAACTGCGTGGACTACCCTAGCACGCCTCCTCCTCAGTCCAAATTACCCATTCATCCCTTATCCAACCCGATACCCCCGAAATTCGAACAGCACTGCAGAAGCTCTCCAGCTATATTGGAACAGCACCTCACTATCGAACGAAATAGGGGATACTGCCTGAAACCTAGGCATAAGTGCGTTCTATACTGACATGCAATTAGGTGGTATTCCAATACAGATGGAGAGCTTCTATAATGCTGTTCGAATGAAGGGTAACACCAAGTAGTCCGAGTCATGAATGGGAGTCTGGACTGAGGAGGGAGGTTTGCTCAAGTAGTACTTGCAGTTGTCCAAGGCCACTGTATCAGGAAGGTACAGTAGCTAGCACATCTTCCTGGTGAGCAAGAGACCCAGGTTCGAATCCCATCGTTGCTTCAGTCTGCATATACACATCAAATTTTTTTTTTTAATATCCCTTTTGGGTATTGTTTTCAGTACTTGTAGGTTAAAGGAGTAAATGATACTACAGCACAGCTACATGCAGACTGTGACAAGATTTGTCTACCGCACTGTATCCGAATCCGTGCTATATCGAACCGCGACAATCAAGCTTTTATTGTATTTCCATTTCCGAATACAGCCATTTGTAATGTGTAAATTAAGGTCGTGTCTAGAGTAGCATTTTTTTCGTCGTTATTGTGCCGTGCACGCGAGTGGACAGCTGCTCCATTGCACTGTTAGTGAAATCCAGCTGATAGGACGGCCCACGACCACAGACCGCGAGCACACTAATGCAATGTTCTGGCGGCTGCGGCCGATGGCACAACCGCTCATCTGGGCGCAGCCGGCGGCTGCGCTGTGCGATACTGCGTGCGCCGGGTAGGCCGGCAACCCGCCGAACAGCCTGCGGGGGCCGCAGCCCGCTCGCCTCCCGTCTCGTAACCTTGCTATACTCCTACTGCTGTTTACATGCCCCTTCTTCCATCTTTAGAAGCTCAAATGGACATTTAAAGAAGTCCTAGAAACATGTCCTAGAAACGTGCCGAAAGGAGGCGCAGCAGAACAGAAGCAGCACTTCTGTGATAAACTAAATTAATTTAGTCTTTGATTTTGTTCACGAGCTTCTGCAAAGAAGTGAAGTGTGTATTTAACTGTGTAGACTAGTGTTTAGAAAATCAATCGTAATTATTGTTTTTTCCGTAAGTCTTGAGAATATCCTTGGCAGGGCGGCTTCCTAGTGGAAGTTTTCCGTGTAGAGAATTTTATTTCTGTTTAATGGCTTGCGGTCTCAGAGTTCAGTGAGAAATCTACACACCAAGTTTTAGTGTTACTTTCTTCTCCCTTGGTATATTTTCAAACTCAGTACCGCCATTTGAGACCTTATATCTATTTTATACAGAGTACGATATGGCTATGGACTGTGCTTGTTGTGAGCGGACACAAGGAGAGTTGGCTGCTGTCCCTAAACAGCTGGAAGCTGCGTTGGCTACCGTCGACAAGCTTCTAGCTAATGCTTGAAACTGGCCGTTGTGGCCGACCAGTTCCAGCCGCTTCAGTTTGGAATCGCGTGACTTCTACGGTCGCAGGTTCTAATCCTACCTCGGGCATGGATGTGTGTGATGTCCTCAGGTTAGTTAGGTTTAAGTAGTTCTAAG
Source organism: Schistocerca gregaria (assembly GCF_023897955.1). Classification (NCBI taxonomy): domain Eukaryota; kingdom Metazoa; phylum Arthropoda; class Insecta; order Orthoptera; family Acrididae; genus Schistocerca; species Schistocerca gregaria. The sequence continues at coordinate 837,843,424 of NC_064922.1, forward strand.
TTCTAGGGGCTGATGACCTCAGATGCTAAGTCCCATAGTGATCAGAGCCATTTGAACCATTTTTTAATGCTCGAAGTTGCGGTGACGTCGGGGAGCCAGTGACAAGACCTGGGACACCTCTGGTGCGGCTGGCTCCCTACGTCTTAGAAACGGGCATAGGCGCTTCCCAGTGTTGATGATAACTCTGAGTCAGCACGTGATGCCTCTCCTGTTGGGCCAGCGGTCAATTTTCGTGCCCATATCGGACAAGCATAGGGGGTGGGTATGCTAGTCATGGGGAGCTCCAATGTTAGGCAGGTCATGGAGCCCCTCAGGGATATAGCAGCCAAGGCGAAAAAGAATTCCAGTGTGCATTCGGTATGTTTTCCGGGATGTCTCATCCGTGATGTGGAGGAGGTCCTGCAGGCGGCTATCGAGCGCACTGGGTACAACCGGCTGCATGTAGTGGCACATGTCGGCACGAATGACGCCTGCCGCTTGGGTTCTGAGGCCACCCTCGGCTCCTTTCGGCGGCTGGCTGATTTGGTGAAGGCAACTAGCAACGCACGTGGGGTGCAGGGTATGCTGTCTATTTGTAGCATCGTACCCAGTTTGATAGCGGTCCTCTGGTTTGGATCAGGGTGGAAGGTCTAAACCCGAGGCTCAGACGGCTCTGCGACGGTATCGGATGCGAATTTCTCGACCTCCGCTATCGGGTGCAGAGTTCTAGGGTTCCCCTTAGTAGTGAGGCGTGCACTACAAGCAGAAAGCAGCTACTAGGGTAGCGGAGTACCTGTGGAGCGCATATAGGGCTTTTTTTTAAGCTAGATAACCCCTCCCTTGGGAGCAAACGCGATTTGTCTGTTACATCAGCCACATTGACCTCAGAAAATCTTAGTCCTCGCAGATCACAGATAGAAAAGATTAATAAGATTTTAGTAAACTGCAGGAGCATCCAATGAAAGGTCCCAGAATTAGTATCGCTTATTGAAGGTTTCAGTGCACACATAGTAGTCGGAACAGAAAGCTGGTTGAAGCCAGACGTCAGTGACAACGAAATCCTAAGTTCAGACTGGCATGTTTGTCGTAAGAATAGGTTCGTCGCCAGTGGTGGCGGCGTGTTTATTGCAGTAAAAAGTTCGATAAAATTTAAAGAGGTTATCAAATATTCCGAATGTGAATTAATCTGGGTAAAATTCAATATCAAAGAACGCTCAAAATTGGTGATCGGATGCTTTTATAGACTACATGGGTCAGGACCTGTAATTGTAGAGCGCTTCAGACAGTCTTGGAGAATATCATTAGTAATTTTCCTGATCATGCCGTTGTAATAGGGGGTGATTTCAACTTGCCATTGGGAGTGCTGTGCGATTAAAACTGGTGCCAGAGACAGGGAATCGTGTGGCATTGTTCTGGATGCCTTTTCCGAAAATTACCTTGAGGAGATAGTTAGAGAACCAACTCGTGAGGGTAACGTCTTAGACGTCCTGGCAACAAACAGACCTGAACTTATCGAATCAATTAACGTAGAGGAAAGTATCAGTGATCATAAGGCTGTGACAGCATCTACGACGACGGGTCCTACAAGGAATGTTAAGAATGATAGGAAGATATATTTGCTCAGCAAGGGTGACAGGATACAAATTTCGGACTGTCTCAGAAGTCAGCATCAAATGTTCGGCGATGACGATGATGTCGAGAACAAATGGAAAAAATTCAAATATATTCAATATGTCCTAGTCAAGTATGTTCCGAGTAAGGTTTTAAGGGATGGGAAAGATCCACCCGGTTTTATAGCCGTGTCATAGAAGTGCTACGTAAACAAAGAGCACTTCATCTCAGATTCAAGAGAAGTAAAAACCTAGCTGACAAACAAAAGCTGAACGAAGCTGAAATTGGCGTAAGGAGAGCAATGAGAGAAACCTTCAATGATTTCGAAAGTAAGACGTTACAGCCGACCTGAGTAAAAACCCTGAGAGATTTTGCTCGTATGTAAAATCAGTAAGTGCGGCAAAAGCATCTATTCACTCTCTCAGCGACCACACCGGCACCGAAACGGAAGATAACAAAGAGAAGACCGAAACACTCAATTCGGTCTTTGTAAATTGTTTCACCGCGGAGGATCGTAGCACTGTTCCTCCTTTCAATCATCATGCGAGCGTCGAAATGGCAGATATTGAGATGACCGATCGTGGAACTAAAAAGTAGCTACAATAGCTTAGTAGAGCAAAGGCATCACGACCATATGAGATACCTATCAGATTCTATAAAGATTATACGAAAGAATTTGTTCCCTTTCTAGCAGTAATTTATCGTAGATCGCTTGAGCAACGAATGGTGCCTAACGACTGGAAAAAACCGCAAGTCATTCCTGTTTTTAAGAAAGGCCTTAAGAGAGATCCATACAATTATAGACCAATATCGTTGACATCAATCTGTTGTAGAATTATGGAACATGTTTTGTGCTCAATAATTATGAAGTTTTTGAAAATGATCAGCTCCTCTATAAAAATCAGCACGGATTCCGCAAACAGAGATCCTGCGAAACTCATCTCGCTCTGTTCCTCCATGAGATCCACAGAGCAGTGGACAATGGCGTTCAGGTTGATGCCGTGTTCCTTGATTTCAGTAAGGCATTTGACTCCGTCAAAATGAAATGAATGAAAAAAACACGAGCTTACTGAGTATCGGAGCAGACCTGCGATTGGATTCAAGACTTTCTTGTAGATAGCTCTTAATGGAACTAAATCGACAGAGGTAAATGTAATATCCGGAGTACCACAGGGAAGTGTGATAGGCCGCTCTTAACGGAACTAAATCGACAGAGGTAAAGGTAATATCCGGAGTACCACAGGGAAGTGTGATAGGACCGCCGGCCGGGGTGGCCGAGCGGTTCTAGGTGCTTCAGCCTTGAACCGTGCGACCGCTACGGTCGCAGATTCGAATCTTGCCTCGGGCATGGATTTGTGTGATGTCCTTTGGTTAGTTAGGTTTACGTAGTTCTAAGTTCTAGGGGACTGATGACCTCAGAAGTTAAGTCCCATAGTACTCAGAGCTATTTGAACCATTTTTTGTGAGAGAGCCGTTGCTGTTTACAGTATATGCCCATGATCTAGTAGAAAGCGTCGGTTGCCCTTTAAGGCTATTCGCAGATGATGCAGTTGTTTATACCAAAGTAGTAACGCTAGAAAACAGTAAGAATTTGCAGAACTAACCTGTGGAGAATTTATGAATGGTGCAGACTTTGGCAGTTGACCCTGAACGCAAATAAATGTAACATATTGCGCATCCATAGGAAAACAAATCCACTACTCTACAGCTACACTATTGATGACAAACAGTGGAGACAGCGTCTGCCGTAAAGTATCTAGGCGTAACTATCCAGAGCGACCTTAAGTGGAATGACCATATAAAACAGATCGTGGGCAAAGCAGACACAAGACTCAGATTCATGGGAATAATCTAAAGGAAATGTAACTAATCCATGAAGGAAGCGGCTTATAAGGTGCTTGTTCGCCAGATTCTTGAGTACTGTTCATCTATCTGTGACCCCTATCAGGTAGGACTGATAGGGGAGATAGAGAAGATCCAACGAAGAGCGCCACGTTTCGTCACGGGATCGTTTAGCTGGCGAGAGAGCGTTACGGAGATGCTAAACAAACTCCACTGGCAGACATTACTAGAGAGACGTCGTGCATCACGGGGAGATTTACTATTGATATTTCTGGACAGCACTTTTCAGGAGGAGTCAGACAACATATTACTCCCCCCCCCCCCCCCCCCCCCGCATACATCTCGCGTATTGACTAGGGGGAGAAAATTCCAGAAATTAGAGCCAATACAGAGACTTACCCACAATCATTCTTCCCACGCACTATTAGCGAGTGGAAGATGGTTGGAGGGATCAGATAGTGGTACCGAAAGTATCCGCCACAACACACCATTAGGTGGCTTGCGGAGTATGATGTATTGTAGATGCAGATGAAAGGCTAGTCCAAAATGTTTCACACACACACACTTCAGAGAAACTAAATTCATGTTTTATATCAAACAACGGCTTGTACCAAATTTCTTCTTGTTGTAGAGTCTCTTTTTATTTATTTCTTGTTATTCTTATTATTTGTCAGGCATGGAGAGCTGGGCTACATGGGTTCTTCCCTTGGCTCAAAGGATGAGGTACAATAAAACATCCCTTACTCCAAGAGTTATTTATTGACAAACATTTCCTTGACAACAGTGCATTCAGCGGACTTCAACCGGTTTACTTTACTCGCTTGGTTCAGTGCTTCCGTAGCAACACGGCGTAGTGCCCTCGGTGCTGGCGGCTACGGCAGATGCTAACGTAGACTGCAAGGAATGCCCCAGAAACAGCAGCTGACGACGGCCGCACGTGGCGAGCGCTGCTTACGCTGCGGCAAGACTGTGTGCCGGCGAGTGTACTGGCTTGCAATTCGGGGCGGCTGGCCGGCCACTGCGATGACGAAAGGTGCCCCGTGCTAGGAGCGAACCCGTGTTCTCAGATTCGGCGGCTCTGGGCGGCGTCCATTGAACTGGAGTTAATCCCAATTCACGGGTGACTTTACTGGTACGGCCGCATCCCTTCGTCCGAACCAGTCACCCGGGTTATTCACTATACGTCTTCCTCCGTTGCTATTGGTAAGACTTCGACTTTAATGACTTGACTCAGAACGAAGACTCGACTTCTGTGACTTACTGGCGAAGGGACGACATCTTCTTCTTTCTTCGTAAGTCGTGGTAACTAGACGCTGCTATCAGGTTCGATGCTGTCCTATGACCTCCATTGCTGCCGCTTCTTCTTCATGTGTACCGTCGGGAATACATCAGCACGCCCAGCAACCGTCACGAGGCTTCCGGAACATGACAAGCGTACTCCATAAGTTGACCAGCACTTCCAGCAGACTTCGAGCAGACTCCCAGCAGACTTCAGAAGAAGCTGCAAACTTCGAGAGGGAGCTGCCTCTTTCCGGGGTATTTATTTCGTGTTCCTGCCGACGGCGTGACGTTTGTAGCACAGTGACTGACCTCTGTGGTTCGATGATATAAGGTTCCCTCGTGTATCGTACACGTGACTTATGCTGGCTCCTGATCCGTCTGCCCTGCTTTCCAGCGGGGCGGGCAATGTCCTCCGGACGACGCCCCCAGTAGACTGCTCACTGCTTGGTTCGCATACTCGATCGGACGATTACCTCTCCGCGGTCCTGCTCCACTTCCGTGTATCTGCTAGCGTGCTTGAGTCCCTGTAACTTCCTTCACCAAGTATTTACTTAATTTTATAACTAATATTTACACATACGATCACTACACCTATTACATAGTCTTCTGTATTACACAATAGCTTCATTTGAGGCATACTAAAAAAATAAAGAGAGTATTTTCCATTTTCACATTGTCCCACAGAAGGTGTAATTATATGAATTACGAACACTAACTTCACTTAACGAAGGTTTATTCAGCACTTGCACATACAAGAGCGAGGAATGAACTACCTCCGACCAGAACACATACGATAGATATATATAGTTACAGAACATTCCAGTACAATGGTTCTTGACGTTTGTGGATACTTCTAGAATGTACTCTAACTGAAAATAGAAATTACAGTTTTGCAGTTCAGGTGAGATTTGAACTCAAGACCCTCCCCGCAACAGTCTAGTATGATTACCACTACACTACAGTAACTATGGTACTCCGCTTCCTCTACGATGTTGCTCCCTCCTTTAGAGAACAGCGCCTCGGTGTTACGTCCTCCTAGTGCGGGAACGAGTCATCGGTCCTGCATACTCCGACTCCCGATGACTAATTCTCGTCCTGGCGGTGATCTTCTTAGAGCTTCCCTTGCCGCTACGCCCTTCGTCACCTTTCCGCTTGCTGCTTGTCGCCGGAGCTTCGAATTTACCCTGGGTGGCAGGATCCTTATAGGACTTCATTCGAAGGACGTGGACCGTATCTCTGATCTTTCGACACTTGTGTCGGGGCGAAATCTTCAACTTCATAAGTAACATCAGACAACTGTTTTACAACCTTGTAAGGTCCAAAGTAGCGCCTGAGGAGCTTCTCAGAGACACCAACCTTCCGAACAGGAGTGAAGATCCAGACGAGGTCACCAGACTGGTGGCAGACAACAGGGCGGTGGCTCGCGTCTTACCTTCGGCGATCGTTTTCTTGAGCCTGCAGCGTGCGGAGTCGACCTAACTGCCGAGCTCCTCAGCTCTGGTTAACACCTGGCCGATGTGGTCGTCGTCCACGTCATCAGGGTGTGACGGTAACACAGTGTTCATCGTCGCAGTTGCCTCACGCCCATGCACCAGGAAAAATGGCGTAAATTCTATGGTTTCTTGTTTGGCGGTGTTGTAGGCAAACGTCAAGATAGGTAGCACCTCATCCCAGTTGCTCTGCTCAACGTTGACGAACACTGATAGCGTGTCGCCCAAGGTCTTATTAAGGCGATCAGTAAGCCCGTCAGTTTGCGGATGGTACGCAGTAGTCATGTGATGAGTCATGTTGAACCGACGGTTTCTCTCTGTCACAAGATTCGATTGAAAAACTTTCCCTCGATCCGTAATTAACGACCTTGGGGCAGCGTGATTTAATACAATGTCTTCCACGATTCTATCGTATGTCTTAATAAATCCTAAATTTCCGGCCTCAGGTGTGACATGGAATTTCTGAAGAACATCTAAGCGCATGTGTTTAGGAATCACTGGTAGCCACCTCTTCCCAAACGGATCAAAGTTTTTCTTGAAAAGTAATCCATTAACTACCTTAAATTGTCCTTTCACATCCTCTGATCGATTTAAGGCAAGCATAATTTGAGATATCTTGGCGTCCTTCTTCTGCTCAGCAGAGATATCCTGGAGTGCAGCGAGACAAAGTCGACGTAGTGCCCACTTGGCGAGTCGTCCTGTTGCGTTCTTAAGGCCTGTCAACCACCAAAGTGAATGATGGTCTGTAACAACTGTGAATGGCCTTCAATAGAGATACCGTCAAAATTTGCACATGGCCCAGATCACAGCAAGACATTCTCTTCTTTATCATCCCATGGAGGCTTTCACGGCCGGCGTCTTCATCAGTAAACACTTCCGGGCTAAATTGCCGTGGTCGATCTGTAGAACTTCTCTCTGACGTTTCGTTCTCAACTACGGAGAACATCTTCCGAGGTGAGTCGACGACTGGCTGCTAGGAGCTGGGGTCGCCGCTTATATGGAGATCGTAGAGGGTGCCATCTCGTCGATGTGTAGCTATCTCTGGCTATCGTCTGTTCTTTCGATTACAGGCAATCGATTGTCATGTGATTGATGCAACGTCGACCGCCATAGTTTGTCCAATTTTAATCCTCCTTCTTTACGATTAAAATTGTATTGATGTTTGTGGATTTCAATTGCCTCTCTATACATACGTGTATAATAATGCGACGTCCTCGCTAGCACGCTTGTCTCACCGAATTTTATTTCGTGATCTCCATCCTTAAAAACATGTTCCGCTACTGCCGATTTGTCGATATGTCCCAAGCTACAGTTTCTTTTGTGCTGTGTCAAACGTGTATTGATGCTTCTTTTTGTAGTTCCTATGTAAACCCTGCCACAACTACACGGAATTTTATACACCCCTGGGGTGGCTAGGGGGTGACGAGCATCTTTTGTTGACCTTAGGCATCCACTAATTTTCTTAGTAGGTCTGAAAATAGTCTCCACCTGAAACTTGGCTAGTACTTTCCCAATGCTATCCGTGATGTTATGTATGAAGGGAAGAAATACTTTTCCAGCTGATGGTTGTTGCTGTCTCCTATTTTTAGGCATATTTCTACTTGGGTGAAGTGCTCGGTTAATCTCGTTTTTCGTATAACCATTTATCGCAAAAGCCATTCGTAAATGATTTAGTTCTACTTGTAAGTAGCCTGGTTCACAAATATTATTGGCCCTATCCACTAGTGTTTTTATGACCCCCCTCTTTTGATAGGGTAGTGGTTTGAGTTCTTATGGAGGTAGCGATCAGTATGTGTACCTTTCCTGTAGACCTTGTGGCCTAAGGTCCCATCCGCCCGTTTGATAACTGATACATCCAAAAAGTTAAGCTGCCCATTATTCTCTTTTTCCATGGTAAATTTGATCTTTGGGTTGATGCTCTTCTGTAGTTGAGTAGTTTCTCTCGGTTTTTGTAAGTGTTCTAGATTCATGGGCTATAGCCTTCTCTTTTCCATCCCAAATTTGTACCAGAACAGCACCGGTCCCATACCCACTGGCATCCGTGTGTAGTTCTGTAGATGCTCTCTCATCACACAGACCACGTACGAGGTCAGTCGTCAGAGCTTTTCGCAGCACATCGAAAGAATCTTGTTGAGCTCCACCCCGGATAAATTTAGCATCGGCTTTTAACAACTGTTGGAGTGGCCTGGCTTTGATACAAAAGTTTTTGATAAAACGCCGGTAATAAGAACATAAACCGAGGAAGCTTCTCTCATCTCTAATATTTTTAGGAATAGGAAATTCCGTTATAGATCTCACCGTTTCTGGATCTGGCCGCGCACCTTCGTTTGACACAAGGCGTGAAAGTATTTTGATTTCTTTTGCTCCAAAGAGACACTTTGGTGGATTAAGTTTCAGTCCGCCTTGTTGGAGATGCTTAAGAACGGCCCTCAGTCTTTTTATGTGTTCATAAAATGTCTCTGAGAACACTATAATGTCATCTAAATAACAAAGACACATCGTCCACTTCCATCATCCGTTGAATCTATAGTAGCCTGATAAGCTTTCAAAAAGTCCCATCCGAGAATGACGTCATGACTACACTCTTGTAAGACTATGAATCAGATGTTTTTTGTCGACGAGTACGGTTTTCTGCAACTGATGACAATACTTCTCCGAAATGACTGAATATGTTGCTCCAGAGTCCACAAGAGCTTGGGCTGGTCGGCCATCCATGAAGATATAACGTACTTTCTATCATTTTTGTAGTGATCGACGGCGGAGGATTTGTCTCTTCGGCGGCCTCATCTCCAAGGAAGGTCGCACCCTTTAGTTTTCCAGGTTGCTGCGGCTAGGTGATCGACTGGAGCTTCTAAACGGCGATGTAGACCTTGATCTCCGTGTCGGGGAGCGTCTTCTCCAGCGGCTAGCTTGCGCTGGTGGTGACTTTCGTCTTCCTGCACCCACATCTTTTGTTCACCTTCGTCGTCCCGGAGTTGGCGTCGGCTAGTTTCGGTGTGCTGTCTTCAGGTGCGAGCGTCATCAAATATCCGCCTCCTTTCTCGACAATAGCGCACCACGTGTCCCGGTCGTCCGCAGTGGAAACATACTGGTTGGTTATCCTGGGTCCTCCAGGCGTCAGTCTTCCTTGGTACCCAAACAGGTTCCTCGTGCGGCATTCTAGGAACAAAACTTCGCCTGGCGCCGTGCAATCCAAGTGGCTTCTCAACTTCCTCTCTCACTATCTGACGAATAACACCTGTGGAATCAGTTTCTTTCTCCACCACAGACATCGATACAAGATTTGGAAACCGTTCAGACTTCTTGTGTGTAATTCTTTTTAAATCTTTTTTGATGCGTTGTCTCGATATACTGACACCATTTTATGAAGTCGTGTGCTGTCGAAACCTCCTTCAGGAGTAGGGCTTGATACACGTCCTTAGCAGCACCCTTCATGAGATGTGCAACCTTATCTTCCTCCTTCACTCTAAGATCCACTATTTTAGACAGTTCTAAAACGTCTTGAATGTAGGATGCTGTCGTTTCTCCTGGACGCTGTGCTCTGCACTTTAATCTATCGTCAGCCTTGCACTTCTGTCGTTGTGTGTCGCCGAAATATTTGAGCAGTTTCTCCTGGAATACTTCCCAACTTGTGAACTTCTCCTCGTTGTTCTCATACCAATGTTTCGCAGTGCCATTCAAGTAGAAAAATACGTTAGCCAACCACGCGGTGTCATCCCATTTGCTAAATTTGGCTATGCGCTCATATAACTTCAGCCACTTGTTTGGATCTTGGCCATCGTCACCAGAGAACCTGGAAGGGTGTCTCATGTGGTGGCACACAGTTGCTGTCATCGTAACGTCCTCATCTTCTTCTGTCTCTAATAGATTGAATACGGCTCGAACTCGGCTTTATCGCCATGTGAACGGCGGCTCTGTAGTGGCCTGATGGGAGCCACTGTATCGTCGATAATGTGCGCTATCACAAGTTCCAATACCCAGCGTCTCCAACAGAATAATGTCACGTAGAAGAAGGTGTAATTAGATGAATGACGAACACTAACTTCACTTAACGAAGGTTTAATCAGCACTTGCACATACAACAGCGAGGAGCGAACTACCTCCGACCAGAACACATACGGTATATATACAGTTACATAACATTCCAGTATAATGATTCTTGACATTTGTGGATACTTATAGATGTACTTGAACTGAATATAGAAATTAAAATGTTACAGATAAGGTGGGTTTTGAACTCATGATCCTCCAAGCAACAATCCAGTATAATTACCACTACACTACAGTCACTGTGCTACTCTTCTTCTTCTTCTGCGAGATTATTTCTTCAAGAAAACTGAGACAAGTAGCAGGAGACTGAGTTCAAGCATCTGTCAACACTCCAGATAATGCATTTCCGTGATATACGCTTCACCACTTGCGGAAAACGTTTGGGTCGTTGTTTCCAAAAAGATTAGACCTACTTCCTTTCATAATCCGAAACAGTTATCCCACTTACACATAGCAGCTATCGACTGGTGCCCCTTAACTTCAAAATGGTTCAAATGACTCTAAGCACTATGGGACCTAACATCTGAGATCATCAGTTCCCTAGACTTAGACTACTTAAAACTAACTAACCTAAGGACATCACACACATCCATGCCCGAGGCAGGATTCGAACCTGCGACCGTAGCAGCCGCTGGGTTCCGGACTGAAGCGCCTAGAACCGCTCGGTAACAGCTGCCTTAGCACGTACAGCAGCTACATGTACCGGTTCTCCAACCCATGAATAGAGTTAAGTACTTCTCTGAAGATGACTGAAACCGATTACCATAAAAATAAAAACGTGGTCTAGATTTTTTTGTTAAATTACCAAAGAACATCGCTATTGTTCCAGTTATGACTTCAGACATTACTTGTTTATTGTTTTGAAGATACTGATGCTGTAACTGCTGCAAGCAGAGATGTAGGAACTAACTGAAGTGCTCCAGAGAACATAGGATGTATGTTGTTGTTGTTGTTGTCTTCAGTCCTGAGACTGGTTTGCTGCAGCTCTCCATGCTACTCTATCCTGTGCAAGCTTCTTCATCTCCCAGTACCTACTGCAACCTACATCCTTCTGAATCTGCTTAGTGTATTCATCTCTTGGTCTCCCTCTACGATTTTTACTCTCCATGCTGCCCTCCAATGCTAAATTTGTGATCCCTTGATGCCTCAGAACATGTCCTACCAACCGATCCCTTCTTCCAGTCAAGTTGTGCCACAAACTTCTCTTCTCCCCAATCCTATTCAATACCTCCTCATTAATTACGTAATCTATCCACCTTATCTTCAGCATTCTTCTGTAGCACCACATTTCGAAAGCTTCTATTCTCTTCTTGTCCAAACTAGTTATCGTCCATGTTTCACTTCCATACATGGCTACACTCCATACAAATACTTTCAGAAACGACTTCCTGATACATAAATCTATATTCGATGTTAACAACTTTCTCTTCTTCAGGAACGCTTTCCTTGCCATTGCCAGTCTACATTTTATATCCTCTCTACTTCGACCATCATCACTTATTTTGCTCCCCAAATAGCAAAACTCCTTTACTACTTTAAGTGTCTCACTTCCTAATCTAATTCCCTCAGCATCACCCGACTTAATTCTACTACATTCCATTATCCTCGTTTTGCTTTTGTTGATGTTCATCTTATATCCTCCTTTCAAGACACTACCCATTCCGTTAAACTGCTCTTCCAAGTCCTTTGCGGTCACTGACAGAATTGCAATGTCATCGGCGAACCTTAAAGTTTTTAATTTTTCTCCATGGATTTTAATACCTACTCCGAACTTTTCCTTTGTTTCCTTTACTGCTTGCTCAATATACAGATTGAATAGCATGGGGGAGAGGCTACAACCCTGACTCACTCCCTTCCCAACCACTGCTTCCCTTTCATGTCCCTCGACTCTTATAACTGCCATCTGCTTTCTGTAGAAATTGTAAATATCCTTTCGCACCCTGTATTTTACCCCTGCCACCTTTAGAAATTGAAAGAGAGTATTCCAGTCAACATTGTCAAAAGTTTTCTCGACATCTACAAATGCTAGAAACGTAGGTTTGCCTTTCCTTAAACTATTTTCTAAGATAAGTCGTAGGGTCAGTACTGCCTCACGTGTTCCAACATTTCTACGGAATCCAAACTGATCGTCCCCGAGATTAGCTTCTACCAGTTTTTCCATTCGTCTGTAAAGAATTCGCGTTAGTATTTTGCAGCTGTGACTTATTAAACTGATAGTTCGGTAATTTTCACATCTGTCAACACCTGTTTACTTTGGGATTGGAATTATTATATTCTTCTTGAAGTCTGTGGGAATTTCGCCTGTCTCATACATCTTGCTCACCAGATGGTAGAGTTTTGTCAGGAGTGGCTCTCCCAAGGCTGTCAGTAGTTGTAATGGAATGTTGTCTACTCCCGGGGCCTTGTTTCGACTCAGGTCTTTCAGTGCTCTGTCAAACTCTTCACTCAGTATCATATCTCCCATTTCATCTTCATCTACATCCTCTTCCATTTCCATAATATTGTCCTAAAGTACATCGCCCTTGTATAGACCCTCTATATACGCCTTCTACCTTTCTGCTTTCCCTTCTTTGCTAAGAACTGGGTTTCCATCTGAGCTCTTTTCTCCAAAGGTCTCTTTAGTTTTCATGTAGGCAGGATCTATCTTACCCCTCGTGAGATAAGCCTCTACATCCTTACATTTGTCCTCTAGCCATCCCTGCTTAGCCATTTTGCATTTCCTGTCGAACTCATGTTTGAGACGTTTGTATTCCTTTTTGCCTGCTTCACGTACCGCATTTTTGTATTTTCTCCTTTCATCAATTAAATTCAGTATCTCTTCTGTTAATCAAGGATTTCTACTAGCCCTCATCTTTTTACCTATCTGATCCTCTGCTGCCTTCACTGTTTCATTCCTCAAAGCTACCCATTCTTCTTCTACTGTATTTCATTCCCCCATTTCTGTCAATTGTTCCCTTATGCTCTCCCTGAAAGTCTGTACAACCTCAGGTTCTTTCAGTTTATCCAGGTCCCATCTCCTTAAATTCTCACCTTTTTGCAGTTTCTTCAGTTTTAATCTACAGTTCATGGCCAATAGATTGTGGTCATAGTCCACATCTGCCTTGGAAATGTCTTACAATTTAAAAACTGGTTCCTAAATCTCTGTCTTACCATTATATAATCTATCTGAAACCTTCTAGTATCTCCAGAGTTCTTCCATGTATACAACCTTCTTTCATGTTTCTTGAACCAAGTGTTAGCTATGATTAAGTTATGCTCTGTGCAAAATATCCTTACACAATATAAATTGATTTGTTTGGCTGATGGGGCTGCTAAGTGCTATATCTCCTACTGCACTCCCCTGACGTAAGCCCTCGTGAGTTCAATTCGAGTTCTAAACTGAAGGAAACGCTTTACGGCATTCGTTTCAGAACTGCTACAAATTCGTCAGGCAGTAGACCGCGCCGCTCGAACTGTCAACACAACTGGCACTGCTAAGAGTATCCTACGACTTCCACATCGCTGACAACGGGTTACACACTATGCTGGTTATTACTTTGAAGGTCAGTAAAAATTTGTAACACATATCTATTTTGTACGAGTTGTAAATAAATAGATGCCACTATTAATGTTTCAACCCTCGTATAAGTAATAAAAATTAGTTGATTGTGTACATTTTATGCTTTTATGTAACCAAAGCAGTTACTTTTGATGCAAGTGCAGTTTATATGTACAAACAAAAAATAGCTACTGCAGTTATTGTTGTTATTTTGTACTCAATAGTACAAAGCCATTATCGTTGCTAAATGTGAAACCTGTTTATGTATAACAGAAACACATTTTATGTAAGTTCGACGAAATATTGAATCGACTTTTGACATATTGTTTTTGGATTTTCTTTATTTTATCTATTTGTTGAGGAAATTGCGTTTTCTGGCGCTGTGTCATAAAGTGTATTATTTTCTTTATTTTTACTACAACATCCCTGTGTTTCATGTTACAAATCAACAATTTCTGAATACAACCTGTATTAAAGATGACAATTTAAGCTTTGCTTTAAATACTGTTTATTCTTAAGTAAGAGATAAGTGGATAACGTTGTAGAATGCAAATTGTCCACAGGTTACCTGGCCGTTTTATACATCCTCACAGAGTTTTTAGAAAGTTCATCACTTCCGGTTTTTGGGGAATCCAGTAAGACACTGATCGCATACATAAGGAAAGCGATCGTTATGGGGTACCGCCCGTCAGATATGCAGCACACATATAATGCTAGTAACATGGGTACAACCTTAACTAGAAATACTACCGTAATCTACGCTTACTTCTGGTAGTGTGCCGTTAACTTCGGTAGTTTCATAACTATAGCGAGAGACTGAGGTGATAAAAACCATTTGATAGCGATATTCACTTATGCAGATGGCGGTAGTATCGCGCATACAAGGTATAACAGAGTAGTACGTTGGCGGTGCTGCCATTTCTATTCGAGTGATTCATGTGAGAAGGTTCCCGAAGTGATTATGGAAGCAGGACAGGAATTAAACAAGCTTTGAACACAGAATGATAGGTGAAGCTCGGCGCAAGGGACCTTCCATTTCAGAAATATTTAGGTACTTCAATATTCAGAGATCCACAGTGTCAAGAGGGCCCCGAGAATACCAAATTTCAAGTCTTCACTTAACGACTGAGAGCAGCGGCGTTTGCATAAGTTGTCAATTCTAGCAGACAAGCAACGCTTAGTGAAATAACCACATCAAATTAATGTTGGACGTACGACGAACGTATACGTTACGACACTGGACATTGGCGTTAATGGGCTATGACAGCAGACAACCGACACGAGCGCCTTTGCTAACCGTACTCCATGGCCTGCAGCGCCTCTCGTGGGTTCGCGACTATATCGATTGGTCCCTAGAGACTGGAAAACCACGACCTGACCAGATGAGTACCGATTTCAGTTGGCAAGAGCTGATACTAAGGTTTGAATGTGGCGCAGACCCCAGGAAGCCACGGACCCAAATTATCAAGAAGGCACTGTGCAAGCTGGTGGTGGCGCCATAATTGTGTGGTCTGTGTCTACATGAAGTGGACTGGGTCATATGGTTCAACTAAAGCGATCGCCGACTGGAAATGGTTACGTTCGGCTACTTGGAGACGTCACGCAGCCAGTCATCGACTTCATGTTCCAAAACAACGATTGAATTTTTATGGATGACACGGTGCCATCTCACTGAACTATAATTGGTTTGTGAACATTCTGCATATTTCGAGCGAATGAATTGGCGACCCAGATCGTCCGACGTGAATCCCATCGAATATTAATGGGGCATAATCGAGTGGTCAGTTACCCGCCAGGTTAGCCGAGAGCGCTAATGCGCTGCTTCCTGGACTCATGTAGGCGCACCGGCCCCAGATCGAATCCGCCCGCGGCATTACCGTCATCAGCCGGTGTGCCGGCCAGCCTGGATGCGGTTTTAGGCGGTTTTCCACATTCCGCTTTGTGAAAACCGGGCTGGTCCCCACGTTCCGCCTCAGTTACACGACTCGCAGACATCTGAACACGCTCGCACTATTCCATTAACTACACTCGACGCAGACAGCAGAGGTACACTAATTCCATCCCGGGGGTACGAGGTGGCGGCAGGAAGGGCATCTACCCACCCCTTTCCACTACTAACCTTGCCAAATCGCTTCTAATAATGCCAACACTGCTTCAGTGTGGGACATGGCACCAGTGAAATAAAGGAAGAAAGAAAGAATCAAGTGGTCATTTAGTGCACAAAATCCTGCAGCGGCAACACTGCCGCAGTTGTGGACGGTTAAAGCTGCGGCCTGGTTCATTATCTGTGCAGGGGACTTCCAGCGACTTGTTGAACACAAGCCGAGTCGAGTTGCTGCACTGTGCCGGTAAAAGGAGGAGGCACTGCACCATATCAGGAGGCATCACATGACTTTGTCACCTCATTATCCTCTCCCTGGGAGTACGCCCGAAAATGTTTAACGTCTGAAGATTCCTCTCCGTTCAAAATGTCATGCTGTGTAATTCTAGGCGATGGCGTCTACTGCTTTCTGGATCATACGGACCTTGTACCACCTGTTCTGGTCTGAGCACTGCACTTTCATTGCTTTGAGTCCGCCTGCTTAGCTGAGTAGTAACGTGTTTGTCTACCATGCAACGGGGGCCTTCCGGCTTTCCCGGCTGCGTTGGAAATTTACTCCGCTCGTAGACTGAGTCTTGTGTTGTAGTCATCATCTTATCATAACCGACACGCAAGTCGCCCAATGTGGCGTCACCTGAAATAAGATTTGGAACTCGAAGGCCGAACATCCCCAAATGGAGCCTCTCGACCATCAATGCTAGACGATCATTTCATTCCTTTGAACACACTGCACGACCTTCAGTCCCTAGACACATGTCTGTGTGTGGTTTTTTTTTTTTTTTAGTCCACTCACGGTATTTTCCCCCATTCAGTTTTGCAGTTTCTAACTACACTACTGGCCATTAAAATTGCTACACCAAGAAGAAATACAGATGATAAACGGGTATTCATTGGACAGATATATTATACTAGAACCGACATGTGATTACATTTTCATGCAATTTGGGTGCATAGATCCTGAGAAATCAATACCCAAAACAACCACCTCTGGCCATAATAACGGCCTTCATACGCCTGGGCATTGAGTCAGAGCTTGCATGCCGTGTGCAGGTACAGCTGCCCATGCAGCTTCAACACGATACCACAGTTCATCAAGAGTAGTGGCGTATTGTGACGAGCCAGTTGCTCGGCCACCATTGACCAGACGTTTTCAATTGGTGACAGATATGGAGAATGTGCTGGCCAGGACATCAGTCGAACATTTTCTGTATCCAGAAAGGCCTGAACAGGACGTGCAACATGCGGTCGTGCATTATCCTGCTGAAATGTAGGGTTTCGCAGGGGTCGAATGAAGGGTAGAGCTACGGGTCGTAACACATATGAAATGTGGCGTCCACTGTTCAAAGTGTCGTCAATGAGAACAAGATTTGACCGAGACGTGTTACCAGTGGCACCCCATACCATCACGCCGGGTGATACGCCAGTATGACAATGACGAATACACGCTTCCAATGTGCGTTCACCGCGATGTCGCCAAACACGGGTGCGACCATCATGATGCTGTAAACAAAACCAGGATTCGTCCTAAAAAATGACGTTTTGCCATTCGTGCACCCAGGATCGTCGTTGAATACGCCATCGCAGGCGCTGCTGTCTGTGATGCAGCGTCAAGGGTAACCGCAGCCACAATCTCCAACCTGATAGTCCATGCTGCTGCAAACGTCGTAGAACTGTTCGTACAGATGGTTGTTGTATTGAAACATCCCCATCTGTTGATTCGGGGAACGAGACGTGGCTGCACGATCCGTTACAGCCATTCGGATCATATGCCTGTGAACTCGACTGCTAGTGCTACGAGGCCGTTGGGATCCAGCACGGCGTTCCGTATTACCCTCCTGAACACGCCGATTCCATATTCTGCCAACAGTCATTGGATCTCGGCCAACGCGAGCAGCAATGTCGCGATACGATAAACCGCAATCGCGATAGGCTACAATCCGACCTTTATCAAAGTCGGAAACGTGGTGGTACGCATTTCTCCTTCTTACACGGGCATCACAACAACGTTTCACGAGGCAACGCCGGTCAACTGCTGTTTGTGTCTGAGGAATCGCTTGGAAACTTTCCTCATGTCAGCACGTTGTAGGTGTCACCGGCGCCCACCTTGTGTGAGTGCCCTGAAAAGCTAATAATTTGCATATCACATCATGTTCTTCCTAAATTTCGCGTCTGTAGCATGTCATCTTCGTGGTGTATCAATTTTAATGGCCAGTAGTGTAATTGCTGCTGCGGCTGGGTACTGCAGAATGTCGCGCCCTCCTTGCTGGTGGCGTGGTGGTAACATCAGCGCGCTGCCCTCCGGCATCAGGCGGTCGCGCCAGCCTGGTGCTGTCGCGGCCAGAGCGCCGTGCAGTAAAGTTGTGTCCGCCGCCGCCATTACTCAGCTGTGGCGAGGTCGCGCCGTGCGATGTACGGCCTGTCCTGTCCCTCCCGTCCGTGCGCCGCCGCTATCAGCAGATAAGCTGCAGAGTGCGCCACCGCTTATCACGCCTGCCCGCTACGCCTCCGGGCAACAAGTAGCGAACGAGCAGCGACCCCTCTGCTGGCTGTCAGACACAATTTACAGAACCTGTTGGCCCTTCCATACCTTAACCCTTTTATTGGATATCAAGTTTCTGGCAAGCCATACGGGATCCGCCAGGAATATCTCTACACTTAAAGTCGCCAATTATATGTTCTTTTTTTTCAGTCATCAGTCTTCTGGCTTGTTAGATGAGGCCCACCACGAATTCCTCGCCTGCGCCAACATCTTCATCTTCAACTAGCAGATGCAACCTAAGTCAATTATTTACTGAACGTATTCCAACCCTGTCTTCCTCTACAGTTTTTACCCTCTACAGCTCCCTGTAGTACCATGGAAGTTATTCCCCTATGTCTTAACAGGTGCACTATTATCCTGTCCCTTCTTCTTGTCAGTGTTTTCCACAATTCTTTTCCTCACTGATTCTATGAACAACCACCTCATTCCATTTATTATCAGTCCACCTAATTTTCAACATTCGTCTGTAGCACTATATCTCAAAAACTTCGATTCTGCCGGCCGCTGTGGCCGAATGGTTCTAGGCGCTTTAGTCCGGAACCGCGATGCTGCTACGGTCGCATGTTCGAATCCTGCCTCGGGCAGGGATTTGTGTTATGTCCTTAGGTTAGTTAGGTTTAAGTAGTTCTAAGTTCTAGGGGACTGATGACCTCAGATATTAAGTCCCATAGCGCTCAGAGCCATTTGAACCATTTAGGGGATTGATGACCTCAGATCCATAGTCTGATAGTGCTTAGAGCCATTTGAACCACTTGAAGCTTCGATTATCTTCTGTTCCGGTTTTCCCACAGTCCAGATTCACTACAATACTGTGCTCCAAACGCACATTCTCAGAAATTTCTTCCTCAACAGTGCCAGCCTGCTTTTGATGTCCTACTTTCTCTGACCGTCATGGGCTGTTTTGCTGCCTAAGTGGTAGAATTCCGTAACTTCATCTACTTCGTGAGCATCAATACTGATGTCAAGTTTCTCGATGTTCTCATTTATGCTACTTCTCATTACTTTCGTCTTTCTTCGATTTACTCTCAGTCCATATTCTGTACTCAATGAACAGTTCATACCATTCAGCAGTTCCTGTAATTCTTCTTCACTTTCACAGAGGATAGCAATGTCATCACGGAATCTTATCATTGATATCCTTTCCCCTTGAATTTCATTCCTCTTATAACACTATTTGTTTATAGTTCAGCTGAATTTTTGTAATATTTTGCTTTAAAATCTTCGCATACTGATACTATAGTTTCTGTATATGTAAATTGAAGTATTCTATACTGGAGTTTGAAGTTCTTTATACTGTATGTGAGTAACATAAGTAAAATACTATGTAAAATGTTTATGACGTTAAGTAATTTTCTGATGGTATTTTGTGTTTAAAATATTTGTGTGTATAAACTGTTCATGTTGATGAAAATTTGACAATTGTAAGAAATGGTCACGTTTAGGAACAATATAAGAAATAGGTGTCTTGTAAAAGCCAGTGTGCTTTTCTTTGAAACTAAAGTGTCTCTGCGGAGTGTAAAACGTGGCAAGGGCGAATTGGCGCGCTACCTTCAACAAACGTGGGAAGTAAGTCACACACTCTGTAGGCTCCTTTGTGGAGCAGGAGAAGCTTTGCCTGCAAATTTGCAAAAAAATTGCCTCGGATGAAGACTACAAACGGCCTACGGCATACCTGCGAGTTGTTGGGCTACTGTATGTAAATTTGAACGACGCCAAGAAGATACAGTATATTGAGCCCATACAGCAAGATACTTGAAGGCCGCACTGTGGATATTGCAGCCGTCATAATTGTCGCTACACCCAAGCCTACAGCCACCAGATAAGATTTATTTGTATTTTATTTTTGTAAAGCGTGAACCATTAATTAAAACTGTTTTTAAATCATTCATGAACTTTAAAGAAACTGGTTCACCCTGTTATTTCGTCCTAATCATACACCTTTATAGGGTTCCTTCCTGGTATTTGATTAATCCGAGTATCCTGTTTTAGAGACTTGTGAAGTGCCAAGTTAATATAAAGAGGCACCATTTAAACTATTTTTGTGTAAATAATCACCGTTTTTTTAACTACTGCTTAGTAAAAATTTGCTTACGTAAAATTCAGTCAGAGTGAAACTTACTAAAATCTATCAAATGAATAAACAGAGTTAGTTCAAAGAGTAACAGCTTTTGAATGTAAATTCCACTAAGAAAGAGGTTTTCTTGAAGCGAAATGTTCAGTATGAAATGTGTGGGCTTTAGTATCTAAGTATTTTAGTATTTAAGTTTGTTGGCTAATGTAAATGTCGTGTGTCTAGGGCCTCCCGTCGGGTAGACCGTTCGCCAGGTGCAAGTCTTTCGAGTTGACGCCACGTCGGCCACGTGCGTGTCGAGGAAGATGAAATGATGATGATAAGGACAGTACAACACCCAGTCCCTGAGCGGAGAAAATCTCCGACCCAGCCGGGAATCGAACCCGGGCCGTTAGGTATGACAGTCCGTCGCGCTGACCATTCAGCTTCCAGGGGTGGACTGTTGACTAAGGAAAGTGATTTTGTAAAGGTCCCCCCTGGCCAAATTTCTTTTAGCTTCCTTGAAGTTATCTATGGGCCATTTCTCTTTTAAAAACGTCATGTATAAGGGTGTAGTCCAAAATTTCTTTATGCGGAGTAATATTTATTTGAAGAACCAAATTAAACAGTAGCAAGAAAGTAGGCAAAATTCATACTTCTGTTTCTCCAGTACTCCACTGTTTCCTTGTCTGGATAGACTGGCGACCATTAGTACTTGTAAACCACTAAGTGAACTGGGAACTGATTTTTCCTAGCTTCAATATAATATTTTTCATGCTGCGTTTCTATGTAGCCGCTGGGTAAAGTCTTAAGAAAAGAAGTGAATAGTCTGATTTACTTATCCATCAGACACAAGACACCGTTGAAATCTTGTAAAGGGTAACTCTATTAATTAGTTTTCCCCGTTAACAGGACTATCCTCCCATAGTGTACTTTATTGGGAAACTAAACTAAATTTTAGTAAGAGGTTTTTACGTGGCAACATAGAGACAGGGTTTCTGTTATTCAGGTAAAAACGTACTAAATTACAATAGTAATGGTAGGGTTATACTGTCTTGGACCTTCCTTTTGTTTTCATCATTGCTTCATGGATGTTTAGATTGAACAGTAGGGGTGAAAAACTATATCCCTGTCTTATATCCTTTTGAATTTCAGCATTTTGTTCTTCGTCTTTCACTCTTATTATTCCCTCTCGATTCTCGTACGTGTTGTATATTACGCATCTCTCTATAGCTTACTCCGATTTTCCTCAGAATTTCGAACATCTTGCACCATTTGACACTGTCGAACGGCTCTTTCAGGTCGACAAATATTATGAACGTATCTTGATTTTTCTTAAATCTTGCTTTCGTTATTAACCACAACGGCAGAATTGTCTCTGGAGCCTTTATCTTTCCTAAACCAAACTGATCGTCATTTTTCTTTTCCGTTCTTCCGCATGCTATTTTTGCCAGCAACTTGAATGCATGAGCTGTTAAGCTGACTGTACGATAATTCTCTTACTTGTCAGCTCTTGCAATCTTCGTAATTGTGTGGATGAAATGAAATGGTTGAAATAGCTCTGAGCACTATGAGACTTAACAGCTATGGTCATCAGTCCCCTAGAACTTAGAACTACGTAAACCTAACTAACCTAAGGACAGCACACAACACCCAGTCATCACGAGGCAGGGAAAATCCCTGACCCCGCCGGGAATAGAACCCGGGAACCAGGGCGCGGGAAGCGAGAACGCTACCCCACGACCACGAGCTGCGGACCTGTGTGGGTGATATTTTTCCAAAAGTCAGATGGTATATCGCGAGACTCATACATTCTACACACCAACGAGTATAGCCGTTTGTTGCTACTTCCCCCAGCCGCACGGGATTAGCCGAGTTGCCGGCACGGTAGCTCACCGTGTTCGCTCAGAGACCTAACTGGCCTCTGTAATAAAAAAACTGAGTGAAAGGATCAACACCGAACTTCAGCGGATGTCATGTGACGTCCGCAACAACCAAACACAACGATCAAAAACGAATAAAATGCAAAGAAAAAAGGTCGGTCTAAGGGGCTGCAGTTATAGACTGTGCGGTTGGTCCCGGCGGAGATTCGAGTCCTCCCTTGGGCATGGGTGTGTGTGTGTGAGTTTGTCCTTACGATAATTTTTTTTTTTTTTGCTGCTTCCCCTAATGATTTTAGAAATTCTGGTGGAATTTTATCTATCTCTTCTGCCTTATTCCCATTCTTCATCAGCCATTTCGCCTTAGGTTTCCTGCACTTTCTGTTTATTTCATCCCTAAGTGACGTATATTCCTATATCGTTCTTTCGTCTATCAGCTGAATTATTTCTTCCGTTACCCGTGGTTTCTTCACAGGTAAGTTCTTTCTACCTACTTTTCTTTCAGTTTCTGCGACTACCCTGTTTAGATTTCCATTCCTCTTCGACTGAACTGCCTAGCGAGTTATTCCTTATCGCAGTTTCTATAGCTCTAGAGAACTTCAACTGCTTATCATTCCTTAGTACTTCCGTGCCCCACTTCTTTGCGAATTAGTTCTTCCTGACTTTTCTCTTGATCTTCAGCCTCCTCATCATCACTACTAAATTCTGATCTGAGTCTACATCTGCTGCTGGGTATGCCCTACAATCCAGTGTTTAATTTCTGCATCTCTGTATGACCGCGATGCAATCAAACTGAAATCTTCCAGTATCTCCTGGCCTTTTCCAAGTATACCTCCTGCGCTTGTGATCCTTGAACAGAGTATTCGCTATTATTAGCTGAATTTTATTGCAGAGCTCAGTCTTCATCCTCTTCCGTTCTTAGTAACAAGCCCATATTCTCACGCAACCCTTTCTTCTGCTCCTCCCCCTGCAACTGCATTTCAGTCCCACATGACTACTAGCTTTTCATCCTCCTTTACGTACTGAATTACCCTTTTAGTATCCTCATGTACTTTCTCTTCTCTTCGTCTTCAGCTTCCAACGTCAGTATGTATACCTGATCTATCGTTGTCGGCGTTGGTTTGCTGTCGATTCTGATGAAAACAATCCTATCTCTGAACTGTTCACAGTAACATACTCGCTGCCCTACCTTCCTATTCATAACGAATCCTACTCTCGTTATACCATTTTCTGCTTCTATTATTATTACCCTATACTCAACTGACCAGAAAGCCTTGTCTTCTCTCCACTTCACTGACTCCTACTGTATCTAGATTGAGCCTTTGCGTTTCCCTTTCTAGGTTGTCTGGCTTCCCTACCCCGTTCAAACTTATGAAATTCCACGTACCGACTCGGTAACGTTACCCTTTCATTGGTTATTCAATCCTTTTCTCGTGGTCAACTCCCTCTTGGCAGTCCCCTCCCGCAGTTCCGAATGGGAGACTATTCCAGAATCTTTGCAAATGGAGAGATCATCATGACGCGTTTTCAATTATAGGGCACATTCCCTGTGGACACACGTTATGTGTCTTTAATACAGTGGTTTCCATTGCCTCCTCCATCGTCATTGCTGATTCTTCCACCTTTAGCGGTAGTTTCCCATTACAGGGACAAGAGAGTGCTCTGAACCTGTGTCCACTCCTCCGCTCTCTTCGACAAGGCCATCGGCAGAATGAGGGTAACGTCTTATGCCGAAGTGTTCGACTACTAATGCTGACGATTTTTAATTAAAATTTAAGCGATGGCGGGGTTCTAACCTAGGATCGAGGAAAATTTGACTGCTAATTGAAAACGTCACCCCAAGACCACTGGTTCACTATGCACCGTAACTAGGCAAGGTTTTTCCACCATGCATCAGTAATTTGGACAATTCATATTTCAAGTCCTGAATGGGACTGCCTTTTAGGTGGGATTACCGAATTATTAATCATTTATTAGTTGATACTGGGTAGCCTCATACTAGTATTTCTGTAGAGCTGCACGCTTTGAGAATAATTTCGCTCTGGCTCTGGCAGCAGATAGAACAAGGGCGTCCGCCGTCTTCGGAAGCGACATGGGCCGAGGGCTGGAGGTAGGGCGGTTTTGTGACTGTGAAAAGAATGGGACGAAGGGGGCGTTTACTGCCTAGGACCGCCGCCCCGTCGAGAAGCCGGGGTTCCTAGCGGTGGCCATGCCATTTCTAAAAAGAGTCATGGTGAGGCAACGCTAAAAGTTCGAGATCGTAGAGGCAGCAGCTTAGAAGAGTCTCCACGTCTTTTTAGCACAGAGGTATGTGCAAGGATTGTTTGCCATAGAAGCGAGCTAAAGGTCACAGAAGTCCTCACGCCAGACACCCAGGCGTATTCCCAACACTAGATAGTGAAACGAATCTGATTGACTGAATCTGTAGTCAGAAGAGAACTTACAATTTGTTCTAGAAGTTTCTAACGAACTGAATACGAGCTGAAAGCGGTTAGCTTACAACTTCACGACTCGCAGAGTGGGACGTATTCTGTTAATAATGGGGGCCCGTGATAGGCTGCTGGAGAGTGCATAGTAAAGATGTGAGGTTTCCTCTAAACTGGACACCATTATGGGAGGACTTTCTCGCGGATGTTTAGAGGACACGCATTGCTGGATAGCGCGGGAAGGCATTGGTGGCGCCAATGAACATTCTTACCATTAAACACTGCAGCGCGAAAGAAGCGGGTATAGGCATGCCTATTCAAATACAGAGATATGTAAACAGGCAGGATACGGCACTGTGGTCGGCAACCCCTATGTATGAAAAGTGTCTCGCACAGTTGTTAGATCGGTTACTGCTCCTCCAATAGCAGGTTATGAAAATTTAAGTGAATTTGAACGTGCTGTTATAGTCGACGCTCGAGCGATGGGACACAGCATCTAAGAGATAGCGATGAATTGGGGATTTTTCCGTACGACCATTTCACGAGTGTGCCGTGAATATCAAGAATCCGGTAAAATACCAAATCTCCGACATCGCGACGGCCATGGAAAGATCCTGCAAGAACGGGACCAACGACGACTGAAGAGAATCGGTCAACGTGACAGAAGTGCAATTCTTTCACAAATTGCAGCATCAACAAGTGTCAGTTGCCGAACCATTCAGCGTAACATCGTTGATATGGGCTTTTGGAACAGAAGGCCCACTCGTGTACCCTCGATGAATGCACGACACAAAGCTTTACGCCTCGCCTGACCCGTCAACACCGACAATGGACGGTTGATGACTGGAAACATGTTGCCTGGTCGGGCGATTCTCGTTTCAAATTCTATCGAGGTGATGGACGTGTAGGGTATGGAGACAACCTCATGAATCCATCGAACCAGCACTTCAGCAGGGACTGTTCAAGCTGCTGGAGCTTCTGTAATGGTGTGGGACATGTGCAGTTGGAGTGATGTGGGATCCCTGATACGCCTAGATACGACTCTGACAGGTGACACGAAAGGTAAGCATCCTGTTTGATCACCTGCAACCTCTCATGTCCATTGTGCATTCCGACGGATTTGGGCAATTCCAGCAGGACAATGTGACACCCCTCAAGTCCAGAATTGCTACAGAGTGGCTCCACGAACAGTCTTCTGAGTTTCATTACTTCCGCTTGCCACCAAATTCTCCAGACATGAACATTATTGAGTGTATCTTCGATGCCGTGCAATGTGCTGTTCAGAAGAGATCTTTACCTCCTCGTCCTCTTATGGATTTATGGTCAGCCCTACAGGATTCATGGTGTTAATTCTCTCCAGCATTACTTCAGACATTAGTTTAGTCCATGCAACGTCGTGTCGATGTACTTCTGCTTGCTCGCGGGGATCCTACACGATATTAAGCAGGTGTATCGGTTTTTTGGCTCTTCAGTGTATTTGATAAAGTGCTGATTTCGCCACCAGGAATTTCAGCATTCGTTTCTCTTTCAGCAGAGAAACGAATCTGTGCTTCTTTGCGAAGACTAAGGCATTTCAAAGTGCTTCTTGATGACTGCACGCTTGATTGAAGTCTGTTTTATGAGCAAGAAGAGCAGTTGATTCATGTCTGGCATTGCACTGAATTAGTTTCGACCCTAGGAGTTCGCGGATGCCGTTCCACGTCCTCTACGTCGTCAGAATTTACAGCTACAGAGCGCACTTCGTCTCGACTACGATCGGAAGCAAAATTGCCCTTCCCAGCAATGAGTTACACAACATTGCTCGGCAGACAGGTAATCTTTAACAGTAAATGTGTTAAGTTCCATTGGTTTGACACAGAGCTCTTTACTATCAGTGGTAGTCAGCGTGGAGGCTTTCTTAACTCCGATACTAATCGGTATCAACCATTTGGAGTTACCGTCGAATAAACGGTATGAAATTAAGATTAATGAATAGGAGTTAACATTCCAGGTCAATACTTGTTCAGTATTGTTTTCACATTAAATATCTTGTCAGCAGCCAGTTCTTCTACTTTTCCTAGGATTACATTCCAAATATCGATCCTGATTAGGTTATAGTAGAGTATTACAACTTGGTGACATAATTTACATGTTATTCCTGGTTTCAGGCTCTCAATTGCAGGGCTAATTTAATTTACTTTTTAAGCGTGACCACTTCATTACCTACACAACATTGGCAGCCGAAACATTTACACACGCCAGATGGTACAACACATATTGCACACTGACATAGCACTGGAACACCATCTGATCAAAAATTCGTGGACACCCATTAGTGGACATTAATATGCCGGATACGCAGTCTTCGCCTTTAACGCAGCTGGGGACATTTTGGTGAGGTGCTTAAGTGATTGGAGGATTTGCAGTCCACCCTTTCACAAGAGCTGGACACAGAGGAGGTAGTGATGTTGGACGCTGGGATCTGAAGTGAATTCGACGTTCTATCTGATCGCAGGTCTTGAATCTGAGCAAGCCAGTCCATTTCAAGGATGTTATTGTCCAAAAATCATTGCCACACAGATGCTTGCTTTATGACCAGGTGCGTTGTCATGCTCATACACATCGTAAACTTCCTTGAGATCGGAAAGCATATGTCCACGAATCATCACAGTTTTAGAAAGCATCACTCGTACGAAACTCAGCTTGCCCTTTTCTCTCGTGATGTCCCACCAAATAAAGACGAACGGCAATAGGCAGATTCCGTATTTCTACATTTCCGAAAAGCGTTTGACACTGTGCCCAACTGCAGACTGTTGATAAAGGAATTAGCATATGGAATAGGTTCACAGATATCTCAGTGGCTCGAGAACTTCGTAAGTATTAGAACCCAGTACGTTTTCCCGGCGAATGTTCATCAGAGACAAGGGTATCATCATGAGAGCCCCATAGGAGTGTGATGGGGTTACTATTATTTTCTATATATCTGGCAGACAGAGTGGGCGTTTGTTTGGTGATTATGCTGTAATATACAAGAAGTTGAGAGATTATAGGACGATACAACATTATTTAGACAAAATTTCTAGCCGGTGTGATGAATGGCACCTAGCTATAAATGTAGAAAAGTATAAGTCAGTGAGCATGAGTGGAAAAACAAATCCGTAATATTCGAATATAGCATTAGTAGTGTCCTGTTTGAAAAATGCAATATGCCTGATGCTCTTCATTCATAGTTCGCAATATGTCATGTGAGAAAAGGTCAAGTTGAGTTTCGCACGAGCGATGACATAAGCTTCTCAGTCAGAAGAACATTTCTTGTATTCGAAATGAGAATATGTTCAAGGATACTGCAGCAAACAGAAATTGGGGATATTGGTCTGTAATTTTTCTGGTCCATTCTTTTACCCATCTTCTATATTGGAGTTACCTGCGCCTTTTTATAGTCACCTAGGACTTTGTGGTGGGCGAGAAATTCACGATAAAGGATAAGGGCCGAATGCCGTAGAGCACTCGTTGTAAAATCTAACTGGGATTCCACCAGCACCTGCTGCTTTATTTACTTTCAAGTCTTTCAGTTGTTTCACTACGCCAGGGATGCTTATCACTACGTCGTCCATACGGAAATATGTCCGATTGTCAAATGACGCTATGTTTGTACGATTCTCCTGTGTGAATGATTTCTTGAAAGTGAAATTTAAAACTTCGGCTTCCATTTTGACGAGACTGGTCAACAAAGGAATTGAATGGAAGCCTTTGACTCGCTTAACGATTTTTCGTAAGAACAGAATTTCTTCGGGTTCTCTGCCAGATGTTTTGCTAAGGTGTGACGGTGATAGTTGTATTCTTCGCTCATTGATCTTTTCACAGACGCCCGAATCTGTACTAACCTTCTCTTGTCGTCATTTGTGCGTTCCTTTTTGAACCGAGAGCACAGGAGCCGCTATGTCCTCAGCATCTTGCGAATTTCGTTATTAAACTATGGTGGATCTTTTCCATCCTTCATCCACTCACTAGTCACGTAACTCTGCAGCCTGCTTAAATTTTGCCTATAATTCCTCTACATCCATCTTACTGGAACTAAGTGTTGTCAGTTCATTGTCTAAGTGAGATACTAATAACTGCTTGCCTGTTATATTTAGGAGAAACACTCTTCTAGCCTTATTGACCGAATTGTTAAATTTCGTCGATTCGACTCTGTAGCTTCGGGACGAAATATGGTTTTCCTGATCGAAGAGCGGTCTAGATCGCTTTCGCCGGTGGTGTCATAGAGCCAACTAGACGCTCCCAGTCACAACTGCGAGTACGGAGCATCCTTCCCGTAAACAACAATAGCGGGAATGTGTTCGTCGAATCGACAGCCAGCAATATTCAAGGGTAAATCTCCGTTTTTCTATACAATTTGTGCCCTCTATGAGTCGCTCTACTTGGTTCAAATGGCTCTGAGCACTATGGGACTTAATATATGAGGTCATCAGTCCCTTAGAACTTAGAACTACTAACACCTATCTAAGGATCTCACATACATCCAAGCCCGAGACAGGATTCGAACCTGTGACAGTAGCGGCCGCGCAGTTCCAGACTGAAACTCCTAGAACCGCTCGACCACACCGGCTGGCAGTCACTCTACTACCACGAGAGCTATTTCCTGAGGTCTTAACATACGTCATATTACCCTATCCCTTTTTCTAATTAGTATTTTCCAAACATGCCATTCCTCTCTGAATTACAGAGAACCTCTTGATTTCTTATCAGTCCACTTAATTTTCAACGTGTTTTGACAACACTCTATCCTATTCTCTTCCATTTTATGCCCAGTTTACCATCGCATCCATTCACCGCTATGCTCCAGTCGTACATCCCCAAACTAAGACCCATGTGTAGGTGCTGTGTTTCTCTAGTGGGAAGACCAGGTAGTTACACTCACACTCAGCTTGGAGACACTTGATTCTTTTATTTATTTACAACACATTACTACAGAAGACTCGTCGCCCCGTCCAGTAGGGTCAAGGGAAGCACATCAAACAGAGAGCCCTCGGTGCCCGATACAGAGCCGTAAAGAGGCCTACAGACTCTATATCCAGTACAGCTCGGGTGCAGAGCGACCTACCGTTGTACGCATTCCAGTCCGTCAGATGCTGACGCAGCAAGCAGGCACTGCTACGCTGCTAGCAAGGTTGGCAGGAGGCCAGCCTAGCAGTGGCAAGTGACGGAATCGTAAACATCCGGGGTGGACTCGACGTCTCGCTCGTGGCATGTGGTGTTGGTGGGCACTCAGTGGAGTGGGGACTGGGAGGACTTCAACCACTGATGTGGCTGGTTTACCAAGAGGGCGACCTTGCGAACGGAGAGAGTTGCTACAGTGGACGGTTGGTGAGCGGTAACGTCCTCAAGGACATACCCACTCTACAGCGGTGGCCGATTCGATGATAGCTTTCTGGCTGAATGTTCAGCATTTATACACGTTGTTCAGTCTTGTTGATGAGTAAATAAAGGACCTACACTGCCAGTTAATTAGGATTTTTAAATGATACGTACAACTAATATTCCTTGTTTTTTTGGGAGAGGCACCTGTTCCATAGAATAACGAATATCTGGATGAGTGCAGGGCGAATACCTACACACAGTAATGATCGAAAGAAATTTTGACAAAAAAGGTAAAAATAAGAAATAGTTAGTGAATTTTGGACCGAATAAACTGAATCTGTTATAATTTTAGGTAACAAATCACTTAAGAACTCTCACCAGCTCACTGTGTGGGCAAAAATTGCTGTATAACTATTAATTGTTTATGAACTGTAATTACGAACAAATCACTGAATTGTAATCAAGTGAGAAGGAAACGAATAGCTCAGACGTAAAAACACAGTTACTACTATTCCTTAAAGTTAGCCAGAAAAAGTTTGCATTATGGAAAGCTTTGCGTCACTCTTTATAATCCTAACAATTACTGATTTTAGAAACGGAAAAGTTCATAAATACATGTTTTCTACTACAGTAATTTATTTCTGGAAGTTTCTAGAAAGTTCGCAGAGTTTTTTTAGCGAAGAAAAAGTAATTTTGCAGCCCGCTATTATGTAATTTGCAAATATTATCAGAATTTGCAATGCACACGAGAAACATGAAGACGGTATATTATTCTGAAGTAATATTTTGTCAACATTCATTTAAATTATGCTTTTACTCTGGTCGCTGAGCAAGCAGTTGTGCCAGAGTATGGAGACGGGCGTGGTGCCGAAATGCTGCGCCTGCTGATTTTGAAAAAAGCAGTGCGATTACAGCAACGGTAAATTTCACAGGTCATTGCCGCTAGGTGTATGTCTGATTGTAGTACATTTATTTTAGCGAAAAATTCTTCCTCCGTGTATTTTGCTACCTTGGAACGGGATCAATCCACATCATTTACTTTGAGTTAATAGTTATTCATTTTATTTGTTTAAATGTATTAAAATAAAAGCTTAATCCATTATGGCTGTAAAAATTGCGAATATCCGCAGGCAATGATGTATCTGCGCAAGGAGGAGCTCAAAGACAAGGGAAGAATGCATCTCACACGGCTCTTAAGTCCTAGCCCCATTGTGGTTGCAGGAGGGACCTCTATATAGTTTGTCTTGTCTGAAAGGGTGATGCTCTAAAATGTGTAAACCACCTTCCTATTCATTTGATTATGTAGCAGCTTTTAATATTGCAACCTGTAGAAAGTTACAATTTCTATGTCTCTACATATGGGGTGACAATTACTGAACTATAGGAAAAAAACGTAAATTAGTTACAAGCTAGTGCGTGCACACACTTTATCCAACATATGAACGTCACTACAGATATTAGAATTTAGGTTATGACATGTTCGATATGCCTGCCATCATTAGCGATGATGTAGCGCAGACGAATAGCGAAATTCTGCGTGGCCCGTTGAAGTGTAGCAACATCAATGCTGTCGATGACCTCCTGAATGGCTCTTTCCAACTCAGCAGTGGTTTTGGGGTTATTGCTGTACACCTAGTCTTTAATGTAGCCCCAAGAAAAGGAGAATATGGCGGCCCATGCCAGTGGCCTCTGGGTACCCCAGAAGAGATCCCTAACATATTTTTTGCTCGCGTATCATGTCATTTCTGGAAACCCAGAATCTACTCTGTAGGAATCAACATGGATTCCGGAAACAGCGATCGTGTGAGACCCAACTCGCTTTATTTGTTCATGAGACACAGAAAATATTAGATACAGGCTCCTAGGTAGATGCCATTTTCCTTGACATCCGGAAGGCGTTCGATACAGTTCCGCACTGTCGCCTGATAAACAAAGTAAGAGCCTATGGAAAATCAGGCCAGCTGTGTGGCCGGATTCAAGAGTTTTTAGCAGACAGAACATAGCATGTTGTTCTCAATGGAGAGACGTCTACAGACGTTAAAGTACCATCTGGCGTGCCATAGGGGAGTGTTATGGGACCATTGCTTTTCACAATATACAGGGTGAGTCACCTAACGTTACCTCTGGATATATTTCGTAAACCACATCAAATACTGCACGGAAGTATATTTTTTAATACAAACCTACGGTTTCTTAAATGGAACCATGTTAGTTTTGTTAGCACATCTGAATATATAAACAAATACGTAATCAGTGCCGTTTGTTGCATTGTAAAATGTTAATTACATTCGGAGATATTGTAACCTAAAGTTGACGCTTGAAACCTCCGACGTTCAGTTGCCTGTTGTAACAAACACGGGCCACGGTCGGCGAGCAGCATCTGCACGGACATGTTTACAATGACGACCGTGTTTACGAGTGTCGCTGTAGTGCACTGTTGTGGTTTGGTCTAGCTGTCGCAGTGTCCGCATGTAGCGCTTGCTGCTATTGTTATTCTGCATTCGTCTCCGCACGCAGACCAACTGTAGTACACCGTGTTACCAGACGTCTGTGACAGTGTAGTGTTGTAGGAACTGTGACCATGATGTATTCGAACTCTGAAAAGGCGGAGATGATACCCATTTATGGCGAGTGTCGACGAAATGCAGCTGAAGCCTGCAGGGTGTATGCAGAATGGTATCCGGTCAGAGAGCATCCAACGTGCCGCACATTACAAAACATCTACCGCCAACTGTATGCAACAGGTATGGTCGTAGCACGCAAACGGGTCCGTAACAGGCGCGTCACAGGAGAAGCTGGTGCAGTTGGTGTGTTAGCTGCCGTTGTCATGAACCCACACATGAGTACACGGGACATTGCGAGAGCCGGTGGACTGAGTCAAAGTAGTGTCATGCGCATACTGCATCGTCACCGCTTTCACACGTTTCATGTGTTGCTACATCAGCAATTACATGGTGATGACTTTAATCATCGAGTGCAATTCTGTCAATGGGCATTAACAGAGAATGCGTTGCAGTTCTACCTGTTTACCGATGAAGCGGGTTTCACAAACCACGGGGCAGTGAATCTACGGAACATGCATTACTGGTCCGTGGACAATCCTCGCTGGCTCAGACAGGTAGAGCGGCAGCCACCCTGGACTGTAAATGTATGGTGCGGGATCATTGGCGACCACCTCATTGGTCCTCACTTCATTGCAGGGGCTCAAACAGCTGCAACATACATCTCGTTTCTACAGAATGATCTGCCAACTTTGCTCGAAAATCCCCCACCGGAAACGCGTCGACGTATGCTGTATCAGCATGATGGTGCACCTGCACATTCCGCAATTAACACTAGGCTGACCCTTGACAGGATGTTCGACGGGTGTTTCATAGGACGTGGAGGGCGCATAAATTGGCCAGCCCGTTCTCCTGATCTTACACCTCTGGACGTCTTTCTGTGGGGTTAAAGGAGGATGTGTACCGTGATGTGCCTACAACCCCAGAGGATATGAAACAACGTATTGTGGCAGCCTGCGGTGACATTACACCAGATTTACTGCGGCGTGTACGACATTCATTACGCCAGAGATTGCAATTGTGTGCAGCAAATGATGGCCACCACATTGAACATCTATTGGCCTGACATGTCGGCACACACTCCATTTCACTCCGTAATTGAAAACGGAAACCACGTGTGTACGTGTACGTCACCCCTCATGGTAATGTACATGTACGTCAGTAAAAAAGACCAATAAAAAGGTGTTAGCACGTGGACGTAATGTACTGTTCCAGTCTTTTCTGTACCTAAGGTCCATCACCGTTCCCTTTGGATCCCTACGTAATTCGGTGCTCTCCGATACACACGATCGAACAGCGGAGGAGTGGTACTCAAGCGTCAACTTTAGGTTCCAATATCTCCGGATGTAATTAACATTTTACAATGCAACAAACGGCACTGATTACGTATTTGTTTATATGTGAATATGTGCTAACAAAACTAACGGGGTTCGATTTAAAAAATAACTAGGTTTGTGTTAAAAGACATACTTCCGTGTATTTTTTTATGGTTTGTATTAACCAATTACACTAGCCCCTCTCCTCACGTTCGGTCTCTGGAATCGATTCGTCAGTATTTGATGTGGTTTACGAAATATATCCAGCGGTAATGTTAGGTGACTCACCCTGTATATAAATGACCTAGTAGATAGTGTCGGAAGTTCCATGAGGCTTTCCGCGGATGATGCTGTAGTATACAGAGAAGTTGCAGCATTAGAAAATTGCAGCGAAATGTTGGAAGATCTGTAGCGGATAGGCACTTGGTGCAGGGAGTGGCAACTGATGCTTAACAAAGACAAATGTAATGTACTGCGAATACATAGAAAGTGTATGATTATATGATAGCGGAACAAACACCGGTAGCAGTCACTTCTGTAAAATATCTGGGAGTATGCGTACGGAACGATTTGAAGTGGAATGATCATATAAAATTAATTGTTGGTAAGGCGGGTACAAGGTTGAGATTCATTGGGAGAGTCCTTAGAAAATGTAGTCCATCAACAAAGGAGGTGGCTTACAAAACACTCGTTCGACCTATACTTGAGTATTGCTCATCAGTGTGGGATCCGTACCAGGTCAGGTTGACAGATGAGATAGAGAAGATCCAAAGAAGAACGGCGCGTTTCGTCACAGGGTTATTTAGTAAGCGTGATAGCGTTACGGAGATGTTTAGCAAACTCAAGTGACAGACTCTGCAAGAGAGGCCGCTCTGCATCGCGGTGTGGCTTGCTGTGCAGGTTTCGATAGGGTGCGTTTCTGGATGAGGTATCGAATATATTGATTCCCCCTACTTATATCTCCCGATGAGATCATAAATGTAAAATCAGAGAGATTAGAGCGCGCACGGAGGCTTTCCGGCAGTCGTTCTTCACGCGAACCATACACGACTGGAACAGAAATGGGAGATAATGACAGTGGCACGTAAAGTGCCCTCCGCCACACACCGTGAGGTGGCTTGCGGAGTATAAATGTAGATGTAGATGTAAAGTGCCCCTCCAGGACATCAAACATTCTCCTATTCGATGGGGTCGAGCTCCGTCTTGCATGAGCCACGTCGTATCGAAATCAGGGTCGCTTTGGATAATAGATATGAAATCACCGACAAAAACCTTCATGTACCGTTCGGTAGTCACAATGTCATCAAGGAAAATCTCACCGATTATTCCGTGACTGGACACTGCACACCACACAGTCACCTCTTGAGGGTGAGGGGCCTTCTCGATCGCGAAATGCGGATTCTCAGTCCTCCAAATGCACCAATTTTGATTATTGACGAACCCATCCAAATGACAAAAACAAGGCACGTGTGCATGCACATACTAATTCCCATAATGCCCCGTGGCGAACCGTGCAGTTTGAACCTCCTAACGCAACCCGTTCAAAAGTTGTGACGATTTTATTTTATGTATTTCAGTAATTGTCACTCTGTACGTAAGTAACTGTCTACAGGGGTGGCTAGCATAGCTTGAGGGACGCCGGCGAACCCTTTGGATCACAGTCACCTATGTCGGTAGGAAGTTGAAAGGCATGTGCTAAGGTCTGATCAGGGTAGATCCAGAAAATAAAGTCGATAGTTGCCAACCGCAAGGTGGAATGAGTATAACTGAGTAGTCACAGCTAGGTGCCCAGGGGAAGCAGACGTGTGGTGACAGCTTTAAGGTAGGATAGGCGCTACGCAGGTTTCAGGTTGTACACTGAGCAAACTTTAGCACGTTAATGAAAAAAGTTATAAAATGATTTCAAAATGGTTTTTGTTAGATAATGTTGAGAGTTAGGATTTGTATGTCCAAGTTTTGACGCAGTAAGCGTTTTGTAAAACTTTTAGTAAGCGTGATTCGTGCTACAAAAAATGTTGTAAATGGTATTTTTGTATATGACTTAAATTTTTAACAATATGTATATATTAAGATCATTATTGTGTTTAAATCTAACAGCCTCCACATCCTTTGCTTGTATTGAATATGAAAATGAGTAGTAAAGTAAAGTTACACACCAAATGAAAGAACGTAAAGAAAATGAGGCCTCTATGCAATAAATATGTGCAGTGCATGGTTTGAAATCGATTTTGGTATAATTAAAGTTACCAGAGCAAAGTTATTTCAAATAACTAATTTTGTGCCATTGCACAACTGGCATTATTCAAGTCAAGATATAATTCATTAAGTAAACATCACGGCCAAAAGTTAATTTTCAGTACCACCTTAATGCCATTGCACAAACGGCGTTATTCTCTTAAACTTGATTGCTGAGTCATATACATGTTTCATTACTGGAAAAATGGAGGAGTGCACGAAATAAGTTCGGAGATGCAGGTTTGTTGAATAATTATTTTGGAGATATTTTATCTTTGATACTTTCACTAATTAAAAGGGAAACAATTTTGGTTGGATACTTTCAATTTTAAAGATAATTTTGGACATGATACTTTCAGAGTGGCAACTGGTTCAGTGACAAGGCGACCAGCAAAACTCACCTGCCGGCGCCTCTTACTGCACAAGTTCATCGGAAGCTGTGCTCCCTCTGGTTGCACATTTGTTACTTTAAGATGACTTACTGGCCAGTGACGAGGTTGTGTGACCAGATGGTAAGTACCACACCACACTGGCAAAAAAAAAAAAAAAAAAAAAAAAAAACTGTAACAATGTTGCAGTCTTGTTTTGGGAAACTTTCTGTTTTGCAAGATCCCAAGGAAGAATACAACGATTACTAGTTTCGACCACTTAAATGGCCATATTCAGATCTGACAGTATGCAGAAGGCTACAGGCCAATATTCATAATATACTGTACAATCACATCAATGCAACCGCTTGTCAAAAGTGTGAATAACCACTTTTGCGGCGTGGGCCACGGTAAGACACGGTGAAAGAGAGTCATACATAAGTGATAAATATCGAAGCATATTACTGAACATTTTAGTGGACAATGGCAGCATATTGTTTAAATAGTACAGACGTGGCTAAAAATAGTTTATGTTATAAACTCTGTGTATACAGAAATCCAAATCATAAGCGATAAAGTAAGGTACACTGAAGCAATAAAAATATGGAATCATTGGTCCAGTACTCGAGAAATCATCAAGTACAGGTGTACAGAACCTTAATTGCCATTTTAATTCACAAAATCAAAGTTATCCAGAATGTTACAATGACGAGTTCCCGTTTAGAGCCAGCTTGGATAACCGCTTAATGGCCCTCACTGTCTCCACTTCCTCAAGGATATTAAGTGTGTTCCGTTTCTTTTGTCTTGATAGGAGTTCTCCCGCATATCTTGTGGGACGAGCAACTCCCACCAGGCTATAGGATTTCTCATGTGTGGATGTTGCCAAGTAAATTTTCATATATTAACACAGCGCTATGCTCGTACGCCATACGGACAGGCATGATTCGTCCTTGTGGATGACTCTCACATCCCTTGAGGACTCCGCTATTCCATCCACTGTAATACATTTCCCTCAAGCCAGACGGCTGCCAGCTGACGGACAGCCGTGTGTAGGTGTGTGTGTACTGAACCAGGGACCTAGAAACGATGGAGAGGCTTCGTCCTGCTGTAGCCCTCAGTGATTCACAAACCCACAATAGGTTCACTCACCCCACCCCGAACCCAGAGTTATTACGCTGTTCGGCCACCAGTGGACTCCCCTCTCCCCACCCCTACTCCCGGGAATGTATCATACCAGGCAAGTGTAACCCCAAATGTTTGTGTGGTAGAGTAATGATGAAGTATGTGTGCGTGGAGACAGCAATCGCTGACATAGTGTAACTGAGGCGAAATAAGGGGAACCAGCCCGCATTTGCCGAGGCAGATGGAAAACCGCCTTAAAAACCATCCACAGGCTGGCCGGCACACCGGACCTCTACACTAATCCGCCGGGCGGAAGCAGCGCGTTATACAGCGCCGCTAGGCGGGAGGCCTGGCATAGCCGTAGTAGTTCATATTTAGTCCACGAGATGCAGCAGGAATCGATTTACAAGTGTGCATTTACTGAACATGTTGTAGTACACTAGACACTAGCTGTCAGAACTGCCACGAAGAACTGGAAGTGCCTACCAGAAAGATTCAAAACAAGGAAGCTAAAACAAAATGAAATGATTGTTTTTTGAGGAAGCGTCCCATTCTAGCGCACAAATGCAAAAAATAACTTGATTCGTATTGCCTCTCCACGAAACATCAAAGAGATTTCTGTACGCTCAAATGGTCTTACAAGAACAAAAAGCCAAACATCGTCATAGATCACGACATAAACAAGGTTGGTGTAGACCGTCTCAATCAGCTGTACAGCCTAGTTCCCACTCGCAAACAAGACAATCAAGTGGTGGAAAAAACTTTTCTTTCATGCTTTCCTAATGTCTGCTGTCAATGGTTTCATTTTGTACAAGGATATCACCAAGCAAAGGATATCTATAATGGAATTTATTTTTTAACATGTTACCATGGACGTAGACGCTACGTGCCATTGTAAAGTTTTAAATGACAAAGGAAAGAAGAAGAGTGGGAAGCGGATAAGAGAAGAAAGAAAGTGTTGGTGGTGCAAAGATTGCAGTGTTGTATTTGATGTACCACAATGTTTTCAAGATAAGCAATTGGAATAATTACATGTAATCATTGTTTGTTACAAAATATGAATATTTTTTGATTTTGTATCTACTGGAAATTTCTGTGAGAAAATGTCAAACTTTTCCCTGGGGGAGGGGGGAGGCGGATATTTCCATGTTTTCGGCTACGCTAATGATGCACCGCTACTGACATGAACCGTCTGCCCAGAAAGTAATGCACCACTTTTTTTTCTTCGGCAA
The DNA here is from genome assembly GCF_023897955.1 of Schistocerca gregaria. NCBI lineage: Eukaryota > Metazoa > Arthropoda > Insecta > Orthoptera > Acrididae > Schistocerca > Schistocerca gregaria. Next base: position 837,882,385 of record NC_064922.1, read on the forward strand.
TTCGTTGTTCAACATAATGAGAATTACACACACGAAATAATGCTGTTTTATCTACACACCCTATTTTTTCACTTAATATCCATCCCGTTCTATGGCCTTCCTTCTGCGCGAAACAAGGGTATGTATGCCCTGTCGCTACCAGTCCTTGTTCTGGTGGCGGGAAGAGTGCTTCACTGTGTGAATCAGCTCCTCATCGTCCTCAAAATGTCTTCCATGAATGGCATACTTTAATTGCCCAAACAAGTGGATGTCTGAGAGAGCTAGGTCATGTCATATCAACATTCGATACCACACTTGTCAGGGGTTGCAGTTATCGACCGCGGTCCGTATTAGTATCGTTGGACCCGCGAGTCGCGACCAGCGCCGCTCCGCGGCTTGTATCAAGTCTCTACCGAGCTCTGGTCCGCACTTACTCGGGGTGTCAAGTAGTAAAATAGCGCAGCCTTCACCTGATAGGAAGTAACCTCTAACAAGGCCCTTAGTAACCTATGGCCTAAGTGAGGCCTTAATAGCTATCTGTTTATAATTATATGTATGCAGCCAAGAAGAATCCTGTACAACCAAATGGCTCTGAGCACTATGGGACTTAACTTCTGAGGTCATCAGTCCCCTAGAACTTAGAACTACTTAAACTTAACTAACCCAACATCGCACACATACGTGCCCGAGGCAGGATTCGAACCTGCGACCGTAGCGGTCGTGCGGTTCCAGACTGCAGCGCCTAGAACCGCTCGGCCTCTCCGGCCAGCCCTGTACAACCAGTTAAGTATAAAATATATTATTTTTTACCAACGACTTGTAATTATTTTACTCGTTGCAGATCCAGACCATACAGCCAGCACCTTATCGACGTTACTGACAAACCTGCTGTGATTTATACACTCCTGGAAATTGAAATAAGAACACCGTGAATTCATTGTCCCAGGAAGGGGAAACTTTATTGACATATTCCTGGGGTCAGATACATCACATGATCACACTGACAGAACCACAGGCACATAGACACAGGCAACAGAGCATGCACAATGTCGGCACTAGTACAGTGTATATCCACCTTTCGCAGCAATGCAGGCTGCTATTCTCCCATGGAGACGATCGTAGAGATGCGGATGTAGTCCTGTGGAACGGCTTGCCGTGCCATTTCCACCTGGCGCCTCAGTTGGACCAGCGTTCGTGCAGGACGTGCAGACCGCGTGAGACGACGCTTCATCCAGTCCCGAACATGCTCAATGGGGGACAAATCCGGAGATCTTGCTGGCCAGGGTAGTTGACTTACACCTTCTAGAGCACGTTGGGTGGCACGGGATACATGCGGACGTGCATTGTCCTGTTGGAACAGCAAGTTTCCTTGCCGGTCTAGGAATGGTAGAACGATGGGTTCGATGACGGTTTCGATGTACCGTGCACTATTCCGTGTCCCCTCGACGATCACCAGAGGTGTACGGCCAGTGTAGGAGATCGCTCCCCACACCATGATGCCGGGTGTTGGCCCTGTGTGCCTCGGTCGTATGCAGTCCTGATTGTGGCGCTCACCTGCACGGCGCCAAACACGCATACGACCATCATTGGCACCAAGGCAGAAGCGACTCTCATCGCTGAAGACGACACGTCTCCATTCGTCCCTCCATTCACGCCTGTCGCGACACCACTGGAGGCGGGCTGCACGATGTTGTGGCGTGAGCGGAAGACGGCCTAACGGTGTGCGGGACCGTAGCCCAGCTTCATGGAGACGGTTGCGAATGGTCCTCGCCGATACCCCAGGAGCAACAGTGTCCCTAATTTGCTGGGAAGTGGCGGTGCGGTCCCCTACGGCACTGCGTAGGATCCTACGGTCTTGGCGTGCATCCGTGCGTCGCTGCGGTCCGGTCCCAGGTCGACGGGCACGTGCACCTTCCGCCGACCACTGGCGACAACATCGATGTACTGTGGAGACCTCACGCCCCACGTGTTGAGCAATTCGGCGGTACGTCCACCCGGCCTCCCGCATGCCCACTATACGCCCTCGCTCAAAGTCCGTCAACTGCACATACGGTTCACGTCCACGCTGTCGCGGCATGCTACCAGTGTTAAAGACTGCGATGGAGCTCCGTATGCGACGGTAAACTGGCTGACACTGACGGCGGCGGTGCACAAATGTGCGTCAACTGCACATACGGTTCACGTCTACGCTGTCGCGGCATGCTACCAGTGTTAAAGACTGCGATGGAGCTCCGTATGCGACGGCAAACTGGCTGACACTGACGGCGGCGGTGCACAAATGCTGCGCAGCTAGCGCCATTCGACGGCCAACACCGCGGTTCCTGGTGTGTCCGCTGTGCCGTGCGTGTGATCATTGCTTGTACAGCCCTCTAGCAGTGTCCGGAGCAAGTATGGTGGGTCTGACACACCGGTGTCAATGTGTTCTTTTTACCATTTCCAGGAGTGTATCTTTCTATTTAGCATTGGCCACCAGTCAACATTGCCGACGACTCGTTCGTCGTCATCATAACATGTCAAGGCTGTCAGGTGTGACAGCCGTGGATGGTCTCCCCGACCACTGGAATCGTGGAGCTCCGCCGAACCGCCTTCTGGTGCCCAGCAACTAACTGTACTTCTGTCGACAGCAGATGCTCTGTAGACTTTGTACAAGCGTTTGAAAATATTCCCCAGTTTCTTTCTCTGCAGTGAGAAATTCGATGATGACAAATGGTTCAAATGGCTCTAAGTTCCGTAGACTTTGTGTTTGGAAATATTCCCCACAGTTTCTTTCTCAGCATGGAGAAATTCAATGATGATAAATTGTTCAAATGCCTCTAAGCGCTATGAGACTTAATATCTGAGGTCATCAGTCCAATAGACTTAGAACTACTTAAGCCTAACTAACCTAAGGACATCACACACATCCACACCCGAGGTAGGATTCGAACCTGCGACCGTAGCGGCGGCGCGGTTCCGGACTGAAGCGCCTAGAACCGCTCGGTTACAGCGGTCGGCCAATGATGACACGTTGCTTGTAACGTACATCACTTACAGACGCCATTTTGGAACTGTCCTGCAGCTACCGCATCTGTCGGAAGCGACGGAAACTTGGCGCGCTCACTCAGGAGACTTCAAATAATACATATGTAATGCTTCGCATTCGTAGCATCGTTTTCAGCTGAGAAAAACAATGCAGTGCATTACTTTCTGGGCAACCCTCGTATAAGCAAGCACATTTCTTAATTTAGAAATTATGACGTTGAAAATGATACTAGATGTGTGCCTCGAAAGTGTTTGACTATTGTGTAATTATTCTTTTAGCTTGGTAGAAAAGCGCCAACTCACATATGCAATTGAAGAGGAGAGAGAGGGGAGTGTTGAATGTGGTGACTTCCATCTCTCTTGCGGTATCGTAAGGTCTAAGTGCAACATTTCTATAGAGAGACAACTGTTTTACAAAACAGTCAAGTTACCAACGGACTTTCACAGTGAGTGGTGGAGAATAGGCGTTGCTGAAAGAGGGGTACTTCCACTACTTGTTGCGCTTGCTGAAAGCTCAGCCACGTGGCGTGTCTCTGGGTGCGGAGCCGCTGCGACGCTACTTTCAGATGCCCCGGAGGCCGGGCGTCGCGTTGCAGTGACAGCGTCCGTATTATTAGCGGTTGCTGCTGTCTGCAACAGCCGCTGCCGCCGCCGCCGCCCCCACAGCCCACGTGGCGCCGCCCCCGCTGAGGAGGAAAGCTTGTCACCGCCTGCCACCCGTCTTCCCAGCCAACAACACCCTGCCCCCTCCTCTGATGTACTCTTACTGTCAACAACACTTCCCCCCTCCCATCCTATCTCCCACGCTCGCAGCTACTGCCCCTATACCTCCCCCCCCCCTCCCTCTGTTCCTCCATTCTCTCTCTCTCTCTCTCTCTCTCTCTCTCTCTCTCTTTCTCTTTCTTTCTCTCCCTCTCTCTCTCTCTCTCTCTCTCTCTCTCTCTCTCTCTCTCTCTCTCTCTCTTTCTCTTTCTTTCTCTCCCTCTCTCTCTCTCTCTCTTCCCCTTGCTCTCTTTACGCTTTTCTCTCTCTTTCTCAAAAACTATATTATACTGACTCACTTAAAACCTCTTTTCTTCTCAACTCACAATTACATCTGCATTTACACGTATACATATGGAGAACTTCGCGGGAAAGGCACTGGAAACTGCTGCCTTGAACCTCACGGACGAATGTTGACGGTATGTCAGTTGTGTGGCCCCATGGTCAACATACAACACCGGCCATTAAAATTGCTACACCTCGAAGACGACTTGCTGTAGACGCGAAATTTAACCGACAGGAAGAAGATGCTGTGATAAGCAGATCATTAGCTTTTCAGAGCTTTCACACAAAGTTGGCGCCGGTGGCGACACCGACAACGTGCTGACATGAGGAATATCTCATACACAAACAGCAGTTGACCGGCGTGGCCTGGTGAAACGTTGTTGTGATGCCTCGTGTAAGGAGGAGAAATGCGTACCATCCCGTTTCCGAATTGGTAAAAGGTCGGATTGCAGCCTATTGCTATTGCGGTTTATCGTATCGCGACATTGCTGCTCGCTTTGGTCGAGACCCAATGACTGATAGCAGAATATGGAATCGGTGGGTTCAGGAGGGTAATACAGAACGCCGTGCTGGATTCCAACGGCCTCGTATCACTAGCTGTCGAGATGACTGGAATCTTATCCACATGGCTGTAACGGATCGTACAGCCACGTCTCGATCCCTGAGTCAACAGATGGGGACGATTGCAAGACGACAACCATCTGCACGAACAGTTCGACGAGGTTTGCAGCAGCATGGAGTATCAACTCGGAGATCGTGGCTGCGGTTACCCTTGACGCTGCATCACAGAGAGCAGCGCCTGCGATGGTGTATTCAACGACGATCCTGGGTGCACGAATGACAAAACGTCTTTTTTTTCGGATGAATCCACGTTCTGTTTACAGCATCATGATGGTCGCATCCGTGACATCGCGGTGAAAGCACATTGGAAGCGTGTATTCGTAGTCGCCATACTGGTATGGGGTGCCACTGGTTACACGTCTCGGTCACCTCTTATTCGCATTGACGGCACTTTGAGCAGTGGACGTTACATTTCAGATGTGTTACGACCCGTGGCTCTACCCTTCATTCGATCCCTGCAAAACCCTACATTTCAGCAGGATAATGCACGACTGCATGTTGCAGGTCCTGTACGGCCCTTTCTGGATTCAGAAAATGTTCGACTGCTCCCCTGACCAGCACATTCTCCAGATCTCTCACCAATTGAAGACGTCTGGTCAATGGTGGTCGAGCACCTGGCTCGTCACAATACGCCAGTCACTACTCTTGAACTGTGGTATCGCGTTGAAGCTGCATGGGCAGCTCTATCTGCACACGCCATCCAAGCTCTGACTCATTGCCCAGGCGTATCAAGGCCGCTATTACGGCCAGAGGTGGTTGTTCTGGGTACAAATTTCTCAGCATCTATGCACCCAAATTGGGCGAAAATGTAATCACATGTCAGTCCTAGTATAATATATTTGTCCAATGAATACCTGTTTATCATCTGCATTTCTTCTTGGTGTAGCAATTTTAATGGCCAGTAGTGTATATTACAACAATTTTTAAACCATCTGGATTCCATTCATGCTCAAATCCAGTTTACATTGTAAACTGAAAGATGAGATGTCTTCCATTTTTGGATATTTTGGTTCCGCGCAAAGACGATGGCACCTTGGGACACACAGTATATCGGAAACTGTCGCGTACAGACCTATATCTACGTACAAATAGATGCAACCGTCTTTAGCGGACGATGAATGTTTTCAGAACTTTGATTCACAGATATAAACTTGAAGAGAGTTTTTGATACCAGTATTCTCCACAACAGGTCCCTACGGCACTACGAATGAAACAAAAGGTGGGTACAAGCAATGCTGTAGAAGATACAGAAAGATGCAAATCCACGGCTTTCCATGTGTGGGAAATCTATCGCCAAAGATAGGAAGGGCCTCCTCAAGCACAAGGTAAAAGCAATTTTTCGTCCTCCACCGAAGACAGCAGTACCCTTGGTTTCCGTTGAAGACTGTTTGTGCTACGGAAGGTTAGGGTTTATAAGATACCCTGCGAGTGTGACCTTTCTTACATCAGGTGGGTGACTCGTACAGTTCATGAAAGACGAAGGAAACTCAATAGGTACACCCACCTCTTGCAGCAAAACATATCGGCTGTGGAGGAAAACTGTGTTGATACTGGTCTCTCTATGTTGTACGAAAATGTCGAAATTTGAGCGTCCACATCATCTTTCTGGGACTCTGTGGTGGAAGAGGCACTCGAAATTCGCTTGGCGAAGAATTTAAGTAATAGAGATAGTGGCTTCACTTTGTATAAGCCGTGGAATCCGATGCGTTCTGTAACAAACTTACACAGATGTCGCACCAGTGGAGCTCAGAGTGATACATCAACATTCCAGCGTAGACAGACTGCGTAGTCACAGATGTAATTCATCCACATTGTACTTCTTTGCTGCCGATCAACTTCTCTCGCGTCTGTATACTGTGGGCGCATGTGCAGTGCCATGGTCCGCGAGTGCTGGGGTGAGTGCTGGAGCGTCGGTCTCACGCTCACTCTGAAGGTGGCTGACGGTACTAGACCAAAATATTACAAAAGTGGAATTTATGCGGCTGCACACCCAAATTTTAATAGTGTGGTCAGAAACAGTCTGAAAAGCTTGTAACATTGTTGCAGAGTAGGCTGTGCTGAGAAATAACTGCCAAGAAAAAATTTGATGCGTTGCCGCGCCGATTCCGAGTTAATCAGCATTGCAGTCTGGCTATCAGGTCGTTGTGAGCGCAAATTCAAGCGGCAAGCCAGAGATGGTGTCTCCAAACGTCTTCTTTGTTTGGTTCCCTGCAACCGAACAAGAGAGCGATACAAAAATTGGATATGGAACGGTGGTAGGATCGAATCCAAGACGAAGGCAGAGCATTATTACAATTTTCAAAACTACCGTCAACTGTAATTTCACCATCAGTTTATTGGAACCGGTTTCGACAGTACACATCGTCATCATTAGGCCATCTATGGTAAATATGTTGTTATTGTTGTGGTCTTCAGTCCAGAGACTGGTTTGATGCAGCTCTCCATGCTACTCTATCCTGTGCAAGCTTCTTCATCTCCCAGTACCTACTGCACCCTACATCCTTCTGAATTTGTTTAGTGTACACATCTCATGGTCTCCCTCTACGATTTTTACCCTCCACGCTGTCCTCCAATACTAAATTGGTGATCCCTTGATGTCTCAGAACATGTCCTACCAACCGGTTCCTACTTCTAGTCAAGTTGTGCCACAAACTCCTCTTCTCCCCAGTTCTATTCAATACCCCCTGCTTAGTTATGAGATCTACCCATCTAATCTTGAGCGTTCTTCTGTAGCACCACATTTCGATAGCTTCTATTCTCCTCTTGTCTAAACTATTTATCGTAAACGTTTCACTTCCATACATGGCTACACTCCATACAAATACTTTCAGAAAAGACTTCCTGACACTTAAATCTATACTCGATGTTAACAAATTTCTCTTCTTCAGAAACGCTTTCCTTGCCATTGCCAGTCTACATTTTATATCCTCTCTACTTCGACTATCATCAGTTATTTTGCTCCTCAAATAGCAAACCTCGTTTACTACTTTCAGCGTATCATTTCCTAATCTAATACCCTCAGCATCACTAAATTTAATTCGACTACATTCCATTATCCTCGTTATGCTTTTGTTGATGTTCATCTTATATTCTCCTTTCAAGACACTGTCCATTCCGTTAAGGCTGCATGCCCTCGGGAAAAATTACGGCTGTAGTTTCCTCTTGTTTTCAGCCGTTCGAGTACCAGCACAGCAAGGCCGTTTTGATTTGTGTTACAAGGCCAGATCTGTCAATCATCCAGACTGTTGCCCCTGTAACTACTGAAAAGGCCGCTGCCCCTCTTCAGGAATCATATGTTTGTTTTGTCTCTCAACAGATATCCCTCCGAGTGACTCAATTTTCCCGAAAGGCATCGGTCACGAAGTCACACGTCAAAATAATCGGTACCCGCCTCAGATCTTGTAGTAAACAGTCACACACAGTGGCTGCTTCTGTCTACAGTCTCACCGTGTGTGGTTGCTTACTGCAAGAGCTGATGCGGATACCGGTTCTTTTCACGTGAGACTTTGTGACTGGCGTCTTTCGGGAAAATTCAGCCACTATGTATCTAGGGGGAGTAATGATGATTGAAGGGTTGGCAATAAATTGACAATGAAATTAAAGCTGACGGTAGCGTTGAATGCTGTAATATTCCTATCGGCTGTGGTCCTCGCCTGCTATCTAACAAGGATGGATATGCCGACAGGTTGACCAGTCCCGTGCGTTGTATCTGGCCCACCGCTTGATTTTGCGTGTGCAACGGCCTTATTGGCTAACTTCGATACTGGTTAACTTGAAAACAGCGCAACGTATCGAATTTTTTAACGACTGTTTCTCAGCACAACCTACCCTAAAAATTTCTTACTAGCTTTTCAGGCTTTTTCTTACCACTCTTACAACTCTGCAAGCGATCTAACTGAGTCTGGCGGAGAGTACGTCTGCTACCACTATATGATTCCTCCTCCCCCCCCCCTCTCCCCCCTCGCCCCGTTTCCCCGTTCCATTCCCGAAAGACGCGTAGGAAGAATGATTTCAAGAATTTTCTCGTTGTTTCACGAGAAATATGGGGGAAGAAGTAACATGTCGTACGACTCTTTGCGGAACATATTCGCTCTCAATTTCAGTAGTAAACCTCTTCATGGCGCATAACGCCTCTTTTGTAGTGTCTACTACTGGAATTTGTTGAGCATCCCCTTGATGTTACCGCCCTGAAGCGGCGCTCTTCATCGGACCTCATCTCCCTCTTCTAGTAATCGAAACTGTTAATGCTGAAAGGCGACTGTTTCAGCCTCCTTTTATGAAATTATTACTTGTAACACTTAACTTGGGTTCATTTACTTCAGCAGATTACGTTTTTGCTGCTTCCTTGATATCTACTCATGCCTGGGTGTAGGATAGTGTAGGGAGCCTACCCTATCGATTTTACTTACCTTGTATTTCATATCGATATCCTACGTTAACCCTTATCCATAATCTTAACCGTGGGTAGCGTTGTAACGTATGAATATGTGGATGACTAGAAGAGCATGTGCAATCGCAGTATCTGAACAGCTTTCTCAGTTTTCGTTTTATAGGCGTTGAAAACGTCCACTGAATTTAGTTTTCAAAGCTGTCATGTGGCGTGACCACGATGCAGACAACAGTTTCTCTCCCTCTCTTTATAAAGTACGTCTTGCGATTGGTGCGGCAGACCGAAGCGCAAACTGTTGAAATTTCCACTGAAATTTTTTGTCAAAATTTGTACGGTAAACTGGTGGGAGGCTTGAGCAACAGGCGCTGGTATTCTGTAGCCTCCACTCGACTGAACCAAGCTCCCTGAGCCGCTGGGTCGTTCTTGACGCCTGGTTGTCCTCCGCCTCCATTCAGGGATGTTGGACCAGAGCACTGCGTCTGGGGATTTTTGGAAATTTTCTGAGTAAGTTAGTCGGAATCTGACGGTGTGGTAAGTGTTACGGCGTAAAGTCAGCGCTGGCACGCCAGTCGGGAGCGACAGAGAAGAGAAGGCTGTGAGAAGAGGTCAGCCAACCGCACTGACCGACCTCACTTCCAGGACGACAACGCGGCAGCAGCGGCCCATAGGTGAAGGCGACATAAGCGCCGCGCAGCTTCAACGTTAGCCACTTCGTTACCCGACGCATCGTAGACTCTTCAATAGCGATCTCTACGTAGCAGCTAGAGACAAGGAGTCACTGCCATTCAGTTGGTTTTGTATGTCGCCTTTTGTTTGTGACACATCTCTGTGTTTTATTACAATAAGACAAATAGAAATACTTAACTTTGAGCTCATTAATACGAGTTGTTTGGGACTCCAGTTAACCGTTTCGTTTCATGATGTAAGTAATTAAATTTAGTTATCAGGAGAGCTTGTAGGTGAATTTTGTGGATGTCAATTTTATCGATTTCAACTACGTTTTTGGAAAAAATTTGTTTTCATTATCCAGCCACGTTAGGGCTTTTCCATTGTGCTCTACAGAATTTCTTGAGCAGAATGTATGGTCACAAGCCAGGTTTGGTGGCAAAAGATTGCAAGTCGTAGGAGCTATTAGGAGTTTTAGAGTGAAAACATTTTCTAGCGACTTTCCCACCTGTAGCGAGTGCTTCAGTTTCAGTGCGTTCACAAGAGCATCCGTGTCCCACCATTCTGATGATACGATTATTTGCTGAGAGATTTATGTCAAGAGAGTAAAGAACCGTATTGCTAAGATGCCTTCGCTTTTTAAAAGATAACTAATATCGCGAAGAGAATACAAATGGTTCAAATGGCTCTAAGCACTATGGAACTTAACATCTATGGTCATCAGCCCCTAGAACTTAGAACTACTTTAACCTAATTAAGCTAAGGACATCACACAACACCCAGCCATCACGAGGTAGAGAAAATCCCTGACCCCGCCGTTAATCGCACCCGGAAACTCGGGCTTGGGAAACGAGAACGCTACCGCACGACCACGAGATGCGGGCAGGAGAGAATACCTCTCTGAAAATACTCCCTCTATCATGGAATATAGTTCCTAGCCTTTTGTAAATAACTTGTTTGTGGATGAATTACATTTCATATGAATCTCAGTCTAACATCTGTTTTTCCTACTATTTGTTTTATAAGGTCATTCTACTTCTGGTAGCTGCAGGTAGCCGCTCCTAGATATTTTATGTTGGTTACTGTTTCCAGCAATTTGTCATAGTAGGGTAGGTGTATAGTAACTGATTTTTTGTCTACATCTACATCCACATATAAACTCCGCTAGCCACCAAGCGGTGTGTGGCGGAGGGCACTATTCGAGCCAATAATCATATTTCCCCCCCCTCCCCCCTCAGTTCCACTTGCGGATCGCACGAGGGAAAAATGACTGTTTGAACGCCTCAGAATGAGCTCTGGTTTCCCTTATCTTTGAATGGTGACCATTGCGCCATTTGAAAGTCGCTGATAATAATAAATGTTCTACGTACTCTGTGAAGATCGGATTTTGGAATTTAGTGAGCAGCCCCTTCCGCTTTGGGCGCCGTCTATCTGCAAGTGTGACCCACTTCAAACTTTCTATGAGATCTGTAACGCTCTCGCGATGGCTAAATGTACCACTCACGAATCTTGCCACTCTTCTGTGGACCTACTAAGTGAGCAGATTTACTGTGAACAGAAAAGATAATATTAAACAGTTTTCTTCTTCCATGTTGAGTAATATTTTACACTGAAAAGCCAAAGAAACTGGTACACCTGCCTAATATCGTGTAGGGCACTCAGAAGTGCCGCAACACTACGTGGCATAGACGCGACTAATGTCTGAAGTTGTGCTCGAGGGAACTGACGCCGTAGTTAAACTCAAAAGGCTGTTCCTGGAGCCAGTCTATAGCAATTCTGGACGTGTAGGGTGTCGCGTTGTCCTACTGAATTCCCAAAGTCCGTCAGTATGTACGATGGATATGAATGGATGCAGGTGATCAGACATAATGCTTACGTACGTGTCACCTTGCAGAGTCGTAGCTAGAACTATCAGCGGATACGTATCACTGCACACGCCCCACACTATTACAGAGCCCCCACCAGCTTGAGCTGTCCCCTGCTGACATGCAGGGTCCACTCATTCGTGAGGTTGTCTCCATACCCTACACGTCCATCCGCTCGGTACAATTTGAAACGTCACTCGTCCGACCAGGCAACATTTTTCCAGTCATCAACAGTCCAATGTCGGTGTTGATGGGCCCAGGCGAGGCGTAAAGCTTTGTCTCGTGCAGTCATCAAGGGTACACGAGGGGCCCTTGGGCTCCGAAAGCCTGTATCGATGATGGTTCGTGGAATTGTTCGCACACTGACACTTGTTAATGGCCCAGCATTGCAATCTGCAGCAATTTTCGGAAGGGTTCGACTTCTGTCACGTCGAACGATTCTCCTCAGTCATCGTTGGTTCCGTTCTTGCAGGATCTATGCAGCTATGTCGGAGATTTGATGTTTTACCGGATTCCTGATATTCACGGTATATTCGTGAAATGATTGTATAGGAAAATCCCCACTTCATCGCCAGGCCGGAGATGTGTCCCATCTCTCGTGCTCCGACTACAACGCCACGTTCAAACTCAGTTAAATCTTGATAACCTGCCATTGTAGCAGTAGTAACCGATCTAACAGTTGCACCAGGCACTTGTTGCACTTGTTGTCTTATTAAGGAGTTGTTTTATACCAACTTCTTCGGCGCTTCAGCGAATTAGAGGCATGGTTGCGAGCAGTTGAATTTTCAGACAAGGACATCTGATATTCCGGAATCCGGGAGATATTATCCGGAATAGTTTATTTTGGAGATAACAATTTTTTTATAAAACTATTTTTGGTTTATTGCGAAATGCCCATCTGACCACGTTCCAATTTCAATTGCCGGCTTATGTGGCCGAGCGGTTCTAGGCGCTACAGTCTGAAACCGCGCGACCGCGACGGGCGCAGGTTCGATCCCTGACTAGGGCATGGATGTGTGCGATGGTTCAAATGGCTCTGAGCACTATGGGACTCAACTGCTGTGGTCATCAGTCCCCTAGAACTTAGAACTACTTAAACCTAACTAACCTAAGGACATCACACACATCCATGCCCGAGGCAGGATTCGAACCTGCGACCGTAGCAGTCGCACGGTTCCGGACTGCGCGCCTAGAACCGCGAGACCACCGCGGCCGGCATGTGTGCGATGTCCTTAGGTTAGTTAGGTTTAAATAGTTCTAAGTTCTAGGGGACTGATGACCTCAGAAGTTAAGTCCCATAGTGCTGAAAGCCATTTGAACCATTTGAGCCAATTTCAGTTCTTCATTCTATGTTCTTTCCTCTTCTTGCAGTACGCTTTTATCTGTTCACTGTATTTGTTCCTCCTGTCTTCAGGCCATTTTGAACCAGGCTTCTTTGCTACGCTGCCTTGGAATTTTTCCATATTCAATACTTTTTCCGAAAGGCTTCTCTGTTGCTTGTATCTTTTGTTTTTATATTGTTTCTTTCTAAACCAGTAATAGCGGAGTTATAAAGCAATTTTATTGATTGTATTAAATGAGCAGATTTTTGGAGAAATATTTTAAGAATATCCGTGCATGCACAGAATGAAATGTTCGTTGGTCAGAACTATTAACTGAAGAAAAATTTTTCCCTCAGATAATTAATAATATTCATAATTTGTGTAATCTGGTCTTTTTGTTTTCATTGTGTCAAATTACGCAGGTGGTTCAAATGCGTGATTTTTGTAATGAGAGCATTTTGTAATTGTTAGAGTTCTCTTATGTTGTACAGTAGTTTTTGACAGTAATCAGAGCTGCGTTAGTAAACGCGAATTCTTCACAGACGAATGGAAAAACTGGTAGAAGCCGACCTCGGGGAAGATCAGTTTGGATTCCGTAGAAATATGGGTACACGTGAGGCAATACTGACCCTACAATTTATTTTAGAAGCTAGATTAAGAAAAGGCAAACCTACGTTTCTAGCATTTGTAGACTTAGAGAAAGCTTTTGACAATGTTGACTGGAATACTCTCTTACAAATGCCAAAGGTGGCAGGGATAAAATACAGGGTGCGAAAAGCTATTTACAATTTGTACAGAAACCAGATGGCAGTTATAAGAGACGAGGGACATGAAAGGGAAGCAGTGGTTGGGAAGGGAGTGAGAGAGGGTTGTAGCCTCTCCCCGATGTTATTCAATCTATATACTGAGCAAACAGTAAAGGAAACAAAAGAAAAATTCGGAGTAGGTATTAAAATCCGTGGAGAAGTAATAAAAACTTGAAGGTTCGCCGATGACTTTGTTATTCTGTCAGAGACAGCAAAGAACTTGGAAGAGCAGTTGAACACAATGGACAGTGTCTTGAAAGGAGGATATAAGATGAACATTAACAAAAGCAATGGAATGTAGCCGAATTAACTCGGGTGATGCGGAGGGAATTAGATTAGGAAATGAGACACTTAAAGTAGTAAAGGAGTTTTGCTATTTGGGGAGCAAAATAACTGATGATGGTCGAAGTAGAGAGGATATAAAATGTAGACTGGCAATGGCAAGGAAAGCGTTTCTGAAGAAGAGAAATTTGTTAACATCGAGTATTGATTTAAGTCGTTTCTGAAAGTATTTGTATGGAGTGTAGCCATGTATGGAAGTGAAACATGGACGATAAATAGTTTAGACAAGAAGAGAATAGAAGCTTTCGAAATGTGGTGCTACAGAAGAATGCTGAAGGTTAGATGGGTCGATCACATAACTAATGAGAAGGTATTGAATAGAATTGGGGGGAAGAGGAGTTTGTGGCACAACTTGACAAGAAGAAGGGACGGGTTGCTAGGACATGTTCTGAGGCATCAAGGGACCAGAAATTTAGCACTGGATGGTAGCGTTGAGGGTAAAAATCGTAGAGGGAGACCAAAAGATGAATATACTAAGCAGATTCAGAAGGCTGTAGGTTGCACTAAGTACTAGGAGATGAAGAATCTTGCACAGGATAGAGTGGCATGGAGAGCTACATCAAACCAGTCTCAGGACTGAAGACCACAACAACAACAACAACAACAACAATTAGAGCTGAATTTTTCAAGAATGCTTTTCTGTACAGTGAAACCCTCCTCGATCATTCTTAGTGGAGTTTAAAATATTTTCTCGTGTGTGCATTGAACCTTCCGCCACATGTTGTCACAGATTGTTTCTGACAAGCAAAGAAAGATTTATAGTACGTTATTTTTTTAGTTGCTGTATTTGCTGATTTAAATTTGCTTCCGAGAACGTCAGTGCACCATACACAAAATAGCATGGTGAGCAAGAGGTAAGGTACTTTTTCTTTCACGTGAGGTCTCACTTTGCATTGTTGTGAGCAAACCGTACGTCGTCAGAAACAGTGAAGATAATAATAAAAATAGTTGTCTTCTTCCGTTCAAAAATGGCTTTGAACACTATGGGACTTAACATCTGAGGTGATCAGTCCCCTAGAACTTAGAACCTGTGACCGTAGCGGTAGCGCGGTTCCACACTGAAGCGCCTAGAACCGCTCGGCAACACCGGCCGTGCTCAGCAGTATTTTATCTCGTGGATATTTCAAGTCGGACATTGCACTTCACATTAAACATCTTCCATAATGTACTTCAGTATCGAGTGTAAGTTAAACTGTTTTCACTGACGACACAGTTAGTTCCTTTTTGGCATTTAATTAGATTCATTTCCATTATTTCAAATTCAGTATTTCATTAAGATTTAAGTTTGGTTTCACGACACTGTTCACATGCCCAGCACAGGGTCAACCAACAGTCAGTTTCGCTTAGCAGTTTAATCCGATATCTAATGCACACTATAGACGAGAAGAAAATTTTTTGAAAAAACGACTATTCAGTAGATCACGTAGAGATAAATTACATAAAAAAGCTTACAATGTTGCTCTGTCTATCTCGCCGTTAAGTTTCGCGGAGCAGTGTAGCTAAGCCAGTCTTTTGTGCCGTCCGCTGCGCCAGACTTGAAACTCTGCCCCAGTGTGAGGTGCGCAGATTCATCGGATCGGCTGATCCCAGGCGTCCGCACGTGCTTTCCACGTGTTTGCCGCCGGCGACCATTTGCCCAGCTTAGCGACGGCACGTCCGCACGCACTCATCGATAACGCCATTTATAAGCCGTGCAGCCCTGCCCCAGCCGCACGCCCTTGTCTGCCATGAAGGGCCAGCGAGCGTGCCCAGCAGTAAGCGACCGCGCCAGCCAGCTTGACACCCTAATGGAATTCCCCCCAAGGGAACTAGAGGCCACTTCACGGATTATTTTTAACCTGCTGACTGCATGATGTACCACTGAGACGTGGCAGTGGTACCTGTCCAGGCTCAGTGTACTCCCCGTCCAAGACTGGATAAATGAAAATCATTAAAGAAGACCTGAGCCATTACAAGCATTTCTAGTTGCTTATAGAATTTCATTAGATTAATGCAGGTTCTAACACACTTTTTTACCAGGTTCTAGCTCAAAATACCCGATTAACATACCTGTAGATTACGAGTCTGTGTTAAGTTCAACGAAAAGCTTGAAGTGTAAGCTTAGCTTGTTGGTTTCGAGGACTTTTCTCCATCAATTCAATGTTAATTTGGATAAATAATATTAACTACCAGAATGAGATTTTCACTCTGCAGCGGAGTTTGCGCTAATACGAAACTTCCTGGCACATTAAAATTGTGTGCCAGACCGAGGCTCGAACTCGGGACCTTTGCCTTCTGCACCTAAGTGCTCTGCCAACTGTGCTACCCAAGCACGACTCACGCCTCCTCCTCACAGTTTTATTTTCGGCAGTAGAGCACTTTCCCGCAAAAGCCAAAGGTCCCGAGTTCGAGTCTCGGTGTGGCACAGAGTTTTAAATTGCCTGTAAGTTTCAATGTTAACTGCTTCACTGCAGAAATAGTAGGAGTCAATGCGAAAAGCCGATGATATTAAATAATTTACACCAACACATAGTTTTCATTTTTTGTTGATATCTATATAGCTCCAAAACGTTCGTACAATGCACATCTCCAAGAAACTGACTTTACAGATGTACTCGAACTAACTGAAAACAACTGTCACTCTACTCCCAACCCCGAGCTCATAGTCTCACTTCTTGTGTAGTTTCTTAGCAATACACGTTTTTGAAGGTATTGTTCAACAAAGTCACCTTAACTGAGTTACAATTAAAATCAGTTGTTGCACAAGAAATTACAGTTTTGAAGGTAATAAATGACTAATTACAATAAATGTGACTTCTAAAATTGCTTTTCAAATTTGGTATCGAAATTCTGCTTGGGAAATGTGACCCACAATACGTTACACAAAATAATTGATATCTCGTTAATTACAACATGATTTTGAAGCTAACATATACTGGAGCGCTTTACATAATGTGGAAATAGATTGAGATTCAAATTTCACATAATAATCTCGTTTAGACCACATGATACAAACAATAGTTTGTTTATGACAAAAAGTTTTAGAACTCGCAAATACAAAATTAATTACAACAAATCTGATTTGAGTTTTTACAGAAACATAATCTCTCGGAGTGAACATAACTCTCAATGGCTCAGTTAGCCAGAATTCTACTGCAAACATTAATTTTCGCTTTATATGAAATAATCAACTTTGACAGGTAATTTCTCATTTAGTGACTGAACTGATTTTAACACCAACATTTCTAAGTGATTATTATCTGACAGTTACACGAAAGAAATAAGCAATTTTGCTGTAAATTTCGTAAAATTTATGATTACAATAAGATACTTTTCGACTAATTGAAAATGGTTCAAATGGCTCTGAGCACTGTGGGACTTAACATCTGAGGTTATCAGTCCCCTAGACATAGAACTACTTAAACCTAACTAGCCTAAGGATATCACACTCATCCATGCCCGAGGCAGGATTCGAACCTGTTACAATACCAGCAGCGCGGTTCCGGACTGAAGCGCCTAGAACCTATCGGCCACAAGGTACGGCAAGAAAAAAAGGAATAAAAGTGAGATAGTGTTAATACTTTCATCCTTCTTTACCTCCTCTGTATTACTGTAGATGACGTGTCACTGAGCAGATTTGTACTGTGCATGCAGTACACGTGAGGTGCCTAGTTGTTTCCACTGCCCTGTGTGGAATACATAACTTCTTGTACACTTCACTAATCTGCTGTCTTCATGATGATGATGATGTCCCCAGCGTAGAAAACAGCACGCAGGTCGTGGAGTCTTTTTCTTGAGGCTGAAATTAGCTTCGCAAGGAACTGCTGCTACGAATAAACTATAACTCATTTGGGATGCCACTCGCATTTTTATTGATATAGACACGAGAAACTATTCTTGATCACAACGTATTGAACAAATCTTTCCACAGTCATTATATCTGGCTAAAATGAAATACATCCTGCCACAGACAACATGTCTGTCTACCGGAACCGTCAGAACTGGAGAATAAAATTTCATGAATCACATACTACTATTACAGACAACATGTCTGTACCTAGCGACGGTCGAAAATGTAGTAAATAAAATTGCATGAAACAAATACTGCTGTAACAGACAACATGTCTGGCTACTGGAACGGTCAGAACTGGAGAGCCGGACTGCCCGAGACACTTCGCGCGCCAAGCCAGCAAGGCGTGACCTGAACGCCACCGACGTGCATCGGCAGTAATATCGTCAGTCTTTTGTTTTAGTAATACTTTGATTTAAATAATTTTGAAATGACTGACTGATAGCTGGAAAAACGAAGTAATTTGGATGACAGGTTTAATTAATAATAGCAACTAAAGTTTAACGTTTTGGCGCCCTACCACCGAACACAGCAGCCAATCACAGAGCAGCAGCATCATGCAGGCGGTCTTTCTCACGGGAATGGTACCGAATCTAACATCAGTCACCGGTACCTCATGCCACATTGCATCATCTCTATGCTTCTTGCATCTCCACTGCCCCGGAAATAGCTTCCTGGAGCCTAATATGATGGCTGAATAAGCCAGAAATATTACAAACGGCCGGCGTCTAATTAAAGAATCCTGCAAATTGTGTATAAGTGAGCAGTAGTTGACTAAATGGGTCTGGTACATTTTATATATCTCGTGTACAATGCTACTAGATACAATAAAGATCACCAAAAGTTGTATTTTAACATTTGATAGTCTGTGAAATGTGCACCGCATAATATGTAAAAGCGTGGTATCCTGTGCTTCACATAAGGATCCCCATAAGATGTCCTATCACAAGGAGTAAACCGAAACGTTATCCAACTAACGGCTCACAAGCTATTTACGTTTTAATTCCGCTGGTCGATCTTAATTCACGATTGCTTGGAGCGTGCGGGTTCCGTCAACGTCGCGGTGCGGGTCAGTGTTGGTAAAGAAACGCAAGTTATTGGGGCGCCGATGCAGGCAACACTTCTGGAAAATTCGAAGGTTGGAGGATGGATACGACAATACTGCGCAGTTTGCACCAGCGGACAACCCTTCCTTCCGATCGGTTGGACGAGTCCAGAGTAACATAAAAACTCAGAGACAATTTAGAGCCTCGTAATGTTACGGATTGTAATAGTTAGGAGAGAGGTAAAATTCGGGCAGATATCAGCCTACAAGGGTCTCACTTGTAGTTACGGATGGAAGGTTTTCCAGTGTGAAAAACATTCAGAATTATTAAATGCGTCAGCGTGACATTTTCACCCTGGCGGGACAGCATACCGGAAGACGCGCCATTGTCTAGCAGAACGGGACTAAAGCTGGAGTATGTGGAAGTAAGAGGTCGAAGACTCCGCAGTTATGGCAAAATAGGTTTTGTCTTTGCAAACACATGACAACACCCCCTCCACACACACACACGCACACACACAAAATGACTAAAGGAAAAAATTATCGCTTACTATATTTTTGCTGTTCATGCAACAAAATGTCACCACCGGTCATTATTACTTCTTTACTAGTACCTTTATTCGCAACACATTTTTCAGACAGTCTCCACATATTGCACTGAATATACCTGCAACATTACGTCATTAGACGTCACATAGTCCTGGAGGTATGACGTCATAAACATATAGATGAGTGAAAAACTTATTTCTCTTAAAATGGAGCACGATTGATTAAAGAATCGTTGGTGAGAGAGGGGAGTTACTAGCAGCTAACAGGAAAGTAACTAAAGGAAAAAACGTTGTACTGCTTTCCTAACGTACAAGGCCCATTAAAAATTTTTGTGAATGATAGAATTAAACGTTAACGTAAAACATAAATGAAATATCTTCATTTGGTCTCGTACTCATGTCTATTTTCCACGATTTATTTAAAAAGTACATAAAGCTACTACAAAACGCCAGACATCATTTCGACTCCATCGCAACATTCGCGCCAAAAACAAAAAAAGAATCTTGACAGTACTTTCTAAACAAAACATTTGCCAGGCCTTTCCTTAGACCTTTATCTAATTTGTCACATAAGAGTCTCCTCTTTCTGTTGAATGCTTCCTTCGCCATGGCAATTCGACTTTTCACCTCCTGCTGACATTTAAAGCCTTCAGCTATTGTACTTCCAAGATATTTAAATACACTTACTTGGCTAATGGTAGATTGTCCTATTTTAATACTGGACAGTCTGCGTCTTGTGCTGATAATCATACGCTTTGTTTTTGCTGTGTTTATTTGCATTAAATATTCCACACAACCTTCATTCTGATCTTTCAGCATGTTATTCACTGTCTGCTCACTTTCTGCTACTAATACCATGTCATCAGCAAATCTTATACATTCTACTCTCTTTCCACCGTTGCATGTTCCTCTTTTCCCATCTAAGCCTTTCGCAATAATCTCTTCAAGGTATGCGTTATACATCAGTGGGGAAAGGCAACAACCTTGTCTAACACCTCGTCCAATGCTGCTTCCTTCTGACATTTCATTTCCAATCCTTATCCTTACTTTCTGGTATTAGCAACAGAGCAAAATTCTTATATAAAACGGGAAATGCCTCAGAACTTCCGAAACGGTATTTCAGAATGTAAAAAGGACGTCAGCCTGATCAGACAACGAGTGGACCGTTTCAGGGTAAAAACACAAATCTACAATTTAACTGATATGCAGAAACTGCGACGTACCGCTAATCCACCCCTAGCTGCAAATTAATTTAGCTCTAAAACACGGTGTGATTAAAACACAGACGAGTGACCGTGACAGACTTCGGCTTGCCGCTGTAACTGAACTACCCGTCTCGTGCAGACACACCACAACTCAGTGATGAACACACAGTTTGCGCACAACATTTTCCACGTGTGCTTTCATAGCATTGCCTCACTAAATCTGGTTAGAAACTAATAACTTTTTAATCGTAGGTAACACATCGTACACTTTCTTGATTAGTAATTTTGAATA
This sequence comes from Schistocerca gregaria, assembly GCF_023897955.1. Taxonomy (NCBI): domain Eukaryota; kingdom Metazoa; phylum Arthropoda; class Insecta; order Orthoptera; family Acrididae; genus Schistocerca; species Schistocerca gregaria. Next base: position 837,903,363 of record NC_064922.1, read on the forward strand.
CAGCAGGATAGCAACGAAGATTCAATTTACTATTCTGTCACCAGTTGGGGATAAAATCTCAAGCTTTCGACGGGTTGTAGGAGCAAAATTCAAACCTTCATTAAGGGCCGGGATGGCTCCTACATCACGCACTATACATATCGTGGATCTTATCAGTGGAACGGAACATGGGGTGCGGCTTCTTGCACAGGATGACGCCGACGAAGTGAGACACGTTAGCAGTCGCTTTTTGGCCTCAGCTGAGCCACCCACATCTGATATCAGTAGAGAGGAGGGGGAGGGGCTCCGTTTACTTCGGAGAGATGAAGGTCTTGTCGTATTACCAGCTGACGAAGGAAATACCACTGTTGTTCTTAATACTACCGAATATCGTAGCAAAACGACATCACTGTTGGAGGACAGTGCGTCTTAAACGGGACCCAACTTTGATGTACAGCAGAAAAACTGTGGAGCTACTGAAGAATTCCGGTCTGCCAGATGACGTTACGAAAAACCTCAGAGTCTGAGCTCCTAGACCTCCCAGGCAGTACGGAGTACTGAAGATCCACAAGGATAATGATAATGTTCCCTTGAGACCTATTGTTAGTGCATTTGGTTCTCCTACCAACAAACTGGCCAACAAAGTTGATAACTCCTGTATTCGTCCGCGCCGGCCGAATTGGCCGTGCGGTTCTAGGCGCTGCAGTCTGGAACCGCGAGACCGCTACGGTCACAGGTTCGAATCCTGCCTTGGGCATGGATATGTGTGATGTCCTTAAGTTAGTTAGGTTTAACTTGTTCTAAGTTGTAGGGGACTAATGACCTTAGAAATTGAGTCCCATAGTGTTCAGAGCCATTTGAACCATTTTTATTCGTCCGCTATGAACATCACATCAAAGACTCCCAGATGTTCATTGAGAAAATCAGATTAGAGTTGGTCCATATGACATTTTAGTCAGCCTGGATGTGGTATCGCTGTTCACAAAAGTTCCTGTGGAAGACACTTTGAAAATGCTGGTGGATCTTTTTCCTCCTGAAACTATAAAGTTGTTCCTGCATGTACTTCTTGTACGGCAATAAAAATTTTATGAACTGAAGGACTGTATGGCGATGTGCTCTCCGCTGTCTCCATCATTGGCTAACTTTAATATGGAGAATTTTGAGGAACGTGCATTAGAATCGGCTGCCCTCCGTCTAGCCTTATTTTATCGCTATGTCGACGATACATTTATGGTCTGGCCACACGGCGCAGAAGCTCTCGAACAATTCATGAAACACATGAACAGCATACACCCGAACATCCGGTTCACTGTCGAGACGGAGAAGGAAGGAAGGTTGCCATTCTCAGGTGCAAATTTTGGAAATTTGTGGTAAGGTCTTGTGGGACCAAACTGCTGAGGTCGTCGGTCTCTAAGCCTACACACTACTCAATCTAACTTAAACTAACTTACACTACGGACAACACACACACACAACTATGCCCGAGGGAGGACTCGAACCTCCTATGGGGGAAGCCGTACGGACCGTAACAAGGCGCCCCAGACCGCGCCGTTACCCCTCGCTGCAATCTTGGACGTTTTAGTACAACAGCAGCTGCACGGGCGTCTCGACCACTCTTAAACAAAACTCCGGAATGATTCCTTTGAAGGGGCATGGGCACTTTTCTTCGTCATCTTTCCTTAATCCGAGCCTAGGCTCCGTCTCTGTGTGTGTGAATTCCTAAAGGACTAAACTTCTGAGGTCATCGGTCCCTAGACTTACATACTACTTAAACTAATTTATGTAGGAGTAATGCACACACACAACCATGCCCTAGGGAGGACTCGCAATCCGTGCATGGTGCCTCAAACCGCGCGGCCACTCCGGCGGCTCCGTCTCTAATGACATCATTGTCGAGGGACGTTTGCCACTAATCCTCCGTTCCTCTGATACCGGCGGCGTATTTGTTATGGCTTCACTAGCCACGAAATTCCCATGGATATATCCTTTTGATTGGTGTAGGCTGCACCATGCAATAATATGTTCCTCTCTGGCATTTCTGTGGTCACATGCTGATCGGACGTAATCATTGTTGTGTAGATACAGTTTCGCATGTGCTTGATTACAATGTTTTATCCACACACGTTATTTTTTCTAACATCCCGTGCGCATTATTAAAACAGTGTAGCATTCAATGCCACCCGCTGATCGCAGTAAAGGTTCAGATGGCTCTGAGCACTATGCGCCTTAACTTCTGAGGTCATCAGTCGCCTAGAACTTAGAACTAATTAAACCTAACTAACCTAAGGACATCACACACATCCATGCCCGAGGCAGGATTGGAACCTGCGACCGTAGCGGTCGCTCGTTTCCAGACTACAGCGCCTAGAACCGCACGGCCACTCCGACCGGCGATCGCAGTAAAGGGTGCGGCGCTTAAATCCGGAGAAATTTCGATTTGAATTTCCCGCCAAATCTTAGTTCCGCCGGAAGTTGCGATTGCCGTTCTTGAAAGCGATAAGCATCTAGTAAGCGGTCAGAACCTCAAAGTGGCCGAGATGTTACAGACAAGCGCGGAGTACAGCCAAAGAGCCGCGTTTATCGGAAGTCTTCGCCCTGGGCGTTCGCCCACTGAAATAGCTCGATTCTTCGGGTACCCGCGATCAACTGTTTACGATATTGTGGCCAAGTATAATGCTTCGGAGAAGTTTGTGGAAGGCTCCACTAACCCGGCGAGGAAGCCTCGTACGAGGAAACGTGTGTCACGAACTGCGTCAGTCATCGAAATGGTTCAGGCGCTGATTTCGGATAATTCGGTGCAAACGCTGAGGAAACTGGAGTCAGTATTAAATGTCAGCGAGGAAACAATGCCTCGGATGGCAGAGGAGAACCTCATACGAACCATTTAGTCCAAAACTGGCTCTCGGATAACGTTGACATGTTCTGGTCAAAGGAGTTCTGGCTCCCGAATAGCAAGGAATTGCACCCCTTCGGCTACTATGTTTGGAGCTTAGTCGAAAGTTACCAATAAGATGAGGCACCTTAATGTCACATCTCTGCCCACCGCTATCGAAGCAGCATTCGCGAATATGGACAGCGCTGTTTTAAAGAGTGCGTGCGATCGCTTGAGAACAAGACTGCAGGCGGTCTTTTTGCAGCTGAAAGGGGTTACATCGAGTAACGTTACTCTAGAAAGATACCACTACTTATATGTAAAAGGATTTTCATTTTCATTTGTATTTTTTTAATAAATTTGCTTCTAAAAAAGTTTGGTTTGTGCGGATTTAAGTGCCACAGCCTATATTACATTCCGTACATGTTTAGCAATCACAATTGTGAATTTAGAGTCCTGGCAAAAAAAAATCTCGTCACAATCAGTCTGTAAGTCTATACGGCGACAATTAATGGCTTTATGCGCGTAGTAGCCTGGTAAGTTACACACAAGGTAATAAATTCGAAGTATATTAGTTGGTACAACTCAGTTACGTGGTAAAAAGTTCGGTTCTAACCACAACAATGGCAGTCCACTCGCGCAAGCGTTACTGCTGTTTACACTGAGCTGTCCAGAGTCACGTGATACCTCCTAATATCGCGTCGGACCTCCTCTTTGCAGCCGTAGCGCAGAACTCGATGTGGCATGGACACAAGAAGTCGCTGAAAGTCCACTGCAGAACTATTAAGCCATGCTTCCTCTATAGCTGTCCATAATAACGTATGTGTTGCCGCTGTAAGACTTTGTGCACGACCTGACTTCTAGATTCTGTCCCACAAATGTTCGATGGGATTTATGTAGCGGGATATGAGTGGCCAAATCATTCACTCGAGTTGTCCAGAATGTTCTTTAAACCAATCGCGAACAATATCTGTGGCCCGGTGACATTCCACAGTGTCATCCATAAAAATGAAGTCCATGAACGGATGCAAATGGTCTCCAAGTACCCGAACTTAACCATTTACAGTCAGCGATCGGTTTAGCTGGAGCAGAGGACCCAGTTCGTTCGATGGAAACACAGCCCACACCATTATGGAACCACCACCAGATTGCACAATGCGTTGTAGGCAATTATGGTCTGTGGTTTCGTAGGGTCTGCACCACACTCGAATCCTACCATCAGCTGTTACCAACTGAAATCGGAACTCATCTGACCACGCCACGGCTTTCGAGTAGTCTAGGGTCCAACTGATATGGTCACAAGCCCAGGGGAGACGCTTCAGGCGATGTCGTGCTATTAGCAAAGACACTCGCGCCGGTCCTCTGCTTCCCTAGCCCAATGCCAAATTTCGCCGCACTGTCCTAACGGATACGTTCGTCGTATGTCACAGATCGTTTTCGGCGGTTTTTCACGCAATGCTGCTTGTCTGTTAGCACCGACAACTCTACGCAAACACTGCTGCCCTCGGTAGTTAAGCGAATGCTGTCGGCCACTGCTTTGTCCGTGGTGAGAGGTAATGCCTGAAATTTGGTATACTCGGAAATTTTGTTGACACGGTGGATCTCTTAATACTGTATTACCTAATGGTTTCCGAAACTGAATGTCCCGTGCGTCTGGCTCCAACTACCATTCCGCGTTCAAAACTTGTTAATTCCCGTCATGCGCCCATAATCAGTTCGGAAACAGCTGCACGTGAACCACCTGAGTACAACCGACAGCTCCCGAAATGCACTGACCTCTTATGCCTTGTGTAAGTGACACTACCGCCATATGTACTCGTATAAGTGCATAGCGCTAGCACGTGTCATTTTTCAAGATTTCCTTTTTTTGCGTTGTGTAGTTGCAGTAAGCTTAAACAAATACTGGGCATCACGTCTTTAATGGGACGCCCAGTGCTAGCGGAGTGTGTCGGTTTGTTCCCTGTTACAAACAAGATGATTTTTAATGCAAAATTTTACGCGAATATTCGATAGAGCGGTCGCAGGTTAGCGTAGTGCAATATTTGTTTTATTAATATGTGTTGACGTTCTTTGTATATGTGTATTTATATTCGTCATGAATAATCCATCACAATCTAAAAAAACTAATCACCTTTATTGCTCTTTATTAAGTCTGTAAGTGGCCCAGAAAGAAGTTCAATATTAAGCAACGAAAAATTTTGATCATTCACTCAACAACAGCGCAGAGCCACGATCCAGTACGGGGCACTGAACTACCTGGCGACAGGCATCAAAACGATGTCACAGGGAGCGAGGGCCCGCCATTACGTTCACTACGCACTATGAATTAAGAGTACATATTCACTGTGCAAGCTTACTTATTCAGTACGTCAACGCTGCAAAATAGCCCGCCACCGATTCTGAAAAGTTGAGGCGCATTCCAACTACGACAGTGCATTCAGAACCGCTGACCAGACGAGAAAAGCAGGCCAAGAGAAATCATTTCACAGTGGCGAGCGAGCGCAACGACCTTGTTTTGGTATCTGGGCTACAATGCTTGGTCATTGGAAAACAGCTGGCCTCGTCCGCATAAATAGTACTTGAATCAGACTCTCTCTCTCTGTCTGTCTGTCTCTCTCTCTCTCTCTCTCTCTCTCTCTCTCTCTCTCTCTCTCTCTCTCTGAGTGCGCTCAGATGTTCTCAAACAGTACCCAGGTGTGTGCATGATGCTGAAATGGAAATGAGCGTATGGCATCGTTGGCCGGGATGCTCCTATGCGGGGAAATTCGGCCGCCAACTGCAAGTCTTATTTCATTCAACGCCACATTGGGCTACTTGCGCGCCAGTGATGAGGATTAACTGATGATGAGGACAACACAACACCCAGTCCCCGACTGGAGAAAATCTCCAACCCGGCCGGGAATCGAACTTGGGGAAGCTTGCATAGGAGGCGAGCACGTTACCACCCAGCTAAGCAGGCGAGCTGCATGATATTGAGATACACTGCCAGTGCCAGCCCCAGGTTTTGAGGTGAAGACCGTCTACAGTATGCGATGATGTAGTCAGTCACATACTCTGGACTTAAGATCCAGAAGGTACACTCATCTGCCTGGAATCTTCACACCGCCAAATAACCTACTGGCCGACTACTTCCTGAGGGCATCCACCTCCCTGGTGTATAAGTGTGTTGGAGTCCGTACTGGTAGCGGTTTGGCTACCCTGTCACTGTGTTCTGATTCTTGGGCACCACCTTGTCGCTGACCACAGACCAAAGAGAACACACATCTTTAACGTTGATCGTGCTGGGGATACGGCTTGAGTGCCATACTTCCCTGTTCTGTATTCTGTGGGCTGGGAACAATGTGATCACCCTCCGTACAGCCCCAATCTAGCGTCCAGGGACTACCACGAGTTCCTGCGTTTCAAGATCGTGACCGCTCGACGGGAATTAACCCCAGAGTGGTAGTTGGAGCTAGACACAAGGGACATTCCATTTAGGAAATCGTTATGGAGTTCAATATTGTGAGACACAAAGTGTCAAGAGCATGCTAAGAAAACGAAATTTCAGGCATTACCTCTCGCCTGGACGCGGGCTTGAACCGTCGTCCTCCCGAAAGCGAGTCATGCGAGTCCAGTCTGCTGAGTACTGCACTACCCTGCTCGGTTCCTGTACCAAAGAGCTGCCACTGAGTCACAACGCATCGCCTACAAAAAAATAAGCTGCAGTGCCAAGATAATTTCTTTTTCTTTTGTAACAAACTTTACTTCATATGTGCTTCACTTAGAAATAAATGTAATTTCAGAGAAGTGTATTAAAATCTGAGTTGACATCGTAGACCTACCATAAACAGACGTTATAGCTATATCACTACCTCCGTTTTTTCTTTTATTTTTTTGTAGCTGTTATTGCATGTGTTCTTACGAGCAGAGGAATGATGGGGGTAGTGGCGCTGACTGTATGTTTGCCAGATGAATCAAAGATGGCGGTGATGACGCCATACATGTGGCGGTTTTTAGACTTGGCAACAGTGCATGACGTCATCCAAGATGGCGGCCGTGACGTCAGCTCATGATGCGAGGGCCGTTACCCAAGATGGCGGCTTTTGGTGGTAAAGAGCCATGCCCCCTGCCACATACCCCTGCCAGGAAGCTTGAACTATGGAGTGAAATTGAATTATGTGTTCTTCTACGGGTCACTTGGCAGTCCCCCACTCCCCTTTTCCGACTTTCTGCATGATGGTGCGTTATCTTCTTGCGAAATTGGCTGGAAAATTAGAATTTTGGAGAGAATTTTGCTCTAAGACCCCTATAGCTGGACGTGCATTAGTACGGTGTTGCCACCACTAGAGACTGCTCACAATGCCATTCAGTTCGAATATAATTTGTATAAGTTTGTATAAATTTGTTTACATTTGTTGAAATTTAATTATATATATTTAAGTTTATTATCTACCTACAGCAGAAGTGGCTTAGTGTGGTGTTACCACCACAAGAGGCTGAGATATCAGTGCTTGTTGAACTGGCGATGTGGAAGGAGCATGTTTTCAATTAGTGAAGTGTTGGTGCCAGACAGGGGTAGTTTTAATAACTGCATTACATACAATCATTCAACCAACGAGTGCATTCACAGCTCACTGCATAAATAGAAACGAGCATTAATGCTCTAACATATGAAGAGGAAGTCCTGTAAATAAATGCTTTGCATCGAGATGCATTAAAGATGCATTACATAATGCATGCAAACGTCTGTCTCTGCTGGAAATATCGTTTCTAAACCCTACATATAAGCTCCCACCCCACAAGTGACAAATGTCTCCAATTCAGCAGACCAAAGAACTGAGCTAATTCGCGAGTTGACCTCTAGAGGTCATGTGATTGTGCAGTTCAGCCAATAGGAGCACAGCATCATGATGATGTAGGCATGATGTATATAAGGAGAGCCCAGCACAATTATAAATACTTTGACATGGAAGTATGAATGATAATAATAATAAGAAGAAGAACTTGAAAGCTACAATAATAGTCACCTTCTTTATTCCCGGACCACAGCTCAGTCAGAAGGACGGCATAAATCGCAATAGAGCGCAAAACTGACGATATAGTATAACTGGTATTATCCTGTTGGAAAAAAATTTCGTAATACCACTCGAAACCAGTGACAGAAACACTCAAATTCTACCTTACACCTACGGGCTGGCAGGAAAAAGGCTGGGCTGTAAGATACTATCTTTATTTTTTCTGGTGGTAAATATGTTCAACTGACTAGATGCTAGTGTTGGACAGAGAGTAATTTAAAAAGTGTATTACCTGCAAGCATATACAGTATCTGTTGTTGCTTGGCATCAGAGTTCACTACAGACATCTACTAAAAATCACCCTACAGCCCAGCTAACCGAAGCCAATACACAGTATCACAGCCGATGGAAAAAATGCGTCACAGTTCTAATAACACTTCGAAATTCTCGTGAAAAAACCAGCACTCGAAACTGAACAGGACATAGTGCAGCACATGTACTGGGTAAAATCGTCTTCCTAAAAGACTGCAGAGGCGGCGGTACTTGAATGTGAGTTTTCCTCAATGTTCAATAACAAACTGCCTAAAATCGAGACCCTCTCCCCACCCTCCCTCCAACCACCTACAGGGTGGATGGACAAAGGGAGGGAGCTACTCCGCCAATAGCTTCGCAACACATGCTGGCCACTATCCGCCTTGAGACGATGCACTTTTGCCAACAAAAAAGCACGTATAGTTAACTAACGATAGGAGATAAAAGAACAGCTGTCCCAAATGCATCTTGATTGCCTAAATTACAGTGACACAGCCATCCCTAATGATTAGGGGACGCACCTGTGGCGATGAGCTGTCACAGACTAGACAGGTCCTCAATGCCTCCAATAGGCCTCTCATTCAGGACTGGAAAACACTTTTGTTCACGAAGGATGCTCCACCTGGGACCAAGGTAGAGCCATGGTCTCATAGGGAAGTCGCCCGCCGTTCTGCGCTGGACTATTTAACATCAACTAGACTCCTACAATAAAGCAACTATTAAAAAAAGGAAAAAACATTCGCGACGATAATAAATGTCCTCTTTCCATGAAAATAAACAAATTGCATTTTCCTTTAGTTTTGTGAGCAAAATCGGTATAGTGTTTTACGTTCGACTGCACTCGCATCTCTTTATTTTATGACGTCCAGCGAAGTGTACCGCCAGCGATCACATATGATCAGCAGAGACATACCCACCTTGCATAAAATCAGGAAAAAACAATCTTCGACTATTTGATGCGAAAACTACCGATCACCGCAGAATGTCCTCGTTATTTCGAAATTAAATTGATCATGAAAGTCACTTTGCATGACGAGTAATTTTTTTTTATGTATTAGGATTACACTCACCAGGTAGGCCAAATGGGAATCCGTGGAGGGAACACAATGTTCTTTTCGAGGAACACTATTGAGAAATAACATCTGAAGCTGACCACAGAGGGATTCTACAGTCCGCAACATACATTTCACATAAGGAACGTGCTATTAAAAACATTATCATCACGACCATGTTACCATCACCCTCCATTAAAAGTGGCCTTAAGTCTACAAACACACACACGAGCTGCTGATAGTGTTGCGCTTGCTGATAGAAATGCAGTCAGCCATTTTGAATCACGCGTATCCATTCAACCACTTACTTGTACTTGCATTCGATCCTGCAGAGACATCTTTTAATGATTACAGCCACTGGCGATACATATTCGTGGCACTCTCACATCTTGAGATGATTCACCTTTTTCGAAAATATTTGCTAAGGATCGCAACAGAAACTCCAGCGCTGTTTTTAGGCAGTCCCTCTGCATATTGTAACTACATCTAAGTCTATGACCCCGCCACCCATGCAGCTTAGTCTATCTGATCACCCCTATTTAAGTCTAACCGGTATGGCGCTCAGAGAGCGCTATACCTAACACCTTCTTGCATCCTGTAGGGAAACAAGACGAGCTGAGTTAATGCGACAGGAACGCATGTGATGACTCGGTAGAAATGGGACCATGATGTCATATCTCCGCCAGCTGTGTACAGTGTGTAAGACCAGCACCAAAGGAAGCTTTCCCCTGCAACACGAGGTAGTAGGAGAGATAGTATGAGCAGTTACGGTGGTGTTTCTTGTTGGGAAAATCAGGAAGACTAGACATCATTCATGGCATGGAGGAATGACGAAGATTTTGCGACACATCACCAAACAACATAGAGGTAGTCGAAAAGAGATCTGTGTCTCTCAGAGTGCATTCAAGTCTATCACCCAAACATATCTAGCGATCCTATGAAATATACAGGTATTGGTTCATTAGAGCAGGTGGTTCATGATGGAAGACGCTTCCACAGACCGGTGTAAAGTTTCATCACTTGTACTTCAGGATGACCATATCGAACAAACTATCAACCACATGAAAGTATTCCTGTATTGATCCTTCATAAGCAGTTTAATACATTGCTTTTTTCAGTTGTAACACATCCAATCAGTGTACACCGCCATACACTTAGAGAACAGTGACAGCTGCCGCTGGCGGCCGGAGTGGCCGAGCGGTTCTAGGCGCTACAGTCTGGAACCGCGCGACCGCTACGGTCGCAGGTTCCAACCCTGCCTCGGGCATGGATGTGTGTGATGTCCTTAGGTTAGTTAGGTTTAAGTAGTTCTAAGTTCTATGGACTGATGACCTCAGAAGTTAAGTCCCATAGTGTTCAGAGCCATTTGAACCATTTTTCAGCTGCCGCTAAACCAACGTTAGCACGTTTCAATCCTCTGGCCCTCACAGAAAACTGAAGATCGCATACCACACCACAGGCTGATGGAAATAAAATACAGACACGGTGTTTCTCATTGACAAAAATGTGGTAGACATCGCATCATATAGAAACTAGAAGTGTCTGCGGTATTGTAGAGCACTTGCATCAACTATTCGAAGGTGATGACCTGTACAGTTAATCTCTTTTTCTCATTGAAAGGGTAGCGGATGTCTCGGTGTTCTATTTCGAAAATCATTGTTCCTTCATTTTTCAGTCATGTACATGATTACTGTTCCGGTGTTAAGCATCGCCGGAAGGTGCTCTTCACAACATGCATGAGGTAGCACAAATAAAAAGAGGTACTGTTATCTTATTGGGAATAAAAATAAAAACGTGTAGGGTATCGTAGCATATGTAAACAGGACGAATCAGTAGCAATGAGGAACGCTTCCAAACAACTGTACATTTCATTGCATGTTCCACAGCGACAAGTAGCAGATATCCAGTGTTCCGTCAAGGTACCCTCCATCTCAACGGAGAGGTGTCAGTCAATGACCACTCGGTGGAAATGGAAACATGTTCTCGTAGCTGCACCACCTGTGCCCAACGTGTAAGGTCAACGTCAAATGAAGCCTGCTCTTGCAACACGACGACAGTACAAACAGTTATGGTGTAATCTGGTTTCGCAGGGCAGAGCGGATCAGGTTGTGGAAAGGGGACTAGGTCAATTACGTTAGTTACACAAGAGCACACACCACTTTATTCCTCAAACCAATGCAGTTTTTTCTTCTAACAACAAAGATCAATTTACGGCTGAGGGCCCAAGTAACTTCTCCAGAATAAGTCATGATTCCTTTTAAAACACCAGGATTTAGTGTAACAGCTGAAGGCCTTACTTAAGTAAAATTGCAATATCTTCTCGGCTAAAGACCGAAATAATATTTCAGACCAGCTAAGGAACTTCTTCAAAGGCCAAGCATTTACAAATTTCGGCTAAAAGCCATATTAAGGAAATTAAAATTAATTCTTCGACTGAAAGCCCAAATAAATTTTTTTTACATAATAAAAGAGAAGCTTTTACACAGGAAAACAGGAAAACATCTTAAGAAAACTTGAAGTATCTTGTTGGCTGAAGGCCCAACCAATTATTCAAGAATAATTAAACCTCAAAATAAACATTTACTGAACACGGCTGAAGGCAGTTTGAAGAATTCCAGATAATTAAAGAGAAACCTTACAGACAAGGATTTACATATTGAAGCCACAGATTCTGAAACAAACGCGGCTGAAGACCTAAATACAGAGCAACAAGAATTTTAAATGGAACACGGCTGAAGGCCTAATCTTAAAATAGTTGTCATGAAGTTCGGCTGTATGCCATATACTAAACATAAACAGAAAATATATTAATACACGGCTGAAGGCCTCGCGATCAAATAAAATGACAGTCACAAACAACAAACAGTGATACTCAGAAGTGTTCCAAGGGTCGACCTGGGGAGGAAACTCGACCCACAGTTCAGATGAGACAGGCAGCCAAGCGTAACACTGAACAATCGGGGGGCAACACGACCTAGGGGGGACCGATGACCGTAGCAGTCTGGTCCGTTTAATCCCCCAAACCAACCAACGACCCAGGAATGGCTGAGGGACCAACTAACAGCCAAATAAATTCCCTTGCATCCGACACACTCGCTGCTCTATGCCAATCGACCGACTGACTACTCCAGTACGCAGACAGCAGCTACACATGGTTCCACGTAAACACACTTGCACAAAAAAAACGAACAATCGCAAAAGCAATCACTGTGGAACAACAAGGACGAATGAATTCGACACACAGAGAGTTTCGACAAGTGGTCGGCGACCAAATACACGTCGTCCAATGGGACGACCGAACTAACGACCAACCCAGGTCGTTCACACTCACGTTACATGTGTCGGCAACGGTCGGGTGAGTCTTGGCTGTCTGAAGCCGACTGCAGCTCCAATCAGACTCAATTCCATGTCCGTTCGGAACTCGGAGACACGGCAACCCGGGCACACTGGTGAAACCCACAGGACAGGGCAGCTGGAATTGTTGAAAGGGGCCAAAATGAGCGGCTGTCAGTTACACTCGAACGCATATAACTTTATTTATGTGATCAAACATTACAAAAAATGGTTCAAATAGCTCTGAGCTCTATGGGACTTAACATCGGAGGTCATCAGTCCCCTAGAACTTAGAACTACTTAAACCTAACTAACCTAAGGGCATCACACAGATCCATGCCCGGGGCAGGATTCGAACCTGTGACCATAGCAGTCGCGCGGTTCCGGACTGAAGCGCCTAGTACCGCTCGGCCACCGCGGCCGGCCAAACATTACAGTACAAATTCTTGAACTCAGTTATCGGCTGAATACGGCACACTATCTTATGCCTTCAGGGCACAACCACTTTAATTTTAAAAAACAGCTAAAAGGCATTAACTGAAAATTCAGACGCCAAAAGAATATTTAGAAGGCAGAAGGCCTCACGTTAAGTAATTTCTGAAGGCCCAAAAATCTAACACTTGAAAAACAACAACCTTAATTTAAAGACGAAGACTCAAGGTAAAATTAAATAAAACAACAAAAGGCAGAAGGCCTTATCTTCAATTGGGCTGAAAGCCCCAAACGGTCTGATGCTCGAAAGACCATGATCCTTAATTTAAAAACGGCTGAAGGCCCCGTGACATAAAATCCAAGGTAAAATAAATTTAAACAACAAAGCCTTATCTTAAATTAGGCTGAAGGCCCCAAACAAGCTAATACTTGAAAACCAAGAAACTTTAATTTTAAAACGGCTGAAGGCCCATGGCTTAAAACACAACTGAAATAATTTTTATTAGGCAGAAGGGCCAAGGCTTTATCCTTACGCAATATGCTAATCAGGCTGAAGGCCTGACAAGCAAGAAACTTTTAATTTTAAAACGTCTGAAGGCCCATGACTCAAAACACAATAATGCTTAATGGGCAGAAGGCCCAAGGCTTTAGCTTTAAACAATATTTTAATCAGGCTGAAGGCCCAAACAATCCAACACTTGAAAAGCAAGGAACTTTAATTTTAAAGAGGCTGAAGGCCCATGACTTAAAACACCACTAAAAACAATTCAACTTTAATTCAAAACCATCGGCTATGAGCCATACAAATACACACAACAGAAAATAAGGGAAAATAAGAAAAGGCAGTGCAGCTAACGGCGCTCAGAAGTTCCGGGGGTCGGCCAGCACTTGAAATACTAACGTATCCTGGAAATTAGCAAATGACTCTATTTGTTGTACAGAGCTGCAAGTAGTGCGTTTTCTCAAACTTAACGAAGACTATAGTTTTCAGAAAACCACTTAATTCCTTGAAAAACAATCCCTGACAATTTCTTGTGTGTCCATCTCGTTAATAGATACCACCCTTGTCCCCAAAGTTTACGGACCCCCTGCTACTAGTGCACTCTGTGAATTAGCGACTCTGGTGCGCGGGTGGCCGACCCGCTAGGCGCCGCTGCCTCGGCGAGCGAGTATGTAATTGAAAACACGCGCAGGGCCCGCTTGCCGCCACGCCGGTTGCCTAGCGCCAGGCGCCGGCCACTCAGTAATTGGCTGCGGTATAGATTGGCGGCGGCCCGCAGGGACCAATAACACACTCCGGTGCTGCCGTATTTTCTTTCCCCTAGCTGGCTGTCCCACTCACTCGCTCGCAGCTATCGGGCGGAAACGCGCACGCCAGCCGAGCGTGCAGACTTAAAAAGGAATCCGCTAGCTCTCCTGCCTCCGTATTTGTTCTTCCCCTGTCGTCCGGTCCGAAATCATAAGCCCTGGAGAGCTTCTCTTTGTGCTTTGTAAACCGACCTGGCGTCTTGTTTCTCGGAAATAGCTCGTCGCAGCTGCTCTCTCCAGTCTTAATTACGGAGCACTGCTGAGGGGAAGAAATCAACTGATCCCTCAGAAGGGCAGCCACGGTTAGAAAAGACACGACTCCCCTCCCTTCCCCGTCAGAGGCATCCAGTAATTTCTTTTTTTGCATCACTAACGCAATATTTAACCTATAACCGGCGTCGCGTATCCTCTGAGAATCCAGGGACTTTCGTATTTGTTGATCAGGGAGCAAGCGCTGTTTACTATCTTCCTAGAATGGGAAGACACGCCACGTGTTCAGGCGACTGCTGTCTGTAATCAAAACAAGCATTCTAAACGACGAACTTAGACGCCCCACAAATTTAAATGGTTCATGTGGCTCTGAGTAGTATGGGATTTAACTTTTGAGGTCATCAGTCCCCTAGAACTTAGAACTACTTAAACCTAACTAACATAAGGACATCACACACATCCATGCCTTTTGGTGGTCGGGTGGTTCCAGACTGTAGCGCCTAGAACCGCTCGGCCACTCCGGCCAGCACACGCCCCACAACTCCACGTCGCAGTTAGTGTAATATTTCAGTTCAGTAAGTCGGTGAAGCCAAAAATAGTTAACACGGCAGATCCCAACTTTGAGGAACATGCACTAAGATGGATTGAGAAATGTGATGCTGACTGTTCAGATCAAGACGGCGATCTGAGAGCAATATTGTCGTTCAAAATGTTATTCCAAGTGATGAAAAACAGCAAGTGAATTTTTCTGGCGATGTATCTATTGACGAAGATGACATGCACGCTACTGAAAGTGAAGATGAAAATTCTGGGTGCAATTCATTACAAATCTACAAGACTCCTAAAAATTATCTCTCTTTATATACGTCTTTGCACAATTGTCAATATTTTACAGTTTCCCTGTAGAAGTAAACGTTTGCTCTTTTCTTATATTTAACACCTTGTCAAACGTGTAGTCCATAAAAAGAAGTTTTTATTTATCAGTTTCTTCTTGGAAAATAGATACAACAGAAATATTATGGTTATTTTCATGATATCTTTGGTTTCAGATTTTTTGGCTTTATTTTGTTTCTAATTTGTTGTAAATAAAAAGTTTGTTTCCTTATACGTTTTTGATTGCGAATTCGTTCCAAAAAACAGCAAAAAAATCATTACCAGACACTTCACACTTCTTTGTTTTGGAGTCCCCAGAACTCCGCAGCGCATTTAGTGTTAACACTTGTACTGAAAATGTAGCACTCTATGTAACATAAAACTCATTTCTTGGTCTGCTTGCCGTAAAAGCAAAAATTAATGGCTGACGTAATGTCTCTGAAGGGGTGGAGCGAAAGCTGGAAAGTGTTAGCTCCTTACTCATTTCAGTTCAGATGGTTCAAATGGCTCTGAGCAATATGGGAATTGACATCTGTGGTCATCAGTCCCCTAGAACTTAGAACTACTTAAACCTAACTAACCTAAGGACATCACACACATCCATGCCCGAGGCATGCGTCGTGCGGTTCCAGACTGAAGCGCCTAGAACAGCCCGGTCACAGCGGCCGGCTCATTTCAGATACAGTTGAAATTTCACGCAGATATTTATGAGTTTCTGCCATTATCTGCATGCGTTGCCATAAAGGCCGACTCCGCTTAGCGGTCAAAGAAGCGAAATAACGCCATCAACATGTATTAATATCAAAGATACGCAGGCAGCCAATAATCCTATACAAAATCCAGACACATTATTCAACAGTAAATTTTACGCAGGAATTTCGAGTAGTAAGGCCTTCACTGTATGTACAAGGAGCATACAATAAATATTGTAACATTTTCTTTACTCGGCCAATTTCGGTTGAAAAAATGCGGAATCTTTAGTGGAACATCTTGGAGTATTCTCACTTCATCCTGTATAGTATCATAAAACTCCAACAGCTGGTGGCGCTATATGTAGCCTTCAAAATGGTGCCTTTAACGGACGTGCTTTTCAGGCAGAGGGCTGTCACTCAGATTCTTTTGGCGGAAAACCAAGGCATGTCAGACATTCATAGGCGCTTGCAGAATGTCTACGGAGATATAGCGGTAAACAAAAGCACGGTGAATCGTTGGGTGATGTGCCTGTCGTAATCGCAACAGTGTCGTGCAAATCTGTACGACCTCCCGCTCGCCGGACGGCTACACACAGCTATGAGTCCTGCAATGTTGGAACGTGGGACACTCTCATTCGAAGCTGCACAACTATCGTCTCACACAAGTCTGCACAGGCAGGAGGAGCTCATGAAACTTCACAGAACTGTTCTACCTCATTCCGGATCTCGCATTTTCCAGTTTCCATTTCTTTGGCATAATTGAGGATGCACTCTGCGGGTATCAGTGCGTCGATGATGAGGAGATTACTGATGCAGCAAGACGTTGCAAGACATTGGCTCCAGCACCGACCAGTAGAGCGATACCATGTGGGTACACAAAACCTACCAGGTAGGTGGGGTAACACCATTTAATTGAACGGAGATTATGTCGAAAAATAGGGTTTTGTAGAAAAGATAACGGGGAGAAATATAATGTATTTGAATCCTGAATAAAAAATATGCTTTCAGAAAAATAAGTGTTGCATTATTTATTGAATGCCCTTCGTATTTGATTATTTATGAGGTTAAGTCATTTTTTTAATTGAAGCTTCCTGGAGGATTAAAATTGTGTGCCAGACCGAGACTCGAACTCGGGATCTTTGCCTTTAGCGGGCTAGAGCTCTACCATCTGAGCTACCTAAGCACGACTCATGACCCTTCCTCACAGCTTCAATTTGCTCGCGAAAGGCAAAGGTCCTGAGTTCGAGTCTCGGTCCGGCACTCAGTTTTAATCTGCCAGGAAGTTTCATATCAGCGCACACTCCGCTGCAGAGTGAAAATCTCATTCTGGAAACATCCCCCAGGCTAGTTATTTCCTGGTGTCTTTAAGACGTGACCTATCGTCCTGTAGCTTCTTCTTGTCCGTACTTTGCATGTTTTCCTTTCTTCGCCGATTCTCCAGGGAACCTCCTCATTCCTTATCAGTCCAACATTCAACACCCTTCTATAGCACCACACCTTAAACGCTTCAACTCTTCTTTTCCCGTTTTTGCACGGTCCATGATTCACTACCATGCAATTTTGTGCTCCAAATGTACATTCCCAGAAATTTCGTCTATAGCTCAGGCGGATGCTTAATACTAGCAGACTTCTCTTGGCCAGGAATGTCCTTATTGCTTGTGCTTATCTGCATTTTATGTCCTTGTTTCGTACGTCATGTGTTATTTTGCTTCCAAGGTAACAGAATTTCTCAAGTTCGCCTACTTCTCGATCCCCAATTTTGATGCTACGTTTGTCAATAATCTCGCTTCTCCTACTGCTCAATATTTTCGTCTTTCTTCAGATGTTCAGATGCGTGTGAAATCTTATGGGACTTAACTGCTACGGTCATCAGTCCCTAAGCTTACACACTACTTAACATAAATTACCCTAAGGACAAACACACACACACCCATGCCCGAGGGAGTACTCGAACCTCCGCCGGGACCAGCCGCACACGTCTTTCTTCAGTTTACTCTTAATTCAAGTGAGTGCTCGTTAGACTGTTCATTCCATTCACCATATCCCGTAATTCTTCTTCACTTCCACAAATACAGGGTGTTACAAAAAGGTACGGCCAAACTTTCAGGATGAAGAAAATATGGTATGTGGACATGTGTCCGGAAACGCTTACTTTCCATGTTAGAGCTCATTTTATTACTTCTTTTCAAACCACATTAATCATGGTATGGAAACACACAGCAATATAACGTACCAGCGTGACTTCAAACACTTTGTTACAGGAAATGTTCAAAATGTCCTCCGTTAGCGAGGATACATGCGTCCACCCTCCGTCGCATGGAATCCCTGATGCGCTGATGCAGCCCTGGAGAATGGCGTATTGTATCACAGCCGTCCACAATACGAGCACGAAGAGTCTCTAAATTTGGTACCGGGGCTGCGTAGACAAGAGCTTTCAAATGCCCCCATGAATGACAGTCAAGAGGGTTGAGGTCAGGTGAGCGTGGAGGCCATCGAATTGGTCCGCCTTTACCAATCCATCGGTCACCTAATCTGTTTTTGAGAAGCGTACGAACACTTCGACTGAAATGTGCAGGAGCTCCGTCGTGCAGGAACCACATGCTGTGTCGTACTTGTAAAGGCACAGGTAGAGTATCCGTATGAAATCATGGCGGTGAATCGAGGAAGTACACTACATACTGACGAAACTAAAATGAGCTGTAACATGGAAATTAAGCGTTTCCGGACACATGTCCACATAACATCTTTTCCTTATTTGTGTGTGAGGAATGTTTCCTGAAAGTTTGGCCGTACCTTTTTGTAACACCCTGTATTACTCTATGAAAATTAATCACTGGCACTCCTAAACAGATACACCCCCTTCAATGCCTCAGAGGATAGCTCAATGCATTAATAAGAAGAATACACTACGATGTGTTTTGCAGACAAATTAGCTTGCTGTATACGATGGTAGAGGTTTTTGTTTTTTGCATGATGGTATTTTTTATTTGTAGTCTGTTGTGTACGACTTGGTGCACAATGGCAAGGTGGTGGTGGTTGTGGGGATGTTTAAGGGGGACTAAACAGGTAAGGGGGGAGTGAGCTGCACAGTGGTGTGGTGACTGTCGTCGTAGGAAATATGGACAGGAGCGGAAATGATTAGCTAAGGAGCTAACACGGTTTAAAAAATTTCCTTGACTTTTATTCCTCCCTGTGTAGAAAAACATTCATTGCAAATAATGCAGCAAGTTCTGGAACCCAGATTACACAATAGCAACTATGAGGAAATTCGTTGTACCAAGCACTAACGATAGTGTCACAGCGAAGAGGGTCCAAGTGCAAGTGGGTTGAGCACCTGTAGCGAGCCGTCCTACAGTATATCACGGCGGCAAAGGGCGCTCGTGGTACGGAGCCGCTGGTGACCCAGCGTGCGCATACCACAGGATCTGCCAGGTACTGCGCCACCACTATCGTGATACTTCATAGTTCCCTGTTGCTATTTAATTTTACATACGGTCATTCTGTCATTTGGAGATGGTGCACTGACCTGTGGGCACAAGTGGAGAAATTCTTCTGTCTGAGTTTGACGGAGGAGTGACAGCGGCGGAGGAAGTCAGTAACATTTGCGCCTTGTGCGGGGATAAAGCCATTGGACAGAGCACAACAAGAAAATTGTTTTCTCTTTTCAAGGAGGATCGTTTTGACATTAGCGATTCTCCAGGTTCAGGGAGATGTTCAGGGTTTGCTGCAAAATGTTTAAAGGCATTAATCCACAAGGGTCCACGTCATTGTGCCCGAGAACTGTCAATTCCATCTTCGTGCGACATCTGCATGCAGTGGGAAGGTTAAAAAATCTGGTGTATGGCTACCGACTGCTCTAAGCCAAAATCACAAAAATCGATTTGGCCATACATATATGAGCATCTCTGTTTGCACGTCATCAATCGTCTCGTGAACAACACCGACCATTCTTACCCTGTATTGTTACTGGTGATGAGAAATGGTCTTTTTTTTTGCTAACATAAGGAAAAGAAAGGAATGGTTGAGCCCAAAAAAAAGCAGTGACTCCCTGTACACAGACCAGTGCGCCTCCACAAGAGAGTATATTATGAATCTGATGGGACAACGACGGTGAGGTGCACTACGAATTGCTTCCCCGAGGTGTAATCACCACTGCTGACATTTATTGTCATCAACTGAGACATCTTGCAGACGCCATCCAAGAACAAAGACCAGAAAGACTGCGTGAGGTGATGCTACTCCACGATAACGCCCGGTCGCATTCCGCTGGACGGACGAGACACTTTACAGATGTTGGGTCTGAAAGGCATACCGCACCCCACCTTATTCACCTGATCATGCGCCTTCAGATTTTCCGCTCTCTATCGAATAACCTTCTAGGAACTTCCTTGCCGGATGAAAATGCGCCCCTAACATGACTCTACGAGTTCTTCACCTCAAAAACTCGTGATATTTACAGCCGCGGGATCGAAAAGTTACCCCAGCATTGGCAGACTATAGTAAACAATGAAGGAGAATACATTATTGATGACTAAAGACTCTGTTTTGCGTATCTCTTGCGTTTATTGAACGTGTGGGGAAAAGCCACGAACTTATGTACCAACCTAACGGCCTTGCCGTAGTAGATACATTGGTTCCCATGAGATTACCGAAGCGCTTGGATGAGTAACCATCCAGGTCGCCATGCGCTGTTGCCATTTTTCGGGGTGCACTCAGCCTCGTGATGCCAATTGAGGAGCTACTCGACCGAATAGTAGCGGCTTCGGTCAATAATACCATCATAACGACCGGGAGAGCGCTGTGCTGACCCCACAGCCCTCGTATCTGCATCCTCCACTGAGGATGATACGGCGGTCGGATGATGCCGGTAGGCCACTCGTGGCCTGACGTCGGAGTGCTTTATGCACCAACCTAATATGATACGCATACAGTCAATAACCCTATACAAAATTCGGAACCACTTTTCAGTAGTAAATTTTACTTAGGAATTTCGAGTAATGAGGCCTTCGGTATATGAATTTGATCAGTTATATAAGGCTACACTGTTTTTTTACATTTTTTCTCGTCGGTGTTCTGGCTATTTCAATGCTTCCCGCTACGAATTCGTCTCTTGTCCCTACTCTTCAGCTCACAGAAGCGTTTTCGGTCTTGGTCCTCAATTATTTGATGGATTTTTTTCCAAACAATGTCTTAGTCTACAGCTTTTGCCCACTTCAGCTTCCTCTAGCACTATGGAGGTTATTCCCTGGTCCCTAAGACATGTCCTACCATGTTATACCTTCTTCCTTCAGTGTTTCGCTTATCTACATCTATACTTGCATACACACTCCGCAAGCCAAGGTGAGTGGCGGAGGGTACACTGTATCACTACTAGTCATTTCCTTTCCTGTTCGACCTACGCAGCATTATTAATTTTGGTTCCTACTGGCATCAGCTGTCCATGGTTAAAATTTCGTGACACAATTTTTCCCCACCCTGTATAGGCGTTGCCGAACGCAGCGCCGTATTCTGCCTGTTTACATATCTGCCTATGCCAGTTTGTTTAGCCCTTGAGTGTACTTTTTATGCCCTCCATGCTTCGTCCGTCATGTGTTATTGTGCTTCCAAGGTAGCAGAATTGCTTAACTTCGTCCACTGCTCGGTCCCTAATTTTGTTGTTAAGTTTGTCGCTAATATTAGTTCTACTACTTCTCAGTAGTTTCTTCGGCTTAGTCTCGATCCTAGCGTGTTCTCATCAGACAGTTCATTCCATTCAACACGTCCCTTAATTCTTTCTCAATCACACAAATATAACTTCATGACAATTACTGGCATTCGAATACGGATACAAGTCACTTCAACGACTTAGTGGATAGCTCGTTCTAATAACTACCAGATTACAACACGATCGTTTTTACACACTTATGCAGCCGGCAGACACATTGGACTGCTGAAGAACTTAATCACGTAATTAATCACAGTGGACAAGTAAACATGCCGACACACTCAACAGTAAGGCATAGGATATACTCCCCCGTTCTGCCCCTAGACGGGCCACTCAGACCCGACCGACCATCGTGTCATCCTCAGACAACGGCGTCAATGGGTTTGTGGTCACCACAGCGCTCCCTGTCGTCGTCGCGTTTCTTGACCTTGGAACCGCCACTTATCGGTCGAATAGCTCCGCAGTTGGCCTCATGTGGGTGAGTGCGGTCAGTATCAGGCTTCCCATCAAGGAAAAATCACTCGCAGTATCAGGAATCGAACTCTTGTACCACACATGCCAGTCTTCCGCGCTGACTACGCGACTAAGGAGATGGATAAGCATAGGATAAGACAGAATTAATGAAGTAATAGTTTCATTGATACATGTTTCATTAGGATTTTGTTGTTTGCATGGTTCGAAAATTGGAAATCCTCACTGTTCCTAGTTTACGAGCATTCCATACTGTTGCTCTTCCTGCTGTGGAATGCCTTTTCTCCAATCATCCATGAGCAACAAGGCCGTCTGGGATCTTTGTTAAGTATGGGCTTGAGTCACTTGGTGTAGGGTGTAAAGACACAGCCGGCCGCTGTGACCGAGCGGTTCTACGGGGCTTCAGTCCGGAACCGCACTGCTGCTACGGTCGCAGGTTCAAATCCTGCCTCGGGTGTGGGTGTAATGTCCTTAGGTTAGTTACGTTTAAGTAATTCTAAGTCTAGGGGACTGATGACCTCAGTCGTTAAGTGCCATAGTGCTCACAGCCATTTGACCCATTTTTTGTAAAGGCACAGTTATGTCAAGACAGTAACACACACTTAAATTCACTGACTTGGAAAACATAAAGACACAGCATAATTTTTATTTACGAGCTTATTCATGTCGATTCGTAACCAGATCCGGGATACTTGAAAGTGCTCGCCACTGCTCTGTAACTGTAACCAGTTACATCGTCTGTTAGTAGTGTAAGAAGCTTTTTTCATAAATGTTGTCATTTGTGTCTGAGCACTACCGAATTTGCGGATAACGTTATTTGTGCAATCAGTTATTTAGAAATTAAAATAAAACTGAGAAGTAGAATGCGTGTTAAAAAGTAACAAAGTGGGTAAAACATTTATTGTCCTTGTACGACAGCCGCACTAGTTAGGCAGAGACTTCCGTTATTGTAATAACTTTGAGAGCAGTGATGTGTAGTTGTCGGCTCGTTACAGTGGAGTGTTCTGTTTGCAACTTCGAGCATTCTGTGATGATCGATGAAATAACCATGGAGGAATATCTATAATGAGGCTATATATGGAGGTAATACAAGAAGAAATATGCCACTAGGTAAAAAAGAAAGTAACATGGCAGTAAAAGGGACGAGGAAGGGTATGGGAATAT
Source organism: Schistocerca gregaria (assembly GCF_023897955.1). Lineage (NCBI taxonomy): Eukaryota > Metazoa > Arthropoda > Insecta > Orthoptera > Acrididae > Schistocerca > Schistocerca gregaria. The sequence goes on from NC_064922.1 coordinate 837,926,759, forward strand.
GTTTATTCTAGCGTTAATCAGTGGCGTCATAGCAACACTCCATCTAAGTGGTATATATCTCTAAATTGCAGTTTCTCTCTAACGTTTTGCATTAATATTTTGAAAGTACAAAATTAAAAACAGTATAGACAAATGATTTATTTTTTTATTTATTAATTTCATAACAAATTACTTTGGCTCTCAAAGGTTTCATTGCGAGAGTACTGTTTCCGCACCAGCAGTAAATTATCCAGTTTAGTAAATACATTGTCATCTTTATGAGTAGTTCTGTTGATTAGTCCATGACGGTGTAACTGATTACTGTAGTTATTATGTTACTAGATTATTACGTGATCCAGTAATGCAGTGTAACTTAGTTACTCCTTGTTAACCTTCCATTTTTCATAGCTGCTTTGTTTCATAATAATTACAGACCATCACCACGTGTACACAAAAGTCTGATAATATTACCGCGGGTGCTGAAATTTCGTTATAAATCGGTGAAGGGTAGTCCGACGTCTTCACTGTTATATTTTTAATAAATTAACATCTTTCATAGTAAATCCCGACAGTCCCGTTATGAGAGAAAGTACAAACATAAATCTAGGGATTTAACATACTGCCACCCTGGATACAGCAAAGCCCCGAAGTAATTTTAAATTTATTGCGGTTCCGAAGAGACTGCACTCCTGTTTTTAATACAATAGTTTCTGATCTTTTTCCAACTCATGGCGTGATGTTTTGAAAAGATAATAAGTCTTGTTTGCAAAACAGGCTGCATTATTTTTTATTTTGCCGATAACGCATACCACCTTTTTTTAAGGCATCGTCAGACTGGCTGGCACAACATGTTTTAAACACATAGGCTGACGCACATGCAAATTTCTTATCAGGTAGACACCTTTTTCAATATTTTAAGATCACTGCGTGGTGCCCTGGTATAAAAGAGTGTTGAGTACACGGCAAGTCAAAATTTGAAACACATACAAGACCTCGGTAGGTAGCTGCCCTTGTAGCGTTTTGAGAGACTTCTGGCAGTGCCCTTGTACAGGATGCAGTGCAGTCCAAAAGATAGCAAAAACGTAAACAGGCATACAGAAAGGCATTACAAAATGTAAAATACACAGCTGCAGATATTTTCAATTCCGTATTTGCAAGACATAGCTGACTAGAGTTAGCTCAAACAAATATTGCTAATCAGCTCTTTCAGGCGACGCTCAGTGTGCACGGAAGGCATTCATTTGTTTCGCGCTACAAACAAAATGATTTTTAAAGCAAAACTGTACATGCCCATTCGGTAGAGTGGTCCAAGATTAGTATAAAGAAAAGAATTTTAAGGAAAACGCGGAGAACAGCCAGTACTCCAGCGCCAACTGAGCAGCGCTGCTACATGGCAGTATATATATATATATATATATATATATATATATATATATATATATACTCGGAGTTTCTCTTCAAAATGAAATATGTATGAGTATGACATCTGTACAATGTTTAGTTCTTGTGTAGTAAATAATTGAAAGTTATATATATATATATATATATATATATATATATATATATATATATATATATATATATATATATATATATATATAAGGTGTTACAATAAAGTAATGAGACTGATTTTCTTTGCAAAATGTGGCAACCCTGCAGACTTGCGACTTGCGTAGGCATAATATGTTTGACCTTGGTCTATAAGCTGCTTCTAGTCCAAGCAGCACATCGATGCCACTGCTCAGTGAGTTGAGCTGTAATAAGTTAACACGTATTTGTGTTTCTCATCACGGAAATGGGGCCGCATAATATTGCGCAACAGTATGCCATTCCTTAAATTGGGTGAAAACGCGACAACTTACGGTAAGCTTCAGAAGGCTTTTGGAGAGGAGGTTATGTTAACAGTTCAAGTTTTTCGTTGGCACAAAATGTTTTGTGAAAGCAGAACGAATGTTGTAGATGAAGACAGCAATGGACGACCATCAACCTCACGGACGGATGTCAACTTGGCCAGGGTGCGTGAACTCGTATGATCTGATCGAAGATTATCCGTGAAAATGATTGCAGAAGAACTGAACATCAATTGAGAAACGTTTCGTCTAATAATAACTGAAGATCTTGGTATGAGAAAGATTTGTGCAAAAATGGTCCCCAAAAATCTCACACCACAACAGTGAGAAATACAGGATGTGGTAGCCGATCTGTTAGAGCAAACGGAAATCAATCCAGAATTGTTGAGCCGTGTTATCAGTGGTGATGAAAGTTGGTTTTTTCAATACAATCCAGAGACAAAACGCCAATGTTCGCAATGGTGCTCAAAGGGATCACCCAGACTACAGAAAGCTCGCATGGCAAAGTTAAAAGTGAAATGCATGCTTGTGTGCTTCTTTGATTCCAAGGGAATTGTTCATAAAGAGTGGGTGCCTCCTGGACATCGCCTAGTATACGCTGCTGCTCAGTCCGGCTACCCGCACCATTCCTCGAATCAAACAAATAGCTGAGACGTGCGGACCAGACTCCTCCTGCAGCGTTTCCCGCCGGCACGGAGGGGCTCGCAACGGCACTGCGTTGTCCGCACCCTATCTGGCATCTTCCCTTTGTGCGAGTGGGAAGCGCGGCTCGCACGCGTTTCTCGCAGCACAATGAGGGAAATTCCCGCAGCTAGAATAACAACTCTACCGCACGTGTCCGTAACGCACCTGGCTGTATTAAATCTCGCGGTCGGCAATGATCATAATGCTCTGCTTCATCAGCGCGTAACCCCTGCGAGCAGAACATCATTAGTGTGCAAGCAAGCCTATATGTTGTACTTGCGTTTTCTGCTAGTGTACAGGGAGAAACAAAAGTAGGAACGTGTATGAGCCATCGGCAACCAATCACAAATAAAAAGCAGTAGTGCGGAACTGGGTGGGTTCATTGAAGGTGGTTCATTGAACCCTCTGCCAGACACTTAATTGTGAATAGCAGAGTAATTACGTAGATGTAGATGTAGATGCGGACTGCGTATCTTTAGCCGCCTAATCGGAAAAATATTTCCTTTCCGCACACACAACGGCTCCTTCCTATGTCGCGTGTGCGTCTTGTGTTCTAAAGTTCCGGGTGATCAAAAAGTCAGTATAAATTTGAAAACTTAATAAACCACGGAATAATGTAGATAGAGAGGTAAAAATTGACACACATTCTTGGAATAACATAGCGTTTTATTAGAACCAAAAAAAAAGTATTGGTAGACGCGTGAAAGTTCTCTTGTACGCGTCGTTTGGTGATGATCGTGTGCTCAGCAGCCACTTTCGTCATGCTTGGCCTCCCAGGTCCCCAGACCTCAGTCCGTGCGATTATTGGCTTTGGGGTTACCCGAAGTCGCAAGTGTATCGTGATCGACTGGCATCTCTAGGGACGTTGAAAGACAACATCTGACGCCAATGCCTCACCACAACTCCGGACATGCTTTACAGTGCTGATCACAACATTATTCCTCGACTACAGCTATTGCTGAGGAATGATGGTGGACATATTGAGCATTTCCTGTAAAGAACATCATCTTTGCTTTCTCTTACTTTGTAATGCTAATTATTGTATTCTGATCAGATGAAACGCCATCTGTCGGACATTTTTTGAACGTTTGTATTTTTTTCGTTCTAATAAAACCCCATGTCATTTCAAGCATGTGTGTCAATTTGTACCTCTCTATCTACATTATTCCGTGATTTATTCAGTTTTCAAATTTATACTGACTTTTTGACCACCCGGTATATCTGTTGAGTGCAGGTGACGGTAATATGTTTCTTGTTTGTGGTGGTGTCCGTTGAGAGATCGGAAAGTATGAAAACCGGTGCCTGCGCTTAATTTTCTCCTCTCGAATATCAAGTGCACCTCCAGACATAAGACGAAACGACATTGTGACGGTCGAGAAAACTCTATTTTTTTTTTTATTATGAGATTAGAATGTAGATACATTGAAGAATTACTTCAAACAATATTATGCGCGAATTATAAAAGGTAACGATTCTGTGAGCGTATGAAGCCGAGCGTGCACGACACGCCGCGGCGTTAGAGAACCGGTTCAGCGTTCACGCTCACTTCGTTGCGTCCGTGAGACGTTTGGGGTTGAATCTAATGGCGCAGATGTTTACTGATGTCTCGAACACATAATAAATTTTCACTTTTCTCATGTTGGTCCCCAGGGAAGTGTGGTAGGTCAACTGTTGTTTTCTATCTACATAAATGATCTTTTGGATAGGGTGGATAGCAATGTGCAGCTGTTTGCTGATGATGCTGTGGTGTACGGGAAGGTGTCGTCTTTGAGTGACTGTAGGAGGATACAAGATGACTTGGACAGGATTTGTGATTGGTGTAAAGAATGGCTGCTAACTCTAAATATAGATAAATGTAAATTAATGCAGATGAATAGGAAAAAGAATCCTGTAACGTTTGAATACTCCATTGATAGTGTAGCGCTTGACACAGTCACGTCGATTAAATATTTGGGCGTAACATTGGAGAGCGATTTGAAGTGGGACAAGCACGTAATGGCAGTTGTGGGGAAGGCGGATAGTCACCTTCGGTTCATTGGTAGAATTTAGGGGAGATGTGGTTCATCTGTAAAGGAGACCGCTTGTTGTTGTTGTTGTTGTCTTCAGTCCTGAGACTGGTTTGATGCAGCTCTCCATGCTACTCTGTCCTGTGCAAGCTTCTTCATCTCCCAGTACCTACTGCAACCTACATCCTTCTGAATCTGCTTAGTGTATTCATCTCTTGGTCTCCCTCTACGATTTTTACCCTCCACGCTGCCCTCCAATGGTAAATTTGTGATCCCTTGATCCCTCAAAACATGTCCTACCAACCGATCTTCTAGTCAAGTTGTACCACAAACTTCTCTTCTCCCCAATCCTATTCAATACCTCCTCATTAGTTACGTGATCCATCCAACTTATCTTCAGCATTCTTCTGTAGCACCACATTTCGAAAGCTTCTATTCTCTTCTTGTCCAAACTAGTTATCGTCCATGTTTCACTTCCATACAAGGCTACACTCCACACAAATACTTTCAGAAACGACTTCCTGATACATAAATCTATCTTCGATATTAACAAATGTCTCTTCTTCAGAAACGCTTTCCTTGCCATTGCCAGTCTACATTTTATATCCTCTCTACTTCGACCATCATCAGTTATTTTACTTCCTAAATAGCAAAACTCTTTTACTACTTTAAGTGTCTCATTTCCTAATCTAATTCCCTCAGCATCAACCGATTTAATTTGACTTCATTCCATTATCCTCGTTTTGCTTTTGTTGATGTTCATCTTATATCCTCCTTTCAAGACACTATCCATTCCTTTCAACTGCTCTTCCAAGTCCTTTGCCGTCTCTGACAGAATGTCATCGGCGAACCTCAAGGTTTTTACTTCTTCTCCATGGATTTTAATACCTACTCCAAATTTTTCTTTTGTTTCCTTTACTGCTTGCTCAATATACAGATTGAATAACATCGGGGAGAGGCACCAACCCTGTCTCACTCCTTTCCCAACCACTGCTTCCCTTTCATGTCCCTCGACTCTTATGACTGCCATCTGGTTTCTGTACAAATTGTAAATAGCCTTTCGCTCCCTGTATTTTACCCCTGCCACCTTTAGAATTTGAAAAAGAGTATTCCAGTCAACATTGTCAAAAGCTTTCTCTAAGTCTACAAATGCTAGAAACGTAGGTTTGCCTTTTCTTAATCTTTCTTCTAAGATAAGTCGTAAGGTCAGTATTGCCTCACGTGTTCCAACATTTCTACGGAATCCAAACTGATCCTCCCCTAGGTCCGCATCTACCAGTTTTTCCATTCGTCTGTAAAGAATTCGTGTTAGTATTTTGCAGCTGTGACTTATTAAACTGATAGTTCGGTAATTTTCACATCTGTCAACACCTGCTTTCTTTGGGATTGGAATTATTATATTCTTCTTGAAGTCTGAGGGTATTTCGCCTGTCTCATACATCTTGCTCACCAGCTGGTAGAGTTTTGTCAGGACTGGTTGTCCCAAGGCCGTCAGTAGTTCTAATGGAAGGTTGTCTACTCCGGGGGCCTTGTTTCGACTCAGGTCTTTCAGTGCTCTGTCAAACTCTTCACGCAGTATCGTATCTCCCATTTCGTCTTCATCTACATCCTCTTCCATTTCCATAATATTGTCCTCATGTACATCGCCCTTGTATAAACCTTCTATATACTCCTTCCACCTTTCTGCCTTCCCTTCTTTGCTTAGAACTGGGTTGCCATCTGAGCTCTTGATATTCATACACGTGGTTCTCTTCTCTCCAAAGGTCTCTTTAATTTTCCTGTAGGCAGTATCTATCTTACCCCTAGTGAGATAAGCTTCTACATCCTTACATTTGTCCTCTATCCATCCCTGCTTAGCCATTTTGCACTTCCTGTAGATCTCATTTTTGAGACGTTTGTATTCCTTTTTGCCTGCTTCATTTACTGCATTTTTATATTTTCTCCTTTCATCAATTAAATTCAATATTTCTTCTGTTACCCAAGGATTTCTAGCAGCCCTAGTCTTTTGACCTACTTTATCCTCTGCTGCCTTCACTACTTCATCCCTCAGAGCTACCCATTCTTCTTCTACTGTGTTTCTTTCCCCCATTCCTGTCAATTGTTCCCTTATACTCTCCTTGAAACTCTGTACAACCTCTGGTTCTTTCAGCTTATCCAGATCCCATGTCCTTAAATTCCCACCTTTTTGCAGTTTCTTCAGTTTTAACCTACAGGTCATAACCAATAGATTGTGGTCAGAGTCCACATCTGCCCCTGGAAATGTCCTACAATTTAAAACCTGATTCCTAAATCTCTGTCTTACCATTATATAATCTATCTGATACCTTTTAGTATCTCCAGGATTCTTCCATGTATACAACCTTCTTTTATGATTCTTAAACCAAGTGTTAGCTATGATTAAGTTATGCTCTGTGCAAAATTCTACCAGACGGCTCCCTCTTTCATTTCTTAGCCCCAATCCATAATCACCTATTATGTTTCCTTATCTCCCTTTTCCTACTGACGAATTCTAGTTACCCATGACTATTAAATTTTCGTCTCCCTTCACTTCTTGAATAATTTCTTTTATCTCATCATACATTTCACCAATTTCTTCATAATCTGCAGAGCTAGTTGGCATATAAACTTGTACTACTGTAGTAGGTGTGGGCTTCGTGTCTATCTTGGGCACAATAATGAGTTCACTATGCTGTTTGTAGTAGCTTACCCGCACTCCTATTTTTTTATTCATTATTAAACCTACTCCTGCATTACCCCTATTTGATTTTGTATTTATAACCCTGTATTCACCTGACCAAAAGTCTTATTCCTCCTGCCACCGAACTTCACTAATTCCTACTATATCTAACTTTAACCTATCCATTTCCCTTTTTAAATTTTCTAACCTACGTGCCCGATTTAGGGATCTGACATTCCACGCTCCGATCCGTAGAACGCCAGTTTTCTATCTCCTGATAACGACGTCCTCCTGAGTAGTCCCCGCCCGGAGATCCGAATGGGGGACTATTTTACCTCCGGAATATTTTACCCAAGAGGACGCCATCATCATTTAATCATACAGTAAAGCTGCATGTCCTCGGGAAAAATTACGGCTGTAGTTTCCCCTTGCTTTCAGCCGTTCGCAGTACCAGCACAGCAAGGCCGTTTTGGTTAATGTTGCAAGGCCAGATCAGTCAATCATCCAGACTGTTGTCCCTGCAACTACTGAAAATGCTGCTGCCCCTCTTCAGGAACCACTTGTTCTGTAAAGGAGACCGCTTATAAAACACTAATACGACCTATTCTTCAGTACTGCTCGAGCGTTTGGGATCCCTATCAGGTCGGATTGAGGGAGGACATGGAAGCAATTCAGAGGCGGCTGCTAGATTTGTTACTGGAAGGTTTGATCATCACGTGAGTGTTACGGAAATGCTTCAGGAACTCGGGTGGGAGTCTCTAGAGGGAAGGAGGCGTTCTTTTCGTGAATCGCTACTGAGGAAATTTAGAGAAACAGCATTTGAGGCTGACTGCAGTACAATTTTACTGCCGCCAACTTACATTTCGCGGAAAGACCACAAAGATAAGATAAGAAAGATTAGGGCTCGTACACGGGCATATAGGCAGCAATTTTTCCTTGTTCTGTTTGGGAATGGAACAGGGAGAGAAGATGCTAGTTGTGGTACGAGGTACCCTCCGCCACGCACCGTATGGTGGATTGCGGAGTATATGTGTATGTAGATGTAGATGTAGATGGTAGAAGCTCAGTCAGCTGTTTCATGGCTGAGTTAGCGTCAGTCGGAGTCGTTTTCATTGATCGGCGTAAAGTAGAAATCAGTTTTGTTTGACATTTTTTACATTTAATGCGCGTGACAAATGCCCTGTCAATCAAAATCGGCGATGAGATGTGTGGGGTCCTGCCCACTCGTCGCTGACAGGGTGCCTAAAGGAAGTTGCGTTCTCGGACAGCTACACAAGAATTCAAGCAAATCACGTTAATAGTTTTTACCACAATAAAGAAGATTCACAATACTTAACTCTGAATTGACAACGGTGTCACAAGCGATGGGTGACATGCAAACAGTCAGTGTCTCTCTCTATAGATCATGTCCATACAAACAATGAATATGGATCACTGCTATCGCAGCACTCTCTGCTAGATCGAGGCTGGCAGGAGCGGCGCTTATATTCTCTTCTTGTAGAGGCCGCTCCTGTCGTGGTGACATCCGGATCAGCGCGTTATTGGCTGACATCGTCTTACAGCCTTCTCTGCGGTTGCATTCTTCATCGTCGTACCGGCGCTTTTTGTTATGCCGGAACAAAATGTGTCGATTCTGTGAAGATAGAGACGCTGGCGACGATGCGCTCAGGGACGGAAAAGGCCTCGAAGAGGAAAGTGAGGACTTGTCAGGTCAAAGTAACTCAAAGCGGCCATCCGCTAGCTTGAGCGATATTATGGACCAGGCATCGACGATATTCCGTAAGTTTTAAGCTTTGTCCCTTTTTTTATATGATAAATTCTTGTCGAATTTTAAATGCGTTTTTCTCAAAACCGTGTTTTTGGCATGGTTGTCATCGCCCATACTAGAAATTTTGTCCGATTTCTAATGGTTTTTGGTCTTCCTTGAAGCAGATTCTCTTCAGCTCATCGTAGTCGGTTTTCTTATTTACTATTTCTTTCGGCCAAGAAAGAAGGGTCCAAACAATGGATATTTTTTCAAGTATCTAAACATAAAAATTTCCTTTTGCAAATCCCTACGAGGAACTAAAATTGCTCTGTAAGGAAAAGTGTGATATATTAATTTCATGTTTCAGAAAACCAGAACCGGGGTTACAGCGACAACCATCGATCTACTTCCTTTCAGAGCTCCGTAGGGAAAATCCCAGTTACACAAGGAAGTTATTAATATTTTTCAGTAAAAATACCAATTAAAAATTGCAATGTAGGCTTTATTCATTGCAGCGAACCCCATTTGTCTACTACATTCTAGTAACGAGAAAAAGCTCTCTGAACCACTCATCATAAAAACAGATTTAAGACAAAGAGATTGGTTTGCACCCTGCTGTTCAACTGTGCTTTAGAAAACACAATGAGTGAATGGTACAAGACTAGCCCAAAGAAGATCCAAATTGGAAGACCCAAAGACGACATAAGTTTAATTTGTCTAGGATTTACTGATGACCTTGCTCTCTTGTCCAACAGTACACAGGAAACCAACCAACAAGTTATCTCACTACAGGAAATAGCACAGAAAACTGGTCTTGGAAAATCCTTTGAAAAAACAATAATCTTGTTAGCTGACCCACCATTCATAAAAAAAATTGCCATAGGAAACCAAAAAATCAAAACTGAAAATAAATTTAAATATCTAGGAGAAATCATAACACATAAGCTTAATGACAAGCCAACATTGCATAACAGAATGAACAAATTGACTAGAGCACAATATATCACCAAGGACACCTAAAACAAAAAGAGCCTGTCAATAGCAACAAAATTAAAACACTACAAAACAGCCAGAAATAACATACGCAAGTGAAACCAATTACAATACAACTGACACTGCACAAATAGACAAAATACTCAAAATAGAAGAATCATCAGAACGTGCATCTACAAATCGTAACAGAAAAATTGACAATGGAGAGTAGCTACAAATGAAACAGTCTACAACGAAATACACTACTGGCCATTAAAATTGCTACACCAAGAAGAAATGCAGATGATAAACGGGTATTCATTGGACAAATATACACACCTGGAAATGTAAAAAAGAACACATTGACACCGGTGTGTCAGACCCACCATACTTGTTACGGACACTGCGAGAGGGCTGTACAAGCAATGATCACACGCACGGCACAGCGGACACACCAGGAACCGCGGTGTTGGCCGTCGAATGGCGCTAGCTGCGCAGCATTTGTGCACCGCCGCCGTCAGTGTCAGCCAGTTTGCCGTGGCATTCGGAGCTCCATCGCAGTCTTTAACACTGGTAGCATGCCGCGACAGCGTGGACGTGAACCGTATGTGCAGTTGACGGACTTTCAGCGAGGGCGTATAGTGGGCATGCGGGAGGCCGGGTGGACGTACCGCCGAATTGCTCAACACGTGGGACGTGAAGTCTCCACAGTACATCGATGCTGTCGCCAGTGGTCGGCGGAAGGTGCACGTGCCCGTCGACCTGGGACCGGACCGCAGCGACGCACGGATGCACGCCAAGACCGTAGGATCCTACGCAGTGCCGTAGGGGACCGCACCGCCACTTCCCAGCAAATTGCTGGGGTATCGGCGAGGACCATTCGCAACCGTCTCCATGAAGCTGGGCTACGGTCCCGCACACCGTTAGGCCGTCTTCCGCTCACGCCCCAACATCGTGCAGCCCGCCTCCAGTGGTGTCGCGACAGGCGTGAATGGAGGGACGAATGGAGACGTGTCGTCTTCAGCGATGAGAGTCGCTTCTGCCTTGGTGCCAATGATGGTCGTATGCGTGTTTGGCGCCGTGCAGGTGAGCGCCACAATCAGGACTGCATACGACCTAGGCACACAGGGCCAACACCCGGCATCGTGGTGTGGGGAGCGATCTCCTACACTGGCCGTACACCTCTGGTGATCGTCGAGGGGATACTGAATAGTGCACGGTACATCCAAACGTCATCGAACTCATCGTTCTACCATTCCTAGACCGGCAAGGGAACTTGCTGTTCCAACAGGACAATGCACGTCCGCATGTATCCCGTGCCACCCAACGTGCTCTAGAAGGTGTAAGTCAACTACCCTGGCCAGCAAGATCTCCGGATCTGTCCCCCATTGAGCATGTTTGGGTATGGATGAAGCGTCGTCTCACGCGGTCTGCACGTCCAGCACGAACGCTGGTCCAACTGAGGCGCCAGGTGGAAATGGCATGGCAAGCCGTTCCACAGGACTACATCCAGCATCTTTACGATCGTCTCCATGGGAGAATAGCAGCCTGCATTGCTGCGAAAGGTGGATATACACTGTACTAGTGGCGACATTGTGCATGCTCTGTTGCCTGTGTCTATGTGCCTGTGGTTCTGTGAGTGTGATCATGTGATGTATCTGACCCAAGTAATGTGTCAATAAAGTTTCCCCTTCCTGGGACAATGAATTCACGGTGTTCTTATTTCAATTTCCAGGAGTGTATTATACTAGAACTGACATGTGATTACACTTTCACGCAATTTGGGTGCATAGGTCATGAGAAAACAGTACCCATAACAACCACCTCTTGCCATAATAACGGCGTTGATACGCCTGGGCGTTGACTCTAACAGAGCTTGGGTGGCGTGTACAGGTACAGCTGCCCATGCAGCTTCAACACGATACCACAGTTCATCAAGAATAGTTACTGGCGTATTGTGACGTGCCAGTTGCTTGGCCACCATTGACTAGACGTTTTCAATTGGTGAGAGATCTGGAGAATGTGCTGGCCAGGATAGCAGTCGAACATTTTCTGTATCCAGAAAGGTCCATACAGGACCTGCAACTTGCGGTCGTGCATTATGCTGCTGAAATGTAGGGTTATGCAGGGATCGAATGAAGGGTAGAGCCACGGGTCGTAACACATCTGAAATGTAATGTCCACTGTTCAAAGTGCCGTCAATGCCAACAAGAGGTGACCGAGACGTGTAACCAATGGCACCCCATACCATCACGCTGGGTAATACGCCAGCATGACGATGACGAATACACGCTTCCAATGTGTGTTCACCGCGATGTCGCCAAACACGGATGCGACCATCATGATGCTGTAAACAGAACCTGGATTCATCCGAATAAATGACGTTTTGCCATTCGTGCACCCAGTTTCGTCTTTGAGTACACCATCGCAGGCGCTACTGTCTGTGATGCAGCATCAAAGGTAACCGCAGATATGGTCTCCGAGCTGATAGTCCATGCTGCTGCAAACGTCGTCGAACTGTTCGGGCAGAAGGTTGTTGTCTTGCAAACGTCCACATCTGTTGACTCAGGGATCGAGACGTGGCTGCACGATCCGTTACAGCCATGCGGATTATATGCCTGTCAACTCGACTGCTAGTGATACGAGGGCGTTGGGATCCAGCACGGCGTTCCGTATTACCCTCTTGAACCCACCGATTCCATATTCTGCTAACAGTCATTGTATCTCGACCAACGCGAGCAACAATGACGCGATACGATAAACCGCAATCGCGATAGGCTACAATCCGACCTTTATCAAAGTCGGAAACGTGATGGTACGCATTTCTCCTCCATACACGAGGCTTCATAGCAACGTTTCACCAGGCAACGCCGGTCAACTGCTGTTTGTGTATGAGAAATCGGTTGGAAACTTTCCTCTTGTCAGCACGTTGTAGGTGTCGCCACCGGCGCCAACCTTGTGTGAAAGCTCTGAAAAGCTAATCATTTGCATATCTCAGCATCTTCTTTCTGTCGGTTAAATTTCATGTCTGTAGCACGTCATCTTCCTGGTGAAGCAATTTTAATGGTCAGTAGTGTCTTAATATTTTTCAATAAAAAAACAATAAAAATTGAAATGTATGCTTTATTCATTGCAGCGAATCGCATTTGTCTACTACATTCTAGTAGTGAGAAAAAATACTGAATCTGAGCAATATTTTCGTCCGTCGTGCTGTTGTTGCCCCTTAAAGTACAACCCTTCGAAACAAACATCACGAGCAGTGTCAGATGCCCTCTCTCTGGGAAACACGGCGGAGTGGTGCAAAGTTTTCCTAGGACGTTGATGTAAAGGAACATTACGCCACCCCCGCGCTCCACTTGCTGGCCAAATAAAATACTGCTGGTGATATAAGCGAAACGATCTCTGCGTTCTGGGCCTCGGTAGCTGTTCTTCTTGCCGCCACTGTTTCTGAAAAGTTTGGTTTAGTAATCAGACTGTTAAATGATGGACACAATACCATGGACTTGTAATCTTTGCAAATTCATCGCTCTCGAAAACATTACGAGGGTCAGTTTTTAAGAATGTGTGCATATATTTCACAGACCACAGGGCAGTTCTCACACTTCGGCATGTCCTAACAGTGGCAGCCTATTCACTGAACACTTTCATCATCGAACTTAGTACCAAAGGCACTGGACGTATTAAAGTTTGCACACAGTTTACAAGACACCTACAAAGTGACTCACAAAATAATAACACATTTTGCTGCAATCATTTACTTGATCGGCAATATCCACTCCTGGAAATTGAAATAAGAACACCGTGAATTCATTGTCCCAGGAAGGGGAAACTTTATTGACACATTCCTGGGGTCCGATACGTCACATGATCACACTGACAGAACCACATTCACATAGACACATGCAACAGAGCATGCACAATGTCGGCACTAGTACAGTGTATATCCACCTTTCGCAGCAATGCAGGCTGCTATTCTCCCATGGAGACGATCGTAGAGATGCTGGATGTAGTCCTGTGGAACGGCTTGCCATGCCATTTCCACCTGGCACCTCAGTTGGACCAGCTTTCGTGCTGGACGTGCAGACCGCGTGAGACGACGCTTCATCCAGTCCCAAACATGCTCAATGGGGGACAGATCCGGAGATCTTGCTGGCCAGGGTAGTTGACTTACACCTTGTAGAGCACGTTGGGTGGCACGGGATACATGCGGACGTGCATTGTCCTGTTGGAACAGCAAGTTCCCTTGCCGGTCTAGGAATGGTAGAACGATGGGTTCGATGACGGTTTGGATGTACCGTGCACTATTCAGTATCAAATGGTTCAAATGGCTCTGAGCACTATGGGACTCAACTGCTGTGGTCATTAGTCCCCTAGAACTTAGAACTACTTAAACCTAACTAACCTAAGGACATCACACACATCCATGCCCGAGGCAGGATTCGAACCTGCGACCGTAGCAGTCGCACGGTTCCGGACTGCGTGCCTAGAACCGCGAGACCACCGCGGCCGGCTATTCAGTATCCCCTCGACGATCACCAGAGGTGTACGGCCAGTGTAGGAGATCGCTCCCCACCCCATGATGCCGGGTGTTGGCCCTGTGTGCCTAGGTCGTATGCAGTCCTGATTGTGGCGCTCACCTGCACGGCGCCAAACACGCATACGACCATCATTGGCACCAAGGCAGAAGCGACTCTCATCGCTGAAGACGACACGTCTCCATTCGTCCCTCCATTCACGCCTGTCGCGACACCACTGGAGGCGGGCTGCACGATGTTGGAGCGTGAGCGGAAGACGGCCTAACGGTGTGCGGGACTGTAGCCCAGCTTCATGGAGACGGTTGCGAATGGTCCTCGCTGATACCCCAGGAGCAACAGTGTCCCTAATTTGCTGGGATGTGGCGGTGCGGTCCCCTACGGCACTGCGTAGGATCCTACGGTCTTGGCGTGCATCCGTGCGTCGCTGCGGTCCGGTCCCAGGTCGACGGGCACGTGCATCTTCCGCCGACCACTGGCGAGGCGACAGCATCGATGTACTGTGGAGACTTCACGTCCCACGTGTTGAGCAGTTCGGCAGTACGTCCACCCGGCCTCCCGCATGCCCACTATACGCCCTCGTTCAAAGTCCGTCAACTGCACATACGGTTCACGTCCACGCTGTCGCGGCATGCTACCAGTGTTAAAGACTGCGATGGAGCTCCGTATGCCACGGCAAACTGGCTGACACTGACGGCGGCGGTGCACAAATGCTGCGCAGCTAGCGCCATTCGACGGCCAACACCGCGGTTCCTGGTGTGTCCGCTGTGCCGTGCGTGTGATCATTGCTTGTACAGCCCTCTCGCAGTGTCCGGAGCAAGTATGGTGGGTCTGACACACCGATGTCAATGTGTTCTTTTTTCCATTTCCAGGAGTGTACTTTACGAACTTCCAGCACGTTGGAGTAGCTTGGATCAGTAACTTCTGTTAACCAGTAAAACGAAAAACTAGTCAAAGTTGAAAATTTTTACTTTTTATTCATTCGATGACTAATTTCGGGCCGAGACCTACCTACTTTCAGATCATCATCATATTGTCTGAAATGGCATTTCCGAAGATATCAGAAATGTGCAATGAACATTTACAGTAGATACAGATACAACTCTGTAAGATGCTCATCCTCTGAGGAAGAGAAACGTTCTGCCAACCTTTCTGGCTGTTGCTGTCCGTGCGCGAAAAACAAATACTGCAGCTATCACCTAGCAGTCGCTGCTGTATGCACTATAAATGTTCATGGCACATTTTTGACATCTTCAGAAATGCCATTCTCGGCATGTTATGATAATTTGAAAATGGATCTTGGTCCGAAACTAGCCATCGAACGAACAAAAAGCAAAATTTTCCAACTGCGCCCGGTTTTTTGTTCTACTAAATATAGTTTTCATTGAACACGACCGTAATACGTTAAGAATCTAGCTATAGGGATCGGACTGACTCGAAGAAGTTCTCAAACATGTTTGCAGTTTGTTTACTAGGCCCTCACTTGGACACTCAGATGTTCGTGTGATGACAATCAGACTGCAGCTGCCTGAATCACTGTTCACGACAACTATTTATAGAAGGGCTTACGAATAAACTTCAAAAGCCTTTGTTACATTTCACTTCACCACAGAAGAACTAGCATAATTAGTGAGCCATGAAGGAATCTTCTTTAGCTATAGGTTGCCTAACTTGAAAACAGACAAAATTGTACGGACTATATTGTAAACACTGTGTATAGTCCCGTGGAGATTCGCAACTCCCACCAACGATGGCTACAATATGGAATTTTCTAGAGCTAATAATTGGCAAACTAAGAAGTTTTCGCAGTGAAAGTGGGCATTTTTGAAAACAGAAAAATCGTGGGTATGAGATTATAGTACTGAATTTTGCAAATAATAACCAGTTAAAAATAGAACATTCTGGAAGGCAAAGACTTTAATTTCGAATAACTCATTGAAATACGTTGGTTTCGAAGAAAGTAAGGTGTTTTGCTCAGGAGAGGGGTATGAGGGATTAAAATTGAGGTACAACACGTCAGAACTGCTTATTAGCTCACTGCAATCTGTGCCTCCATGTGTTCATTAATCATCTTAAATTATGGATATCCGCCTATCAAAGTTGTTTCCAAGTTGAAACGTCCGCTTAGAAAAATTTATGAATTACTGTGCTGGTGAACCTCTACGTTATTTGATTTTCAAACAGCTGAGCAAAACTGAACGCACTCAGACATTTCTCTCTTTACTTATTCTGATCAACACTAAAATGACACACAATATTTTTAGCTTAAGGCAATCTGACTTTCAATAATCCCTAAAAAAGAATGGCTCTGACTAACAATAACCTATATCTTTCATGAATCACTCACCTCACAAAAATCTTCGTTACTCGAACTACTGCAATACAGCGAGCGCCAATACTGCCAGCTAAATAAAAGATTCTAGCTACTGAAGGCACTAACTACTGATTGGTATAGTTAGCAAATGAAAGATTTTGATAGAGAACAAACAATGTATTTACCTTAATAATGTTCAAAAATCATCATATATATATATATATATATATATATATATATATATATATATATATATATATATATATATCTCAGTTCATGACATCCATGACGGACACACATCCAGATCGTTCGCTCTCAGAATTCTGCCATCTCTCTTCCCACATCCACCACTGCTGGCGGCTCACCTCCAACTGAGCAACGCTACGCGCTGTTCACATCCAACTGCCCAACACTACAATAGAAAATATTCCAACAATGCAAACCAGGCACAGACTGCACGCAGCACAGTCAGTGATTTCCATACAGAGTGCTACGTGACGTTACCAACATAATAACCTAAACAGCCTACTTACAAAGTTAATCAACCAGACTGCTGTTATCAGTAATCGGAAACTTACGCCCTGAACAAGAAAAGTTTTAGATTCTATGCTTGAATAAGAAAAGATGGTGTGCAAAACGTGAGGAAGACAGTAACATTCGTATGATGTGTGTCACTGCTAAGTAACACAGGCCGAGGAAACTTGGGCCATACAATTAGGAACTCGAACAGTATACTACAGAAGGTAACTGCAAGAAATACACAGTGAGACGAACAGAAATGACACTTTTATCCAAATTGCACTGAAGTCATCATCATTCATAATGGTCTCCTGGACACTGAAAAGGCGAGGCGTGGTTCTTGATCGGGTGTGTGATCACCAGTGAGGGTAGTACGTCCTCTGCAACGTGCTCTCATGTTGGCGGAAAAGTTGGTAAGCAGTTCTTGTGGTTGGATATTTCCATTCGTCCACCAGCACTGCTGAGAATTACTGGATGGTCGTTGGTGTATGTGATGGTGCTTCAATACGCATCCCATGTGATCTCAGTGGGATTTAGCCAGCCGGTGTGGCCGTGCGGTTCTAGGCGCTTCAGTCTGGAACTGGGTGACCGCTACGGTCGCAGGTTCGAATCCTGCCTCGGGCATGGATGTGTGTGATGTCCTTAGGTTAGTTAGGTTTAAGTAGTTCTGAGCTCTAGGGGACTGATGACCACAGATGTTGAGTCCCATAGTGCTCAGAGCCATTTGAACCATTTTTTTCAGTGGGATTTAGGCTTAGGGGAACTAGCAGGGCAGTCCATTCGCAGAATATCCTCTCGTTCCAAGAGCTACTCCAACTGCGAAGTTCGATGCGGTCGCATATTGTCATCCTTAAAAATGAAGCCAGGACCGAATGCAGCCTTGAAAAGCCGCACATGGGAAAGGAGTACAGTGTCACAATAAGACTGACATGTCAGTGTACTATGTTCAAAGATTTAGAGGTCAGTGCGCCCATGCAATATTATGCTTCCGCACACCATAACACCTGGACCACCAAAACGCTGTTGTTCAACAATCTTGGACGTACTCTCATATGGCGAGAGATAAAACTAAACTATGTAAGTCTGCAGGCTTTCGTGGCCGTTGTCACTGAAGTTAAAATCTTCTAGGTTGTTAGGGCACGTCATGTTTCTTCTAAAATGTTCGACGTTTCGACCCCTCTGCTGGAATCTTCCTCAGGATCTTTTGGTGTCCACTACTGCTAGAACACTGTCAGAGACGAGTGTCGCGTCCACTTATAAAAGGGGAGTTTTCTGGCGTTTGTGCTGGAGAAGTGATAGTATTGGTTAAAATACATATGGCTACCATTGGTGGGCCATAGTCATAGGCTAAACAGAGACTGTGGTCTAGTACGCGCTGTCACAGTTTAAGTATGCATGGTTTCCTCCTAGAGGGTGGTACTGTTCCTCAAACGTCATGCTCTAGCGCCCTCTCCTGCCATAGTAATTGGTAATGTTGTGTTCGATTCATTTCACTTGTTGGCTCACCTTGTAGTGGATGTGATACAGCGTTGCACACAATGGTTCTGTATTCGAATCGAGAGCTTGCCGATATCGTGATTACTTACAGAAAGGCAAATGGCAACGGGCGGTGGGCAACAAGGTTCTATCAGGAGACCTATCCTCGCTGACAACAACCACAGCATTCAATGTTTGCAACAGTGTTTTGCCGTTTGTCTGAGACAGGGTCGTTTCAGGAAGGGGACAATTATGAAGGGCGTACCCGAAATGTTCGAACACGAGGCCCGGGTGAAAATGTGATTAATACTGTGGAAGGCGACCGTCGTGTCAGTATCAGGCAGTTGGCCCGCCATTAGATGGTAAGCCAGACGAACGTGTGGAACGTTCTCCATGACAATTGTTACTAACCTTATCGCTTACAGCGTGTGTAGGGTTCACTATCAAGAGATTTCAGCATCGGGAGCGTTTTTGTCAGTGCTTTCTTCACCAGGCAACCACGATTCTGAGATTTGTGTCATCCACCTTCACGTGGAGCGGTATCTTCAACTTCAGCAACAGTTATCTGTGCGACAGCATGCAGAACCCCATGGTATGGTGACAGCGGATCATCAGCATTGGCGCAGAATGTGTGGGCTGGTATAATTGGCGACCAGTGTTCCTTCGACGTCGCCTAACAGACCGGAACTAACGGCGTTTCTTGCGAGTGACTTTGCATCCCCTGCTGTAAGAAGTGCCACTGATGATTCGAAGAGTTATGCGGCTACTACATGATGGTGTTCCAGCCCACTTCGCCGTTGAAGTCAGTACGCATCTCAATCGTGTCTTCCTTGGATGAGACTGGACGAAGGGGTCCAGTTGATGGCTTGCTCTTTCACAGGATCTCAAACCGTGCGATTTCTGGTTATTGGGCCATCCCAAAAGTTTCTTGTATGCAGAACTCATTCCAGATGATGAGACACTGGACCATTGTATTCATGCTTCCTTTCATACAGTTCCGATGCAGCCTGGACGATATGATCGTGTGAGACAGGACATGCTACGGCGCGTACACGCATGAGTTGAGGCACATGGAAACCATTTTCAGCACATACTGTAACTGTGGCTGCATGGTACAGCGTGTATTAGACCGCAGTCTCTGTGACAATGTATGACTGAATATGTGGTATCGATAACGACGATGCCAGAACGTAGGTGCGCTCTACTAGGTTGACACGACGACACCGACACCTACGACAGCGCCCTCTAGCAGGCGCTGTGCACCTCTACTAGCGCCTCTCCAGATTCAGCCCATTTGATTCCGAGGAGACGACCTAGCAACATTGTTTCTACTTCGTAGGGGGCTAGTCATTACAGACTTTGTTACTTCAGTTACTTCAATAATAGTTTGTCCACTACTAGTAGCTGTTAGCACCTAGGTGCTCATCTTCAGTGCAAAGTTACGTATGTCATTGACTAATATTTTTTATTAAATATATTGTTAAGTTAAACGCAGTACCGAAGCATTTCACCCTTCCCAGCTCCTACTCGCTTCCTACATTCGGCCTAACCTTCAGTTTACAGGAGCAGACCCACGCGCGCCTTCCAAACGAGATACTAAAGAATAAACGGTCTCTAGCAAAGGATCTGGAAGAGCAGTTGAGCGGAATGGACAGTGTCTTGAAAGGAGGATATAAGATGAACATCAACAAAAACAAAACGAGGATAATGGAATGTAGTCAAATTAAATCGGGTGATGCTGAGGAAATTAGATTAGGAAATGAGACACTTAAAGTAGTAAAGGAGTTTTGCTATTTAGGAAGTAAAATAACTGATGATGGTCGAAGTAGAGAGGATATAAAATGTAGACTGGCAATGGCAAGGAAAGTGTTTCTGAAGAAGAGAAATTTGTTAACATCGAGTATAGATTTACGTATCAGGAAGTCGTTTCTGAAAGTATTTGTATGGAGTGTAGCCATGTATGGAAGTGAAACATGGACGATAAATAGTTTGGACAAGAAGAGAACAGAAGCTTTCGAAATGTGGTGTTACAGAAGAATGCTGAAGATAAGGTGGATAGAACACGTAACTAATGAGGAGGTATTGAATAGGATTGGGGAGAAGAGAAGTTTGTGGTACAACTTGACTAGAAGAAGGGATCGGTTGGTAGGACATGTTTTGAGGCATCAAGGGATCACAAATTTACCATTGGAGGGCAGCGTGGAGGGTAAAAATCGTAGAGGGAGACCAAGAGATGAATACACTAAGCAGATTCAGAAGGATGTAGGTTGCAGTAGGTACTGGGAGATGAAGAAGCTTGCACAGGACAGAGTAGCATGGAGAGCTGCATCTAACCAGTCTCAGGACTGAAGACCACAACAACAACAGCGTGGAACCCATGCAGTTCCGGACATAAGTTCATTAGACCATCATTGTTCTGTATCCTGTCATCGATCAATCCCTAGAGTTTGCACACGGTGGAAAAAATCACCCTGTATATATTACTGTGAGGTACGGTGTCAGAAAAAGTGGATGGTTCCAGTCTCCTCCGTTACAGCGAAAAATGTTGTGATCTGCAACTGGGTACCTCCGAGTCGAGCGCCAGCCCGCTGACGTGCGTTAGCAACCTCTGCTGCGGAGGCTGGCACAATCAGGAGAAATGAGAGCTTCCTACCGGGACAGGAGCGTGTTTGCCGGCCGGAGTGGCCGAGCTGTTCTAGGCGCTACGATCTGGAACCGCGTGACCGCTACGGTCGCAGGTCCGAATCCTGCCTCGGGCGTGGGTGTGAGTGATGTCCTTAGGTTAGTTCGGTTTAAGTAGTTCTAAGTTCTAGGGGACTGATGACCTCAGAAGTTAAGTCCCATAGTGCTCAGAGCCATTTGAACCAGCTCCCGTGCCTTCTGCTGCAGCTCGCCTTCGCCCGCGGCCCGCGAGACGGCGGAAGGCCGCGGCGCGGCTGTGCACGTGCCGTGTCGCGCGACCGTATCGACCACGACCACGACCAGGGGCCCGCGACCACGTGGCCAAGCCCGCTGCCGCGTCCCCGTCTCGCTCCCTCTTCTCCTGCGCTCCTCACACAGTCGCAAAACGTCCTAAATCACGATACTCGTTTAGTGGCGGACGCTTTCCCTTTCCGTATAGGAGGCGCGGATTGAGGCGGCAGCGCGGAGCGCAGCCCGGTGGGAATGAACGAATACAGGGACGGCTGTGAAAGGACGACACGCTACTGCTGGCGACGCTGCGTATCGCCTGCTACAGGTTTCAGCTTCACTGCGCATTCCCAGCGGAAATAGTGTGCCAGTGAGAGTACAAAACGAGTTATTTACAAAGTAGCGCCTGAAATAATGAATACTGCAACAGTTACTTACTTTTTTGCTGCTTAGCACAACGCGTCTAGAGAATTTATTCTCATTGTCAAGTGTATCACTGTAAGTGATGATCTGCGTGTGGGTGATATTCTGTATAATGGAGGAAGCACAATACCTGTAAGTAAACAAACTAAAATACCAGAATGAAATTTTCACTCAGCAGCGGAGTGTGCGGTGACAAGAAACTTCCTGGCAGATTAAAACTCTGTGCACGGACCGAGACTCTAACTCGGGTCCTTTGCCTTTCGCGGGAAAGTGACCAACCAACTTTATTTTCTTTTGTAGTTAGCGGTCGCCTTACCATTTTTTTTTTTTTCAAAAAACGCCACCTCCAAGAAACCAACACGACCCAGTAATTCGGTAGGCTGACGCCTTCTTTTTGCGAGCAAGTGCTCTACCAACTTCTTCTTTTTGCTTTTTTTGTTAGCTTTTTACCATTTTTTCGACTTACCATTTCTTATTTTTTATTGATAAAAAAGGAGAAAGGTTTTGTTTGCTCGGTGGTAAAAACGATTACTTCATTTCTTCTACCTCCAAGCACGACTCACTACCCGTCCTCACAGCTTTACTTCTGCCAGTACCTCGTCTCCTATTTTCCGAACTTCACAGAAGCTCTCCTGCGAAACTTGCAGAGCTAGGCACTCCTGGAAGAAACGATATTGCGGAGGCATGGCTTTGCCACAGTCTGGGGAATGTTTCCGCAACATAGTTTTAATCTGCCAGGAAGTTTCAAATAAAAGTATCGTTTCTACCATTAACATTTGAAAAACACTCAAAAAATTCATTTTCTCCGATTTTCCGATTGCAGGCAAACTTTGAAAAGACGCCAGAGAGGCACAAAATCACACATGCAAACATCACCAAACATATTCATGTAAACAAATGCACAAATGTACTTGAAAATGTGTATAATTCTCGAGACACGTTCTGCTAAACAGGAAAAAAAGTAACAGTTGCTGTTTTCATTACGAATGACACAGTTACCGGCTTTCCCGAAACATCTAATACGATGAACTAAATTAAGTTACAACGTAGTGGTTGTCCAAGATCGCTGAGTTTGAATCAATGGCATAAATTAACCGCTGGAGCATGTTGCACTATAGCAAATTGCAAATTCTTCCGAGTGATTACATCTTGCAGTGAAATAAGCGATCTTGTAATGTATCTTGCCGTGTAGCCTGGAGGTCCCCCCCCCCCCCCCCCCCTCCGACACACACACATTTACACACACACACACACACACACACATCAGTGCAGCTGTTGCTGGGGCAGCACGACCTGTCTACCATGCGTACGATTTCGTTATGCACACAGCACCCTCCCCATGAATCTACAAAAATAGTATTAACTGATATTCGATTTTTTCCATATTCCACACACAGACCTACATTAAGAATACAGTTATAGTGTAAAAATCTCGGTGACATAAAATTTTACCGAAAACGCATAATAATTTTTCTGGTGATACAAAACAGAGCTAAAGCATGTAATTTATCCTAGTTGTAACTATAATAATATTCAGTTCATAGGAGTTGTCTGTGTAGACTTTTCTTGGCTTTCGTTGCAATAGCTTGCTGAAGTAATGGCAACCACTTCAAAAGTTATTATATAACTGTGTTTTGCTGTGTAAGTGTTGTGGAGAGACGAGAGGAGTGTATGGAAGACATACGTAAAGTGTGAATGTTTTATTTTATTAGAAACTCATTAAAATGTAGGCGTGGGAAAATTCTTGTGCAATCATGAAACATGTGTCGTATGTGTCGTGTGCCTAGCATGCATGATTTTGAATAAAAACACCCAGAAGAAAAACTGGGTATTAAATCAATTAGTAGTTCATTTCTGGGGATAATTCGTATTTTGTTTTATCTATATTACAGACGGCTTTGTAAAGTCACAATTTTATTTTATAAATTATTTTCTGTACTTTCATTGCCTGAATTAGGGATTACCACGAGTATTTGGGGGCTGGAACTGTTTATGGTTGCCGGCCGGTGTGGCCGTGCGGTTCTATGCACTTCAGTCTGGAACCGCGTGACCGCTACGGTCGCAGGTTCGAATCCTGCCTAGGGCATGGACGTGTGTGATGTCCTTAGGTTAGTTAGGTTTAAGTGATTCTAAGTTCTAGGGGACTGATGACCTCAGATGTTAAGTCCCATAGTGCTCAGAGCCATTTAAACCATTTTTTTGTTTATGGTTGGCTGCCTAAATAGTCAGTCAATAGAAATAATGCATTTCCGATACAGTTTCTGTTTGTAGGAGTCGCTCGGGAATCGTCTTACAGTAAAGGTTAGTGTAAAACCGCGCCACACAAGTTTTTTGTTATGATGAAGTACAGCTTTGATTCTGTCGGTTCTTTTGTCGTAATTGTTAATCGACTACAGTGTTAAACCTTTCGGTGACACTTTGGAAATTTTAAGCAACTTTTTTTAAAGTTATTTGCGTGTGAATTTTCTTGTCGCACTCAAAACTTCGCATGGCGGGCTTCGTGGACATTGGGGAACCTTTGGGTGAGCATTTTCATTTAACATCACTGAACGATTTGATGTAGTAGCTCGCGAAAAACTGTGAGTCAGTGACTTTACAGGACGAGAAAATTATTCGGCCAAGTATAATGCTCCGGAGAAGTCTGGGGTTCACGTCCTGTGTGTTGTGTCCAGTGAGGGTGATATCATGCCGCTACTTTTCTTCGAAAAGGGACAGACAGTCACAAAAGCTTACCTGCTAGTTTCGACGAATGTCGTGAAACCGTGGATGGCAACTGTGGCCTCGGGGAGACAATATGTCTTTCAACAAAACTGGCTATCGGATAACTTTGACATGTTGTGATCAAAGGAGTTCTGGGCCCCGAGTAGCCTGGATCTGAACGCCCTCGACTACTATATCAGCACACACTCCGCTGCAGAGTGAAAATCTCATTCTGGAAACATCCCCGAGGCTGCGGCTAAGCCATGTCTCTGCAACATCCTTTCTTTCAGGAGTGCTAGTTCTGCAAGGTTCGCAGGAGAGTTTCTGTTAAGTTTGGAATGTAGGAGACGAGGTAATGGCAGAAACAAAGCTGTGAGTACGGGGCGTGAGTCGTGCTTGGGTAGCTCAGTTGGTAGAGCACTTGCCCGCGAAAGGCAAAGGTCCCGAGTTCTAGTCTCGGTCCAGCACACAGTTTTAATCTGCCAGGAAGTTTCATGTTGGTAATGGTCTGAAAGGCTCGGAGCACTGTGGCACTTAACATCGGAGGTCATCAGCCCCCTATAACTTCGAACTTCTTAAACCTAACTAACCTAAGGACATCACACACATCCATACCCGAGGCAGGATTCAAACCTGCGACAGTAGCAGTAGCGCGATTCCGGACTGTAGCGCCTAGAACCGCTCGGCCAATGCTCCGTGCATGTTGTTAATAGAACGTAAATCAAAAGGCTTCCATGATTAGTGACTAGCTGTTTAACTATTGCGCAAACTCAATGTAGCAATCGTTACTTAAGTATGAACGTAAAACGAAATAGATGGTTCCTTTGAAACGGCACGGCCGATTTTCTTCCCAATCCTTCCCTAACCCGAGCTTGCGCTCCGTCTCTAATGACATCGTTGTCGACGGGACGTTAAACACTAACCACCACCACCACCTAAAACGAGATAAATGTAACGTAAGACTGGATGTTTCAGAGATTGATAGAGAAATGTGTTACGTGGTGTTCTGAACTTGCCTGGTATAACTTTGAAAACATTTAAAGGTGTACAAATAATCCTCTTGTGGAGCAGAATACATTGTGAATCACCTAAAACTTGCACCCCATATAATGCGGAAATGGAGAAACCTATTGATGTGCAGTTTTCACAGAATGGGTGGGTATTCCGGGGCCCACATTGTTACCAATCAACAGATTGTATTATTACAATCTAGAGCGTGTTTTCCTGCAAACATACACTTTTTTAAATGCCACGATGCCTACTGATACTAACAAACTAAAAGTAGGGTAAGTTAATATGTAATTGATGTTTGTTGCGGGATTCTAGTGCGAATCGTTTACGAGGTATCGTATTCTAAAAAGTTCCCACACCGACACTTGTACTAAACCTGTGGTAGCATACACTAAAGAACAAGGCAAGTGCATATGCATTCACTGGTTACGTGGATTCTGACCAGTAACGAGGCAATTGACCATCACAGGATGTGTTCAAAATGATCACGGCAGCGGTAATGCACGCTTCCAGTCTGATAAGGAATGACCGTTGCATACGTGCTAGCATTTCAGCGCAGATGTCCGAGAAGGCTATAGTAATACGTCGTTGCATACGGTCGTGTGTAGTTGGATTTCCTTGTGGACACCCACAGGAAGAAGTCAAGTAGCGTCGAAGTCAGGGAACGGGTCGCCCAAGGTACAGGTCCTCTGCGTCCAATCTAACGATTTTGAGACAGTTCGTCAAGACATTCTGTTGTACTGCGTGCACCATTGGCTGGACAGCCATCATGGCGGCACCACAAGCCTGCTATCAGCCGTGGAATACGGTATGTTAGAAAGCTGCAATACTTGTGCGCGTTCAGATTTTCGTCTATGAAAAACGGGCCCAAGAGCTGATGGTTGACTACCACAAACCACACGTTTACGCTCCGTGGACGCTGATGTTCCACCTGACGAAGCCAACGGGGTTGTCAACAGACCAATGGTGCATGTTTCGGCCGTTTAGCTTACCATGATTGGTAAATATGGCTTCCTCACTAAACAAGATACGTGATACATCTGCAGTATCCTGTCTTAAAGCCGATGTACTGAAGTTAACACCATTCTCATTATTGTTTCAATGAAGCTTTTTGCGGAGAGGGATATGACAGGAATGAAAGCTATGTGGATGGAGAATGTGTAGGATACTTGCCTGATTCATGCCACTTCATCATGCGATTGCGCTGGAGCTAAAGAGCGGATCAACTGCAACAGCAGCAAGAACATCAATTTCTCCCTCTTCTGTTGTCACATGTTTCCTTCTGTTGTCTAGCTTTTACACTACCACTTTCACGTAACTGGCCGAAGAGAGTGATAAATACGAAGGTGAGTCAAATGGCCGATCGCGGTGGCCACACGGTTCTAGGCGCTGCAGTCCGGAACCGAGCG
The DNA here is from genome assembly GCF_023897955.1 of Schistocerca gregaria. Classification (NCBI taxonomy): domain Eukaryota; kingdom Metazoa; phylum Arthropoda; class Insecta; order Orthoptera; family Acrididae; genus Schistocerca; species Schistocerca gregaria. Next base: position 837,953,968 of record NC_064922.1, read on the forward strand.
ACTGCTACGGCCGCAGGTTCGAATCCTACCTCGGGCATGGATGTGTGTGATGTCCTTAGGTTAGTTAGGTTTAAGTAGTTGTAAGTTCTAGGGGACTGATGACCTCAGATCTTAAGTCCCATAGTGCTCAGAGCCATTTGAACCATTTGAGTCAAATGAAAACCTTAAACCTGTAATAACAAATGAAATATCGCGCCGTTATCCTGTAAGTTGGTAAGCGTGCTACAAACAGCGTGCAGAATGGCCTGTAGGTGGCAGCATAGTGCAGATGCACACATACCGTCGCAGTATCGGCATAAACATGGCCGCCCCACTTGCGACTTGCACCAGGGAAGAACACCGTTCTGTTATTCGGTTTTTGCGTAGTGAAGGTGTGAAACCTACAGAAATTCATCGAAGAATGAAAGTTCAGTACGGTGATGCACGTTTGTCACAGCAGCAAGTCTACGAATGGAGTAGGAAGTTCATAAATGGTGTGACTTCAGTGGAAAATGCTCCGAGTTCAGGTAAGGCACAACCTGTTGTGACTCCACAGAACATTGCAGCGGTTGAAGCCATAGTGAAGGAAAACCGCCGAGTGACACTGAATGACATTGCAGCATGTATACAGATTAGTCATGGGTCAGCACACCACATTGTGCATGATGTCCTCCGGTTTCACGAAGTGTCTGCAAGATGGGTTCCACGGCAGCTGACTCCCGAAATAAGAAAACGATGTGTTGATGCTTGTGAAGAACTTCTTCGGCGCTTTGAATGAGAAGGTGATGGCTTCCTTGCAAGAATCGTTACTGGGGACGAAACCTGGGTTCACTTCCACCAACCGGAAACGAAAAGGGCGAGCAAGGAATGGTGCCATTCCTCATCACCAAAACCAAAGAAGTTTCGAACAGAACCATCAGCAGGGAAGGTTATGCTGACTCTCTTTTGGGACGAAAAATGCTTCATTCTGGAGCATTACATGCCTAGAGGGACCACTGTCACCAGTGCATCATACACAGATGTCCTAAAAAAATCATCTGCGGCCTGCAGTCAAATCAAAGCGACTTAGATTGCTGTCAGCAGATGCCCTTTGGCAACATGGCAATGCAAGGCCCCACACTGCCCGTACAATAGTTGCAACAATCATAGACCTGCATTTTGAGTGTCTTCCTCATCCATCATACTCACCTTGCCCCAAGCGATTTCCATATGTTTGGACCACTCAAAGACGCAATGGGAGGAAAGAAGTTCCGTTCTGATGAAGAGGTACGCCACGCGGTGCATGAGTGGTTGCGCGAACTACCAAAAGAATTTTTTATAAAGGAATTTATGCACTTTGTAAGCGCTGGAGACTTGCATTGAGCGTGGGGGGATTTGATTATGTTGAAACGTGATACAGCTTTCCACCACTCCTGCACAATAAATAATATTTTAAAAAATATTTATGGTTTTCATTTGACTCACCCTCGTAATTGCCGAGATGGTTGACGTCTACTGGGATATCTTGCCGCATACACCGTACAAGAACGAACTGCATTCTTCCTACACCCCCCCCCCCCCCAAACATCATGAGCATGTTGGCTTTTTCTGCTTTGGTAAATCCTATCATCCACTCACTACCTCACAATGCAATCAAAGAACACACCAAAACACTGTAAGAAAACATAACAACAACGTACCTAGCAACCAATGACCTAGCAATGACATGAACAACTGTTGGCGTGGAAACTTTTGAAAATACGATATCTCGTAAACGACTTTCACTAACATCCTGCAACAAACACCACTGACATTCTAATTTATCCTACTTTTAGTTTGTTTCCACAAAAATTACTCTTTATAAGTGTTATTACAATCTGTTTCTTGGCTAACAATGCATGTCCCTGGCTACCAACCCATTCTGTGAAAACCGCACTTTTGCAGTGTTTGCGGTGCACGTTTTGGTGATTCGCCCTGTATACAGAAAGTAGAGATGACTTTATCTTTTAGTTTCTGTAGAAGTTGAGTACTGCTTACAAATGTGCAAGTACCGAGAATGTCTGTGGGGTACTAAGTTCCGTAAAATTGGTCCATTTTGCGACAGGTTTTACTCTGTAGCAACAGCCTGCTCTGGCCTTTTATTCTTAAATACCGAAACTCGGTCAACACTCAGCATATAGCGCTTCTGCAGTGTATTCTCGCATAGTACTGTTATTAGCGATGGAAGTGCATTAGACTTAAACTGCTCGCAAAATAATTTTGTCTGCAGGTGGAGAATCGTACCTATACTTTTCTTGGGAGCTTGCTGCTACTGCGATAAATTTGTATAGATTGCAAACTTAATGTAAGTGCAGACTGTTTTTCATAAGAGTTTAATTTTACAAACGATTTCTTCACCCATTGGAAACCGAAAAAAATACCTCCGAAAATTGTATGGGTAACTCTGTGACAGCATACATACCTCCAGATGCAAGTATGACAACGGAAACTGTAGAAAACAAATCTCATTAATGAAATTAGTGAATTGTTTTGTAAAAAAGACAAAGTTTTACTTCATAAAATAAATTTGTTTATAAATATAACATACATTTTCTCAGAATACTGTGTTAAATTTGTCATGATTTCCTTCTTTCTCATTCCACTGAACTTGTAAGCACGTACAGAGTCTTACAGTTTGAACTAATTACCTTCTTTAGAGGATTTGTGTTAAATGTAAGTGTTGTGTTCTGTTTTTCAGAGGGTCCCACTGGACAGAAGTGTGAGAAAGTTTTATTTAATTTCCTTCCTTAGCAGTGGCGAAGCGTGGCTTTTCTGAACGTAGGCGGAGAATAACGAATGTCGAGAAAGGAAAAAAATCTTAAAACTTTTTTTTTAAAATTTAAACACTGTAAAAGTGACTTAGTTATATATTTCTACCAAGACTGAAACTACTACAGAACTTGTCATCAATAAATTCATAAAATATTATACAGTTACACATAAATAAAAATATAAAACATAATAAATCACCGTTACATCTTTTTTTATAAAGTAGTTCTATCCTACTGTCCTTTTACTGGGCGTAAACATCGATAACACCAGATAAAGACTGCTGTCGTTGGGCTGAAGATTTCACAGTTCCCTCTCTATAGCCAAAATCACAAAGTTTGACAGTGTGTCATTCGTCAATGTGTTACGAAGGTAGGTTTTAACGCGTTTTAATATACTCATACTTCTTTCGCAAGACGCGGTGGTTGCTGGAATTGCAAGAACCAGTGACAGTTTTAATCCATTGTTCATAATGGATATAGGGAGGTCCTGAAGCTGTAGACGTTTATCCTCACTGCTGTAAATAAACGTAAGTTGTCCTTGCAGTTTTTCACTGTCAAAGAAAGGATATATTTTAAGTAGTTTTCAATTCCACGTACCAGAAAATGTTTGGCCTACTATAACCCGAGAATTTTTTCTCATTTACAAGTTCTGTAAAATCTGTTTCATGAAAGTCTTGAAATCTAGTTTTCATGTTTAGTACTCTGTGTGAAATATTTTGAACACTAGTCTTCTCAATTTCTGAATACCTGCTTCTGTTTGGTTAATGTTAATTTCCGATACTCCTGCCGACTTATAACGCTTTAAGCTACCGCTATGCATTTCAGAATAATTTCCTCACATCTTATTCTTTCAACAGTCTTAATGTACTTGCCAATTTCGAGCTTATAGCGTCTTATTTCCGCAGTTGTACTTTACAAGATGTCAAACCAAATACCTGTATGCTGGAAAATCGAGTTGTACAGCTGCAGTACAAAAAGAAAAGTTTATCATCCAATATATTATTTAATCCAATTCCTCGGTGTAAGGAATCCACTCTACCCTTCATTGTTTTCACGTCCTTGAGCTGCTCTCAGGTCTATATAGTGAAGAATAATGGTTTGTACAGCGCGTGAATGAAAATTCCACCTTGGTTCACAAGGATTTGGTAGCTTAAATCCCCTTTCCCTCTTAAACTCAACTTTTTTTACTGGAAAGTCTAAAAAATGCGTGAAATCCTGATAGATTTGCCACAAAAAATTTTCTAGTGTCAGTTTTTTACAAGCATAGAGGACAACTAGGTTCAACTGAAGTGCGTAGCAGTGGATAAAGAGAGCTTGAGGCTATGCTTGTTTGACAGTAGAATGGACACTATAGCTTCTTCCTGCCCTTGCACGGCAGCCGTTGCGTGTTTGCGATATTAATTTGTTTTTATTAGTATTTCAATTGCTTAACACTTGCTACAAAACAGTGGCTATGCCTTGTGTATTCCGGTCTTGTTCTTTAACAACAGCCGTAACAGAAGTTATTAATTCATTCCGTGTGCCAGAGGAAGCACCTTTAAATACTCCACAGGATGTCAGACGATCTTTCACGTGTGGCTCTTCCCCTTCCATGAGACCCAGAAGTTCTGAATAACTTCCTTTATTTATTGACATCTCAGATTCGTCATGACCTCGAAGAGCTCATTTTTCCCGTGCTAAAAAGAAGATAGTTGAAATAAGTCCCTTCATTATACTTCTATTTCGATCAGCCTTCTCGTTACGTTTCAAAGCTTCCAGCGTATTGCTTCTGAAAAAGAGTGGCCAATTCTTACTCTAACTAGCTGATTGCAGTTAAGAGTTCCTATGATGTGTGAAATGGACATTCATGCTTTTTAGCTTTCGAAAGGAGATTTTGAAGATTCTATTCGCCTACGTCTCGCTAACGCCATTCAAAAACATCATTATACATTCCAAATGATACACGGAAAAAACAGTAAAGTATGTTCCTTACATCGCTACCACTAAACCACGGTTTGTATTTGTACCATTGTGTTTGGAAATGTCTTACAAATTTTCCATAAGATTTTTTTAATAGCCGGGCTTGGGGTCGACTTTCGTTCTTTCACCAGGAGCCTATCTGCCAAAGAAAGACGACAAAAGAATGCAGAATTTTCAGTTAAAGAATTTAGTGGACCACGTGATGAAATAAACCCGTCCATGCCAGTTTGAGGCAGTCAGCAATACCATGGGTTACAAGCTATGATTCAAATTTAGACATATTCTTTCGGCAACACAATGACAAGAAAAACTGACGTTGGTACCCCACACCGAAATATACTTCACTAATCAGTTAATTACTACCACTGCATTTTAACAACAAATTCATATTCCAGGTTTCACCATAAGTATGTCGAGTACTGTTGATATGAAAACCTACAGACACGCTGCTGAGTAATCAACGTTTTAAATTAGTAAAGCTGCTAAATTTTAATCTGAGGAACAACGAAAATTCATAGGCTACTACCTGTCATCTTGCAACAACGTCCAATGATGCATTCATATTTATTTTATTTGCATTATGAATGTCACTTGTTCTTTGTGCTTTAAATAATTACTTAAATTAAGAGTCAGTCCTTTCTCATTTTGCCCAGCGCGTTGCTAGCGTGCTAGACTATGAGAAGTAGCGGTGTCTATTAGGGAACTGCTGAATGACTTCTCATTCCACTTAGGCGTGTATCCAGCTGCCGGCGAGCAGTAGAAACAAATCAAACGCTAGCTTTTAAAAACCGTATCCACGCTATAGAAAATCCAGAAGTGGCTTACTGCGCATGCTCGTAACGAGCACGGAATTTCGAGCTCATATTGGTTGCTAAGCAAGAGGAGTGATGCATTATATGGCGGGTGCATATACAATGTTCAAATGTAAAATATCGCGAAACATTTACGAAAGTACGTGATCACATCGGATTAAATTCAGTTTCGACGAATTACACTCCTGGAGATGGAAAAAAGAACACATTGACACCGGTGTGTCAGACCCACCATACTTGCTCCGGACACTGCGAGAGGGCTGTACAAGCAATGATCACACGCACGGCACAGGGGACACACCAGGAACCGCGGTGTTGGCCGTCGAATGGCGCTAGCTGCGCAGCATTTGTGCACCGCCGCGGTCAGTGTCAGCCAGATTGCCGTGGCATACGGAGCTCCATCGCAGTCTTTAACACTGGTAGCATGCCGCGACAGCGTGGACGTGAACCGTATATGCAGTTGACGGACTTTGAACGAGGGCGTATAGTGGGCATGCGGGAGGCCGGGTGGACGTACCGCCGAATTGCTCAACACGTGGGGCGTGAGGTCTCCACAGTACATCGATGTTGTCGCCAGTGGTCGGCGGAAGGTGCACGTGCCCGTCGACCTGGGACCGGACCGCAGCGACGCACGGATGCACGCCAAGACCGTAGGATCCTACGCAGTGCCGTAGGGGACCGCACCGCCACTTCCCAGCAAATTAGGGACACTGTTGCTCCTGGGGTATCAGCGAGGACCATTCGCAACCGTCTCCATGAAGCTGGGCTACAGTCCCGCACACCGTTAGGCCGTCTTCCGCTCACGCCCCAACATCGTGCAGCCCGCCTCCAGTGGTGTCGCGACAGGCGTGAATGGAGGGACGAATGGAGACGTGTCGTCTTCAGCGATGAGAGTCGCTTCTGCCTTGGTGCCAATGATGGTCGTATGCGTGTTTGGCGCCGTGCAGGTGAGCGCCACAATCAGGACTGCATACGACCGAGGCACACAGGGCCAACACCCGGCATCATGGTGTGGGGAGCGATCTCCTACACTGGCCGTACACCTCTGGTGATCGTCGAGGGGACACTGAATAGTGCACGGTACATCCAAACCGTCATCGAACCCATCGTTCTACCATTCCTAGACCGGCAAGGGAACTTGCTGTTCCAACAGGACAATGCACGTCCGCATGTATCCCGTGCCACCCAACGTGCTCTAGAAGGTGTAAGTCAACTACCCTGGCCAGCAAGATCTCCGGATCTGTCCCCCATTGAGCATGTTTGGGACTGGATGAAGCGTCGTCTCACGCGGTCTGCACGTCCAGCACGAACGCTGGTCCAACCGAGGCGCCAGGTGGAAATGGCATGGCAAGCCGTTCCACAGGACTACATCCAGCATCTCTACGATCGTCTCCATGGGAGAATAGCAGCCTGCATTGCTGCGAAAGGTGGATATACACTGTACTTGTGCCGACATTGTGCATGCTCTGTTGCCTGTGTCTATGTGCCTGTGGTTCTGTCAGTGTGATCATGTGATGTATCTGACCCCAGGAATGTATCAATAAAGTTTCCCCTTCCTGGGACAATGAATTCACGGTGTTCTTATTTCAATTTCCAGGAGTGTATTTTGGGATTTTTTTGGGTAGTCTCAGCCCTCGAGCCTTAATGGACGCTTCGACACTGTTCCTTAAAACAGTTTGGTTTTGTTTTTCGTTCTTTTTTTTTGTTCACTGAAGATAGGCCTTTAATTTTTTGTTTTAATAAAATTATAAAAATAAACCACACAAAATTGGCAGGCTTTGTCACAAATGTTTTTCTCTGTACTGATAAAACAAAACTCATTAAACTGAGCGAATCTCTAAGAAAGCTATACCTGTGTATGATAAATAAACAATTGGACGGTTCAGCTCTGTGTCAGATGAATTTTACTTTACTTTCCCTGTCTTCATGTCATAGTGTTGTCCTGGACCAGGGTAAGGGAGAGGGGTGTTACTTTGTCACACTATTCAATACTCCAAACAGCTCACTGAACCTAAAACGTATTGCCATCAAAATTAAAGGATAAAGGACATATAATTCCATACACGTGAAAATTAAATATTGCAGTCCATATTTCTATACGGTTTAGATACAGAAAATGCTGATAGTGTCAAAAAGTTGGCCAGTTTTACGAAAAAATCATGATTGTTGCAGATCGTGTAAAAGTTCTATTGATTTCTTAAATTGAATAAATAGATTTTGTCCATTCCGGCATTGAATTTTGTGCGGGTAAAACAATTTAGAAGCCTTCAGTTATTTACTTCTAACGACAAGGGCGAACAACGTTGCGAGGATAAATTCTTATCTCCGCCTCCCGGGATTCCTTTGTTGTGTCTCGTGAAACATATACAGTAATTTTGCAGCAGTGGTGGCGAAGTATTAATCAGCTTTTCCGGACGCTCTCCTTGCGGCCGACAGGAAAGTGCGGAGAAGGCCGGGCTGGTGGTGGGAAAAGAGAATGGAATTAGTGCGTCCGCCCCCACCTTCTCCTCCGCACCGGCGGCCCTTTGCAGCGCCGCGGCCCTAATCCCATAAAGGCGCCGCCACGCCCTTTGTTGGTCTGAGTGCCAAAGCCTGTGCAGTGGTAGCGCCAGCACAGGGGCCGACTGCAGACGGACAACCAGCCTTCATCTCGCGTTAGCCACATTTATTCAAGAACATTCATATGTAATGAAGAACCTAGGGTGTAGCGAACATGTAGCATATGATTACGTGTACCATTAATATTATATACTTGCCATTTCCCAGAGGCTTCACTCACATATATATTTTATATTAAACATACCTCCTCTTCCCCCTCTCTGTGCACACCTCTTCCTTCCTGTATCTTAACCTCATCTGCCTGCCTCTAACTATCTTCTCCTGCCCACACTCTATCTCTTTATCTCCTCCCTCACTCACTATCCTCTCTCTGACCATATCTTCCTCGCCTCCCTCTGACCATATGCTCCTCCTCTATCTCTTTCCATCTCCCACTCTCTTATTGCATCAACCCAATATTCTTCTACACCTTCCACCTGCCTCAAGCATCTCCCCCTCCTCTCCTCTCTCTCCGCCCATTTCTTCCTCTTCCTCACTTTGACCATCTCTTCTCGTATCCATCTCAACCTGTCTCCAGACATGCACTTCGGCACATGTAACCCGTGCTACATTCAAAGAAGGCTGTAGTAGTACACCCATCAAGCAGGCTAGGATACACAACAGGAGCTTGAAAATCATTTATTTGCCCCTGACGTACAGGCCGCCATTGGAAGCAGGTCGATGAAACAGGCCAATTCTCCTCCAACACAACACACCTGTCATGCAGTGCAGCCTATGTGCCAGGGCTTGGAAAATCATTGCATACCCCTGATGTAGGCTGCCTTAAAAACAGGTTCATTTGGTAGGGAGATACTATTTCCATGTAACATGCCTCCTGTACAGGGCAGCCTATACACCACAGGCTGAAAAAAAAACGCATTTTCCTATATCTCCACTCCTATTAGAGCTAGGAGGTCAAAAATACCACTTCGCTAATATCCATAAGGCCTACTATTTCTGTGCCAAATTTGGTTGAAATCTATCCTTCGGTTTGGGAGGAGATCCCAGACGTACACACATTCACTTTATATATAATAGATTTTCCCCCTGCCAGAATTTATTACGATAATTTTCATTAATTTGATTTAAGAATGTCATTTGGCTACGTGTGTTTTCCCACCATGGTGTTTCCGACCCTTTTGTAGGTGCCGCAGATACCGTGGGGCTTCCGAAAATGTTCAAATGTGTGTGAAATCTTATGGGACCTAACTGCTATGGTCATCAGTCCCTAAGCTTACACACTACTTAACCTAAATTATCCTAAGGACAAACACACACACACACACACGCACACACACACACACACACATGTCCGAGGGAGGACTCGAACCTCCGCCAGGACCAGCCGCACAGTCCATGACTCCAGCGCCTTACACCTCTCGGCTAATCCCGCGTGGCGGGGCTTCTGACCAACCGATTTTGCACCCTGGGTTTTCCAACCAGAGCCTCCCCAACTGCCGCCAGTTTACAGCAGTCGTTCACCAGCAAGAGATGAGTTGTCATCATCAGTCAAGCAGTGCCCTCGCCGATTCTTCATTTGCATATAGCTTTGTAGGCTAAGCTGCTTGACCTCTACATGCTGGAATTAATTACAAAGAAAGGGAAGCTGTGGCTTCTCAAGGAGATCATCGCGACCTGGTGCACAGAAAATGTGACGAGTGCACAAACTGGTTGTGCGTGAATTTCAAATGGAGTAAGTGCTGAGGCTGTTAGCGAACTGGAAACGGTAGAATCATTGTTGAACAGCAACGTCCTTGCCCACCTGACGAGGCAGATGTGCAGATTGAGAAACGGATGCGTAAGTGCAGGGAAAGAGTCCACTAAGAAAAGACAATGCCTGTTTCTCAAATTATTCAAGAGGAATTCCAAGATTTTCGTAGCAGAAATGACAAATTATGAGAACACCAAGCCCGATTGTGTGAAGCACAAAAGGAATGACCCGGAATCCTAGCACTAGTACGGAGGTTCAACTGAGCGGAGACATTTGGAAGTTCACTAAAGGTAATAGTTTCTTGACATTTGACGCTGGGTCTCTTCCTAACAAAAGAATCCTTATGTTCGGTTGCGAAGGATCAGAGAAAATCCTATGTGAAAATGGAATTGTAATTACGAACAGGACATTTGACAGTTACTGAAACAATTAAAACAACTGGTCAACAAACACGTTGATATCTGAAACAAAAGGAGAAACGTAGGTATTTACTGGTTTAGTTGCTTTTCTCCCAGACAAAACTAGAAATACATATGAGAGACCTATTTCTGGACTGAAAAATAAGATGCCCAGGTGGGCCGATAACCACAGTGCTAGACTTTGAAATGACAGTGTTCGCCGAAACATCTCTTTCTGGTCGCGATTTTCACTTCAGTCAATGTCTGTGAAACAAAATACAACAAATGTCATTAACGTACGCATGCAGGGATAGAGAAGTGATCCGATTGTTTTGCCGCATGTGCACCACATTGACACACCAGGAACCGCGGTGTTGGCCGTCGAATGGCGCTAGCTGCGCAGCATTTGTGCACCGCCGCCGTCAGTGTCAGCCAGTTTGCCGTGGCATACGGAGCTCCATCGCACTCTTTAACACTGGTAGCATGCCGCGACAGCGTGGACGTGAACCGTATGTGCAGTTGACGGACTTTGAGCGAGGGCGTATAGTGGGCATGCGGGAGGCCGGGTGGACGTACCGCCGAATTGCTCAACACGTGGGGCGTGAGGTCTCCACAGTACATCGATGTTGTCGCCAGTGGTCGGCGGAAGGTGCACGTGCCCGTCGACCTGGGACCGCACCGCAGCGACGCACGGATGCACGCCAAGACCGTAGGATCCTACGCAGTGCCGTAGGGGACCGCACCGCCACTTCCCAGCAAATTAGGGACACTGTTGCTCCTGGGGTATCAGCGAGGACCATTCGCAACCGTCTCCATGAAGCTGGGCTACAGTCCCGCACACCGTTAGGCCGTCTTCCGCTCACGCCCCAACATCGTGCAGCCCGCCTCCAGTGGTGTCGCAACAGGCGTGAATGGAGGGACGAATGGAGACGTGTCGTCTTCAGCGATGAGAGTCGCTTCTGCCTTGGTGCCAATGATGGTCGTATGCGTGTTTGGCGCCGTGCAGGTGAGCGCCAAAATCAGGACTGCATACGACCGAGGCACACAGGGCCAACACCCGGCATCATGGTGTGGGGAGCGATCTCCTACACTGGCCGTACACCTCTGGTGATCGTCGAGGGGACACTGAATAGTGCACGGTACATCCAAACCGTCATCGAACCCATCGTTCTACCATTCCTAGACCGGCAAGGGAACTTGCTGTTCCAACAGGACAATGCACGTCCGCATGTATCCCGTGCCACCCAACGTGCTCTAGAAGGTGTAAGTCAACTACCCTGGCCAGCAAGATCTCCGGATCTGTCCCCCATTGAGCATGTTTGGGACTGGATGAAGCGTCGTCTCACGCGGTCTGCACGTCCAGCACGAACGCTGGTCCAACTGAGGCGCCAGGTGGAAATGGCATGGCAAGCCGTTCCACAGGACTACATCCAGCATCTCTACGATCGTCTCCATGGGAGAATAGCAGCCTGCATTGCTGCGAAAGGTGGATATACACTGTACTTGTGCCGACATTGTGCATGCTCTGTTGCCTGTGTCTATGTGCCTGTGGTTCTGTCAGTGTGATCTTGTGATGTATCTGACCCCAGGAATGTATCAATAAAGTTTCCCCTTCCTGGGACAATGAATTCACGGTGTTCTTATTTCAATTTCCAGGAGTGTATATGGCAACTCCTCCTCTCACCTTATTCTCTCTTCTCATATATGCCGCTAGTTTATAACCACTGATATTTACCTTTTGCATATCAGACACAATGTGATGCTCAGACAGGCATAGTATATCTATTACATTATCAGATTCAATGTCATCTAAACAAACCAAGAGCTCACCAAATTTATTCTTCAATCCCAAAATAATTTGGTGAAAAATGGTGACATTATTTTTTACTATACTTTTATGAGAATCTACCTTTTTCTTTAATCCACCAATATTTTGGTTAAATATGGTAACATTATTATTTACTTTACTGTTGTGAGAATCTTGTGAGTTTTGGACCTCTTTAGCACCTGCCTGCCTGAACTTCTCATTGGACACTGATATTAGTCTAAAAACAGATGCATATTCATGAGTGCTAGTGTCCCCCCTTATGGATTCCGCTAACAACACTGCCAGTTTACCCTTCACTTTTCTATTGAGGCGCAGGCCAAGCCTTGTGAAACCCCCCCTATCAACAACCTCGATTGGAATGCATCCAATGTTTGACAGAGTGGCCACCCTACATAACTCATCCAACTCCATATTTACCCTCGTGACAGAGTGATTCAGCTGGGGCTGATCATGCCACACGAAATCAGGCACCAGCTCAACATTGGTAAGGGTCGCTGCCGAGGCTATTTTCACCAGGTCACACTCAACAATGTAGCCCTGATCCCTGTCAATACTGTTTCCCACTCCACCCATTACCATCACATGATCCTGCTTTGAGAAACCCTTGCACAAGGGACCTATATCCTGTACCATCTGGCTAAGACATGCACTTGGCTTGATAAATTTTGTGATCTGGTACCTGTCACCTAATTCTTCCTGCAAAATCTGGCCCACACCTCTTCCTTGGCTGCTACCTAGCAACAGAACTTTCCTCTTACTTTCTACTTTTTTTGAAACAGTTGGTTTCCTAGTGAAATTTTGTTGCATCTTAACTACATCTACTTCTGCTGGAGGCTCTTCCTTACTTAGCTGTAGTAGGAAGGCAAATCTATTGGTTGTGCCAATTGGGAAACTGACTGACACTGTTCTCTTACCTCCTTCCATACATGCTCACAACAGTAGTACCAGCTTCGCCGTTTTCGAGATACTCGTTCAGTCTCTGCGTAATAATAATCTGTCCTTTGTCAGATTCGCCTGTCTCATCCCCCCTCTTATCACCCATCTGTTCCTGCTCGGCTCACGTACTTTTCTTACTGCATCACGAGCGTGCAACGACACCAGAAGGCAGCCAACCTTGCAGTGCGCAGTGGTCATAATGTTTGGGTTTCTCACATCAGTGTATACATTGACGTGACAGGGACATGTAATAGCGATATGCACATATAAATATGGCTTTAATATGGCGTAGACAATGTATAAAAGGGCACCAGATTGGTGGAGATGTCATTTGTGCTCAGGTTATTCGTGTGAGGTTTGCGATGTGAATATGGGGGTACGACGGGAATTACTGAACGTAGCTCGGAATGGTAGCATGGGGCATTCCGTTTCGAAAATCGTTAGGGATTTCAATATTCCGAGATCCACAGCATCAACAATGTCCCGATAACTTTGTGGCCGTCGGGTTTCAATTAACTACTGAGAGCAGCGGCGTTTCCGTAGAACTGTCGTTGCCAACAGACAAGAAACAACCACAGAAATCAATGTGGGACGTAAGTATCTGCTTGGGCACTGCGGCGAAATTTGGCGTTAAAGGGCGGCGCCAGCAGACGACCGACGAGAGTGCCTTTGCTAACAGCGCGACATTGTCTGCAGTGCGTCTATTGGGCTCGTGATCGTATCGGTTGGACTCGAGACGACTCTAAAACCATGACTTGGTCAGATGAGTCCCGATTTCAGTAGGTAAGAGCTGTTGGTAGGGCCCGAGTGTGGGGCAAACCCCACGCAGCCATGGATCCAGGCTGTCAACATGGCACTGTGCAAGCAGTTGGTGGCTCCATAATTGTATCGGCTGTGTTTGCATGAAATAGACTGGGCCCTCTGGTAAAGCTGAACCGATCATTAACTGGAAATTGTTATCTTCGCCTACCTGCAGACCATTTGCACCCATTCATGGACTTCACCTTCCCAAACAACGATGGGATTTTTAAACTGTAGATGACAGTGCGCCATTTCACTGGGCCACAGCTGCTCGCGTTTTGTTGAAGAACATTCTGGACAATTGGAGCGAATGATATGGCCACCCAGATCACCCGACATGAATCATATCGAACATTTATGGGACAGAAACGAGAGGTCAGTTCGTGTACAAAATCCTGCACCGACAACGATTTATCAGTTATGGACGACTGTAGAGGCTGCAGAGCTCAATATTTCAGCAGGGGACTTCCAACAGCTTGTAGATAACATGCCACATCGGGGTACTGCACTACGCCGGACAAAAAGATGTCCGACACGATAATATGAGGTACCTCAGGACTTTTGTCATCTCAGAACATACATGGTTCTAATTTTAATCCTTGCATGGCTTTATTGAATGTAAGTTTACACTTCTTAACGTGTAGATTATGGCAGTATTTTAAATTTTTAAAGTTGATCAATCATTATATGTAATACTGAAAATGAAATTTATTTTGGCCCTGGAAGCCGTTACATGGGCAAGCAGCAAGTGGTGTTGCGCGCCATGCAACAATTTAGCCGTTTAGTAGTACATATTCCCCCAATAGTGTGTAAGTTCCCCACTGCGTGTTTCTGTATGAAATTTAGCCCAAATTTACCTCGCACTCTATAAAAAAATCCACGAATTACCAAAACTATGTACTCACAAACTGTTACCCAACTTAAACTTGTATGGTAACCTTAGATTAAACAGAACCTAATTTTGAATTTAACTGTAACTAGTCTTAATACAGGTTGTCTTTATATCAAATTCGCAACTGAAGTAAAACAGTTATGTGCCCTAATCAAAATTTCCACTTACCTCGCGTCTTGACGACATTGTTGCAAATTTCTCGAAAGTACAACAGCAAACAGCGAGTAGACTTCTATTTTTAAATGAAAGTTCCAAACAATATACAAACTGTTGCATACCATACAGCGCAATGTGGCAATGCGTAATGATAAGCCTTCTTTAAACAGTGGGATGGAGAGAGTGACTATTCGTATGAAATGATACTCCTAGACAAAGATTTTGGAATCAAGTAAGTATTCAAATAGACAGAGCAGAACTTCGCGTGATCTTCACACATAACATTGGTCTGAACAATACTATGCTTAACAAAGTTAACAATGATATAAAAAGGATATAATGTTAACAGAGAATTTCTATAAAAACCAAACAGCTTAATCAGCTGATATGTTAATGTATGCTTCAGGGAAGTGAGCTGGTCTGTCTTTCAGCTGTCAGCAACTGAACAATAATCATTGCACAAATTAGATGCACACTGCTGCAGTCTTACCTCAAACTTCTTCTCTTCAAAAAAAAAAAAAAAACATTATTCAAAATTTATATGCTTTGCTACTTTCAAATTACACGTCAGACTTCCTTGACAATAAGTCTCTCTGCATCTATTAGATACCATCACAAGTCAACACAGCACTCCATCACCTGTCACTCTTCAACTAAGAATGTATCAAACTCCACAGAGGCAAAGACTGTGCCATAACAAGACTAAAGATTGTTTAACAGTAATATAACCTGCTCTCTCTCTCTCTCTCTCTCTCTCTCTCTCTCTCTCTCTCTCTCTCCCTCTCTGACGTACACATCGATAAATATCAGAAGCCAAAATGAATCGTCGTACCAACGTCTAAATGGTAGATATTGAAGTAACCCATCGCGGAACTGAAAAGTAGCTAAAATCGCTTAGTCGTGGAAAGGCGTCGGGACCAGATGAGATACCTATAAGATTCTATAAATATTATGCAAAAGAACTTGCTCCCCTTCTAGCAGTAATTTATCGTCGATCGCTTGAGCAACGAAAGGTATCTAACGAGTGGAAAAAAGCGCAGGTCATTCCCGTTTTTAATAAAGGCCGTAAGACAGCTCTGCACAGTTATAGACCTATATCACTGACGTGAATATGTTGTAGAATTATGATCAAGAATTATCACGTATTTGGAAAATGAACATCTCCTCCATAAAAAACAACATGGATTTCGCAAACAGAGATCCTACGAAACTCAGCTCGCTCTGTTCCTCCACGAGATCCACAGCGCAGTTGACAACGGCGCCCAGGTTGATGCCGTGTTCCTTGATTTCAGTAAGGCAATTGGCAACGTCCCGCGTTGCCATTTAATGGAAAAAATACGAGCTTACAGAGTATCGGAGCAGACTTACGATTGGATTCAAGACTTTCTTGCAGGTAGAATTCAAAACGTCGCTCGTAACGGAACAAAATCTATAGCTGTAAAGGTAATACCCGGAGTGCCACAGGGGAGTGTAATAGGACCGTTACTGTTTACAATATATATAAATGACCTAGTAGAAAGCGTCGGAAGCTCTTTAAGGGTATTAGCAGATGATGTAGATGTCTATAGCACCGCCACAAGATAGAAATAATTTGCAGAACGACCTGCAGAGAAATGCTGAATGGTGCAGACTCTGGCTGTTGACCCTGAACGTAAATAAATGTAACATTTTGCGCGTACATAGGAAAAGAAATGTGCTACTGTATAGCTACACCATTGATGACAAACAGCTGGAGACAGTGTCTTCCGTAAAATATCTAGGCGTAACTATCCAGACCTATCTTAAGTGGAATGACCATATAAAACAGATAGTGGGAAAAGCAGATACCAGGGTCAGATTCATTGGAAGAATCTTAAGGAAACGTAACTCATCCACGAAAAAAGTGCCTTATAAGTGCTTGTTCGCCGGATTCTTCAGTACTGTTCATCTATCTGGGATCACTATCAGGTAGGACTGATAGAGGAGACAGTGAAGATCCAACGAAGAACGGCGCGTTTCGTCACGTGATCGTTTAGATGGCGAGAAAGCGTTACGGAGATGCTAAACAAACTCCATTGAGAAGTTACAAGAGAGACGTTGTGTTGTGGTTGGCAGGAGAGCCAACACCGTGTTAATAGAGGAGGCCTAAAGGCACGCGTTTTAGCTCACGCAGGCTGGCGTGAGGTCTGGAACAGGACAAAGAAATTAGACTTCAGAAAAACGGACGTAGCTGGTGGAGTACTAAACTTTAATCGATTGACGACTAACGTCGGTTTTGACGGTACATAGTTAAAAATATCATTAGCAACTGATAATGGCGCCTTGCTAGGTCGTAGCAAATAACGTATCTGAAGGCTATGCTAACTATCGTCTCGGGAAATGAGAGCGTATTTTGTCAGTAAACCATCGCTAGCAAAGTCGGCTGTACAACTGGGGCGAGTGGTAGGAAGTCTCTCTGGACCTGCCGTGTGGCGGCGCTCGGTCTGCAATCACTGATAGTGGCGACACGCGGGTCCGATGTATACTACCGGACCTCGGCCGATTTAAAGGCTACCACCTAGCAAGTGTGGTGCCTGGCGGTGACACCACACGTTGTGCATCACGGAGGGATTCGCTATTTAAGTTTCGGGACGGCACTTCCCAGGAGGAGTCGGACAGCATATCACTTCTCTCCACATACATCTTGTATATTGACCTAGAGGAGAAAGTTCGAGAAATTAGTGCCAATACAGAGGCTTACATACAATCATTCTCCCCACGCACTATTCGCGAGTGGAACAGGATGGAGGAATCAGATAGTGGTACCGAAACTACCCACCGCCACACACCATTAAGTGGCTTGCGGAGTATGGTGTAGATAGATAGATGACATGCCCGCCTTACTAGTGTACATACATCTATCCATGGAAATGCAGGGTTTGTTCCTGAATCAAGTAAGCAACTGTTGCGTTTGCAATGTTCCCGGCGTACGTACGACGTCGAATGTGCAAACTGCTGTCTCCTACCTTCCTGTCACAAATAGCGTCGTCTATGTGTGCTCCCTCACGCGCCTCGCAGATGGCAGCACACTCTCGCGTTAACGCTGCTGCCGCCAAGTTGCGTCTCCGGTATCCAGTGACGTTATTCGTGACCGGCTCTAAACCATTTGCATTGCGCTTAACGCATCCGCAGACACCTGTTGAGCGTCCCACGAATCAATGTCCCTGCGTGGGCGGGTCCTGACGTCAGCAACGTGGGCGGCCGGGGTTGGGTTGGGCTGGGCTGGGATATGCGCGTGAGCGAAGAGCGTGCCGCAGTTTTAAACACGAACCTCGTCAGTGGTGCCGCCGCTGTAGCTATACCCCATTAGATCTCGAACGAGAATGTTGCGTCAGACAGCTCTCTTCTACTGAGAGTAGGGACTAAAGAGCCAAAGAAACTGGTACACCTGCATAATATCGTGTAAGGTCCCTGCGAGCACGCAGAAATGCTGCAACACGACGTAGCATGGACTCGACTAATGTCGGAAGAACTGCTGGAGGGAACTGACACCATGAATCCCAGAGGGCTGTCCATAAATCCGTAAGAGTACGAGCGGGTGGAGATATCTCCTCTACAGCACGTTTCAGGGCATCCCAGACATGCTCAATAATGTTTGTCAGGGAATTTTGGTGGCCATCGGAAGTGTTTAAACTTAGAAGAGTGTTCCTGGAACAACTCTGTGACAGTTCTGGACGTGTGGGGTGTAGCATTGTCCTACTGGAATTGCGAAGTCCGTCGGAATGCATAATGGACGCGAATGGATGCAGGTAATCAGACACGATGCTTAAGTACTTGTCACCTGGCAGAGTCGTGTCTAGATGCCTCAAGGGTCCCATATCACTCCAACTTCACACACTCCACACAATTACAGATCCTCCACCAACTTGAACACCCCCCTGCTGACACGCAGCGTCTATGGACTCATGCGGTTTCTCCGTACCCGTACACCTCCATCTGCTCGATACAATTTGAAACGAGACTCTTCCGACCAGGCAACATGTTTTCAGTCATCAACAGTCGAAAGTCGGTGTTGACGGGCCCAGGAGAGGCGCAAAGCTTTGTGTTATGTAGTCATCAAGGGTTCACAAGTGCGCCTTCGGCTCAGAAAGCCCACATCGATGATGCTTCGTTTAATGGTTCGCACATTCACTTTTGTTGATTGCCCAGCATTGAATTCTGCAGCAATTCGCGGAAGGATTGCACTTCTGTCACGTTGAACTATTCTCTTCAGTCGTCGTTCGTCCCGTTCTTGCAGCGATGTCGGAAATCTGATGTTTTGCCAGATTCTGGATATTCACGGAACACTCGTGAAATGGTCGTACGGAAAATCCCCACTTCATCGGTACCTCGGAGATGCTGTGTCTCATCACTAGTACCGCGACTACAACACCGCGTTCAGACTTACTTCAAGATTGATAACCTGCCGTTGTAGCAGCTGTAACCGATCTGACAACTGCGTCAGACACTTGTTGTCTTATATAGTCAGTTGCCGACCGCAGCGCCGCATTCTGTCTGTTTACATAACTCTGTTTCCGAATGCGCATGCCCATACCAGTTTCTTTGGCGCTTCAGTCTACAAAAGACTTAAGAAAGGCGGAAAATGTTGTGAAAGTCACAATTCAGTGAAAGCAAGACGCGAAATGTAAGTAGTTAAAATAACGGAATTATATGTAACGAATGTACTGATAAGGAATCCCTTGAGTGCGAGGCCGCAAAACGCCACTGATGTTTGCGGCATTCGACGCTCCTGATGTTGTCTATCGTGCCACAACAATATTGGCTGCTAATGGCAACAGGGGTTGGGTTGGAGGTATCCAATGGAGAGTACAGTATGATTCTGGCAGGGTGAGAAGGAATTGGCAAATGAAGTATTAGCGTTTTTGCAAGATGATTCAGTTGAATGTGTTGTGTCATATACACTTGACTGCGGACAATTTACATGAGGAGTACAATAATGACGATACATGTTGACAATTGAAAAAGATATTGAAATAGATGGCGAACCTTGTAGTTCATCGTTATCGGACGGGGATCCACAAATCCCGTCTCCAGTGAAGCTACTAAAAGGTAACCGTTGCCCAAGGATCGGGTACTAAACACAATTACGTACGTGGAAGATCATCCGAAGCATAGAAAAAAAATTATGAACACACTTCGACTAAGTTCGTAGCAATACGACCGTACAATGCATAAGAAAAACTACGAATATTCAAGAGAGGACCGGGAGCAGTTGTTACCAAAACTGGTGTTTGTCCGTTTCAATGATGCTCGATGCAGTTTATAGGGTGTGCATGATTGTGACCTACTACGTTATACACATCAAGTTACGATGATTTCGAGGGAAGCAGTGGATGGTTGCATAATTTCAAACAGTGCTACAGAACTGGAATAGGTGAGATAATGAAATTTCAAACAGTGAGATAATGAAATGTCAAACAAAGCGTCTACTTGGCGACGCACAGTAAACTGCGGAGTTGGCTCGAAAGTATGTAGATGAGGAGTTTGTTTTCAAGTCTGATCAATCGGCATTCGAAGAGGAAATGCGTATGAAAGAAAACCCTGAAAACAGAGGTATCAATAGAGTTGTATCAGGATCAACTAATATCCATGCCTGAACACATTCGTATACAATTACGCCCACCGTTAATCTGGATGGTGAATTGGCTGGAAAGATATTTATTCTGCTGCACGAAATTCGAGGTACTTTGCCCACCTACGACTCTTTCTGGTGTACGTGATCTTGCAAGAGCAGGGAATATTTACGTCACAGCAAGGAAGAGTGGGAAAGTGGGCGTAAGAGAACTGCAGCTATAGTATAAGCACTGCTTTTGGCCAACTGCCGGTCAAAATAACGTGATTCCTTGTCGGTGTATAAAAGTCGTACTCCTTTAGAGCAAATCATCCCTCCAGAAAAGTGTGTGACATTGCATGTGATACCACCTGGAACCACTAGACAAATTGAGTCCCTGGATATTTGTTTTTTGCTTGCCTATAGAAATTATTATGGCACTATCTGCAGGTATGCCTTAAAGTATAGCCATTTCCACGATAAATTCCACGGCACTCTGTTTCGTATTCGGTCGCATGTCATCAAAAAAAATGGTTCAAATGGCTCTGAGCACTATGGGACTCAACATCTTAGGTCATAAGTCCCCTAGAACTTAGAACTACTTAAACCTAACTAACCTAAGGACATCACACACACCCATGCCCGAGGCAGGATTCGAACCTGCGACCGTAGCAGTCCCGCGGTTCCGGACTGCAGCGCCAGAACCGCACGGCCACCGCGGCCGGCTCGCATGCCATCACGTTCAGTCAGTTCTCATCAGCCCAATACGCCAATGTGATTTTATATGCATTCTTTAAGAGCGGATACCTAGCTAAACACCCTGTGCTGTCTCTAACTCCCAAGGACATTGCCTTCCATCTTGATATTGCGAACCTTTGTGAGCACTGTGGCGCACCATTTTTAATTCGGTGTTCATGGCGCAAGTTAATAGTTCGTTTTTAATATTTCTTGAATGTCGACGAGGTCCATTTTGTGAAGTTTAATACATACATCCCGTAGGAGGTTGATCGCTGCACCTCCCGGACACACATTTTCTCTCGCACTCCTGATGTGCACGGTTCATTTTTGGAACACAGTCTACGACCAGCATAGAGCTGGAAGTGATGGCACTTTCTGCAGGACCTGGCCATCATTTTGCAGGACAATGCTCAAGCACGTACAGTGCAAGCTGTTACTGATTTGTCTGACTGTTGGGGCTGCTAAGTGCTATACCACCTACTGCATTCCCATGACTTAAGCCCTCGTAAGTTGAACTCGATTCCTAAACTTAAGGGAACACTTCACGGCATTCGCTTCAGAACTGCTACAAATTCGTCGGGCAATAAACCGCGCCCGCTCGAATTGGCAACACAACTTGCAGTGCTAAGAGTATCCTACGACTTCCACATCGCTGGCAACGGATCATACACAATGCTGGTGACTACTTTGAAGGTAAGTAAAATTTTGAAACACGTATCTATTTTGTACGAGCTGTAAATCAATAGTTGCCACTATTAAAGTTCCAACTCTAGTATGTAGGAATCATCTGCCCTTTTTCCAGTCGCTTCGGACTTCGCACTGGCCCAGATATTCGCGATAAACGCAAGCCAAGAAAGGGGACAATTCTGTTTCTGTAAAACCGAATTACGATTCGATCCAGACTTTTTTTTTTGAGTCATCAGTCTTCTGACTTGTCTTATGCTGCACGCCACAAATTCCTCTCCTGTGCCACCCTCTTGATCCCAGAGTAGCACCTGCAACCCCGCTAATCATTCCCTGATGTCTTAACAGATGTCCTATCATCCTGCCCCATCTCTTTGTTAGTACTTACCACACATTCATTTACTCTCCGATTCTGCGCAGAACCTCCTCAATCGTTACTCTATTAGTCCGCCTAATTTTCAACATTCGCCTGTAGACCACATCTCAAAAGCTTTGATTCTCTTCTGTCTCGGTTTTCCCACAGTGCATGTTTCACTATCAACAACGCTGTGCTCCAAACGTACATTCTCAGAAATTTCTTCCCCAAATTATGGCCAATGTTTGATGCTAGTAGACTTCTCTTGGCCAGGAATTCTCTTTTTGCCAGTGCTAGTCTGCTTTTGATGTCCTCCTTGCTCCGTCCGTCATTGGCTATTTTGCCGCCTAAGTAGTAGAATTCCTTAATTTCACCTGCTTCGTGAAGATCAGTCTTGATGTTAAGTTTCTCGCTGTCCTCATTTCTGTTACTTCTCATTACTTTCGCCTTTCTTCGATTTACTCTCACTCGATATTCTGTACTCATTAGACTGTTAATTCGACTCAGCAGATCTTGTAATTTTTCCTATTTTCGTCTTTCTTCGATTTACTCCCAGTCCATCTTCCGTACTCAATAGACTGTTCTTTCGATTCAGCAGATCACGTAATTATTCTTCACCTTCACTCAGGACACCAATGTCGTCAGCGAATCGTATCACTGATATCCTTTGGCCTTGAATTTTAATTCCACTCTTGAACCTCTTTTTTTTATTTCCGTCATTGCTTCTTCGATGTACAGACTGAACAGTTGGGCGAAAGGCTACATCCCTCTCTTACACCCCTTTTAATCCGACCACATATTGTACATTACCCGTCTCTCCCTATAGCTTACTCCTATTTTCCTCAGCATTTACATTGTCGAACGCCTATTGCAGGTCCACAGATCCGATGAATGTCTTTTGATTTTTCTGCTGTCGTCCTTCCATTATCAACTGCAACGTCAGAATTGCTCTCTGGTGCCTATACTTTTGCTAAAGCCAAACTGATAGCCATCTAAAACGTCCTCAGTTTTCTTTCCCATTCCAGGCCTAACAACTTATTTGTATTCAATTCTTTCAGTCGCTTGTCAACGCCATGGATACCAATTCTTACGTCCTCCATATGGGAGAGTGTGCGATGGTCAAACGGCGGTATGTCTGTATTATCCTCCTATGTTGCTGACTGTTTTAAACGGGAAATGGTCCGCAAATGGAGAAAGCTACTGACATAAGCGGTTTTGACAGAACACAGATTGTTATGGCCAATAATCTTTGATGTCCTTTGCTGTCTCTGCCAGAATTACAATGACTTCGGCAAATCTCGAAGTTTTATTTCTTCTCCCTGAACTTTAATTTCCTCTCCAAATTTTTCTTATGTTGCCTTTAATGCTTGCTCGGTGTACAGACCACATAACATTGGGGATAGACAATAACCCTGTCTCACTTTCTTCTCAACCACTACTTCCCTTTCATGCCCCTTGACTCTTATGAGTGCCGTCTGGCGTCTATGCAAGCTGTAAATAGCCTTTCGTTCCCAGTACTTTACCCCTACTACCTTCAGAATTTCAAGGAGTGTATGCTGATCATTGTTGTCAAAAGTTTTCTCTAAATTTACAAATGTTATAAACAGCGACTTGCCTGTCTTCACCCTGTCTTCTAAGATACATAGTGTCACTGCTGCCTCGCGTGTTCCAACATTCTCCAGACCCCATACTGATCTTCCCAGAGTTCGGCTTCTACCTGCTTTTTCATTCTTCTGTAAATGATTCGTATTAGTGGTTTGCAGACATCACTTATTAAACTTATAGCCATGTAATGTTCACACCTGTCAGCATCTGCTTTCTTTGGAATTGGAATTATTACATTCTTCCTTAAGTCTATGGATATTTTCCCTGTCATATATTTTGCACATCAGATGAAATAGTTTTCTAATGGCTAACCCTCCCAAGGATTGTTGGGAGGGTCGTCTACTCCAGAGGTCTCGTCTCGAGTCAGCTCTATCAGTGCTCTGTCAAATTCTTGTCGCAATACCTTATCTCCTTACTTATAATTATTAACTACCTCTTCCCTTTCTGTAATATTGCCTTGTGTTTATTTCTTCCGCTTTTAGCTTTTCCTTCTTTGGTTAGTGTTGACTTGACACCTGAGTTCTTCATATTCACATAGCTGTTTCTCTTTCTAAACGCCTCTTCTTTAATTTTACTATGGATTACATCCATCCTTCCTCTACTTATTTCTGTTTCTTTATCCTTGCATTTCTCTTCTAGTTATTCCTTTTGGATCTACTGTCAATTTCATTTCAGGCGGTTGTAATACCTTTCTCTTGCTTCATTTGCGGCACTTTTATATTTTCTACTTTCACCAGTAAAATTCAGTATCTCCTGAGTTGTCCAGGAATTTCTACTAAGTCTCGGCTGTTTACCTATGTATTCCTCTACTGCCTTCCCCACCCCAGATCTCAAAGCTAACCATTCTTCTTTTATTGTATTTCTTTCCCCTGTGCCAGTCCAACGTTGCCTAATCGTCCTTCTGGAACGCAACAGCGACTTGTTCCTTTAATGTATCCAAGTCCCTTCTCCATAATTTCCTACTTCTTTGCGAATTTTTCAGTTGTAGTCTGTAGTTCATGACCAATAAATTATGATCAGAGGCGACATCTGACTCTGTAAGTATCTCAGAGTTTCAAATCTCTGCCTTACCATTTTGTAATCAGTCACAAATCTTCCACTGTCCCCAGATCTTTTCCACGTACACAGTCTTCTCACATGATTTTGAAACAAAGTGTTAACGATGATTAATTCATGTTCTGTGCAAAGTTCTCCCTGGCGGCTTCCTCTTTCATTCCTTTCTCCCAGTCCATATTCTATTCCTATTTGTCTTTCTCTTCCTCTTCCTACCTCCTAATTCCATTCACTCATCACAATTAAATTTTCTTTTCCTTTAATCTTCAGAATAATTTCCTTTATCTCATCATATCTCTTCGTCTGCTGGGGAGCTAGTGGCATACAAATTTTGACTACCGTGCTAGGTGTTACCTTTGTGTCTATCTTGGCTACGATACAGTGTTCATTATGGTGTTCATAGTAGCGTACCCGCATTGCAATTATTCCATACTAGGCCTTGTCCTGCATTGTCTATTGATTTATTTATTTACTGCTTTTCAACGTGAGCAATTAGGGCCTTAAGATTCTAACCAGATAAGGTGGAAGGAATAGATAACATTCCAGCGGAATTTCTAAAATCATTGTGGGAAGTCGCAACAGAACGCTTGTTCACGTTGGTGTGTAGAATGTATGAGACTAGCGATATACCGTCAGACTTTTGGAAAAAGATCATACACATAATTGCCAAGACTTTGCGAGCCGACAAGAGCGAGAATTATCGCACAATCAGCGTCACAGTTCATGCATCCAAGTTGTAGACGAGAATAGCACATAGAAAATGAAAAAGAAAATTGAAGATGTGTTAGATGATGATCAGTTGTCTTTAGGAAAGATAAAGCACCAGAGAGGCATTTCTGACGTTGCAGTCGATAATCGAAGCAAGACAAGAAAAATCAAGACACATTCATAGGAATTGTCGACGTGGAAAAAGCCTTCGACAATGTCAAATTGTGCAAGATATTCGAAATTCAGAGAAAAATAGAAGTATACCAGAGGGAGTGACGGGTAATATAGAATATGTACAACCACCAAGAACGAACAATAAGAGTGAAGGACCAAGAACGAAGCGCAGGGATAGGAAAGGGTATAAGACAGGAACGTAGTCTGTTCAGTTTGTATGTCGAAGAAGCAATGATGGATATAAAAGAAAGGCTCAAGAGTGTGGTTAAACATGGCGGTGAAAGGATATCAGTATTAAGATTCGCTAGTGACATTGTTATCCTCAGTGAAAGTGAAAAAGATATTCAGGATCTGTTAAATAGAATTAACTGTTTAATGAGTACAGAATGTGGATTGAGAGTAAACCGAAGAAAGACGAAAAGTAATGGAAAGTAGTAAAAATGAGAACTGTGAGAAACTTAACATCATAATTGGTTATTGCGAAGTGGATAAAAATTAAGTAATTCTCCTGCCTAGGTAGCAAAATAATTTATAACGGACGGAGCAAGGAGGACATCTATTACTATCAAAGATAAATCTCAATTTGACAAAGAAATTTCTGAGAATATACGTTTGGAAACCAGAATTGTATGGTAGTCAGACATGGACTGTGGGAATCCGGAACAGGAGAGAATTGAAACATTAGAGACATCCTGCTACAGAAGAATTTTGAGAAATATATGGGCCAATACGGTAAGTAATGAGGAGGTTCTCCGTATAAGCGGAGAGGAATGGGATATATGGAAATTACTGACGAAAAGAAGGGACACGATTCTCGGACATATGTTAAGACACCAGAGAATAATTTCAATGGTGTTAGGGGAAGCTGCAGAGGGCGAAAACTGTAGAGGAAGACAGAGATAGGGAAGCATCCAGCAAATAATTGAGTAAGTAGGTTGCAGTTGCTGTCCTGAGATAAAAGGTTTGCCACAGGAGAGGAGTTCGTGGCGGGCTGCATCAGAGCAGTCAGAAGACCGATGACTAAAAAAATGAGACCCTCTACTACATTATATCAGGAACTAAACATATAAAAATAAATGTCTTAACACTCACAATAATAAAAATCTGCGTTGTTAGTAAAAATAAAAATTGCTAATAATAATTATAGTCAAAACTAATAATAAAGGTCAAATAATGGAGTCATTAAGAATAATATTCTAATATTGTACATCATAAGGACTGGAGGAAGCAGCGGCTAAGGATTATGTTCCTGATATTACTGGTTGCATGGTAAAGTGCTTGAAACGATAAGAAAAATAAGGATTAGTCATTACATAACAGTCTTAATACTAAAAAATTTTAGTATCAATAAAAATAGTAATTGGCAATAATAATAACACTATTATTAATAAAAATGGAGGCATTAAGAACGATATTGATTAGTTTACCACATTTGAAGCCTTTTTTGGTGTTAGAAGACATGAAAGCGACTGAGTTACAGACACGTATGTAGTAAGATGGCTGTTATGACATAATGTGAACCATTATCTATCTTTTGAAGTTTTAAAGGACTTTGATTTCTCTAATATATTGAGGTAGATTGTTCCAAAGTTGGGTTCCTGGTAAAGAAAATGTTTTAGATAACATGACTGTGTTGTGTAGTTCTAGAGAGAGGATTTTAGTTCGTTGGGAACGAACGTTTCTGCTGTGCAGATACACTGAAGCGCCAAAGAAACTAATATAGGCATGCGTATTCAAATGCAGAGATATGTAAACAGGCAGAATACGGCGATGCGGTCGGCAACGTCTACAAAAAACAACAAGTGTCTGGCGCAGTTTTTAGGGCTGTTACTGCTGCTACCAATGCAGGCTATCAAGATTTAAGTGAGTTTGAAAGTGGTGTTATAGTCGGCGCACGAGCGATGGGACACAGCGTCTCCGAGGTAGCGATTAAGTGGGGATTTTCCCGTACGATTATTTCACGAGTGTATCGTGAACATCAGGAATCCGGTAAAACATCAAATCAACCCATCCATTTCCCTTTTTAAATTCTCTGATCTACCTAACGAATTAAGGGGTTTAACACTCCACACTTCGAACTTGCTTGTCCTGATAGCAGCATCCTTCCAAGTCGTCCTCGCCCGTACATCCAGATGAGGAA
Organism: Schistocerca gregaria; assembly: GCF_023897955.1. NCBI lineage: Eukaryota > Metazoa > Arthropoda > Insecta > Orthoptera > Acrididae > Schistocerca > Schistocerca gregaria. The sequence continues at coordinate 837,981,853 of NC_064922.1, forward strand.
TACCTCCGGAATATTTTAGCCAAGATGATGACATCATCACAAGTCATACAGTAGAGCTGTTTATCCTCGAGAAAAATAACGGATGCAGTTTTCCCTCGCTTTTGCCGTTCGCTTTGGCAGCTTAGAATGGCCACGTTGGCTAATCATCCACAGATCATCTTAGCCGGGAAGTCTTTGTCTCAAACAGTACACGGGTTCGTAGTAAGCCTGAAAGTGTCATGGAGATGGTCATTCAACTCCAGTGACCGACACAGTGACAGAGGGGTTTTACATCATTGTGTGGTTTACTATTAAAGTTCTGAGAACGCGCGTTCTTTGACCGAGTCAACCCAACATATTGCGAGGGTCGTTCAATAAGTAACGCCCCACATTTTTTTAGAAAGTCATTAATATGCATAGAGAAACGTCCTTGCTGGTACTTCAGATCTGATGTTTGTTCTGTGCGCCGGTAAATCTTTGACCCGTTCTGCCTGGTAGCGGAGCCGCAGTACAGCGTCGAAATGGCGTCTCCATACGACTCAAGATACAAGCAGCGTGCTGTTATTGAATTCTTGTGTGCAGAAAAAAAACCGTGGTGAACAGCCACAAACGTTTGTGTGCAGTGTATAACGATGCTGTGGTTGATAGGAATACAGCTGGGCGACGGGTTAAGAAAGTTACAGACTCAGGAAATGCAGACACAGAGCTCCATGATCAGCAAAGCTCGGGAAGTCCTGTCACAGCCACTGCTCCAGACATGCTGAATCGCACGGATGCCATTATTCGTACCGACCGACACATCACAACCCGACAATTGGCTCTACAGTTGTCGGTCAGCAATTATCGAGACTCTCGGATATTCAAAGAGTTGTTCACGATGGGTTCCACATATGCTCACAGCGGACCGCAAAATTTTTAAAAAAAAGTCTATTTCATCTGAATTGTTGGAGCATTTTGAGACCGACGAAGGGGCCTTTGTGGTGCACCACTTTGCGCCAGAAACATAAGGGCAGTCCATCGAGTGGCATCATCCTCATTCAACACAAAAGAGAATATTCAAAACAACCCCCTCAGTCGGAAAAGTCATGGGATTGTGATGGCTTAATTCTAGTTGATGTGATGCAAAGAGGGTCAACCATCAATTCAGAGGCATACGTGAAGACTGAACAAACCCAAGAACCATTTGCGACCTGTGAGATCGTAGAAAAATGCAGCAGAAATCTTGCTCCAACATGATAATGCACGCCCACACAAAAGTCTGAGAACCCGGGAACACATCGCCAAATTGGGTTGGACATCATTGCCTCATCCACTTTACAGTCCAGACCTGGCACCCTCGGACTTCCATCTCTTTGGGCCGCTTGAAAATTCTCTGCGGGGAACACACTTTGAAGACGACGAGAGTGTCAGCTGTGCAGTGAAAACATGGCTACGCCTACAGGACAAGAGCTTTTACCAGCAGGGAATACATACTCTTCCACAACGCTGGCGTACAGCCATAGAACGTGATGGAGACTACACAGAAAAATAGGACATGGACAAGACATGTTGATGTATATTGTCACCAAATTCTGACTCTTAACAATAAATATGCTCTGAGAAAAAAATGTGGGGGCATTACGTGTTGAACGACCCCCGTACTTCCACCTACGAGTATCTGACGAAAATACCATGAAGATAAAATTGGAGAGGTTCGAGTCCACAAAGGCTTACCAGCGATCGTTCTTCCCCCGTACCACTCGCAACTGGAACAGGAAGAAGGAGAACTGACACTACTACACAAAGTACCCTCCCCGCACAGGCTTGAGGAGTATAGATATAGATGCAGATTTGGGTCTGCATGCATGTACCCTAGAACTATCTACTACTCAGTTATGTTTCTTCTCTTGCCGCATCTGAAACGTACCCATAACGAAATAGGTGTTCTCTTCATATCATATCTGCAAGTTGTTCTACTAAGACTTAACTCTGCTTATTTTAATGTAGCCACATACGAGGGGGGTTCCTAAAGCTTCTAGCCTAACGAATAAACGATGACAGAAATATCATAATATCAATGTACATACATCAATAAAAGTTTTGCGTCACCTTGGTTCCGAGAGTTCCAGAACCTGTACAGAAAATTGGAATAGAGATCAACATAAATATCATTTCCTCCCATGTTATTGCTCATGAGAACCACACACTGTATGTTGTACCACCATACAGCGAGACCTTCAGAGGTGGTGGTCCAGAAGGTGATACCTCTAATACCCAGCAGCACGTTCTCTTGCATTAATGCGTACCTGTATTCGTGGTGGCATACTATCCACAAATTCATCAAGACACTGTTGCTCCAGATTGTCCCACTCCTCAACGGCGATTCGGCGTAGATCCCTCAGAGTGGCTGGTGGGTCACGTCCATAAACAGCCCTTTTCAATCTACCCCAGGCATGTTCGATAGGGTTCATGTCTGGAGAACATGCTGGTCACTCTAGTCGAGTTATCCTGAAGGAAGTCATTCACAAGAAGTGCACGATGGGGGAGCGAATTGTCGTCCATGAAGAAGAATGCCTCGTCAATATGCTGCCAATATGGTTGCACTATCAGTCGGAGGATGGCAGTCACATATCGTACAGCCGTTACGGCGCCTCCCATGACCACCAGTGGCGCACGTTGGCCCCACATAACGCCACCCCAAAACAGCAGGGAACCTCCACCTGCCTGCACTCACAGGACAGTGTGTCTAAGGCGTTGAGCCTGACCGGGTTGCCTCAAAACACGGCTCCGGCGATTGTCTGGTTGAAGGCATATGCGACACTCATCGGCGAAGAGAACTGGATGCCAATCCTGAACTGTCCGTTCGGCATGTTGTTGGGCCCATCTGTACCACGCTGCATGGTGTCATGGTTGAAAAGATGGACCTCACCATGGACGTCGGGAGTGAAGATGCGCATCATGCGGCCTATTGCACACAATTTGAATCGTCATACGACGTCCTGTGGCTGCACGGAAAGCATTATTCAACATGGTGGCGTTGCTGCCAGGGTTCCTGCGAATCATAATCCGTAGGTAGCGGTTATCCACTGCAGTAGTAGCCCTTGGGCGGCCTGAACAAGGCATGTCATCGACAGTTCCTGTCTCTCTGTATCTCCTCCATGTCCGAACAACATCGCTGAGCCGTGGTAAAAATTTCTGCTTTGAAGAGCGCGCCACACCGGGTACTGTGAAGCAGTCACCCTCCGTTTCTAGCGGTGGCGCCGCTGTGGCAATCGCAGCTTTGGTGTTCCCTCTAGTGGGAAAGGGGAAAGGTTGCCTGTTCACGTGCAATTAAGGGGCGCTATGAGCTCGCCAGTCAGTCTGGGTCAGTCTCTCGTCCCCAGTTTGCTAGTATGTCTCTCGTCCGCATTTATTAGGCACTTAGTGTCTGTCTGTCGTTCGGAGTGCTGGTATGTCTGTCGGTCGGATCAACATTTAAAGCCGCCAGTTAGAGAACTCAGCGAGTGGTCGCCCGGTCGGGGCTTAGTTCCTGCATCTGAGTCTGCGCGTCAGGCCGCCAGTCTGCTCGAGTTTCCTCAGGCAATGGTCACTGGCGGTTGGATCGATCGGTTCGCCGGTCGCGCACTGAGACACAAGATGACTTGTCCGTCTTGAGCGTCGGCGCATGTGAGGTCACCACGTGAGTCCAGTGAGCCGCGGCGTACAGCGATGGGTAGTGACTTCGTGGTCGACACGAGAGCAACAGGAGTCAACCCGCGACATCAGTCTGGCCGATACGAGCTGCGACGCCGTGAGACGGGAGATCGGCGCGCCTTTCTGCGTCCATTGAAGCGGCTGACAGCAGACAGTTCGGGAGAGTGATTTGGAGTGCTGCGCCAGGTCTTCTCGAGAAATCGCACTTTATTAGGAGTTAAGTGATTGGTGATATGTTGTTTGATTTACTCTTGTTAAATTCTACTTGTTTTCTTGGGGAGGTCACCATCCGTTTTGTTTTGGGCTCGTCCCACCATTCTTCTCCGTTTTCCCACCCGCGGGAAGGTAGTTGTTTATAAATTGGGTGGTCCATTTTTCCCTTGTGGAGTAGGGGTGGGTTAGAGCAACCTGCGGTTCGGGTTGTTCGGTAATCTCCCTATCACTCTACCGTACGTTAGAAGCTGCCTCTTTCATGTTTGTCAGATTTGGTCAAAAAATGAGCAAATGGCTCTGAGCACTATGGGACTTAACTTCTAAGGTCATCAGTCCCCTAGAACTTAGAACTACTTAAACGTAACTAGCCTAAGGACATCACACACATCCATGCCCGAGGCAGGATTCGAACCTGCGACGGTAGCGGCCGCGCGGTTCCAGACTGTAGCGCCTTTAATCGCTTGGCCACCACGGCCGGCTCAGATTTGGTATGTTAACGAATTTATTGCTTGGTGTGCTACGGCCTAATACCTGAAATATATTTTGATGTTTGGAAACTTTGATATTATTGCCTATGATCTTGAGAGGCGGTATCTGTGTACTGTAGAGCATCTTAACTGTTGTTTGACCAACCTTGTAGAATTTTACATAAGATTGCATTTCATGGGCTTTTATTTAAATGATCATTTTAGTATATAAAGTTGTCACCCTTTTCACCGACTTAAGGTGGTAAAGGAATTTTGCTATTTGGGGAGCAAAATAACTGATGATGGTCGAAGTAGGGAGGATATAAAATGTAGACTGGCAATGGCAAGGAAAGCGTTTCTGAAGAAGAGAAGTTTGTTAACATCGAGTATAGATTTAAGTGTCAGGAAGTCATTTCTGAAAGTATTTGTATGGAGTGTAGCCATGTATGGAAGTGAAACATGGACGATAAATAGTTTGGACAAGAAGAGAATAGAAGATTTCTAAATGTGGTGCTACAGAAGAATGTTGAAGATTAGATGGGTAGATCACATAACTAATGAGGAAGTATTGAATAGGATTGGGGAGAAGAGGAGTTTGTGGCACAACTTGACCAGAAGAAGGGATCGGTTGGTAGGACATGTTCTGCGGCATCAAGGGATCACCAATTTAGTATTGGAGGGCAGCGTGGAGGGTAAAAATCGTAGAGGGAGACCAAGAGATGAATACAGTAAGCAGATTCAGAAGGATGTAGGTTGCAGTAGGTACTGGGAGATGAAGAAGCTTGCACAGGATAGAGTAACATGGAGAGCTGCATCAAACCCGTCCCAGGACTGAAGACCACAACAACAACAACCCACAAAGGGTCACCATAAAAGTTTGTGCGAGTCATTACGGAAACTATCTCGGACTTGAAGCTTTCCGACCGCCCCTCGAACATTCTCCCCTTCCTCGTCGCAACTATCAAACACTGCATGCTGTGCGTGGGAGAAGCTATGGTTGGAGGCACGGATGATGGCGGTCGCACTTACGTCACGCATTCTCAGGCAGCCAATGAGCGTTCAATAGTGTTCTGAGCTCTCTGCTGTGAACGTGGTAGTCAGTGCGAACATTAAACGAGATTATAGAGAGTGTCGAGGGCTATTTTTTTTTTCCAGGTTCCGTTGGGTAGCGAAATTAAACCCACAGAGAAAACCCAATGGAGCTGTGTTCACAGTGTCTCTAGTATGCCCATCGATGCAACCCATTGCACTTTTCAGTTCTGAGAGCACAGTGAGCAAATACAGACACCTGAAACAGTAGTGTCTCTCATCAAATCTGGCCGGAGTGGCCGAGCAGTTCTATGCGCTACAGTCTGGAACCGCGTGACCGCTACGGTGGCAGGATCGAATCGTGCCTCGGGCATGGATGTGTGTGATGTCCTTAGGTTAGTTAGGTTCAAGTAGTTCTAAGTTTTAGGGGACTGATGACCTCAGTCCCATAGTGCTCAGAGCCATCTCTCACCAAGTGTGAAGTGCGTGCTGCCATTTGCTGAGGGTTTACGCCTCACTTCACACAGCCGACATGAGCTAACTCATGTATGACGGAAAAGTGCGGCATTGCTGTAGGACCTCATTGCCACTACAGTAAAGACCCTCCTGCATCACTATCGTTGGGAAGTGTTTGATCATCCACCAATGGTACAACCTGGACATGGCTACCTCTGATTGTCACCTCTTTGCTCATATGAAGCGTTAGCTGTGAGGACAGAATTTTGGCATAGACAACGAGCCACAGACCAGCGCAGAGAAATGACTAAAAGCACAGGTGATTGCCTGTGGTACCACACTACGATAAATGTCGAAATCGGAGAAGTAACTGGGATATGTAGCTAAATGTAAATGAACCATTCTTTATCTTCATTGTTGTTTCCATTTCGCAACCTATCGGAGCCTGAAAAAAGAAATAGCCATCATATTTAATGAATTTTTATTCCAGTTGTCATCACTGATGGCAGTGACAAATCCTGCATAAGCAAGCGAGAGACCAATCTGGTGGATATACACTCCCTTCAAGTGCAAAGCACGTGAATGCACATACTGCAACTGTCGCTTGGAAATAACAATAGTGCAATCCTCAATCATGCCCGACCTCTGCGAACTGCCACCATTGGTGAATAGGACTATAGTGTCACATTCGTCTGTAGCACCACATCTCAAATGCGTACGTTCTCTTCTGATCCGATTTTCTCACAGTCCATGTTTCGCTACCAAGCAATGCTCGGGTTCCAAAGGTACATCTCAGAAGTTTCTTTCTCAAATTAAGGCCTATGTTTGATACTAGTAGACTTCTCTTGGCCAGTAATGCCCTTTTTTTCCAGTGCTAACCTGCTCTTGATGTCCTCCTTCCTTCGTCCGTCATCGGTTATTTTGCTGCCTATGTAGCAGAATTCCTTAACTTCATCTACTTCGTGACCATCAGTCCTGACATTAAGCTTTTCGCTGTTCTCATTTCTGCCACTCCCCATTACTTCCGTCTTTCTTCGATTTACTCTTGGTCCATATGCTGTACTCTCTATACTGTTCATCCCGGTCTGTAATGCTTCTTCACTTTCACTCAGGATGGCAATGTCATCAGCGAATCGTATCATTGGTATCCTTTCACCCCCAATTTTAACCCCACTCCTGTACCTTTCTTTTATTTCCATCATTGCTTCTTCCATATACAGACTGAACAGTAGAGGTGAAAGATTACATCCCTGTCTTACACCCTTTTTAATCCGAGCACTTCGTTCTTCCACTCTTATTATTCCCTCTTGACTCTTGCACATGTTGTTTATTACCCGTCTTTCCCTACAGCTTATCCCTACTTTTCTCAGAATTTCGAACATCTTGCACCATTAGACATCGTCGAAAGCTTTTTCCAGGTCGACAAATCCTATGAACGTCTTTAGTCTTGCTTCCATTATCAACCACAACGTCAGAAATGCCTCTGTGATGCCTTTACCTTTCCTAAAGACAAACTGATCGTTATCTAACACATTCTCATTTTCTTTTCAATACTTGTGTGTATTATCCTTGTCGGCAACTTGGGTGCATGAACTGTTAAGCTGATTGTGCGACAATTTTCAAACTTGTCAACTCTTGTGTGGATGACATTTTTCCGAACGTCTGATGGTATATCGCCATACATTCTATATACATATCAACGTGAATAGTCCTTCTGTTGCCGTTTTTAGAAATTCTGATATAATGTTATCTATCCCTTCTGCCTTATTTGATCTTAAGTCTTCCTAAGCTCTTTTAAATTCTGATTCTAATATTGGATCCCCATCTCTGTTGAATCGACTCCTGTTTCTTCTTCTATCACATCAAAAAAGTTTTCCTCCTCATAAAGTCCTTCAATGTACTCTTTCCACCTATCCACTCTCTCATCTACATTTAACAGTGGAATTCTCGTTGAACTCTTAATGTTACCACCCTTGTTTTTAATTTCACCAAAGATTGTTTTGACTTTCCAATATGTTGAGTCAGTCCTTCCGATAATCATTTGTTTTTCGATTTATTCACATTTTTGATGAAACCATTTCTTCTTATCTTCCCTGCACTTCTTATTTATTTCATTCCTCAGCTATTTGTATTTCGGTGTTCCTGAATTTCCCTGCTCACTTTTGTGCTTCTTTCTTTCACCGAGCAACTGAAGTATTTTTTCTGTTATCCATGGTTTCTTCTCAGTCACTTTCATAGTACCTACGTTTTTCGTTCCTACTTCTGTGACTGCCCTTCTTAGAGATGTCCAGTCCTCTTTAACTGTACTGGCTGCTGAGCTTTTCCTTCCGTCAGTATCTATAGCCTTAGAGAACTTTAAGCGTATCTCGCCATTCCTTAGTACTTCCGTATCCCTCTTCTTTGCGTATTACTTCTTCCTGACTAACCTCTTAAACTTCAGACTCCTCTTCAACACTACTACACTACTACATTGTGATCTGAGTCTATATCTGCTCCTGGGTACGCCTGAAATCCAGTATGTCATTTCGGAATCTCCGTCTGACCATGATGTAATCTAAGTGAAATCTTCCTGTATCACCCGGCCTTTTCCAAGTACACTTACTCCTCTTGTGATTCTTGAACAGAGTACTCGCTGTTACTAACTGAAATTTATCAAAGATCTTAATTAGTCTTTTTCCGCCCTCATTCCTACTATCAAATCGATATTCTCCTGTAATCAGTTCTTCTACTCCTCCACTACAACCACATTTCAGCCCCCCATGACTATTAGATTTTCATCTCCCTTTACATCTTGCATATACTTTTTCTACCTCTTCATCTTCAGCTTCAGCTTGTGACGTCGGCATGTATACCTGTTGTCGGTGTTGGTTTGCTGTCGATTCCGATGAGAACAGCCCTATCACTGAACTGTTCACAGTAACACATTCTCTGTCCTACCTTCCTGTTCATAGCAAATCCCACTCCCGCCATATCATTTTCAGCTGCTATTGATATTACCCTACACTCATCTGACCAGAAATCCTTGTCTTCTTTGCATTTGACTTCACTGACCTCCACCATATTTAGGTTGAGCCTTTGCATTTCCCTTTTCAGATTTTCTAGTTAAGTGAAAACAGGGCAGATACCTGCGTGGTTCTCAGTAATCGTGTAGAGACAATTGTTGTTTCAGCTATATTATTTACTACGTAACAGAGTCCTCGACAGAATCTTACATCTTACTGGCCGTCCTTGCTACCGCTCTTACCCTCTTTATATACCTTTCATAGGTAATAATCAATACTCTGTTACATACAAGAAACTCACCAATTACAGTTACAAAAATTATGGGCAATTTTAAGGAAATGTCTTCAAAATGATTTGAATAAACAATGCTGATTACATTTTTGTTAATTACATAGAAACTATACAAGCCTACATATTCCTAATATGTTTCTAGTTTCAAACATACGTACGTCAGTTTTTCGTCTGAACAGAATTCCAATAAATATTACAGTTGTCCATATAATCGCTTTGTTTGTATAGTCAGTAAGATTTCGTTGTATGAGTTTAAGTAATTACTAAGTAATTAGGTGTTGTTATGATTAGCAGTTGCATAGAAAGCTGATAGTATTTTAATCTAAAGTTGTTACAGGTTCCAGACATTATAAAAACATCATTTTTGTGTCCCTTTCGTTATATAATTGTTCGTAACTGAACGGTTCTAACTGCAACTAAACGAATTGATTATACATGTTCCTAGCAACGGATCGCTATAATACTGATGAGTACTTTGACATAAAGTTATTGAAAATTACATTCCTGTATTCAGAAGGTGAAATTACCTACGTGGGTACTACCTAACGATATAACGGTTAATTAAGCAACCTGAATTAGCTTTCGTATCACGTGAAAGATAAGCTAAATTAGTTCTTCGAATCATATGAATAATCAACTGTTACGTTTCTTTCTAGAGACATGCCCAAAATATAGTGGCGGTATTACACACCTTCAAGTTCGTAAAATATTCTCTGACTTTCTTTCAACTGTAGTACAATCCTGATCTGTGATATTCAGTGTGACATACAGGTACGAGCGATCTCTCTCTCAGGAGTGAGTTTGTTCGATTTTCGTGAACGTACCAGGGAATATGGACGAACAAACTGCAATGGTCGTCTGAACTACATCCACATTAATAGCAAAAATTGTAGATATAATATGGTAATGAATATTATAAATGACAAGCTAATATATGAAGTTTCGTATAATTAGTAGCAAACATATATGAGCTACTTGAATTTCATGATAATTTTCGTTTTTTAGTGAGACTGAAGTGTGTAGTCTGCGACAGATTGCCTTGTTTCTTTTCCTGCCAGAGCAATTACATGAGCTTTTTGATTCGACATGTACTGTTTCTGAAGTACAGGAACTAATACAGCATTCCATTACTCAGGTATGAGCTGCACATTATATTCTGTAAATGTAATTGGTAGATTTAGTACAAGACATGGTACGTAGGACATCCACAACTAAGAGGCATGATAGTTCATGTAGAGAGATCGGCTTCAGTTGTACTAATATTTATTTAAAGCACGACCGCTGACGAGATTGTAAAATCCCATCTTGAGGTGTATGTAATGATATTTGATAATACATAACACGCGGTCGAGCCGTTAAGTGCAGGAGTTTTAGCCACTGCATGTTGGCAACAACTGTTCATCGCTGGACAGCCGCATGGTACGAACGCCAGCCACTACTGCAAAACATATATAGAATGGATATCGTACCAATCGTATCAGAAATGAATCAACAGAGACATTATAAATAACCAGAATACGACAACAGAAGACTTCATGCTTTGTCTACGTATTAAATAAATGTTTTTCTTTCTCAGCTGATATTAAAATTAGACGCCGATATGCCATTAAGTGGCATTTAATCTTCAACTGCCACTAGATTCTCCCTAACAAAAAGTTCGCCATGTGCTTGCAATTGTATCAACAAAATCACAGTGATTTTATCGTTCGAAGGGAGACCCCATCACTTGCCGAGTCAGCTTCGAGTAAGGCCCACGACCCTATTGGCTGACCTTAATTCCTCTTTCACACACCTTACTTCCGTTGAACTCGATGCGATCACTAAAGCCGATTGCAGCCGAGAAACCTATTCGCTGGACAAGTACACATCGCTACCCGGTAACCTTCGAGTGGAACTAGCTTCTTCCGCTGTAGGTCACCACTCCTGCCATCTAACGGCAATAGTTGGTACTCGGTCCGATCTCGGTTCAGAGCGCATGCAACGGGGAAAAGGTAGACGCACATACTCGATCAACCACCACACATTTGCCTCAGGGCACTGACTAGCAACATTGCGCCACATAAAAGTTCGATGTAATGTCCAGCATTCTTTTTCATTTTGACGTTCTACAAATAATGGTGTCTGTTCTTTCGGAAGTATCTGAAAGAACAGACACCACACGGAATCCGCAGCTGTGATACGTTATATGTAAACTGAAGGTGGACGGGGGGAGAAAGGAAAGAGATTACTGGTCAACGGCATCGGGACACTACGTGGAATCGGCGACGGCGAGTGAAACGTGTACCGAACTGGAATTCGAAGCCTTGATCACCTGCTTCCTAAGCATGTGCGTTAACCATTGTGCCATCCGGACCACAATTTTATCTCAATTGTGCACTCTATCTTGGTACGCCCCACGGCCGATTCAAATTCCCATCGAGCGCCACCCATCCCTACATCTACATGACTACTCTGCAATTCACATTTAAGTGCTTGGCAGAGGGTTCATCGAACCACAATCATACTATCTCTCTACTATTCCACTCCCGAACAGCGCGCGGGAAAAACGAACACCTAAACCTTGCTGTTCGAGCTCTGATTTCTCTTATTTTATTTTGATGATCATTCCTATCTATGTAGGTTGGGCTCAACAAAATATTTTCGCATTCGGAAGAGAAAGTTGGTGACTGAAATTTCGTAAAAAGGTCTCGCCGCGACGAAAAACGTCTTTGCTGTAATGACTTCCATCCCAACTCGCGTATCATATCTGCCACACTCTCTCCCCTATTACGTGATAATACAAAACGAGCTGCCCTTTTTTGCACCCTTTCGATGTCCTTCGTCAATCCCACCTGGTAAGAATCCCACACCGCGCAGCAATATTCTAACAGAGGACGAACGAGTGTAGTGTAAGCTGTCTCTTTAGTGGACTTGTTGCATCTTCTAAGTGTCCTGCCAATGAAACGCAACCTTTGGCTCGCCTTCCCCACAATATTATCTATGTGGTCCTTCCAACTGAAGTTGTTCGTAATTTTAACACCCAGGTACTTAGTTGACTTGACAGCCTTGAGAATTGTACTATTTATCGAGTAATCGAATTCCAACGGATTTCTTTTGAAACTCGTGTGGATCATCTCACACTTTTCGTTATTTAGCGTCAACTGCCACCTGCCACACCATACAGCAATCTTTTCTAAATCGCTTTGCAACTGATACTGGTCTTCGGATGACCTTACTAGACGGTAAATTACAGCATTATCTGCGAACAATCTAAGAGAACTGCTCAGATGGTCACCCAGGTCCTTTATATAGATCAGGAACAGCAGAGGTCCCAGGACGCTTCCCTGGGGAACACCTGATATCACTTCAGTTTTACTCGATGATTTACCGTCTATTACTACGAACTGCGACCTTCCTGAGAGGAAATCACGAATCCAGTCGCACAACTCAGACGATACCCCATAGGTCCACAGCTTGATTAGAAGTCGCTTGTGAGGAATGGTGTCAAAAGCTTTCCGGAAATCTAGAAATACGGAATCAACTTGAGATCCCCTGTCAATAGCGGCCATTACTTCGTGCGAATAAAGAGCTAGCTGTGTTGCACAAGAGCGATGTTTTCTGAAGCCATGCTGATTACGTGTCAATAGATCGTTCCCTTCGAGGTCATTCATAATGTTTGAATACAGTATATGCTCCAAAACCCTACTGCAAACCGACGTCAATGATATAGGTCTGTAGTTAAATGGATTACTCCTACTACCCTTCTTAAACACTGGTGCGACCTGCGCAATTTTCCAATCTGTAGGTACAGATCTATCGGTGAGCGAGCGGTTGTATATGAGTGCTAAGTAGGGAGCTATAGTATCAGCGTAATCTGAAAGGAACCTAATCGGTATACAATCTGGACCTGAAGACATGCCCGTATCAAGCGATTTGAGTTGCTTCGCAACCCCTAAGGTATCTACTTCTAAGAAACTCATGCTAGCAGATGTTCGTGTTTCAAATTCTGGAATATTCCATTCGTCTTCCCCAGTGAAGGAATTTCGGAAAACCGCGTTCAATAACTCCCCTTTAGCGGCACAGTCGTCGGTAACAGTACCATCGGCACTGCGCAGTGAAGGTATTGACTGCGTCTTGCCGCTTGTGTACTTTACACACGACCAGAATTTCTTCGGATTTTCTACCAAATTTCGAGACAATGTTTCGTTGTGGAACCTATTAAAGGCATCTCGCATCGAAGTCCGTGCTAAATTTCGCGCGTCTATAAATTTTAGCCAATCTTCGGGATTTCGCGTTCTTCTGAACTTCGCATGCTTTTTCCGTTGCCTCTGCAACAGCGTTCGGTCCTTTTTTGTGTACCACGGGGGATCCGTTCCATCTTTTACCAATTTATGAGGTATGAATCTCTCAATCCCTAGTCCCTGTCCATTTCCTCCATACTCACTACTCTGAGATTCTCGCAGGTGGTCGGACGTATTTGTGCATTCCCACTGACGAATGTAGATCCATTGCCCATCTAGGAGAATAAGTTATATAAATCCATGGTGTCTGTTCTTTGGGACTCAGCGTGTACGGTCAGAGGGTTAGCCGCCCTCTGTAACAAAAAAAAAAACTAAATTAATGGAACAACGATGAACTTGCACAAGCGTCATGGGACGTCCGCCCCGAACAAATAGGACGAACAATCACGAACAAAAGTGAGATGAAGGTGGGAAAAAAGTGAGCAAAAGATCCTGGTTTCGAAGCCCAGGACGGTAACATTTTCCCTCGTCGCTGATAATTCTGCATACTGTCCCAATGCAGCTGACATCAGTACAGTAAACCCTTCCCTTCCCTTTCCTTTCTCCCCACCTCCACCTTCAATTTGCATATAGTTTTACTTTCGCAAACTGAAATCACATCCAGCTCCGCATCGCAGACAGGCGTACTAGTACCAGTTTGAACAAATCTCTAACATGCAATAGATACCGCCTGATACTCTGGGCCGGTTGAAAGCCCAAGCGACGTTAAGTCACTGTGTAAGGTGCAAAGTGAAGTGGGTCACCAGAAGCACCAGGCTGTGTGATTTTAAGCACAGGGCGTATCATAATTAGTAGCGGCTGCTTGGGGTGCCAAGCTGAGAGGGGCGTAGGAGGGCCCAAGTGCAAGGCTTGTACACGCTGCTTATCGCAATTAATAGCGATAATTGGCACGGATGGAAGTGAACTTGTGAAAAGGGAAGAAGAGGTGGAGCGGGGAATGGAGGGGCGCTAAATGATAAGTTTCTTGTGAGAAGAAACGTTCTCGAACCTCCCCTGCTATTAGCAAACGTACCCAAAGCTATTTGTTGTAAAAATCTCTAAAATATTTCGTCATTCGACGTCGTTTTCCTTGGAAACGAAAATGTCAATGGACTCTAGGTTACGAAAGCTTATTGTTGCGTCGTCCCTTCAATCTACAATTATTTTTTTCTTGTGTCATCAGCCAATATCAAAACCTACTAAAATATGGTGAGTATTCGGTTGTAACTGAACTTGACCTGTCTAAAAGTAAAATAGATACAAATCTCACAGAAGCAGTACTCTCAGTTAAGAAACTTGTAGACAGTAAGCACTTATTATAAAATGGTAGCATCAATAATTTTGGTGGTAAGTTAAAACAATTTTGGATACTTTTGGGTTAAATTTTGTTGCAAACTGGGCTTCGTTAAATCCAGCCCCAAATTTTATTATATTTTTTTTACGAAACTAATATTAGTCTCCCGCCTCCCTCCCCCAAACAAACTTCTGTTATTAACAATTTACTACCATTAGTCTCTCATACTTGGTTTTCGGTTATGTCTACTCTATGCCCTAATGATGATAATATTGTCTAAGGTAAAATATTACGTAGCAAAAGCTGTAGCTTTAAAATTTTGCACGACCTGTCAGTCTTGTTTTTCGGAAATTAGTATCCCATTTTCTTGATTCACTTGCTGCATTTTATCATCCCACCTTTCTTCAACTAAACTGAGTATCTCATTAGTTATTTAAGTATTTCTATTACTCATTTTCATTCTCCATCAGTTGAAAAGATTTCGAGACTCTGTTGATAAAAACAGAGAAAAGTTAATATGGTTTCAAGTGTTCTACGTAGTTCCCTACTTGAGTGCAAAGGACACAACCACGCGAAACTGTCAGAAAGGCTCTCCTTTTGGAATGTGGGAATTTGTTCAACTCACGTCCCACATCTCCAGTGTCGATTACGTCGTCAATGCATTGATCCTTCATTTGAATTTTATGCAACTGTGGTCAGATAGTATTCGTAATACCAAGTCTCGTCACCCATCATAATGTTTTCCGGTATAAAATAATTTGCATTTCGCATTTCAGTCAAGTCGCAGCCAGAGCCCACACGTCGTCATTTTTATCGGAGCCTTGGAGTGAGGCGCCAACTTTGCACACACTCTTCTCTTCCTCCAAATATTCTGGAGAATATTTTGAACACCTGATTTAGAGAGGTTGCCCCACTGTGATTCTGGCACAACAACGCTATCTGCAAGATATAAATCAGCCTCGAAAGTTTTTGGACTGATAACATGTAGTTGGTACCGTAAGACAGACGTTTCTTGGACCTCTTGCCCTAACGCTGGGACACTGGGTTGATACACTTGTTGTAACCTGTTGTGACCATGATTGGAACGGTCGAGGTGTGGCCGAGAAAGCGTGGCGGGACCAAATGGAGAGTGGCCCATGAACCAACAGACAAATGGAAAGGACGGACATGAAACAACAATAGACAGTGGAGAGAGACCTTACAACGACAACATGCAAGAACCAACGGAGTGACAGAAACAACCAAAAGAATCCAAGACGTCCACTATCAATGAAAACAAAGAACGGGTAAACACACTGTCTGTTATCAAAGCAATGTGTCAAGACTCACGCAACGATTAGACTCGCTGGCTAAGCTTTTTTTTACTTTATTGTGATTTCGTTCCCCTGCCCCATATGGGCAGGGGAGGGCTGTCAGCGGCACAATCCGCCGCTCTTCAGCCGAGTGGCATGACAACGTAAAATAAAAATAAAATTTTACATACATAAGGCAATAAAGGGAAACTTAAAACAGAATAATGGGAGAAAATGGAGGTATAAAAATATAGACTAACATGGAGAAGTTCATGGAGGACAGTTAAAAAAACAAGTCACCAGAAAGTTAAAAAACACAGTTGGCGATTTTTCAAAATTCAGAGAAGGCACTGAATGGACATGCACACGTTAAAAGTCGGCCACAGTAGTAAAAACACTCTGGAACAACACACTTAAAACCCACTTGAAGCACACACGATGAAGAATAAAACTGCCAGGCGAGACCTGCCGAGGGAAAGGGCAGAGAGGATGGAAAAGGAGCAGCTGGGGAAGTGGCGGGATGAAGAGAGGAGGGGCATCAGTGTGTACATGAAGAGGTGGGAGATACATGGGGTGGCAGATGAAGAGGGAAGACAGGGCAGGAGGGAGTGCAGAGACACTGAAAGGAGGCACAAGAGATGGAGGGGGAGTAGGAGGGGGAAGCCGCTCAGGAGGAGGGAGGGGGAAGAGAGGGAGCCCTGAGGAGGAGGCAGGAAGATGGGGTTAGAGTTGGTAGGAAGGGTAAATGTCAGGACGAAGCTCATCATCCGGGAGGGGTAGACGGTGGACGTTGCATTGGGAAAAGAGAAGAAGGGTGTGGAGATGGAGAGAGGGTGGGACACAACGGTAACGGCAACTGGTTGGGGGTGGAGAGGAAGGGAGACACCAGGGGGTGAGGGGGATCAAGGCGCGGACAATATATAGTGTGCGAATGTGGGGGACGGAAGGCGGATGAGGAAGGCGAGGCGGAGCGCATGGTGTTCGAGGATTTGGAGGGCTTTATAGAACTGGGGAGGGGCGGAAATCCAAGCTACACTGGCATAACAGAGGATGGGGCAGATAAAGGACTTGTAGGTGTCAAGGATGGTGGAAGGATGCGGACCCCACGTCCGTCCGGACAGGAGTTTCAGGAGGCAGAGGCAGTTGCCAGCTTTGTTTTGGATGGTAAGGAGATGGGGAGTCCAGGTGAGATGGCGGTCGAGTGTGAGGCCAAAGTAGTTGAGGGTAGGAGTGAGGTAGATAGGACGGCTATAAATGGTGAGGTAGAAATCATGGAGGCGGAAGGAGCGGGTGGTGCGGCCTATGATGATCGCCTCTGTCTTGGGGGGGATGCTGGCTAAGCGAGAGGCAAGCGCTTAAATACTCAATCGGCGGGAGCGGCTATTGGCCGCTGAAACCACGTGTTCCACCGTGGCGCCCCCACACTACATGCGGGCCAGGAGGCGCGCGCCGCCACAGCTTACGGCGCGATGCTGCAGAGACCCCTAGGGGTCTTCGACGTCCATGACGTCTGGAGGGGATTCAAATTCCGTGGCGCGCGGTACCAGAACGCTCTAGTCTTGTTATTGTTTGATCAAGCTCCACACGTGCCATGACGTCCTCTTCGAAGGCTCTTGCCTAGCGAAACGTATTTAGTTTGATTGCAAAAAGA
Organism: Schistocerca gregaria; assembly: GCF_023897955.1. Taxonomy (NCBI): domain Eukaryota; kingdom Metazoa; phylum Arthropoda; class Insecta; order Orthoptera; family Acrididae; genus Schistocerca; species Schistocerca gregaria. The sequence continues at coordinate 837,999,459 of NC_064922.1, forward strand.
AAATGTCGGTGTCATAATTCGGTGGCTATAATTATTAAAAAGAACTTGCATATGTCAGAAAACTCACATTGCCCGTTAAGACTCAGTGAAAAACACTGTTCGATATTTTTACATGCCTTGGGTACATTTTGAGTGATCGGTCTTAGCTACTTCTCTCTATATTTGTTCACTGAAAAATGTCGGCATTTACTGTACTTCAAATTTGAATGTTCACTTTTGTGAACATTGAAATGACCTACTTATGAACTCATAGAAACTGTACTACGCTTGTCGTGACAAACACGACATTAAGAACCTAGAAATGTGTATTTGCACTAGAACATTAAAAAATCACGCCGAATTGCAGAACGTTGGCTAAGAAACAAATATGAGTGAGCTACTTGTGGGAAGATAACATTATGTACCGGACCTGGAATTCAACCTCGGATCCCAGACTTTCCCAGGCAGCGTATTGCCGCCTTCCACTGACTAGAGCCGATCTAGAACTAGGAAGTCCACGTTTTGGAAGTCATGAACAAACAGAACGCCAAGCGATGCTCTCTTCCGTACCGACTCAGAGCTTCGACTTGTCACGGGCTCCTGCCCTTTTCTGTCGAACTCTGCGGGGGCTCTCTCATGCCCCAGAGACCAGAGAAGGTTTATCTATGCAGATGTATCGCAAAGTGCTTTTAACTCCGTTCACTTAGTTGTCTCATTCAAGATTATTTGGCAACAGCAAGATATGCCGTAATGCATATCACAATATACACACTGAAACGCCAAAGAAACTGGTATAGGCATGCGTATTCAAATACAGAGATATATAAACAGGCAGAATGCAGCGCTGCGGTCGGCAACGCCTATATAAGATAGTAAGTGTCTGGCGTTAGATCGGTTACTGGTGCTACAAGGGCAGATTATCAAGATTTAAGTGAGTTTGAACGTAGTGTTATAGTCGATGGACGGGCGATGGGACACAGCATTTCCGAGGTAGCGATGAAGTGAGGATTTTCCCGTACGATCATTTCACGAGTTTATCGTGAATATCAGGAATCCGGTAAAACATCAAATCTCCGACATCTCTGCGGCCGGTAAAAGATTCTGCAAGAACGGGACAAACGACGACTGAAGAGAATCGTTCAACGTGACAGAAGTGCAAATTGCTGCAGATTACAATGCTTGGCCATCAGTAAGTGTCAGCCTGCGAACCATTCAACGAAACATCATCGATATAGACTTTTGGAGCAGAAGGCCCACTCGTGTATCCTTGATGACTGCACGACACAAAGCTTTACGCCTCCCCTGGGCCCGTCAACACCGACATTGGACTGTTGATACCTGGAAAAATGTTGCTTGGTCGGACGAGTCTCGTTTAAAATTGTATGGAGCGGATGGACATGTACAGGTATGGAGACAACCTCACGAATCCATGGACCCTGCATGTCAGCAGGGGACTGTTCAAGCAGGTGGAGGCTCTGAAACGGTGTGGAGGGTGTGCATTTGGAGTGATATGGACCCCTGATTCGCCTAAATGCGACTCTGACAGGTGACAAGTACGTAAGTATCCTGTCTGAACAAGTGCATTTCGACGGACTTTGGCAATTCCAGCAGGACCATTGCAACACCCCACACGTCCAGAATTGCTACAGAGTGGCTCCAGAAACACTCTTCTGAGTTTAAACACTTCCGCTGGTCATCAAACTCCCCAGACGTGAACGTTATTGAGCTTATATGAGATGCCGTGCAACGTGCTGTTCAGAAGAGATCTTCACCCCCTCGTTCTCTTACGGATTTGTGGACAGCCATGCAGGATTCATGGTGTCCGTTTCCTCCAGCACTACTTCAGATATTAGTCGAGTCCATGCCACGTCGTGTTCGGCGTGTGCTCGCGGAAGCCCTATATCATATGAGGCAGGTGTACCAGTTTCTTTGTCTCTTCAGTGTACGTACTTCACATTCTATAGTGTACATTTATAAGTACATTTAATGATATTACGATACAAAATGCTTGCTACACTTGCATGAGTAGCAGTCCAGCCGTCACCTTGGAACACGCTACATCTATTGTAATTTACGAATTTCATTTACAGTTCGGTTACTGCTGCACACGTAAGCACTTATGTGGGGGCAGTGATTATTGTTGAATGAAAACAGTAATGGTTAGTACTGCAGAGCTGCAAATAAATTACTTGGCGCGGCTCTGTGGAACCCATTCACTGCTCCACTGCTACCTTGCTCAGGATAGTAGACGTCTGACATCGTGGAACTCAATCTAGCCAGTTCCGTTACCTATCACAGTGGCCGACTAACTACAGAATCAACGCGACTCCTTTCATATTAACATCGATTCTTCCACTATTAGTAGAGATCCGTAACCCATACATCTAACATTCCTGTATTTCATAGGAAAAAATACCAACAAGATACTACCTTAATTTTAATTTAAGTTTCTATAGGTACATATTTTTCGGCGCGTATGCAACCGTGGTATCTGTAGTTGCTGTATAACAAATTTGTTATGTCTGCAGCAACTGGGTGAAATCCACTTTGTGTCTCAGACATGACTGCAGAGTCCGTATGGAACTTCTTTGTTTATTTTATATTGTGGCTATGTTTAATCGTTGCCAACACACTCCAAAATCAAACTTATCCAGTCAAAATTGTTTCCCCCCTAATTGTATTATACCACACTCAGTTGTCACACTCAGTTGTCATGTTCATATTCATATTATATTATCGATTTAGGTATTGTATAACTCAATACGTACATATGGCTATCCACATTAATCGACTAGAGAGTATACGACCGTGCTCGACTGATTTGGATGGTGTTTAATGACGGAGTTATATCATTTTTGAATCGCTAACAGAACATAAATGTGAACACCATAAATAACGACAGCTGGGAAGAATATTTCAAACAGACATTATTAATCATACAATGCAGACTCCCACAACCGCCATTTGCGTATTTGGTGATATTTGTTTGCTGAACATTATACTGTCGTCCAAGACGTATTTCTCTGTTAGTGTTTCGCCTTCCAATGCTGGAGATATCAACCAAAAGCAGTCACAATCTCAGACAAGCTCAGCAAGCCGAACGCTACGGTAAGTTGGTGAGGACTCACACCGCCGTTAAAGACAGAAGAGTCGAGCCAACGTGTGTTATTGATCCTGTAGTGGGAAAGACTTGGTGCTGTTTGTTTTATTTAGTCTAAGGCCCACCTCTTCTCTGGTTCCTGCCCTTCCTTTCTGTCGAAGTAGTTTTTATGCTTTCGAATTTCTGTGGCTTCTCTGTCATCCTAACACAGTAACGTTTGGATCTTGATAAAACCGTGGTATCGGAGAAACGAATACGGTGTTTCCCTGGTCCCAGTGCACGGTGTGCTACTGCAGAGTTATCCGTATTGTCCAGACGACAAATTGCCTGTTTGTTCCTTGAGCCGGTTGTTAATCCCTGCTGTTGTAGTGCCTATGTACTTTAGGCTGCAAGAACAAGCGATTTTACTGCGTATACTCCTGCTATGGCAAGAGGCCGACGTATGTCCTCTGCAGTGTCCAAACGACTGTTCGTCTACCCTTATTGTTGATTTAATCGCTGTGTGAATACCGTGTCTTCCGAGTCCGGTACTCTACTGATGGCATCTGTGATTGTTTTAACGAATGAGAGGGCAACTTTCACTTCAGCTGGTTACTTTTCTCTAGAAGGTTTAGATCTTTTAGGGCGTAATCCCCTATCTATCTCTCTGTCAGAGTAACTGTTTCTTCTTAAGGCCGTTCCGAAATGATAAAGCTCATCTTCCAAGTAGTGTGGCTAACTGGTTCTTTTAGCCCAGTCCAACAGTGTGTTGGTCACTCCTCTTTCTTGCTTGGGATGGTGATTGTAACTTCTGTGATGGTACCTACCCATGTGAGCGGGATTTCTGTAGACTTTGCACCCTAAAGTTTCCTCGATTTTTCTGAGCTTCTGCATAGCGTTAGAGCCTCTTACGATACCTCGAGCATTCGAAGACGAAACGCTAGGTAGAGAAAAATGCCTTGGACTACGGCCTAACGCCTGTAAAACAAACATCACCAAAAACAAGTGTATTATTAATACATTCAGCTGAATTCGTGAGTGGTCTGTCTGGGAAGATGAAACACACAAAAATTTTCCCTCTGACGTGGCAACCTCTTTGACGCGACTAATCTAGTTGGTGTTGCCACTACGATACTCCAAACTTTCAGTAGAGAAAAGAGTCCTGCATGACGTATGCGAATAACTCTCAATTTGTGGCAGACGTTTATCTAGTTTTAGGCAAAGATAATAACATTTTGGTGATCCAAATAATTTTGTTTTAAGTAAGCTGAGATCTGGGGAGGACACTGATTATTCGATTGTGAAGTTCCAGTAAGATTGCATGGTTCCAGTAACATTTCATCCTTCTTCTTCCAAGGCAAAGGCATAAGTGATTAATCCTGCAGCAGACCCTTTTATAAAGCTGTTGATTTCCTCTGGGAGGCCAGAAAACCGACGTGAGATACAGCACGTCCCCTTGTCAACATCACGCCTTTTCTTGGGAAGCAACAAAAGAAACGCACAGCTCTACTTGCACAGCTTCTACGTTTCTTCGTCATTTCAGTGGTCACACCAGCCTCCCATAAGCGGAGCTACCACCACGTTCCACAGGCTGCTATGTCTCGTTTCATAGCCCTTTTGCTGTCCTGCCGCTGACTATAAGACACGGAACACTCCTCCGTTCTGCGACATTTCGCCAGTATGCTATATCTCTCGCGAGTCTTCTAGACCGCGTACTCGACATCCATACTCTCTGCACTCCACGGAATGACGAAATCGATGCTAAGGAGATTAAATACTTCGGCAGAGCTCTAGCCAGACGACACTGCGTCTCCGTATGGCCAGATCGTGTTTTCACCATCGATACCGATGAAGTTCGTCTTTCTCAGAACGTCGGCAGATATTACTCCACATTTGTATGTACCGCTGGAGCGAGGACTACACGTTCGTTCACAATTATGGATACGCTTTTTAAATAAAGTCAGTATTTTAGCGAATATTATAGAAGAAAATGATAGATGCTAGTCGACGTCCCAAACGTCTTCCCCTGATCACAAACTCGATTCACTTTCTGTAAACTAAAATTCACGAAAAACCCTGCGAACCAATTTCTTCATGGCTAGCATATAACTCTGTCTCTTTGGTTCCAACCTTTCTGCATTGTCTAACGATCAGCCACTGATGATAAGCCAATAATAGATCTTGTGTTCGTAAGTTTTACTACGATTGAATACTCCTACCATCTGCAGTATTTTTCTGTAGATTCGAGAAATTTTCTTTGCAGTGTTTTAAGTGTCCAGGTCTAGTGATATTCGATTCACGTATCCGTCTTAATCCTTTAAGACTTGAATTTTTCCTGGATGACGGAAAATTTTTCTTTGTGTGGTGATGCTCTTCGGTTATTTTTTAATGATTTAACATATTGGATTTATACGAAAATATGCACCCGTTTCCATAACATACTTTGTACACTTGGCTTTATTTTTTGGACTAAAATAACTAATTACGAAATATTCTCTATTGTAATAGCCATTCCCAAGCCCGGTTGAGAAAGGAGGAGGGAGAGGACTAACACCTCGTTAAAAAAAAAAAAAAAAAAAAACTTTGGTTCACCTGGCCCGGGTGATAGCACCTCGTGAGTGCCCCTTGCCAGGGATACGGTGAAGACCTCGACAGCAGCGAAGGCGGAGAAGATGGGCTTCGGTACGGCGGAGCTGGCGGAAGAGGTACCTTTTCTCCTTGCCTACAAAAAGAGTACAAGTAGCGACTGAACCCCAGAGAGGCGGCTGCACACAGCGTCTGACTCATGGTGAGCGGCTGACTTTAGGCTGGGCGTCCTACTGCCTATGTGGAAAGTAACGGGAAACTACCACATTACATTCCCAAGCAGTACATGGTATGTCTCTCCATGTGAAAGATTCTGGAGTTAAAGTTTCCCCTCATTCGGATCTCCGGGAGGGGAACACAGTGAGAGTAGACGTATTTGAAAGGAAGAAAGCGACAGTGAAGGGAGGAAAGATACAGATTGGAACATGGAATGTGAGGACACTTCTGCAAGCAGGAAAGCTAGAGAATGCAAAACAGGAGATGAAAAGGAACAGATTAGATGCCCTCGGTTTGTGTGAAATGAGATGGGGAGAGAATGGGGAGATAGAAAGTGGAGATTATAAACTCTTCTACTTAGGGGAAATCAAGAGTGGTAAAACGGAGTAGGAATATTCATAGGGCAAAAGTTGAAAAATAAGGTAATGAAGGTACAATATATTGATGGAAGACTGATGATGACACGACTAAAGGGTAGCTCAAAAGATTTCGTATTAATACAGTTATATATGCCAACCAGCTAGCACAGAGATGAGGAAGTAGAAGAATATTATGAGAAAATACAAGAACTCATCGAGAAAGAAAATAGAAATACCTGCATTATCATCATGGGGGACTGGAATGCAGTGGTGGGTGAAGGAAGATATGAAGATACAGTAGGAAAATTTGGATTAGGAATAAGAAATGAGAGAGGTGAACGACTAATTAGTTTCTGTGAAGAAAATTCATTAGCAGTGGGTAACACATTATTAAAACACCACAAAAGAAGACGTTACACATGGATATCAAATTTTAATAGGGAAACATATCGGCTGGACTACATCCTGATCCAAAAAAGTTTAGGAACTGTTTGAAGAATGCTAAAGCTTATCCAGGAGCGGATATAAATTCAGACCACAACCTAGTGATAGGAGAAATAAAAGTGAAGGTGAAAAAAGTCTGGAGAGGTAAAGCAAAGGAAAGACTATACATAGAAAGACTCAAAGAGGTAGAAAAGGCATCAGATTTGGAGAACAGATTTATGGAAAAATGGCAAAGAGGTAGTGTTGATGAAAGTGTTAATGACAAGTGGATACAAATGAGGGAAGGATTCATGGACTGTGCCAAAGAAGTACTAGGAATTAGAGTATCCCAAGTCACCAGGAAAGAATGGAAACAGAAAACATGTTGAAAAAGATGGAAGAGCGCAGAAAGTGGAAAAGTGCAGAAACTGAAGAAGATAAAAAGAGGTACAGGAAACTGAATAATGAATTAAGAAGAGAAACTCAAGAAGCAAGAGAAAAATGGATGAAACAGAAATGTGACGAAACAGAGAAAATGGAGAGAGAGGGAAAGAATGAAATGATGTATAGACTGGCTAGTGAGATAGTTTTTGAACGTAAAAGAAAGAGGAATAACATGGAAATAGAAAGAGCGGATGGTACTCTAGAAGAAGAACCACAGGACGTTTCGAACAGATGGCAAGAATATATTGAATGTCTGTATAAGGGGGATGAAATGCAAAGCGAAATTAAACTTGAAGAGGAGCAATGTGTGCCGGAAGATGGAAAGGGATTTACCATCTTGGAAGCAGAAGTAGAAAAGGCGCTGAAGGAGATGAGGCATGTGGAATAGATGATTTGCCAGCAGAACTGTTGAAGAGGCTGGGAAACAAGGCAATAAAAGAAATAGTCTACCTCTGTAACGAGATATATGACAAAGGGGAATGGCCTGAGGACTTCGCTGCAACAGTTGTGATACCAATAGAGAAAAAGAGAAATACTAAAATATGTGAAGAGCACCGGACCATCAGTCTAATTTCTCATGCAGCTAAAGTCTTGCTGAGAGTGTTGAATAGAAGGTTATATGGCAAGCTGGATAGAGGCCTTGCAGAGGAGCCGCCTGGATTTAGAAGAGAAAAAAGAACAAGAGATGCTATTGGCCTGCTAAGAACTATAGGGGAAAGATATATGGAAAAGGGTAGAGATATCTTTGCTGTTTTTATAGAATAAGAAAAGGCTTTTGACAGAGTTCAGTGGAACAAGCTGATGGATATCTTGAAGAGGAAAGGAGTAGATTGGAAAGAGAGACGACTGATACAGAATCTATATTTACACCAGAAAGTAAGGATAAGGATTGGAAATGAAATGTCAGAAGGAAACAGCATTGGACAAGGTGTTAGACAAGGTTGTTGCCTTTCCCCACTGTTGTTTAACGTATACCTTGAAGAGATTATTGCGAAAAGTTTTGATGTTAAAAGAGGAATATGTATTGGTGGAAAGAGAATGGAATGTATAAGATTTGCTGATGACATGGTATTAGTGGCAGAAAGTGAGTGGGCAGTGAATAACATGCTCAAAGATCTGAATATGGGATGCAAATAAACACAGCAAAAACAAAGAGTATGGTCATAAGTACAAGACACAGACTGTCCAATATTAAAATAGGACAGTCTACCATTAGCCAAATAAGTGAATTTAAATATATCGGAAGCACAATAACTGAAGACTTGAGATGTCACCAGGAGATGAAAACTCGAACTGCCATAGCGAAGGAGGCATTCAATAGAAAGAGGAGACTCTTATGTGGCAAATTAGATAAAGGATTAAGGAAAAGGCTTGGCAAATGTTTTGTCTGGAGTGCGGCAGAAACATGGACACTGAGACGAGAGGATGAAAAAAGGTTAGAAGCATTTGAGATGTGGATGTGGAGGAGAATGGAGATAATAAGCTGGATGGAAAGAGTGAGTAATTAAAGAGTATTGGAAAGGGTTCGTGAGAGATGTCTGCTGAAGGTTGTAAGAGAAAGAAAAAAAACTGGTTAGGATATTCACTGAGAAGGGAGTGCTTACAAGTAGATGCTTTGGAAGGATTTGTTGTGGGAGAAGACTGAGGGGAAGAAGGAGATAAAAGGTGATAGACGACATAACGGGAAGAGGAAATTATGCAGACTGTAAGAGGATGGCAGAAGACCGGACAGCCTGGAAAACTACCATGTGAAAACCTGTCTTTGGGCAGAACACTGATGATGATGATGATGATGATGATGATGTAATAAATAGTAAAATGATTATTCGATAATTACCATGTAAAATAACAATAACAATATTCAATTATACAAAAGGAATATAGCAAACCAACCACTTCCGTGTATCCTGGTGGTTGCGAGCTGCTGTGCACTGCTACAATGACTTACCAATATTTTCAAAGTGATGCCCAGCAGTTGTTAGCTTCTGCACATGATGAAAAGACTGAAAATTCACGAATGTGTACTTCTGGTTTGGTTCAAATGGTTCAAATGGCTCTGATCACTATGGGACTCAACTGCTGTGGTCATTAGTCCCATAGAACTTAGAACTACTTAAACCTAACTAACCTAAGGACATCACACACATCAATGCCCGAGGCAGGATTCGAACCTGCGACCGTAGCAGTCGCACGGTTCCGGACTGCGCGCCTTTCCATTTGGGAAAAAAAACTTCTGTTGCAGCTAAGACACAGTAAAATTCAATGTATCAAATTGTAGCCAAAAGGTCTGGAAGGTTTAAATATAGCGTAAATAAAGAGGCCAGTAAACAGGCCATCTCTTTTGCAGTACTCTGTTTATTAACCTTGAAATTTTATTTGATCATGTCAGGTAAGTGGTTCTACAATTACCACAGTAGCACGGACAACGACATACATCTACGCTATCTGATAAAAAGTGTCCAAACAACTGTTAGTGAATATTATTATGGCGTGTCCCCATATTTCACCTTTATGGCGGCTTGAATTCTGCTGGGGACACTGTCAGCGAGGTTTCTGAATGTCTGTGGAGGAACGGCAGCCCATTCTTCCTCAGTAGCCGAAACCAGAGGAGGAGGTAATGTTGGACACGGGAGTCTGTAGCCAAATCAACGTTCTAACTCTTCAATGATGTTACACTGAGTTCAGGTTTGGACTCTGGGCAGGCCATTCTATTTCAAAAACGTTGTTGCTCGCATACCAGCATACCATTGACTCACAGAAGCTGCTTTATTACAGGGAATGTTGTCGTGCTGATACAGAATTGACGTCAGACTGTTCCCCTACTGAATGCAGTACACAATACTGCAAAATGTGTTCATATCCATTCGCATTGCCGCGCGCAGTAGCTGCGCGGTCTCAGGCGCCTTGTCACAGTTCGCGCGGCTCCCTCTGTCGGAGGTACGAGTCCTCCCTCGGGCGTGGCTGTGTGTTGTGTCCTTAGCGTAAGATAATTTGAGTTAGATTAAGTAGTGTGTAAGCCCAGGGACCGATGACCTTGTAACGTTCTTTAAAAAGTGATATAACTTCACGATTACGTTGAATGAATATATGAACTGTGGAATGGATACTGAACTCGAATTATCGTATAGCGTGTTGTAACTGCAAGTGGTGTGCTTACTCTGTGCTATTGTTAGCAAAAATTTACACGAAATGATTGCACTCTCTGCAAAATACATTCAGCCCCTAAGGCACTGCATCATCTGGCCCTGTTCAGAACTGATAACTTAGGTCCCTGTGCATATAAAAACTAAATTAAATTGTCTTACCTCTAAAGCAGCAACAGTGGAACGCTATATATTCTGGTCTCTCATAAAAAAGGCTCAGCGACGTGCAATGCTGGGTATAATACTTTGAAATGCACATGAAATTGTTTTCGCTGATAAATAAAAACATGTATGAAAATCCATCTTCTTTGAAAAACATGTGGTGCATTTCTAACACTGAGTTTTTTAGAAAAATTATGTTGCAAGTTAAGTTTGTCTTTTCAAAAACATCTAACAATTGAAGTTACATTACTCACAATTGATTGACAAACAATGAGATTTAAACACCAAGTATTATCTAACGTCATTAATCCAACATTAATGCGAGTCATAAAATTAAATATAGCTCTGTTAACATATCTTCGAAACACTACAAAGTGAAATACCTAACTAGCCTCTTTATCGAAACGGTTTACATACATTCTGCGGTTACTCAACAATCACAAACTATCAGCCAACTCATCTATACTAACGTGCTGGCAAAAACAGAAATCATAATTATTTAACATCTTTACCTTGCTTGCATGAGAACTTCTGCTTCCAAATTCAAGAATAATGACATACCTAAATCAATATAACACTTGGCAGCTTCACAAAGCACACCACAAAAACTGCCTACTCCATCGTCTTTCTCTCACAGACAGCTACCTACAACCAGGGGGCTGAAACTCATATAGGGATTTCCGGTAACACGACGTTGGTTTGGTCCCAGGCCACTTGGAGCGCTGCAAGTTTAGCAATCTAGAGTCTCGTGTTCCTATTGGATGACTTAGTCTTCCATAATTGCTTTGGCATCGTAGCAACGTGATCGTGATTTTTCATTTAAATTGCAGTGTATGTTGTAATTAGTCTGCTTAATTTTTGGGTGCATTAGTAATATTTGATGGTGTGATGATTCAGCTTTTACATTTTTTACTTTTGTTTCATATAGAACACGAGGTTGTGTCATCACATTACGTTCTGCGGACTCTTGTATATTTGTTCCTGCAAGGAAATACAATTTCCGTTGCTCAGTTTACTTAAATGGTAAGTATATTTCTTATTTCTGTTCATATTTCCTTGTATTTCATGGAGAATCCAATGCTAGCAGCTTTTTACATAGTTGGTATTCAACTTTCCGCATCCTGTAATGGAATATAATTCTGGCTTTGATTCATCTTCCTTTTTGCCACGAAATAATCTTAGTGATCGAGTAAGTGCCATTTATTGTGCCGTTTACTACATACCAAATATTGGATGTGTTGTAATTGATTCGTAATGCCTCGAGTGTGTTCTATTTCCCGTTTTCGACAGTAAATATTCTGTACAGTACATAACACTCTATCCAGGTAAAAAGTGTTTGTTGCTGTTCTATCGACAAAGGTTGTGTTCTCACATAATAAGACATTTGTTTGGAAGTCACACAAAGTAGGTCCTTCAAGCAGTTGGACATTTACACATATTATTGTGCCAATATCCAATGCAGTAGTAATTTTCTTGCACTTTAATGCTAAACACAATGTAATACAGATTTACTGCTGTAACTGTTACTGATAATGTACAGTTGAATTTGATATCTATCATGGTATCTAGATTCTGAAATATACTGAAACGGTACAATAAGCAGTGTTTCTACTGTCTGATAGCACTGTTTAATGAAGTAGTGTTGAATATAATGCAACTACACTCACACAGTTATAAATAGAGTGATGTGCATATCAGTAGTAGAAATGAGAATTTCTTTTGTTTTGTTTTTTCACTGTTTTGTAGAAATACCACATCAGATTACAAGCCATGATAACAGTTATCAGTACTTCAGTACAGGATAGCTGCATTTAGACATAAGCTAATATGATTTTTGATAGTGAAATTCATTTCACATTAAGTTTTCTTTAACATTAATAAATGTAAACCATACCTGATATTTTTTCTCGTTCCTAATTCTTGGTTTGAATAACATTTCAGACACATGAGGATGAATCATACAGGAAGAGAAGGATCCAGTTTGCGATTGAAATACTCGTGCAAGTTTCCAGAATGCAGGAGTAGTTATTATGTAAAAACAAATTCCAAACACGATAATAAACATTTCTATAAATTTCCAGCTGCATCAAAAAGTGAGACTTTAAAGAAGTGAAAATTGATCTGTAATATAGATGAAGGTGTCAACTGTAGTTGTTATTATGTGTGTGAGGATCATTTTTATGAAGTAGATTTTGTGAACTTCACTAGATACACGCTAAATCCTGGTGTTATTCCAAAGCACATGTAATTGGTGTTGTATCACCCTCCTCCCATCCATCTGCGTTACACTGGTGTTGGTGGTGGTGGTGGTGGTGATGGTAGTTTCACATCAGGTGCAAATATAAGTGTGGATGAGACAGGTCACAATGCAAAATCTACAGTAATACAATGAAGCAGTCCCCCTTTACAGGGCACAGATGATGGTGAGTACAGCTTTTTATCATCACCAGTTTATTATGTTGAAAGTAGTCTAGGTGTAATAGGATCTGGCGTTTCTAAATATAATTTAACTCCAAGAAAACACAAAATGTATAAAGTGCATAGAATTACAGTTTCCAGAGTGTGTAAATTGAAAAAACAGCTACAAAATGAGAGGAATAAATTGAAAATTCTAAAAGAGTTGTATGATGACAGGAAATTTCAGTTCATTGAAGAAGAGAAAATTTTTATTAATAGTCAGTTAAGAAATGCCAATATGCAGCCCACAGCAGTATGGTTGTCTATACAATATAAGGCATTTGCTTTATCTATTTATAAGCATAGTCCCCGGTTGTACAGATATTTGGCCACTTTCTTCTCCCTCCCATCTGTCAGGCTGCACAAGGGAGTCCTTTCCCACATACCATTTGATACAGGACTTAACCGAGCTTTATTAAACTTTTTAGCAAGGGAAGTAAGTAATATGCATGAAAATTACATGTATTGTGCTCTACTTTCTGATGAAATGTCTCTGGATGATGGTATGTACTATGATGCATCCAAACAGCTAATCTATGGGTATCAGGACTTGGGTCATTTAGGACGTTCACCTGTAGCTGTTAGTCAAGCATTGGTTTTTATGCTGAAAGGCATTCACAGAACTTGGAAACAAGTTCTAGCATAATACTTTACCACAACCACCTTCCACTACACCCATCTGAAATCACTCATTGTTCACATCATGAGTGAACTACAGAATATTGGGTTCAAAGTCGATTGTACTGTATGTGACCAGAATGCAACAAACCAAAAGGCCCTTAAACAACTGTGTGAAGCAAATTTGTTGAAGCCCAGTATATTTCATTTTGTCGTCAATAATCAACCAATTGTTACCATTTATGATGTACCACATCCGCTCAAAAACACTAGAAATGCTTTGATAGATAATAAAATTCAATTTGAACCACACAGAGCAGCAAAGTTTGAGTACATCAGAACATTTTGTTGTTGGATAAAAAAAAGGTTCAAAACTCTACCCAAATTAAAAGCACAAGACTTTAACTTTTCTGATTCCCATGTCAAAATGAAGGTAAAAGTTGCTGCTGCACAAATGAGCAATACTGTTGCAGCTGCAATTGAAATGTATGTTTCTACTCATACATTGCCATCTGAAGCTATATACACAGCTGAGTTTGTGGAAAAGGCAGATAATAACTTTGATTCATTCAACAGTAATGAGCAATATCCCAGGGATGGAAAACAATTTAGGTGTGCTTTATCAGAAAATTCGCCACATTTAGAAATGTGGTATAGCATATTAAGGGAAACCCAACTTGTTTTCAGTTTGTACAAGCTCTGAAGACTTGTGTTGTCAATCATATGACTTTGCCTTTCAAAGCCATGAGTGTAAATAACTATGGAAATGATGATTACACTCCCTTGAGCAGTTTGTGTCACTTTTTGGCAGCTAGTGGTAGGAGTGAACATTTAAGTGAATGTGAGATGAATGACACTGATACACCTGAGCAAATTTATTCTTACTCAGATGGTATCATTGAGTCTGTAGAAGATCAACAAGCCTTGGCCTATGAAGCAGGCTATGCACAAAAAGCCATACATGTACCAGATGATTGTGAAATATGTAATACCAGTCTCTACTCCTCTGTTGTGACTGAAAATCATTTGTTTACCTCATTTAAAGAGAATAGTGAGAAGCATTCTCATTTGAAATATGCAAGTGAAAGAGTCATGATTTTCCAAACGGCACTCCATGATCAGCTGTATGAGTATCTAAATAGTCATGGTCACACAACAAGACTACCTGATAATTTTAAAAAATTTGTAATAAACATGACATTGAAGAGAGACTTCTGAAGACAAGTATTACATTTATAATATACAAGTATGTGAAAGAAAAGAAATTTACAAACAAGAGGAAATTGTGTATGCAACAACTTAAAAAGAAGTTCAAATCATGTTAAAAGACTTTGTATGTCAGTTTTTGTTATGTGTACAATTAGAGTAAGCTCCATATACATATACAAATGAATTGTTAAAAACAGAGAATTACATGTTCTTGTATCAAAATCATGCCTTTGATTTGTTATGACAAAATCTGGTAATTCAGCAGATACATAACTTAACACTTTCTCGATGTGATGATGGGACTCTGAAAGTATAATGAATAAAGTGCTGTCAAGGGGAATTTGTGTTAATTTTCAGTAGTGTACCAAACAAAGTTTTCAAAGAGGAAGTAAATAAATAAAAATGTTTAAAATAAATGTTGTACCAGCGTCTTCTTTCATTATTTAAACATGATGGGTGTTGCCAAAATAACTGTCAAGTTGGGGAAAAAAGAAAAAAAAATGTTATGTAGTGCAGTTCATTTTCTTTGTATGTCTCATTGGCAAAAACATTTTGGCTACATTCATGCTGTGCTCCCAATTTGTTTTTCAGTTGATGTAAAGTAGTATTTTGTGTGTTTCATAGATTTATTTGAACTGTGCAGAAGTTCAATTTCAGATGATTGAATATCCATAAATAACAGTCAACAGAAAAATAATAAATCGGATTTTGCAGACTTTACAGTACATCCTTGGAAGAGAACACGAGGTAGCGAACATTGCCTATGAACGCTGCGTTAGTAGTTTTTAGTCTTTGGAGCTAATATTCCGCAGACAGGATATAACTCTATCTTTTTAGAACCACAATGCGAAACTTTGCTATTCAGTGAGGATTATTTTGCGTGGCGAGCGCACTGTTCTTGACGGAGCATGCAAAATGGCGTATGGAAGGAAGGATTTAAGAGTCTCAATTGGTATGGAAGCGTGACATGCTTGGAGATCGTGCACTTTACACAGAATTGCATCTCCATCTCTCCTTAGCACTGGTCCAAAATTTTCCTTATGTGTCGGCTGCCATTTTTTCCTGGCCTCTCATTACCATTGAGGGAAAATTTATAAAGAGAACACTAATTATCGACTTCGAGCATCATCTCAAGAGGTGACACACCCTGTGTAGACCACAACTTTTTCGCTATGATTTTTAACCGAGCATTCACTTCTCCAGATGCTGGAGCTGCCACGAAAGACATGTGGCTCTGATTCCACGTTAAATTTCACGTCTCCATTTTCCGATAAGGTAACTGGGGAAGGTTATGGACACGTAAGTAGCTGCAGTGGCGTCCAGTTGAAAGACGTGTAAGAGGCCTATGGGGTACACCAGACAGGATTCTCTTTTTTCTCGTGCTTGTTAGCTTGTTTGCTCGTAGCTGCAGTGGCGTCCAGTTGAAAGACGTGTAAGAGGCCTATGGGGTACACCAGACAGGATTCTCTTTTTTCTCGTGCTTGTTAGCTTGTTTGCTCCCGCGGAGACCTGGCTTAAAGTATACAAAGATTTTTTAATGACTTTACATCGATAATTCAATTATTGCACACGTAATTCAACTGAAAGTGGCTAGCAGAGAAAATAAAATCATGGCAGTGTTTGACGTGACAAACGACTTCCATCAATGAGGACTTGTGATTTGTTGAAATGAAATGTGTCTTGCAGTACTGCATTTAATAAAAATTCCTGTAGGCCATTCCTTATAATAGTGTTTGAATGCTAGACATTTGACTATCAGTGAAACAGTTCTTTGTTTACTCCCTGTAGTCGTCACAAAAATGCGAAGTGCCTATTGAATGACAAAAGCAAACATTTTTCTTGCACCAGGCACACTGGACAAAGAAAAAATTAATACAGTCAGGCATTTGGTAGCAACCACTGCTCTTATTTAGACAGAACTGGGATGGTGTCAGTAACGGTCCCGGACATTGTTCTGCGTATTGCGCTGCATACCAGGCATACTTGATCAAATTCGTAAATCGTGGAGAAGAAAACTGCACAAATGAGTGCAGCTTAAAAATACTGTTCCGCTGATAAACCTCAAAGGAAAGAGATATATCGGAAATTATAATGTCTGAAAATTTCCTGAAAAATGCTTTCCACTGTCGAAAAAATTCTTTATCGAGAGGTTGAATCGCACTATAGTTCCAGGCGGAATCCACATTGCATCTACGGATTTTTCATCGTCCTCCACAAAAACAGAGGCGTCTTTACGTCCAGACCATGAATCCAACAAAAACAATGAGTTGGTTTTTGCAGCTGGTAGGAGTACGTTTCGAACGAAATGTTGATAATTATCCTTTCCCATTTTTCGAGATTTTGGTACGTCGATTACAAGATTTTTGGAACTAATCAATCCATTTTTTTAATTTTTGGTCCTAATTTGTCTTGCGTCTTTGAAGACAGAAACACAGCTGCGGTAGGAATAAACCACTCATAGTTATCACTGGCATTATCGTATATGAATGTGTCATTGCATACGTTGATTGGGCAATGGACTCCGTCTTTTTTTCACCCCGAAATGATAACGTGCGATGTGCATGCAGTTCTTTCACGAAACCTGACTGATCACCCTCATAAACAGCTGTTGCAGGGATAACAGCAAGTTTCGTCTTTAGGTCGGCTGTGATAGTCTCTATAGCATTGTCTGTCACTGGCATCTGCTCTACACGTGACGTAAACTTGGTAATTTTGCGATTTCCTAATCTCTACGATTTCCTGAACCTGCGTAGCCAGGTCGAAGAAGCCTGGAAATTAGCAATGTTCACATCAGATGCAATTCGAAGGGCCCAGTCTCGTAGATCTCCACCCGTCAGGGTAACCGGGAGCACTAATGCGCTGCTTCCTGGAGTCGGGTAGGCGCGCCGGCCCTGGATCGAATCCGCCCGGCGGATTAATGGCGAGGGCCGGTATGCCGGCCAGCCTGGTGTGGTTTTTAGGCGGTTTTCCACATCCAGTTAGGTGAATACTGGGCTGGTCCCCACGTTCCGCCTCAGTTACACAACTCACAGACGTTTGAATTTCATGACTTACACTAGACACAGACAGCTGGGGTACACTGCTTCCGTCCAGGGGGGTTCAGGGTGGCGGCAGGAAGGGCATCCAGTCACCCTCTGCCATTAACACTGCCAAATATGTAATAACTAAGCCGACCCCACATTGGAGTGGGACAAAGGTCCGAGAAAGAAAGAAAGAAAGTCTTGTAGATCTCCATCGGTAAAGGTGCATAGCCTCTCACGAGCAGTTCTATAGCTTTCGAAAAGTTTTTCATTCAGATGGTTCCTGGTTTCCGTTTGGCGCATATTGCTTACTACATATAATTCATTCTTCCATTTGTGCAGTTCAAGTTCCGATTTTACGAAAGGGAAACGCCTTTGTGTACTGCATACCTTCAAGCGTTTTTTCCCTCCTTCTTTTAATCAATAATTCAGTGCCTATTTTTTTTGCTGAACCCTGTTACAGTACGTGCTTTTTTTCAGGCTTGGAAAGTATTCTTCTTCAGAACTGTTACAGGCACAACTGACGCCGTCAATACTACAATTCATGGAATCATCACAGTTATTTCATATTACTTCTAATGTATCCACAATTTAAAACGAAGTGTCGATATCATTCGAATGAATGTCAAGGAAATCAACTAACAAAAGACACATATGTACTCCCTCAGGAGTGATTTTGGTTGGAAACCACGTTCTTCATATTTCATCACTGCTAAATTGAGAACGTGAGTTGGATTCCACATAACTGTGAAACTGGAAGAAAAAACAACGTACTATTAGCAGACATGCCTTAGAAAAGCACAATAAATATTAATTCAGCTTTGTCTGTATTGCCAACACTTATCAATACAGCAAAGAGCAATTGATAATTTGTAATAGATGTTACTTGCGTGGTTAGTTCGAGAGAATAGTAACTGTGTACTTTAGTGTCAGAGAAACTATGAACAGTTGTGTGTGTGTGTGTGTGTGTGTGTGTGTGTGTGTGTGTGTGTGCGTGTGTGCCTAGTTGCACATGCGCAGTTGCTACAGCGCCATTAGGCGTGTACATTTCTACCGCCGCCTTGCGCGGTACGAATTTGCCTATTTTCAACTTTTTTTAATGTGTGCAGTGCCTCTTAGCAGCTAAAATTTTGACAGTGCATTTCTTTCGTTGTCTTCTTCCTATGTAAAAAAATTCAGGGTAGATTTCGACATGTCTTATTGAACATGTGACCCACTCAGTCTACTGTAAACATAATTCTCCTCCCCCCTTATTATACTGGCGAGTCCACTTCTCGTGATATCCAATGGCCAGTTCTGCATTATACAGGGATGTCCGGATAGTTTTGATCATACAGTGTGAGACAGAAGTAGTTATTGCACCTTATTACCCTATTGTGAGGACATAATAGTTTTTCTGTCTCAATGACGTAAATTGTCATTGTATTTCATTGCATACCATTCCATGAACATCTAGTGAACGGCGAGACATCTATGTGTATCTTTATTATAAATCATATTATGCACTTCCAGTTTTTCTCCCTCTATGTTGCTATGTATTACTAAATGTTGAGTTGAAGTCTGTTAAAGATCGTCTGTCAGGTGATGGAGTACCAAAAATAGACTCCTGGAAAAAAGAACACATTGACACCGGTGTGTCAGACCCACCATACTTGCTCCGGACACTGCGAGAGGGCTGTACAAGCAATGATCACACGCACGGCACAGCGGACACACCAGGAACCGCGGTGTTGGCAGTCGAATGGCGCTAGCTGCGCAGCATTTGTGCACCGCCGCCGTTAGTGTAAGCCAGTTTGCCGTGGCATACGGAGCTCCATCGCAGTCTTTAACACTGGTAGCATGCCGCGACAGCGTGGACGTGAACCGTATGTGCAGTTGACGGACTTTGAGCGAGGGCGTATAGTGGGCATGCGGGAGGCCGGGTGGACGTACCGCCGAATTGCTCAACACGTGGGGCGTGAGGTCTCCACAGTACATCGATGTTGTCGCCAGTGGTCGGCGGAAGGTGCACGTGCCCGTCGACCTGGGACCAGACCGCAGCGACGCACGGATGCATGCCAAGACCGTAGGATCCTACGCAGTGCCATAGGGGACCGCACCGCCACTTCCCAGCAAATTAGGGACACTGTTGCTCCTGGGGTATCGGCGAGGACCATTCGCAACCGTCTCCATGAAGCTGGGCTACGGTCCCGCACACCGTTAGGCCGTCTTCCGCTCAAGCCCCAACATCGTGCAGCCCGCCTCCAGTGGTGTCGCGACAGGCGTGAATGGAGGGACGAATGGAGACGTGTCGTCTTCAGCGATGAGAGTCGCTTCTGCCTTGGTGCCAATGATGGTCGTATGCGTGTTTGGCGCCGTGCAGGTGAGCGCCACAATCAGGACTGCTTACGACCGAGGCACACAGGGCCAACACCCGGCATCATGGTGTGGGGAGCAATCTCCTACACTGGCCGTACACCTCTGGTGATCGTCGAAGGGATACTGAATAGTGCACGGTACATCCAAACCGTCATCGAACCCATCGTTCTACCATTCCTAGACCGGCAAGGGAACTTGCTGTTCCAACAGGACAATGCACGTCCGCATGTATCCCGTGCCACCCAACGTGCTCTACAAGGTGTAAGTCAACTACCCTGGCCAGCAAGATCTCCGGATCTGTCCCCCATTGAGCATGTTTGGGACTGGATGAAGCGTCGTCTCACGCGATCTGCACGTCCAGCACGAACGCTGGTCCAACTGAGGCGCCAGGTGGAAATGGCATGGCAAGCCGTTCCACAGGACTACATCCAGCATCTCTACGACCGTCTCCATGGGAGAATAGCAGCCTGCATTGCTGCGAAAGGTGGATATACACTGTACTAGTGCCGACATTGTGCATGCTCTGTTGCCTGTGTCTATGTGCCTGTGGTTCTGTCAGTGTGATCATGTGATGTATCCGACCCCAGGAATGTGTCAATAAAGTTTCCCCTTCCTGGGACAATGAATTTACGGTGTTCTTATTTCAATTTCCAGGAGTGTAGATTAGCTGCTGAGTTTCTGGTGGCAACCTAAATGCTTGTGTCACTTCAGTGAAAGATGCACCTGTAGCCGTCTAGCCTTCAGGGGCTGGTAGCAGTTCGCCCTCCCCATCAGGGAAAGCAAAGCGACTGTTGGAGGTGGTCGACATCTATTGATCACGTTTCTGGCGCTGCAGAAAGTCAGCATGGAGCCAGTAATGGTCTTCACCATACAAAGATTCGAAGACAATAGGGATGACGTGTTACATCATTTATGTGCCTAATCCATTCTCTTACAGCTGACTGATAGGTAAATTTTCGTTCTGACCACTGTGTAGTAATTCTCAATATTAAACTCAGCAGTCAGGGTATTAGGTTTCAGGTGCAAGCATGGAGGTTTGTGCCATCCATGAAGTCAGTCTTTTCGTACCTTAAGCACAACTGATCTCAGATAAGCTCTAAATTCAATTTATTTTCTTAATACACCAAGCATTTATAGTTTTAAAAATAACTAATAATAATTAATTACAATTAATAATAATTGAACTTTGGAATACTGTAGAGTTTATATAATGACTTCTTGCAGTATACCCATTGAAGTTTGTACAATACCTTATAAATAAAAAAAATTCCTTCTGAAAACAAGAACGATTTTGTTAGTTACAAAAAATCAGAAAAACGAAGCAGGCACTCACCTAACTGTAGATCTTGAAAACAAAAAAAGTGAAAAATCTTTATCTCATGATGATGATTTTCAGTCTTTAGCAGTGAATATGTTCTCCCCACACATGGATGAGTTCTACCAGTATGTGAGGCATGCTCTGATAAGACCATCAAGTTTGTCTTGGAATATGACGTACCACACCTCAATAACAACTGCGGTGATGTCGGGTGGATTTGGACGCTGTGTAATGGCCACCTTTAACAGGTCCCACGCCTGCTCAGTTGCATTCATGTCTGCGGACTGCGCTGGCCCCTGCATTCAGTTGATGTTGGATGTCTGAAGATACTGAGACACTGCTAGAGTGCGGTGCAGTCTTGCATTGTCATCGACGAGTATGAAGTTGTCACTGACTTAAAATGTATAGGGCCTTACAATCATTTGTAGGACCTCTTGGAGGTGTCGGCGACCAGTCAAACTGCCGCAGATGGGAGTTGGAGGGGTCCTCCATCCCATTATTATTGCCCCCAGAACATTACACTTCCACCTCCACATAGATGGACTTCCTGAGCGTATCGGCGTTCCTGTTGTCGTCTAGCACTTCTCCAAACCCTACAAGTCTATTGTCCAGTCGCAAACCAATCCTGGTCTCGACAGCCCAGGACAAGTCAGCGCCTGAGAGCCAACAGTTGGAGGAAACGATCCTGTGTTGGTGTTGTCACACAAAGACGACCACTGCGATTCCATCGTTCACATCAATCTTTACTTTCTGCTCAGCTTAGACACCTTTGACCACCAGCATTATAACTTTAGTAAGCATAGGTAAATTGTGTGAAATTTTGTATTTAATATAGCCCAAGAACGTTCGCTGAGGGTGAATAAAGTATGGAGCATGTGGATTGTTCTTGAGGAATTTCAGTTGAGGCATTTGCAAATGATTATTTTGCTATAGTTCAAGAGGGAGTAATTATACAGAGAGTAATGTTGATAAGAATAACTGCCCTCTACCACAGTGGAGATGGCCGCATAAAACTGCAAGATGTTACACACTGTTGCTGAAATTCAGACAAGCTATTAAAGTTTGCACATGTAAAGCAATCAATGGAAGTATTACTATATAATTTTTCTGTGTTACTGTTAATGTTCATGTCTGCTTGCCCCTTTTGATTTCCATCCCAATAAATTTCATTCTCAATAACGTTACATTGCCAGTCTCGTAGGTTAACGAGAGACTAGATATTGATGCTCGAATTGCACTTTGAAGATTATCTTTGATGAAGATTTCATTGTCTCCTAGTGCAGCAACATATATCACACCAATATCCACATGCATATCGTATCTAGAAGTCCAGTAGTTAGGAAGTAAGCGTCATCAGCGCAAGGATATTGTTAATGCATACATTTCCTTAGTTTCATCTGCATGAAAACTGTTATAAATAATTTTGCCAAAGTGAAAAACCTCCCACATTGCATGTGATGATTTGGACCATAATATCCACCATTTTAACTATCCCTGCATTGAATGTAAACATTATAATGAGCATAGCCCAGGCGACACAAAAGTGTAATGAGATAAAAAAATATGGATCGTGTCAGCCTCAGTTACCAGAGCCCTCCCTTGCGTTATCCACTGTACTAGTATGAAAACCATTAGCTGGAAAAGTATTTCTTCCCTTAATACATAACATCACAGATCGCATTGGGAAATTACTAGCCAAGTTTCAGGTGGAGACTATTTTCAGATCTACTAAGAAAATTAGTAAATGCCTAAGATCAACAAAAGATGCTCGTCACCCCATAGCCACCCCAGGGGCATATAAAATTCCGTGTAGTTGTGGCAGGGTTTACATAGGAACTACAAAAAGAAGCATCAATACACGTTTGACGCAGCACAAAAGAAACTGACGCTTGGGACATATCGACAAATCGGCAGTAGCGGAACATGTTTTAAGGATGGAGATCACGAAATAAAATTTGGTGAGACAAGCATGCTAGCGAGGGCGTCGCATTATTATACATGTATGTATAGAGAGGCAATTGAAATCCACAAACATCAATACAATTTTAATCATAAAGAAGAAGGATTAAAATTGGACAAAATATGGCGGTCGACGTTGCATCAATCACGTGACAATCGATTGCCTGCAATCGAGAGAACAGACGATAGCCTGAGATAGCTACACATCGACGCCACGTGACTTGCAGTGGCGCCCTCTACGATCTCCATATAAGCGGCGGCCCCAGCTCCTAGCAGCCAGTCGTCGACTCACCTCGGAAGATGTTCTCTGTAGTTGAGAACGAAACATCAGGGAGAAGAAGTTCTACAGATCGACCACGGCAATTTAGCCCAGAAGTGTTTACTGATGAAGACGCCGGCTGTGAAAGCCTACATGGGATGAATACAATACTAGTACTTGTTAGCAATTCAAACATATGACAAAGACAAACAATGGTATGTCTAGTGGTACACCAGGTGCACTCAGAGTGTATGCCTGGGGGACACATTCATTATCTTGAGGAGACTATTCCAGCACTGAAACAATGGGGTACAACTAACTGCTAACTGTAGATTGTGGCCCACATTGGAACAAATGATGCCTGGCATATGGGCTCTGTAGTCATACTTGAATCATTCCAGCGACTGGTAGAAATGGTTGAGAAGACGAGTTTTGCTCTTGGAGTTGCAATGCTCAATTTTCAGCATTATCCCCAGAACAGATGGTGGCCCCTGATTCTTAGTCAGCATGAACCACAGGCTTTGAAGGTTTTTTGACAAGGTAGTCTGCAACTTTCTAGACTTGGACCGAAGGTTTGACAGCTGCAAGGTCTCCCTATATTGGCCAGGTGTGCAACACATTAGAGAGTGCTACCCTGGCAGCTGACTGTGTGTGAGGGTGCTTACAAAGGTTTTTTCAATTAGGCGACTCTCCATCCAATTCAGATAACGTTAGCTATCAGAGAGTCAGAAGCGTTAGTATAAGATCGAAAGAAATTACCCATACATGCGAGAGTGCTAAAATCCTAGTGACCAATTGCCGAAGCACTCCCAAAACGCAGTGGAGCTCACACATTGACAGGTACAGAATGTTGTTAAAACCTGAAGCTGATGACAGAGAGTTTTCGGGAAAATGTTAGTGTATATCGAAAGGGCATGTTAACTGTAGCCTGAGATGGTGAATTTGTCTCGGTAAATAAGAAATTCAAATCCACTGAGATAGAAATTGAGCCTGTATGCGACATTGTTTGGCCAAGACTCAGTATCAAAGATCGGTGTACAACTATAGTCAAATCTTTTTATGGACCACCTGACTCACTTCCAGATGTAAACGAAGACTTCACAAAAAACCTAACTTAACTAGTATGTAAGTTCCCCAAGCATACCACCATCATCAGACAAGACTTTATTTGTTGAATAATCAATTGGGTAAATTTTGAATTTTGTGTATGTTTGGTACGACAAGATGGCATGTGAAACATTACTAAATGCCTTCTCTGCGAACTACGTGGGATAGATAGTACGAAAGCCCGCTCCAGATGGAAATATATTGGATTTAATGGCAACAAATTCAATTGATGTCCTTCAGAATGTGCACATTAAATCTGGCGTCAGTGACCTTAAGGCAGTTGTAATAATCTTCAAAGAACAACTAAAACAAGAAGAAGACTTTATATGTTCAGGACACGAGATAAAGAGGCAATAATGTCATAGCTCAACAAGGAATTCGAAACATTTAGCTCTGAAGAGGAGCATGTAGAAGATCTTTGTCTTAGATTTAAAAGAATGGCTAACCATGCACTTGATAGATATGTATCTGATAGAAAAGTTCATAATAGCCTGCGTGGTACACGGTACTGTAAGGAAACGCGTGAAGAAACAGATTACTGTGTAACAGATGTGAAACAAGGCATAGGGCTACAGACAGGAAGATGCTGAATGAAATGCATTTGGCTACCAAGATAGCGATCTATGGAACCTTCAACGTCTATCGTAGCAGAATATTATCGAAAGGTCCCTCACAAAACCGAAAGAAAGTGTGGTCATGAGTACAGGTTGTTAATGATGACAAAGTTAGTGTCCAGGCATTCATATTCGAGACAGCAACTGAAACAAAAGCAGATAATCTGAACTCAGTATTCCAATGCTCCTTTGGGAGAAAATTCCAGGTGTCTTGCCCTAGTTTAACTATCATCCACTCCAAAGATTAATGATTCAGTGTGCTGAGGAACAACTGAAAACAATAAAACGAGTGTTGCACACAATTACTGTCCAATATCTTTGACATCCATTTGTTGCACAATCTTAGAACAATTTCTGAGTTGAAACGTAATGAGATATCTCAGATAAAATTACCTCCTCCATGCCGTCCTGCATGGATTTTGAAAACATTGACAATGTGAAACCCATTGTGCTCTTTTCCTACATGATACCCTGAAAGCCATGGATCAAAGCAACGAAGTAGATGCACTGTTTCTTGACTTTTGAGAAGCTTTCGACTCAGTACCACACCTACCCTTATTATTTGTGACTGTATTGAGGGTTTCTTGGTAGAGTGATGCAGAATGTTATCTTAGAGGAGAGTCACTGTCACATGTGGAAACAACTTCAGCTGTGCCCCAGTGAAGTGATTTGGGACTCTCTCTGTTCTTGACGTGTATTAATGACCCTACAGACAGTATTAATAGTAACCTCAGATTTTTCACAAATGATGTTCTTATCTACACTAAAGTACTGTCTGAAAAGTTACACAAATTGTTATGTTTTCTTTATTTTTCAGCCTCTTTTTCTGCAGGTTGAAGTGTGGTTAGTTCTTTGGGCTTGTCTCTCTTTCACTTAAAATTGAAGATAATTATGGACCCTTATGCAGATTAAGCCACTAGCGTCATGTTAAAGAGGCACAGTCACCATTTCAATGAACAGTATAGAGAACTGACAGTGATTAGGCATGGTGTTGGTTTAATGTAATTTCGCATGTAATATTTTGAGGTACAGGAATTGTACCCATGTTAGAAGTGGGTTTCCTCAGGAACAGCTAAGGCTGCCATTGGAAATAGCAGCTGCCACCAGCATACGTGGCAGAACAGCCACTTCATTCGTGGCAGTTTAGAAAATGCAAAGGACTCAGCTTAGGTAACCAGGGCGATGCGTGAGGAGCCGTGGTCACCACTTCCCACTGCAGTAGGTATGGTAGTGGACACGGGCATGGGGTTTGCCTGTGTCCCACAGGGATGCGTGTTTATTGGAGCTGGGGGCTTTCCTGTGTAAAAGGTTAGCCCTGAGTCTTATGGGCTCCTTCGCTAGATCACATCCACATGGGGTGCTCATTATTGATCCCTGCAGAGGACAGAGTGCACCTCAGCTTTCACAGATAGCCCTAACATTGCTCTTTTTTTCATAGGCTTTCCTGAGAACGCTGTATCGACTTGTGAAAGCAAACATTTCGCCATGGTCACAGTAATGGGTTGGTGTAGGTTGATGTCTACCATATTGGTGTCCCAAGAGGTGCTTCACTTTTTTTAGGGATTTATAGCCTCACACACCAGTGTTCCTGTGTCATTGGTTAGCTGACTGTGCATCAAGGCATGTACCGGCCTGTTTGATGCCGCAGTAGAGAGAGAACTGGTGAGCAAAGATGAATCTGTCTGTTGGAGAGAGGCAGTACTGGGTATTAGAAAATTTTGCATTGGTGGAAAAGTAAGGCTTAGGAGAGTACAAAGGCGTAGACCCAAGAGACGGTAGAAGGTTGTTTGGAGGCAGAGATAGAAGACATCATGTTCAGAGTGCAGGATGGACAATGGTGTAAGTGTCGTGTTGTAGCCATAAGGCCCCGTTGTACATTTGGTGAAAAGTGTAAGATAACTTTGGACAAATTTTGGTCTGTTGCCACGAGGCAGCTCTAAGCGAATTTTCGGACCAAGAGCCGTGGTTTGCGTGGGGCATCATAATTTCGTGTCTATTTTGGAGGCACACTTCCAGGTCTTGTATCCAGCTGTGATGGCTATGGTACTTCAGTCGAGTCGCCGCTGTGGCGTGCAGGTCACCATTTTGCAGACTTCTGAAGGTACATGGTGAGGTATGCATTGCACTGACTTGATAGGAATATTGGAGGTGAATGTCTCATAGAGTACAGTGTTCGCCTCTGCAAACAGCAGTAGTCGTCACTCCACATATACATGGTGCATAAGCATGTAGTTTGCCATTTATAAGCTCTGACAATCAGCGAATTATTATCAGATAGTGTTACATTCTAAGTGGGAACTGTAGTAGGTACTCCACCCATTCACAAATTCGTCAGTACACTACAGCACTTTTTGTACATCTTGCAATTAGAGTTATTTGTGTTTGCTCATCGAATTTCACCCTTGACTTTTTCGACAGTAAATCTGCGTTATCACACTGGGCTCCTTTAACTTCAGTAGAAATCATACCCGACAACCCTTTTAAAATTAATTTTTGTGGGAGAGGCTTAGAGTAGTTAAGAAACTATTACTTACGTCGAGTTTAGTCTCATCATTAGGACCAAAAACATTTATTGGATAGGGTCAGACTCGTTATGCATGGGTTTATAGAGGTATAGCTGCAGGGTGGTTCTGTCACCTGTCAAACAGAAGTAAAGAGTTATATCCCACATTATCAAAACAAACTCGCACCTCAAATGTGTAGAAAAGTTAATTCCATCTTTTCGACTACAATAAAAGTCTTATTTAGACCATAAGCATTTTGATTTATTTCAAGCTATCTTCAGTGTCACTGTAACAGTGCTCTTGATAAAATTTCAAAGTGTTGCAGAAATTGGATCTAGCCATATACACTCCTGGAAATTGAAGTAAGAACACCGTGAATTCATTGTCCCAGGAAGGGGAAACTTTATTGACACATTCCTGGGGACAGATACATCACATGATCACACTGACAGAACCACAGGCACATAGACACAGGCAACAGAGCATGCACAATGTCAGCACTAGTACAGTGTATATCCACCTTTCGCAGCAATGCAGGCTGCTATTCTCCCATGGAGACGATCGTAGAGATGCTGGATGTAGTCCTGTGGAACGGCTTGCCATGCCATTTCCACCTGGCGCCTCAGTTGGACCAGCGTTCGTGCTGGACGTGCAGATCGCGTGAGACGACGCTTCATCCAGTCCCAAACATGCTCAATGGGGGACAGATCCGGAGATCTTGCTGGCCAGGGTAGTTGACTTACACCTTCTAGAGCACGTAGGATGGTACGGGATACATGCGGACGTGCATTGTCCTGTTGGAACAGCAAGTTCCCTTGCCGGTCTGGGAATGGTAGAACGATGGGTTCGATGACGGTTTGGATGTTCCTTGCACTATTCAGTGTCCCCTCGACGATCACCAGAGGTGTACGGCCAGTGTAGGAGATCTCTCCCCACACCATGATGCCGGGTGTTGGCCCTGTGTGCCTCGGTCGTATGCAGTCCTGATTGTGGCGCTCACCTGCACGGCGCCAAACACGCATACGACCATCATTGGCACCAAGGCAGAAGCGACTCTCATCGCTGAAGACGACACGTCTCCATTCGTCCCTCCATTCACTCCTGTCGCGACACCACTGGAGGCGGGCTGCACGATGTTGGGGCGTGAGCGGAAGATGGCCTAACGGTGTGTGGGACCGTAGCCCAGCTTCATGGAGACGGTTGCGAATGGTCCTCGCCGATACCCCAGGAGCAACAGTGTCCCTAATTTGCTGGGAAGTGGCGGTGCGGTCCCCTACGGCACTGCGTAGGATGCTACGGTCTTGGCGTGCATCCGTGCGTCGCTGCGGTCCGGTCCCAGGTCGACGGGCACGTGCACCTTCCGCCGACCACTGGCGACAACATCGATGTACTGTGGAGACCTCACGCCCCACGTGTTGAGCAATTCGGCGGTACGTCCACCTGGCCTCCCGCATGCCCACTATATGCCCTCGCTCAAAGTCCGACAACTGCACATACGGTTCACATCCACGCTGTCGCGGCATGCTACCAGTGTTAAAGACTGCGATGGAGCTCCGTATGCCACGGCAAACTGGCTGACACTGACGGCGGCGGTGCACAAATGCTGCGCAGCTAGCGCCATTCGACGGCCAACACCGCGGTTCCTGGTGTGTCCGCTGTGCCGTGCGTGTGATCATTGCTTGTACAGCCCTCTCGCAGTGTCCGGAGCAAGTATGGTGGGTCTGACACACCGGTGTCAATGTGTTCTTTTTTCCATTTCCAGGAGTGTATGTTTAGAAAAGCATAACTTGCACCTCATAAAAGTAGTATCCTATGTCTATGATCTCAATGCGTTACTACTGTAATCAGTCAATTCATACAAATACCTGTGTGTAATCATCTGAAGGGTATGAAATGGAATGATCACAAAGGCTCACTCATATATACATAGGTTGCAGACTTCAGTTCATTGGCAGAATACTACAGCAGTGCAATGTCTACAAAGGAGAATGTTTGCAAAACAATCTTCTGTATTGGTGACTCCATTACTAGTGAATCCTCCCTGTCTGGTTATACTTTGTCAAATGGAACTTCTACGATGTGTATTGTTTTCCCTGTGTTTCTGTTCAGTCCACTGTTAGGGCACTGTCACATCCAAATACGCCACATTCTTGTATATTGTAATATATAACAATGTTGTCATAAGTTTATTTCATTATTTTGCTACTGATTCCATCATATTCATATGAACATTTATATTTAAGAGAATAGACAAGACTGAAAACATCCTTTGCAGATGATGGATGAAATTGAATTTTGTCAAACTCGTTTTAGAAGTCTTTTCATAGGAACTACCTGCTAAGGAAGTGTTCAGACATAAATTATCTACTACTGACATCAAATAGCTATTGAAAGTATCTACAATTTTAGAGTTACCTTTGACCAGTTCATTTCTAATCTTTAAAGATATTTGTACATTTTATTGATTAGTTTTTCACCAACTTATTTTTTACTGTATCCAAAGCATTTTTTATTTTGTTGCTGGAGAAGCTTATTTTTTTCTTGAACATATATACATTTTGATGTTCTGATGGATTTGCTTAGATTTTTACAATAAAGTTTGTTATGGGATTTAACCCTGTCATCATGTGTCCCTTGTTGTCAAGTAGAGATTTTTCTTAGTTTTTCACGTTATTCTGATCACACTTGTAGTCTGTGGTTTAGGTGCATTTAATCTGCTACTACCATTTGATTTCTTAAGGTACATTTTCCACTGTGTGACTATCCTGACGATTGTTTAACCATTATTATTGAATGCTTAAACGTTGAATGATAATTTTTGGTTACCATCTTGCTCAGAGGATCTGCAATTTGTTGGTTTTTCACTAGTCTCATTTTTCCATTCACAGTCACATTGTTCTAGTGAATGCTGATAAAATGAGGTTAAAGTTCAGTAAAACGGTCTTAAATGCATTTTTATTCATGAGACTACAAAATACTTGTCCAGATGAATGGGACAAAAAGAGCCAAAATACACTGCACATTTGAGTTCAAAAACGAGGAGGGGCTGTACTTAAAATTGATCATCACCTATAACTGTAGGAACAATAAAATTTATCGAAAGATAAGTTCCAGATCTGAAAATTGTGGGAAGCAAAAAAAATTACATCCATTATTGATGTAAGAGCATTATCTCATACAGAAAAACTTTTCAGAAATACAGAAGGAATGTGAGGTTGAGGCAAGGAAATAAGCTCTGTTAGTGTAGAGCTTTGATGTGAGTAATCTGCTTCATAATCTGGCAATGATAGCTCAGGCTCAACAATAGCTGAAAAATTTCTACAAAATCTCTGGCTATTAGGAATACAATAGGAACAATATTGTTCTGACTCCCTTATTTCACTCTCCAGCCCTATTGTTATGGGTAACGTTTGAGTTTTTGTTCTTCACTGTACAGCAGGTGTTAAATTTTTTGGAGATTTGGTCAAACTTTTGAAAAATAGGTCAATGTCATCCTCACTTTTTTCTACAAGCAATGCCCTGGTAATTTCATTTCACTCAGATTACCTCTTTTCTAGACTGTCTGCAATATTTTCTCTATTGTTTGATATTGTTCTTCTGTGTGTTGTGGTATTACAAGAAGAAGCAGTTGGCATTGTTGTTGACATTATTGTTGAGATTTGTATCAGCAAGTTTATAATGTTGGTGTTGAGGTTTGCATCAGTGACATTTGCTCATCACCTGGCGAAGGAGAAGGTGTTTCCTCTTCTTGTGACAGACTGAGACTGGAGAAGCTCCTAAAAGGAAATCATGTCAGTTGTGATAGCTTAATGATTTATTTACGTTGAAAAAATGTTTACATACCAACCGTGTTCTTCAAATTGTCTTAGAAATGATAATGTTTCCATTTTCTTCCCATTATAGGTGTCTTTTATGTTTCTCCAGAGCTTTTTGCATTGATCAGCTACAAACAAATTTATAATTAGTAAACCACAATAAATCGCTAATTTAGAATATTATAACCAATAACAAATTAATAAGTAATAATACTTTACTCATTCTTATTTCCAGATATGTGGCAACTGGCGAATCCCTCCATTCACTGCAATTTTAGTTTTGATTAAGTGTAAGCAAAAGCAATGAAGTCATAGAACATGTTAGGTGCATTGAAGAAAACTGTAATATTATTAATGTTGCCACCACTGAGTCAAGAAGACCTGAAAAGAAAAGCAAAATAATTTGATCTAAAATGGGATTCCCCAACTGTTCAGGAGCCATCAATGAAACATGTATTTGAACTGTATGCCCTAAAAATTCGTTCTCTCTTTTCGTCGATAGTGTTTCTGACTGTTGTCAATGCAGATTGTAAATTCATTTTCATCGACATGGGATCCTACATAAAAGAAGCCAGTCATGGAATTTTCAAACAGTCTGTTCTGGGAAGAACCGCTGCTTCTACCTCTATGCAAGCTACTCAACTCTGACAGGTGTTACCTCAAATGTTTGTCATTGATGATACTATTTTCTTGCATGAAAACGCATTGAAAGCATATTCATAAGGAAGTGCGATCAGAAACAAATCGAAAGCTGTATTTAACTACAGACTGGATTATTATCACAACTTTTTTTGTATTTTCTATATCCAAACAAATTTACTCCCCAAAATTGTCAATGATGCTGTAATAGTTTCCTGTTGCTTACGCATCATACCTATATACCGAAAAGTGGAGCTTCTTATCACGAACCAGATCCTTCGTAAAATTCACCCAGAAACAATTTGAATAATTTGGTAAGAGCTCATGGTTATGCTAATGTTGAAGGATTTGAAGTAAGAGGTTCATTTGCTGAATGTATCAGCAGTGATGAGAGGTTGGGCTGGCTAGATTAACAAGTTAATAGAATTAGTCAAAATTAATTTTACACTGGAAATTATATGAGTGATTGTTAAAAGTAAATACAGGTGTTTAACTAACAAAGAAGAGTTCGCTTGGTTTTAAAACTTTATTGACAATGTCAGCCCTTATATCGTCCTTGAGGCTTTGAGCTTTATAGGACGCATTTGGCAGCTGCTACAGCGACAGATTCGGCATTTCCTCTGCAAAACTTTCATCATTTGCGTCAGAAAACGAAGAAGCCATCATGCACATGGTCTTTCAAACCAGAAATCAATAGCAATGACAATTACAGACACTCCTCTCCCTTATGACTTTTTAGGACATATGATAGTTATTAATGGCTGCATCAGTGGACACTCAAGGCAACAAAACTCCATAAGAAACACAAAGCAACAGTGATGTACGATTATCATTGCACTATCATTGTTGGACAATAACTGCAATAGTCGCAGTCAAGGAAAATTACAGAAACCCAAAACCAGAATGGCTGGACAGAATGAACACCATCCTTCCAAATATGAGCCAGTGTCTTAACAGCAGCAGTGACTGGTTTGGTTGATCCTTATTATACAATGTTCTTTGATTTACTCACGATTTTTTTGATAAAAACTAAATATGCATTTAGCATTTTGGCTGGGAATTCCCTTCTAGGAAGTTCAGCCATTTGGTGCAAGTTTTTTTTATTTATCACTACTTCAGCGACTTTTGCACTGATGAAGTTGCAATTATGACGAGGGCAACACACGAATGTAAAATGTGATTTATTTATCTCCTAATACATAATTTTCACATTATTAGATTTAATGTATAGGAAAAATGTCAAGATTTAAAATGATAAAAATATTTAAAAGAAATACAATAATATACATTAGTTTACCGATATTTCTGAGATACCACTACACAAATGCATACTGCATTTCCAGTATACAAAGATAAAATGTGTAATTACCTTGTTCAATCTGTGAAACTGTCATTAATGAATTCTTCAATAGAATAACAACCCTTTTCAACCAGAAGAGTAAAGAGTAACCTTTTCAATGGTTCAAAATGGCTCTGAACACTATGGGACTTAACATCTGTGGTCATCAGTCCCCTAGAATGTAGAACTACTTAAACCTAACTAACCTAAGGACATCACACACATCCATGCCTGAGGCAGGATTCAAACCTGTGACTGTAGCGGTTGTGTGGGTCCAGACTGATGCACTTAGAATCGCTCGGCCACACTTGCCGGCCTTTTTCAATGAACCAAGCTTCATGTTACATATATTATCGTCACTTATTTAAATGTAAATTTTAAACCCCACATACTCTGGTGTTTTGGTATAGAGTTTTAAGGGGTATGTTGAGAGTTTAAAATTCGCTCTGTGGTGAGTGCTGCAGCTGTAGCCAAAATGGAAAGTGTTTACTGTAGGCTGATTTTTATAAAAGAATAACATCGTCTCATTTATGTAAAGTGAGGGAATAGATAGTATTCTTAAAATTTTAACAGTGGTCTACAGGATGCCCATTGTTTGGCAACACACATGTCCCTAATTGTTTTCTGTTGTAGTACTAGGTGTCTCATGACATTTGTTGAATTTCCTTAGAAGATTATGCCATAATGAATAAATGACTCGAAGTAGCACTAATAAACTAAGGTTTGCTTCTGTGATATCCTGATCATTGCAAATTACCTCTATTTCACTTCATTCTAATGATTTGACTTCAAATTGCACCATATTGGTATATTGCTTTTAGTTGCATTTCGCTTTAGTCCATTCTGATGGAAGATACAAGTTTTTCTAGACTATTCTTGACACTTTCTGGAATTCTTTCAGGTACCTCATTTCCAATTACAACTTATATAACAATTTCAAATAAGACTGAATGAACATCAATAGCAAGTGGTTTATAGTTTAGATAGAAAAAGAACATGTAGGGACCCAATACAAACTTGTGGGACTCCTAAGGAAATTGCTTTCCAGTTTGAGTAATAATTTCTTAAATTTGATGTTACATTATCCTTTGTTTATTGTCTGTTAAGTAAGAGTTGAATTGTTGTAAAACAGTGTCCATGATTCCATACATATGTAATTGGTAGTGAGCAGGTAGTTGTTCACTTAATCGAAGGCTTTTGTTGGAACACAAAATGTTCCTATGATCTTTTTACCAAGTGAGGTATATTTTTTGAGTAAACTCATTAATGGCATTTACAGTGCTTTCTTTCTGTTCAAATCGAAACTGGTTTTTAAAAATTATGTCATTTGCAGTGAGACATTTTTGAACTTGCTTTGCTGTAATCCTATCAAACACTTTACATGATACCAACAGAATAGAGATAGGATGGTAATTCTTGATATCTTCTGTCGATCCCTTTTTGAATAATGGTTTTATCTGGCCATATTTCTGTTCATTTGGAAAATATCCCTGCTCAAAAGATTGATTTATAACAACCAACTGTGGTAGTGCTATGATATTATACACACTCTTGATTACAGAAGTGGCTATTTTATCCCACCCAATGGTGTTTTGTTCTTTAAAGACAATATTTCATTTTCCACATTCCTTTGGGTTATTTTTTCATCCTCTTTAAGATATGTTCTGGTTTTGTCCAAGCTTAAGAAATTTACTTTCTCTTGATAGGTTGCCATATCTATATCTGATATTGTTACAATTAAAAAGAATTTATTAAGTAATTTGACATGTAGATAGGGTTTACCATAAT
Organism: Schistocerca gregaria; assembly: GCF_023897955.1. NCBI lineage: Eukaryota > Metazoa > Arthropoda > Insecta > Orthoptera > Acrididae > Schistocerca > Schistocerca gregaria. The sequence goes on from NC_064922.1 coordinate 838,034,854, forward strand.
ATCATTTTAAAATTTAATTTTCAAAATCTCTTGACTTTTAACTTTGGCTCCTAATTCCGACTTGGAAACTAACTGTACTGATTTTGTTTCATTTCTGTGTTTGACGATAAATGGATTATTTCTAAATATTTTGGCTGTCACTATAAGCTGAATACAGCTTTATAGCATCTGACATGTATAACACTCAGGATTTCTGTGTGATTGTAGCTCATTATCTAGTGCTCTGTTTTTGATACTAGAAATTTTTTTCCTGGTGTAATCGATTTACGTTTGCAGCTTTCTATCTTTCGACGAGATCTGATAGGAAAAGATTAATTAAATATAGTTTTAAAAACTTAAGAATTTGCCATAGTTTATGGTGCTGTAACACCACTCATCTATGGTCAACTTACAGTACTTAGGTCACTGCATAATAAATTCGTATTACATTTGCTGAAATTCTTTTTTTATATATACTTCTAGCGGATTTAATTTATCTGATTTTGGGAGCCCAACAAAGAGAACTGAAGGATTCAAAATATCTAGGTCTATGCCATACTTATTTGTGCTTTCAAACTATGTTATCAATGTAGGTCATAGATCAGCTGTTTGCCTTTAATGCCATCAGGAAATTTTAGGTTTAAATCAGATATTTGAATTAATTTTCAAAATATTGTGAAATCACTGCTTTCACATACCATATTTATGTGGACTGCTGCAGTCCCTTTGTTTTACTTTCTTTCTGAAATTTTTCTGGGATACATTGGAACTTAGCAAAAAAAAACTTTTGTTGTAGAACATTCAGGAATTCTACAAATGCTATAACCACTGTATTCAGATCATTTAACTCTACAGTAAAACTATCAAATACATTCTCTTCATTGAAACACTTAAAATTTTCTCTTACTTTATAAGTTATGAAAAGTCAACAAGAATGCAGGAGCCTCCACTAGGTTTGTTTCCCCTACAAAAGCTGCTAGCTAACTTAAAATGATTAGTACTATTTAAAACCTGTATATAATCTTCTGGTAATCAGTATCATTTAGAAAAATTATTGTGATATTTACTAACACGCAGTCTGAAAACAGAATTTTAAGTTAGTAAATGTTAGAACATTTCAGATTTTGTAGTTATGCTGGTATTCCAGTGCATCAGTAGAGTACTTCTGTTTTTGATTCTAATTTCATGTGCAGCCACTCGCCAGTATCTACACTTTTTATTTTCAGTTTATAACTTTGCTTTGTCATCTCCATCACAATGTATCAGTTTCCCTTGCTTTTTAGGATTTTATACACATTTATGAATATTCCACTGAAGCTTATAGAGCCTAATCTGTTGAGGTGGAATCCATCTTTCCCCAGACAGTTATCCTCTAAAAACCTTTTTGGGTAAATGAACGCTGCTCCAAGCCTGTTGCATTGTTCCCTAATACCATTATTTATTTTGTTGATATAAGAATCTCTTAACGATCTTCTTTGAATACTACTACTAATTGTCAGTCTACAGATTATGTACACAGTTTTCGCTGACCTAATCATATTTCATGTTTCACTCACGATTTCTTCCTCAGTGTCAAGTGGAGAAAATCCTACACACACACACACACACACACACACACACACACACACACACACACACACACGCACTTATTTGCTTCAGGAAATTTGTAATGTAAGTTTGTTGTTCTTGTAGTTGCAGAAACTGCGAAAGTGTACCTACCTTAGCACTATTTTGACTTATTTTTCAGTAAAAAAATAAAAACACGCAGAAATGGAGATTATTATGATAACTACAACAGAATGCCGTTGTTTTAGATCTGTTGACTGATCTAGCTAATCATTGATGGGGGTAGGCTAGTGGTGTCACAAAGTACAACTGACTTGGATATTTTGTGGCATGACAAATGTGGCGTCAGCCTGACCTTTTTCAACTGGCGAATCTTCCAAGAACTTGTCGTTTGCCCATCGTATTTCAGTTTCGAGTCTGTCTAAACGGATGATAGATGTTTGCTGTGAACTCCATAACTTTTTGATGGATAGGTATTTGAAGGTATGTGTTTCCTGAATTACTGAAACAAAAACAAAAGTGAGAACTTTCACTCCACTTCTACTTTCTTACAGGCTCCAATAACTGTAGAGGAATGGCTTAAAATAACCATTGATAAATTGTGTAAGCGAGATAGTGCTTCAAATAATATTTGCCGAAAATATCAGATATTTCACACGTTAACTCGTATGAGACGAACAACCTGCTGTATTACGTTTCACTGAGCAGGAGCGAGGTACATAATTCACATAGAACGTCGCGCCATTTGTCAGCTGTGTTCCCCACTTAGCCGACTGCACTTGCGCGAAGCAGCTACATACACGTGAGAGTAGGATGGATCCTACTAGGATCCTATTCCGCCTGCTAGGCTAGTGATCGTACGGGTGAACCTCGTTCAAGAGGCCCTGTCTACGCCTTAGGCAGCGGTGGAAAATGTGCATCATGGATAATCTTGCAGACTCACTGTAGAACAGGCTAAAATCAGTGATCCGGATCTATCTGAAACTGCTCTTAAAAAATATGTTCTTGTTCTCTCGCACATGGACTCACGTATGACCCGTAATGTGTCTTCTCACGAAAGGAAAAACGTGAGTTAATGTAGCGAATTAATGTTGGCGACAGAAAAGCATCACTTCTCCTAGTCTGTCCATGGTTTCCAGCTTTTATAGTAAAGTAAGTAACTTACTTTCACTAAACACGATGCCACAGTGTCCGTCTAAAATTAAAATAAATATAGTAATGATTACAAAAGGACTTAAATTACTTGATAGTCACGAAAAGTCGATTCAAGCCGTCGGTTCACTTGATACTTGCTAGAAGTTGACAACAAAAACAGTAGATACGTAGCGCAGACGACTAACTGGCACGTTCAGTGTAAACGCTTTCTTGTAATTGGACCGCCTGTCACGTGGAGCAAATACATGACGACTTTCTTATTATTGCCGCACGTCCCGCGTAAAATATAAACGACCCATTTGGAAGTTCTGCGATATACTATCTTTGCCTTTGTAATGTCAAAGAAGTTCATTACGAGCTTAGGACGGTGCACGTTGTGTTGTAGTGCTGTGTGTTGTGTATGTGTAGTTTAGGACAATGGCGAAGTTCGATTTGACGTCGACGTTAGGACAGTATTTGGATAGACATTTAGTTTTTCCATTGTTAGAATTTGTGTCAGCGAAACAGGTAACAAATGTGTGAATGAGTGATACTTGTGCCATATGTAAGCATTGTCTTCAGGTTATGTTGTCCCTTTACAGGTTTACGATGAAACAGAACTTTTGCAAGGGAAGCTGGACATTCTCAGCAAGACAAATATGGTAGATTACGCGATAGACATACGAAGACAGTTGTATCCGGATCAAGATGTGCCAGAGGTAATATGAATTTCCGATGCCTCCCTTGATTGGGAACGCCTCTGTTATGTTTTCACCGTACTTCTGAGTGTTTACATCGCCACTGCAAGATCATCCATCAACTGCTCCGTGCGGCGCCAGTGTTTCTGTTCCTACTTTATCATATTTGCAAACCTAGGCACTCTGTGTTTCACTTAATGTTAATTCGAAAAGTCCTTATGCGACACCAGTTCTTACAACGTGCAGCCGGTGTTATTATCTAGGACAATTAATAATAATTTTGCACATAACTATTCTATCAGCCTTTCCAAAATACTATTCGTAATTTAATGAATTTGGAGGCTGCTCAGCACACCGAGACATGGTAATAAGTTAGCTGTTGGTGTGGTACTTAACACAGGTTCTCCGAAAATTACGAGATTAAATCTGCCATAGTTCACCGTGAAATTGTTTTGTGGCAAATATTCTATATGCATTCCAACCAGTTGGAACACAAAAGTGAAGTGTTTTGTGCAGGAAGTTATAGACAAATAGGCTATGTTGCTTGCGTTGTGCCAGATTTAATCTTAATACATTTGTTGCAAAGTATGTTTGGCAGTTGGCCTACTTGAACATCGTGCGTAAACATCAACATTATGGTTTGGTCTTTGATGGGGATATTAAATGCATTGCAACCTTGTGTTAAGTTTTAATCCTTAGCACTGAGACTCTTTAGAGAAAATCATTCAAATTTTGGGCTGCAGCATGATACGAAACCCCCTGCAATCTTGGTAGAGGTGACACTGATCTGTAGCGTATCCTGAGTGTCAGGTGAGATTGCAAAGTGATAATTAGTTAGAGAGTTGTCAAAGCTAACGAATTTGAATGCTAAATAAAGTTTCTTGTAACAGAGTGGCTGGTAGTGTACCCTAATGTTTACGTTCACATCATATTTAATTCCACCACAAAAAATAAACCTGTAAGATAAATTGAGAAAATGTGTGCTAGGTAATGAACACATCTCCACATATTTTGATGCATGTTGTGTATATGTATTATACATGAAGTTCAAAAAAATGGTGGAATTGCATGGAGGAAGTCAGTGCAATTTACTCTCCAAAACACAGTTCCAAGTCATCTGTAAGTTAACAGATGGTTTTAGCTGAATGAACCAATACCAGATATTGGCTTTGTCTCATTAATATAATGATGATGTGGCACGTGTTGCCATACGTGTGCAAACAGAATGAGAATGAAACACTGAGTCTGTATTAGTTTTTGGAACATAGCTTGTGACAACACACTGATCTGAAGCATGGCCTGAACCATATGTTAGGTTGGAAGATAAGTTTGATTGTGAGCAGTGAAGTGTACCATGTGCTTCATTTACTCCTACTTGACTTTCATTTGGGAGCATGGTGATACAAGTAACTACCTTAACTGGCCATCTAAATTTGCATTTTTCGCCGTTCCCTTTGGAAAGAACATGGTTGATCTTCTTACCTACTCAGTTCTTGATCTCTGTATATAACGATTTCATTATTATGGATTGTTAAACCCTATAATTATTTTTGTTATCCAATGTTCAATAGTGAATGAGGTGACTGATAGGCCATCTATACACATTTGGCTCACTGCTCCTCAGGAAGAATTTACTAATGTGTTCAGTATTATATGTGCTGTTCCACCACCACACACTGACACACCCTGGACTCTCAAATCTTCCAAATGACTGAACACTTGCATGGCTGATATAAAAGATTGCAAGCACAATTAAGTGGCGCTCACCTTCAAAATATCGTGAATAATTTCATTATTTGTCACACCAGCAGCTATCCCAACTATAAAAGGATAAAGTAAATGGTCATGAATTTCAGCAGAATTAATATTCACCCTTGTGAAAAACTTCACTGTGGCATGTTGTGCAGTGACTATGCACTTCTTTTTCACTCTGTAGTAGTTCTTGAACGGTGGGAGACTGCAACATACCCAGGTCGCACATTTCTCTCCAGAATCCTATTCTCGTGTGCAGTGCAGACCTTGAACCCAACATGAATTTAGTAGTTTCTGATAACGAAATAATAATAATAATAATTTTTATTTATACCTTGTTTAGTTGCTGAAACTACTAATATAAATAGATCAGTAGTTTTAAATGTCTGAGAGGTTCAACCTTTTTACAACACATGAGAAAAGATGTGTGGAGGGAAGGGTTGAGCTGGGTTTGCTGCATTTTTTCTGCATCCAGACACTCCAACAGAGAGTGAAAGAGAGGTGCACCCTGCTGTTGCACATTATTTCATAACAAAGTTAGGGCCAACAAAGGTGTCTGATTCCACCCACCTGCATTGACCCGTAACATAATGGCATGGTATGTGTAATGTCATTATGGCACGGAGTTTTGAGTTTGTTGTGTTGGTATTTGATGGTGCCCTCTGGTGGTGAGTGTAGACGTAGGGAGTTTAACTACAAGTTAAACTCCGTACGTATTGGATTCATTTGATTTTTGGTTGTCATCATGCTAACGTGGTTATGAGTGTAGGTAGTTGGTGTGGTAATGTGGATTGTAGAACTGTGTCCAGTGAGTGATTAAGGTTCGTTTTTATTTACATGTTTGGCGTTTTTGTTAGGTCTGATTAGTTTCGTGTTTCTTGTGCAGAAAGAAGTCTAAATTTTTTTATATTATTTTTCTGTTGGGTATGGATATGACTGAAGTTTTTTCAAGTATATCGTATGTTTTGAGATGGGTGACGACATGTCTGTCATACAGTTTCTATAGATGTTTAGCCTTATTGCTGAATATGTTGTGTGTCAGGTTTGCGGGTTAGCGTGGCATTGCTGGTGCGCACACGTGTGTGCGCATGCCTAGATGGTATTGCTGGCTTTTGTTGGTAAGTAATTTTTGTTTGGTGGTAATTGTGATGTTTTATGTGGTGTTTATTTATGGTAGGTCGGTTGTGTTACAATTAGTGTGGTGAATGTGGGGTATTTGAGTTTTTAAGTTGTGAGTATTTTGATTCCACTTTTTGGAGTTGTAGGTGTTTGTTTTTGGCTGCAGTTGAGCTATATAGGTTAAGTGAAATGTAAGATCCCTGTGGTTTTGTAGGTGTAGCAGAATGGTGTAATTTAATTTTTTTTTAAATATATTATTTGTTTTGGATTGGTGCAGCGCTATAAAAATTGGGTTTGTCCATGCCCTAAACCCCAATTTTTTTATAGTGAGATGTTATTGTGTCATTTTTATTTTTGTTCACATTCATTGGTGTATCTGTATAAATGGGAAATAGCCATTCTGCCATATTGATGACACCATGGGTCAAAGCAGATGGGTAGAGTCGGACACTTCTGTAATGCCCAAAGTTTTTCACAAAGAAGAATTTTAATGTTGCTGAAATTCATGACCTAAGATGAAGATCATCCTTCACTGTCAGGAGTGAAGCTTTACACATATAACAGCAATGAAATAGATCAGATTCCTACTAACCACATAGAGGAAGCACTGCCGAGAGGCACATTTAAAGTACATTTAATGGTAAATTGAGCTATCGGACAAAGTGTTTCCTAAGATATAAAAAACACACACACATGAATTCCTACACACACAACTCAAACGCACTGATATATCAAGGTGCTGAGGGCCAAGCATGGAGAGCAGCAGTCTCAGCTGGAGTGATTTGTGGGAGAATGGAAGGGGTGGAGAAGGGGAGACATAGCAGAAGATTCTGTAATGCTGCCTGTGGGAATGTGCACAGGCAAGATGGTGTACTGTGAAGTTCACCTGGGGGGAGGGGGGACAAACTGCATGTGCACTGGGTGCATTGCAGGTGTGTGAGAGTGGGGGGGGGGGCGGCTGAAGTTGGGGGAGAGAAGAGGGTAAAGGCAGATGGCTTGGAGTAGCGAAAGTTGGCAACTCTTCATGTGAGCTTAAATCTCTCCCATTTAAACTTCAATGTACTAGGAAACTTCTGGTAGAATGTAATGAAATTAGAGGTAAAGGAGACCATTCACAGAATAGCAGAAGCACTGAATCGTTGATGGGCGCACACAAAACAAAAAAAAAAAACTTGCTTGCTTGCTTGCTTTCTTGAGCCTGGGTACACACACACACACACACACACACACACACACACACAACCTGCTTAGTGTGGGCTGGATCCGCTATGCCGTGAATGCAGTTCGAGGGGGTGGTGGGGCTTGTGTCAGGTGGAGCTGCTAGAGGGGGGGGAGAGGTGGGAGGTTGGAAGAGGGGTTGGGGGTGAATAGCTAGCGCCTTGGAGGGAGGCAGCTAGTTTACTGGCTGGAAATGCGAGAATGAGTCGTGGCATGTGTACGAGCTGGACATGCAATGCATGGCCTCTTACCCAGTGGGGTGATGTGGAGACATGAGTTAGGAGGCAGTGATAGGATAGAGGAAGGAGAGACTGTTGGTTGGAGTGGGTTAACGGAGGTTGAGGCCAGAAGGGTTATGAGAGCATACAATGTGTTAGAGATAAATCCCATCTGCGTGATTCAGAAAAGCTAGTGGTGTAGGGATGGATACAGATGGCTCAAGTTCTCAAGCAGCTGTTGAAATAGAGCATGTTGTGCCACTGGATGGTCACCATTATTCTTTGCCTTTTTTGACAAGGGCCATTCATTCTGATTGGTAACTGGTTAGTAGTCATACTTACATAAAAAGCTGTGCAGTAATTGCAGCTGAGTTAATATATGACATGGCTGGTTTCATACGTGGCTCTGCCTCTGTTGTTGTAAGATAAACTTGTGAGCAGACTGGCATAGCAAGTGCTGTGCAGATGGATTGGGCAGGTCTTGCAACTGGGTCTTCCACAGGGACCTGATCCCTGTGGCAAGGTTTTAGGAATGGTGTAGGGAAGAGTTGTGGTGGTTTGTAGATCAGATGACAAATCTGTGATCTAGGTTTGAGGGGGGGGGGGGGGGTGTGCCTGCCTGTGAAGGCTCTTATGAAATCCTCAGCATACTGGACAAGGGGGTTCTCATCTACACAAATATGCCATCCAGGGGTGTGTGTGTGTGTGTGTGTGAAGCGTTTGTACATTTATAGAGACAATAACAAACACAAACTTCAAGCTTTCGCAACCCATGGTTGCTTCATCAGGAAAGAGGGAAGGAGAGGGAAAGACGAAAGGATGTGGGTTTTAAGGGAGAGGGTAAGGAGTCATTCCAATCCCGGGAGTGGAAAGACTTACCTTGGGGGGAAATGGGACAGGATCCATCCGCGCATATATGCAGATTGGAATGACTCCTTACCCTCTCCCTTAAAACCCACATCCTTTCATCTTTCCCTCTCCTTCCCTCTTTCCTGATGAAGCAACCATGGGTTGCGAAAGCTTGAAATTTGTGTTTGTGTTTGTTATTCTATCAACATACCAACACTTTTGTTTGGTAAGTTACAGAATCTTTGTTTTTAGATGTATTTTTCCCACGTGGAATGTTTCTCTATTCCAAATAACATGCTATCGTGTGTGACATCCTAGCTCCTATACTAAATCAGATATAGCAAAAAGGTTGGTCTCATTTGAAAGGTAACACCTCTCCCTTGTAGGAGAAAGCCAGGATGTGTTGCAGTGGTTCCTGGCTCAGTAGTAACACCTAAGAAACAGCTACACAAATTAGTACATTTTTGCAAGTTTCCAGTATTTTCTTATCTCATGTGTGAATGATTGTACTGAAACAATATTTGGTGTGTATAGAGAGGTGATAAGGCTGAATTCATAAAATAAAAAACTGTTTGTGTTACTTGATTGCTTACATGGACTTTTGGATTTTGAAAATTCTGAAATTGTCAAGAGTCGCTATTTGGGACCTCCCCAAATGCAATGTGTGCTAGGGCACAGTGTGCTGCAAATTGCTTCATTATGTAGCTTGTATCTAAGTCTAATTTCCCCCAAAAATATCTTTGTATTACTCCAATGCATAACATTTTTATTGTACTCTTTTAACAGTGTGTATCTGTTAAGGGCAATATTGTAAGTGCCACAGAATGTGACATAAGACACTCACTCTGCAATATATTTAACCTGAATTAGAAATAATGATTCATACTCTGAACACATCAATCATTATGTAAATAGAATGTTACATAGCAAGCACATGTATTGAAGATTGGTGCATTTCCTCACTTGGAGTGCAGAAAGTTGTTAAACAACTGCAGTATTTAAATTTCAATTGCCCTGTCCAGTACATAACACATTATTTGGTTTTAGAATGTTCCTGAGTTTCACCCAGCTGACTTCGTTGTTTAAAAAGTAAGCTTTAGCTGGTCCAGTTGGATGCAGATACTTCACCAAAACATCTCGGTTCTTTTCAGAACAGTCCATTACAAATGCAAGGTACCACTTGGAATTGTAGACGCAAATAACGTAAGAAGATGGTGTGATATCCTGCAGTGATATTCTTGGTATTGTATTGGAGACTGTTGTGCCTCTGCATTGTGTGTGAGATAATATCTCACAGAGCATGAAGTTCGATACATCTTAACAACATCCTTTCCAGCAGGTATAAAGTGGTGGTACTGTCCTGCACTGATAAAATCTTTCATTCAGTAGCATTGCACTGTTATTTTCAGTGTCTTATGAGGACTCACAGAATAACCCTTTATCTCTTGTGATCCAAATCCAAAAAGTACTTGTGCAGTGAGGACTGAGTGATGAAGTTCTTGAAGACTCCTCCTGGCAGTCAGTCCTTTGACTGCCCCCCCCCCCTCCCCCCCCAACTCCATCACAGGTACTCTTCCCATGTCTAGTGGCAAAGAAATGCCATTCAACATCAATTCCGAAGTCCTCAGAATGCAGTGTCAGAATTTAAATTTTTCTGGTTTTTATATTGAGATGATGCTCCATCTGAAAAGTAATGAATTTTTCCTAAAGGTGGCATTGCATCTTTTATGTAGGGAATAAATGTTTTCTGATAATAATGTCCTGCAGCATTTGAGTGAATGAGATAAGTCACATATTATGCACATTGTCTTTACAGTTGATGATGCTGATCCTGATTTTGATTGGATGCACCATGGCCTGGGATTGCTGCCAGTGAAATCCTTGTGCTGCATCTTGTACAGTAAATGAGTAATTCTCAGAAAAATCTCCAATCACAGTACACTCTGTTGGGCCAAGTTTCTTTCAGTGAAGTTAGATAACGTGATTGCTGTTTTCTATAAAATGATGACTTTTCAGCAATTCTAGTTTGTTGCAAAAATTGTATAAATCAAGTATTTACACCAATGATATCAATGTACACCAATATGTTGTTATCCACTGCATATACTGGACATCTTCAGCGAAACAAAATGCTTCTGATTCTGCAAGAAGAGCTGAAATACTTTGCACTCCAGGGCACTTATCACACTTGTATAACATACAGTCCTTGCTTTCTGGAGAGCAGACGTAATCTTCTCAAGTAAGTCTGTAGTTATCTTCATAAGCTTGGCAACATTTTAACATCAGCTTCTTGTTCTGGTGGTAAATACACACACACACACACACACACACACACACACACACACACACACACACACGTGCGCAGAGAGAGAGAGAGAGAGAGAGAGAGAGAGAGAGCATGGGTTCCATGAGCACCTGCAAGTACACACCATGGAACTGTGCAGATTTTGAGAAACGAATTTTATAAGTGGAAAATTTCTCTTTGAAGGCGGCATACAGCTCCTTTAAATTCAGTAAAACAAGGTGATTCTGCCTGTGTTCTTTAACACCACATTCCCATCAGACAGATAACAAAGCATTTCATCCCCGGACACAAATAACTGTACTCATCATCTTCGTAAAATGGACAAACAGCATGTTGTACAAAATCACATAAAGACTTACATCCATGATGCGCCACATCAGGCAAGATTCCTTGTTTTACTTTCAGAGCCCTGGCCTTCCAAACCAAATATTATATATATATATATAATCATTCTAATTGATAATTTAGTGTTGGGGCATATGCAGAGGGTATATACTGGCAACTCACAAAATCCTGTTGCAGAGCATGCTCTACAACATGACTTTCTTGCCCTCAGCACCTGTTTCACCACATGCACCATCTGGATTCTTCCCCCAGATACTAGTTTCTCATAACTCTGCAGGTGGGAACTAGCACTATGACATGTCCTTGGTTCTCGCCACCCACTTGGCCGTAATTTACATGAATTTCATCTGTCTCAGCTTCTCTTCACTGTAACAATTCTTTGCTTCACTCCGTTTTAGTTTTCTACATTTCTCATTGTCTTTCCCTTCTATTTTTCACCGCCCCCTGCCACAGCCGTTACATACAATGTACTTAGCTTCTCACTCTTATTAACTCGTGCGTGATATTTTAATAGTAATCTCTGTCTCTCTGTGACTCAGAACATCAGCTGTAACTGCTCCACATTGTTTTAATATCTTGTTAGAGATGTCATCTAATCCAACAGAAGATTTATTTATCAAAGATTTAGTGACTTTCCTTATTTCACAACGTGTTGTGAGACGAAAATTAATTTTTTCACCCACACTTAAGAAATGGTTGTTAAATACATTAGCTACTTGTGTACTCTTGGTTAAGATGGTCTCATTCTCTTTAATAGTAATACTACCTTCTCCAGTGGTTAATTTTCTTGTCTCTTCTGACATCATTCCGTATTGATTTGATTTTATTGACCAAGTTGTTGATTTCATCTCTAATATACATAATTTTTGCTTTTCTGACAACTTTTCTCAGTATGTTGCAATAATTTTTATAGTGTAAAATTACTTCTGGGTCTTTACTAATTTTTGCTCTGCCTTAGTAATCCAATCTTTCTTTGAAAACTGTCGTTACATTTAGTAATTTTTTTGGGGCAACAATTTTCAAAAAGGGGTATAAATTTATCAAGACATATGTTGCATTTATCATTGACATTTGGCTCATTATGTACATCTCCCCATTTAACGTTTAAGTGCTGTATAGATACCAGGTTGACCAGCCTTAAACTTTTACTTCATGGTTTCTGAACTGTACACCATGACAAGTTTTGTAAGTTAATCAGTTGTGCATCATGGTCTGAAAATCCATTTATCGCAGTGAAAAAGCATTTGTTAGTTTTACTTCCTCTTGCTGCACATGTACATTATCTGTTAGAGTGATACCACACGGAGTGGCCGTGCAGTTTGAGGCGTCATGTCACAGAGTGCATAGCCTCTCTCGCCAGTGGTTTGAGTCCTCCCTTGAGCATGGGTGTATGTGTTGTTTTAACATAGGTTAGTTTAAGTTAGTTTAACTAGTGTGTAAGTCTAGGGACTAATGACCTAAGCAGTTTGATCCCTTAGGAATTCACACAAATTTGAAGTTTTTTTGTTAAAGTGCTACTGTCTTGAACCATACGTGTAGGGAAATTGATCACTCATTCTAAGTTATATGTCATAAATAACGCTTCTAGTTTAATTTTCCTATCAGAATTGCTTAGAAAGTTTACATTGAAATCACCACTGATTAATAACTTCTTCTTTTCATCTGACAGGCAGCATAATAGGGAGTCACACTTTTTTATGAATAGCTCCCAATCTACTAATGGGGAGCTGTACAGTGTTGCTAATATAAACACTAGATTATCTAGCTGTAGTTCACATACACAAACTTCAAAGTGCTGATCGACACAAAAGTTGCTTACTTCTACAGTTTTGTACTTACACCCTTGGTTTGTGTAAATGGCAACTCCTCCTTTATCCGCGCTAGAACTGCAAGTATAAGATGCTGTATTATGCCCATTTATACTGACACTTTCCATCTCCATGGTTATGTGGTGTTCAGGCAGCCAAAGTATATCAATCTCATTCTTATTTTTCAGATCATCTTCTACTTTATTTTTTTATTTCTCTGGTATTTTGATGAAGTAAATTGATACTACTCTTAGTTTATCCCTATTTAGTGTAGATGCAGCTTCTTTTATTCTATGTTTTTTAATGTTGTCTGTCTGGACTTTGGCATTAACCTAAAACACCTGTCTGCCTGGTCGCATTAACCACAGGGACCATCCCTTGTGTGACTTTGCCTCCCTTACAGTATCTGCTAATAAAGAAGCTAACATATCTTTCCCCTTTCTATTTGGGTGCAGGCCGTGTGTAGTGTATCCTCACCTACCAATAGCATCAATTGGAACATCACTTATGTGAGATTTTGCTGGTGTCTGGATCATTCTATTCAGCTCATCGTTAACGTGCCTTACGGCAGTGTTTACACAGCGCTGATCATGTTGCTAAGACCTCCACAGACACCTAATTCATGTGCCCAGTTTCTGCTCCTATTTTGTCCAGATCTTGGATACATAGCCAGGCTGTTTCTGCTCACGGCCTTTACACCGCAATTACATTTTTAACCTAAGAAATTGGAGAAAACGTGACATAACATTACATGGCCCAATAAAAATAATCTTTTATTTATTTGTTGACTTCACAATTGTCTATTATTTTCATTGTAATTTATAACAAGCTGATATCCTTTATTACCTTCATGGTTCTTTCAATTATATCACTTAACTGCACTGATTCGCGTGAGAAGAAAGTAACAAGGGAACACATTATGAAATGGAGCATTCATAAACTACCTCACCTGTTTAAGATTGTGAATAAATTAGTCAACTTCCATCTGCAGATCACTTTCACATTGCACTCATTTTGTGTCTATGACACTATGTTTATTGCATGCATTTTCCTTGCGTTTCATACATACTGTTGTGGTTCTGTTGTTTTTATGCCTGCCACATATGTAACAAATTCCAGGTTTTGTTGGCTTTGGTCTTCTCTTCTTCATGTCTATACTTGGTGAAGAAGGTGTGAATATATTTGGGAAGTGTCTCAAGTAATGTTCGTTGATTCAAATGTTCTTCCATTTGGTCCAGAGTTAGATGTTTCGAAAAAAAAATTGTCGTCTTTCTTTATTATCAGGCTTGTTGAATCTGAAAATAATGTTTGCATTTATCCCAGCAATATCTAGATGTCTGTAGAAAAGTGCAAGTGGCCATCCTCGCGTTGTTCTGGAAGTACTGTAGGATGAGCACATCTGATCTACAGTGTATACTCCTCCTTTGGTAGCATTGTAGTCTAAATTCACTCTTGATTTCTTAGTTTCTTGATCTATTTCATTTGTGCTGTGCATTGTCGATAAAAAAATCACAGCTTTGTTCTTTTTAGGAATAGTCAAGGCTGTACAAAAATTGTTGTGAAAACCGAAGAGACATGACTGAACTTCCCAATTTTTATTTGCTTGGAATTCTTGAGGTATTTCTTCTTCTTCTCTTTCAAACCTTTGCCAAGTAGATTTTCCACCATAGGCTGGCCACTGTAGTAATCGTCAGTCGTAAGATCTCTGTTTTCTCAATTGGTGTCACTAATCTTTGTACAATGTCATCAGGCTTGTTAGACTTCAGATAGGGTCCTGACATCTGCTTGCCACAGTAAATTTCGAAGTGCAAGGTGTAAAATCACACAGGTCATAAATCTTGATCCTGTATTTTGCAGGCTTATTAGGGATATACTGTACAAATCCAGCATCTCATCAATAGTGACAAACTCAATGACATTGTAGTGAGCAAGGAAGTTGTTGACAAACTCTTGATGGAAGTCCCAAATAGGTGCTAGTTTGTCACTTTGTTTCCTTTCATTCTGTGTAGCGAGGTCGTCAAACCTAAGAGTTCGAAGCAGAAAGCGAAAGCGTTTATAGCTGAAGGGAGCTTCTAAAATAATAATTCCTGTACCATCTGCATCCCACAGTTCTCAGCAATTCGTGTGTCGTCCTTTCTTTACACCTATTAGATATAATGCACCTAAAATAGCCTTTATCTCTGCTTTTGTGGTATCTCTTCAGTCATTCTCTTCAATATTGAACTTTAGCTCTTTTACTATTCTAGATGTATCAGTTTGTATTTTCCACAGTGTTGTCAATCATCCCATCAGTTATAAATAGGTAAAATGTATTAATTTCTTTTTCGGTTATTTCAGCACTTGTTTTTGGACCTGGCCTGCTCTCAGCCTTGGTTTTAGAAGAAGGAAGCGGTTCAATTATTCAGATAGTTTCTTTATCTTTTCCTACATAAAATCAGAAATCATCTGTTTGTTTTCTCTCCTCTTCAACCAGATGGTCATCTGTTTCCGCTGTTGATTATTCAGAGGCAGTGCTGCTGTTTTCTTCTTCAATAACTTCCTCTTCCGACTCAGATTCACCCGAATCTGACAGTTCTTGTAATTCTACATCTGACAGTTCTCGCTATACTTTCTCATAGTCTTCAGGACATACAAGTAGACAGTGCCTGTCAAATTCCTTCTTTTTCTCCATTTCCACAAGCGACCACGCTGCTGAAAACTTGAATCGCGCAAATGCAGTAAGTGGTGACACCTGTTGAGAATAACAAATACACATCTGGACTTGGGCGCAACTGTAACGCTATCTTTGATACTAACAGAAAACTAAATCTTGCGACCAACTGCCACAGGTGCGCCCACCGAAGGGTTAAACCTACTTCCAACTACATCTGGAGTCATGTCCATTAGTCCTGATTATAATATATGCATCATCGACAGAGAGAGCAATTACCACTTCTAGGACATACAATGATATATCTTTAATTTTTTATCTTTATAATTGTATTACATACAAATAAAATTAAAGCTGTCATTGATTTGGATATGGTTGTGAATAGCACTATTGTTTATTAGGTGTTATTTTATTTGAGTTTGTACAGCTCTAACTTCCAAAGATCTTTAAACCAGCTGTCGCCACCAGAGGGACAAACTTTGTATCATCAAAAGCAGTCTGTGTACCACTTGTGTTGCTTACAAACACAGTGTTGTCAGAGGTGGAAATCATGTAAACTGTTGCAAAGAACTAACCTTGTGCCTGCCAAGAACTGAGCCCCAAATGAATTCACAGTGTGACACCTACTTTCTGAGTTTCCAACTATCTTGTTCATGCAACTCCTATTTTTGATGCACTACTGTAGCATAAAATCTCTCATTATCAGGTATTATTTCCATTATTTCTATGAGTAAAATTGTCATTAAGTGTGGTTGTAATTGAATGTTCTTTCATTGCAGTCCCTGAAACAGAAGAGAGCAGAGGTCGTTACACAGCTAGCAGTGGTTCAGAGAGACGTGGCAGCAGTCCTGGCGATTATATCAAATGATGATGTAATGAACAAGATGGAGAATATTAGAGATCCTGAGGCATTTGTACAGAACCTCATTAAAGAACACAATGTGAGTATTATTACTTGATTGCCAATGGTATTAATTCCTTTTTCTCCCCTCTTTCTCTCTAAGAAACTGAACGACTTGAAACTGTTGGGATTCTTTTGGGTAAATGAGTAATCCTGTAAATATACCATCAGACTGTAACTGTTGGATGACTGGTGATTTGCAGTTCAACCAAGATGCACATCACCACACTTTGTGTTCAAATACCTCTTCAGTTTACTTACCGCCCTTATGCAACTTTCCATGAATTATTAAATACCAATTAATAGTTTTCTCCAACCAATTAGTTCCTAGGAGAAAGCAACAATGGGTGGTTTGCGGGGAACATATATCCTTTGTTCTTAGCATCCATTCACTGAAAAGCATGCAGCACTCAACTTTCTTCCCTCACTTCGTTTATTCCATATTTCCCCTAGGTCTGGACAGCAGTGGCGCACAGGTGCACCCCAAGACCATTGCATCCTATGAAGTGCTGTACTAGACTGCGCCGTCACTTCACAGCAACTTAGGGACACCATTGCTCCAGGGATGAAAGTGAGAAGTATTCAGAACTGTCTCCATGAAGCAGGGCTATGGTCCTGCATGCATTTAGGGGTGTCTTTCACTTGCGCTGCAATGTCGTTCAGCCCCACTCCACTTGTCATGATAGGCATTTATGGAAGGACGAATGGAGACTTGACACCTTCAGTGATGAGGGTTGCTTCTACCTTGGTGCCAATGTTGGTTGTACATGTTTGTGGTGTTGTACAGGTGAGCACCAAAATCAGGATTGTATACGACTGAGGTGCAAAGGGCCAACACCCGGCATCACGGTGTGGGGACCAGTATCCTACACTGGCCATTCTCCCCTGGTGATTGAAAGTGCACTGTACATTCAAACCATCATCCAACCCATCACATTACTGTTACTGGACCAGCGAGGTGATACGCTTCCGCAACAGGACAGTGCACGTTCACATGTATCCTGTGCCACCCAACATTCTCTTGAAGGTGTATGTCGACTACCCTGGCCAGCACGGCCCCCAGATACGCCCCCCATTGAGCATGTTTGGGACAGGATGAAACGTCAGCTTGTGTGATCTGCACATCTGGCACGAACTCTGGCCCAACTGAGACACTAGGTGGAAATTGTATGGCAGGCCATTCCACAAGACTATATTCAGCACCTCTATGATTGTCTCCATGGGAGAATTGCAGCCTGCATTGCTGCAAAAGGAGGGTATACGTGGTACTAGCGCTGACATTGTGCACACTGTGTTGACTGTACTCACGTACATATGGCTTTGTCTGAGTGATTTTGTGTTGTACATGTCCTGAAGAATGTGTCAATCAAATTTCCCGCTGCTGGGGTGACACATTGTGTTCATTTTCTTGAAGTGTCTGCTGTTTGAATGTAAAATAATTTTGAAGACCTGATCACTTTCAAATGTGCCATTTCATGGTACATACAGATATTGAGAAATGTGTGCCATAGACTGTTCCTGTTGTAATTATGACATCGGACACCTCTTCATCCAGCTGCAGCAACAGTACGAGAAACTTGTGTTTGCAACTAGGAGGGTTCTCTGTGGATGTGCCGCACTCTCCACTTTGAAGAGAACATCCTTTGTTGCATAGAAGAGAACCTGACGATGAGTAATCAAAACATTAGTCATGCCATGGACTCCTGTAGATCAGGCATATGGGAACTTATTGGCTCCGTTGCGTGCATACTGTGAAGTGGGAGATTTGAAAGTTCTCTCTTCTTCAAAATTAATGTACATCCAAATGGTTCATTTCCAGATGTGGGTTTCTATCAAAACTTTATCCACTGATTCCCTTTAAAACCCGTAGAAACCTGTTAATAGGAATTGTGAAACACTTTGTATTTTGTGGTATGGACCTTGGAAGAGAGGTATTCCATTACTTTCTTCCAACCTTAGAACTGACTTACCTATAGCTTAATGTGAGCTCTGATCCATGGTGCGACTTTCCACTTTTCATGCTAGCAAAGCTTTACCAGAGGTGAAAGATGTAAAAATGCTAGAAAACATCATTGTCTCAAACCCCTGGTATTTGGGTTTCTAATCTGGCACTTGCCTCTCAAGCGACACTCTTAGTGTCTCATCTAGTCTTGTTACTTGCTTAGTGTTGTGCACTTTAGTTTACCATGTTGTTCTTTTTTCATCATTCAAAGTAAAATTCCCTATTCTGTACCTCTGTTGCTGTCTACTAAGCAAGTAATCTAATTTAATTGCTATGTTCACTTTGTTGGTTATTATGGTTTTTGTGAGTTTTATTGATAGAGAATGGCTTTTGTCAAGGTGTCGAGCACATTTACAACTTTCCAGTAATAGCAATAATTATTTACATGGAAAGGCATAAACACATGAGACACAAAGTACATATAATACAATACACTAGTGGTCGGCACAGCCTTGTGCTCCATCCTCTATAGTCATTAGTTCTAGCAGGGTGTGCACACAACTGCTGTCATACTAGCAGACCTGGTGGCCAAATCAAGCACAAACTTCATGCCCCAACTGTGAAGCAATGTACACACGAATTTTGTGGTTACAACACTCCTCTTCCTGTGTAAAGAAGTGAGCACTGTGCTCACATCTATTTCGTTTGTCTTGGACATTGGTTGTTGTACCGTGCGACGTGCTGCCACTGGTGCATCGGGGTGGAAAAGGTGCGAGCAGGCACAGGTGACACTGGCGCACCTTCCATTTCCACATCCAAGTCCAGCCCTAGTGAAGAAGGTTGCGGTGAAGGCAGCTGAACAGGCAGTGCCAGCTGCAATGGAGGCTTCATCTGCAACAGCACAGGAGCTGGGTTCCCACCAGAACCTATTTTGGTCGGCAGCAAAGACTGCAAACCCAGGCAGCTGTGGCAGGCTGGAAGTGTTACAGCACTGGTGTCACCAGATGTCCTGGCATCAGTTGAAGCAGATGTAGCAAGTCCGGGGCTGACAGCTGTGCAACAACTCTGCCAGACTCTTATCTCCAGCAGGGGTAACTGAAGAGCCAGTCGAGAGTCCCTTCCGGTGACACACCCAATAAGTATTTCTTCATCTGAGTCTTAATGTTCATAATAATCATTCTTCTTCCCCCATATGATTGAGGGTGGAAAAGAGGAGCCGTGACATGGCGAAAACCACTTTAAAACAAAGATAATGTAACTTACCAAACAAAAGTGTTGGTATGTTGACACACACACACACACACACACACACACACACACACACACACACACACACACAATTCAAGCTTTCGCAACCCACTGTTGCTTCATCAGGAAAGAGGGAAAGACAAAAGAATGTGGGTTTTAAGGGAGAAGGTAAGAAGTTATTCCAATCCCTGGAGCAGAAAGACTTACCTTGGGGGGGGGGGGGGGGGGGGGAAGGACAGGTATACACTCGCGCCCCCCCCCCATATATATATATATATATATATATATATATATATATATATATATATATATATATATATAATCCCGGGACTGGATCAGACCTTGAATGTGGCTCTCCAGCAGGGATACGACTTCCTAAAATCCTGCCCCGAAATGAGATCCATCCTTCATGAAATCCTTCCCACTCCACCAAGAGTGTCTTTCCGCCGTCCACCTAACCTTCGTAACCTCTTGGTTCATCCCTATGAAATCCCCAAACCACCTCCCCTACCCTCTGGCTCCTACCCTTGCAACCGCCCACGGTGTAAAACCTGTCCTATGCACCCTCCCACCACCACCTACTCCAGTCCTGTAACCCGGAAGGTGTACACGATCAAAGGGAGAGCCACATGTGAAAGCACCCACGTGATTTACCAACTGACCTGCCTGCACTGTGATGCTTTCTATGTGGGAATGACCAGCAACAAACTGTCCATTCGCATGAATAGACACAGGCAGACAGTGTTTGTTGGTAATGAGGATCACCCTGTGGCTAAACATGCCTTGATGCACGGCCAGCACATCTTGGCACAGTGTTACACCGTCAGAGTTATCTGGATACTTCCCACCAACACCAACCTATCCGAACTCCGGAGATGGGAACTCGCCCTTCAGTATATCCTCTCTTCTCGATATCCGCCAGGCCTCAACCTCCGCTAATTTCAAGTTGCCGCCACTCATACCTCACCTGTCTTTCAACAACTTCTTTGCCTCCGTACTTCCGCCTCGACTGACATCTCTGCCCTTACTCTTTGCCTTTAAATATGTCTGCTTGTGTCTGTGTATGTGCGGATGGATATGTGTGTGTGTGTGCGCGAGTGTACACCTGTCCTTTTTTTCCCCTAAGGGAAGTCTTTCCGCTCCCGGGATTGGAATGACTCCTTACCCTCTCCCTTAAAACCCACATCCTTTCGTCTTTCCCTCTCCTTCCCTCTTTCCTCATGAAGCAACTGTGGATTGCGAAAGCTTGAATTTTGTGTGTGTGTGTGTGTGTGTGTGTGTGTGTGTGTGTGTGTGTGTGTGTGTGGTGTGTGTGTGTGTGTGTGTGTGTGTGTGTGTGTGTGTGTGTATCAACATACCATTGCTTTCGTTTGATAAATTACATCATCTTTGTTTTTAGATATATTTTTCCCAAGTGGAATGTTAAGACTTCCATTTCAAATATTTTGGACAGAGCTTAAATTGTTGTCGCTGCAGAAGCAGACAAAAAATGCACCACATATGGAAACTTACAATATGCATTAATCACTACATTCTAGTAGAAATTCGAAAAAGTTCCTGCAAAATCTACATGAATTAATTCCCAAATATCTGTAGAACTGGCCATGGTGACAAAGATGCACAGGGGCCACCAGTGTGCCACACTGTGGGCAGGCTGCAACAACTTGCACTATTTACCCATCAATGGCTGGCACAAAAACTGTGCTAATGATTTTGTACAAGGCATGCCGCAATGGTCCGCATCTAAGAAATGCATAACCTGATGCTGTAATGCGGACAAGGCTACAACCTGGAGTGCGGTATCCTCTATAACTCACAGCAGAATTCTATCCCAAACAGAAAGATGATTTTGTAATACAAAATTATTTCGTAAAGGATCAGAAGCATGGCCCAGAGGTTGGTCCAACCAGCCATATTGCACAAAAGAAATAACTGCACTTGAAACAGGATCAGCAGCTACTGTGGCTGCAATTTTAGTGCTAGTAATAGGAAAACCGTCAACAACATTGTGAGCTTCCATGTCTAAATGAAAACAAAATAATACCTCTTTATCAAACTCCGTATTCAGGCCAGTCATTTAACACGATACGGCCTCAGCATTTGCATGTTGCTCCATAGGTGTAAAATGTATCTTGTAATTATATTGTGACAGGAAAAGAGCCCACTGCTGAAAGCAATGTGCGGCTTTTTTCAGCAAGGATGCCGAAGGGTTTAAAAACACACACCAGCAGTTTGTGATCGGCGATCAGATGAAACTTAGACCAGTGTAGAATAACCTGAAACTTTTTTAGAGCATACATGATTGCCAAAGCTTCTGTCTTTATCTGAAAATAACATTTTTATGCTGAAATAAGGGTTTTAGAGACATATGCAATAGGGCATTCTGATGCCTGTGCATATTTATGAGCAAGGATGGTGCCAAGGCTAAACTGAGATGTGTCCATGGATAACACAATATTGTGGCCTGGCTAAAAGTTGATCAAATGAGGGACTAACTGTAGCTTAGATTTCAATTACTTGAATGCCCAGTTACAGGCCAGGGACCATTGGAAAGGAACATCTTTACATAATAATGCATGGAAGTTGGAGTGCAGCAGTAGCAGCATCTGCTGTGAATTTGTGGTAGTATGCAATTTTGCCTAAAAATACCTGCAATTCCTTGGGTAGATGTGGGGTGTGGCAACATAGCAATAGCATCAGTATGCAGGTGCAGTGATTTAATACGAGCACACGATGCATTAGAACGAAAATAAATAATAAGGTTGAAGAAAACTTGCAGAAACCTTGCAGATTGTAAAATAGAAAATGAGTACAAAGGTCCTGCAAATGTTCCTGTGTAGAGACATCAGGCACTATTATGTCATCTAAATAGTTGATGCACCGGGAACTGGTGCAATAAGTTGCTCTAAAAAGTGTTGAAACATAGCTGGTGTGCTTATAAAGCCCAAATGGTGTATTGATAACTTGGAGGCATTCAGATTCTTCGTCAAGCAGCAGCTGTAAACATGTGTCTGCTAAGTCAGTCTTTGAAAAATAATGCCCCCCACCCAAAGTAATTTTGCTAAAGCTGATCAGGACACTGTAATTTGTTGTTGTTGGCATGTGACGAGGGCCTCCCATCGGGTAGACCGCCCACCTGGTGCAAGTCTTTCGATTGGACGCCACTTTGGCGACCTGTGCGTCGATTGGGATGAAATGATGATTGGGACAACACAACACCCAGTCCCTGAGTGGAGAAAATCTTCGACCCAGCCGGGAATCGAACCCGGGCCCTTAGGATTGACTGTGCGCTGACGACTCAGCTACCGGGGGCGGACAGGGCACTGTAATGATTGTGCATTAATTGATTTTTAAAAGTCACCACAGAGATGTAGTTTACCTGTAGGTTTGTTTTACTATCACCAGTGGAAGAAATAAGTAGATTAACATCAAGGAATTGAATATGATTTACTTCTACGTTTACTTGATACAATAAAGTTACCGGTACTGTATGGTCCCGAAATAAATAGGGGTGGTGGGCAGACTGTTTCATCATGATATGAGGCTGAAATTCTGCTGCACGACTCAGTCCTAGAGAAAAAAGGGAGACAAGAATTCAAAAAGTTTAAAAGCATCCAAACCAACCAAATTTTCAGTGTGAGCATTGTCCACAATTAGGAATGATAATGAACGAACCACAGCCTTTTAATCTGTCACGTGTTTTAACTCACCAGCCTTCATGACACTGGAGCCAGAGGTTGAGAGCCCAAACCCACAAAAGTTTGAGAATTCACCAATGTTGCTGATGCACCCAAGCCACCCACATTCTCAGTGATTGCCAAACACAAGCACTTCAGTATATAAATTGCTCAGAGACACCGTCACTTCTGACACACTGTTAACATCTACGTGTGTTTCATCCTCATTCAGGTCTGGAAGAGTTATGGGAACAATGTATCCCTTTTTAAGGCACCTATTGCACATTTTCCAGTGCCTGGGGCACGCGGTCAATCCGTGTTGACTGGGACAGTATGGGCATGAAGGCAGTGGAGCATGAGGCTGTTGCTGTTGTGATGCGGACTGTTGTCGCGAACAACAATTACCTATATGATGCTGCAATAGCTTCTCTCTTTCCTTGTGAACTGACTGAAGGCTGAAAGGGGTGAGAGGGACTGATTTCTGAAACTTCAGACCAGGCTTGTATCTGATTAGCTGCAGCCCCTGAATCTTCGAATGACTGAGCTATGTCTAATACTTCCATAAGCATGGGATTTTCCCACTGTGGAGCTCACTCTCGAACTTCCCTGTCAGGAGCAAGACATATGATTGCATCTCGAACCATTTTATCTGCACAGACTTCCTTATGAACATTTGTCACAAATATGATGATAACTAAGTCCATATAGTTTTGCTGCCCATGCCCTGTATGAGTGTTTTGGCTACTTTAGGTAACAAATAAACACCACACGAGCAGCAATAACAATAGTACTTTTGCAATCATAGGTAGCAACTAACTCAGACATTTGATTGAAAGAAAGACTTGAAGGTTCTGTAAGGGGGCAGCTGACACAACAACTGATACCTGTGACAAAAAAAAGAGCCTTGCACAAGTTTGTGTCTGTTACCCCAAATGCTTAGAAATGTTGTTGCAGGCATTTTTTGTAAGTGTCGCAGTCTTCTCCTGCATCATTGTACACAGGGAAAAGTGGCAGATATGTTGTTGGTGGGGGTGCAAATTGTGCCAATGTATTCATTAAGCTGGAAATAGCAACTGGCAGTGCCCGCTGTTGTTTGAGAAGAGATTTGAGCACTAACCCAAGAACACTGTAACTCTATTACATGGAAAAAGTAGAAATATGTACGAGCAAAGTACATAAAACAGACAAGCGGCTGGCAGAGCCTTGTGCTCCAGCCCATATAGTCATTAAAGAGCATGCACAGATGGCAGGCTGCAGATGCAACTGCTGTCATACCAGGAGGCCTCTGGTGGCCAAATCGAGCAAAAACTTCACGCACAAACATTGAACCAGCACAGACACAAATTCGGTAGTTACAACTATTTTTATGGCCACTTAATCATAGTTGCCTTTTAATTATTGAAAGTATTTTAAATCCAAACGCTATATAAAATAATTGGAAAAAATCACATAATGAAAAAAAATCCTTTCCCATCACTCACTCTCTCCTAAACTCTGCTACCGGCCCCCTCCCCCACAATCAAGCTCCCACTACACCTGTTGCTTGTCATCCCTTTTCCTCTAACTCATTCTCCATTCCACTACTGCACACTCACTGTTCACTCATCTTTGGACCCCCACCCCAACTAGTCAACATTTAGATCTAAGACTCCTTCACGATTCCCTAATTTCTCTTACACATTAAATACAAAACAACGTAAGTAGATGGCATAACACAGACATGTCAAATCATAGAGGA
Organism: Schistocerca gregaria; assembly: GCF_023897955.1. Classification (NCBI taxonomy): domain Eukaryota; kingdom Metazoa; phylum Arthropoda; class Insecta; order Orthoptera; family Acrididae; genus Schistocerca; species Schistocerca gregaria. The sequence continues at coordinate 838,060,001 of NC_064922.1, forward strand.
AAATAAGTTTTAGGTTAAAGGAAAAACTAGCAATAAAATTGGTAACACTACACAAGAGACACACAAGATGTATGTAGCCAGAAGGATACAAACAAAAGTAGTGGTGCAACATTGAGCTGTTTCACATTAACAAATGCCTAGTTCTGCAAAGCAATTTCCAGAATCAATAGTGCCAAACAAAGGATTACCCCCAAAAACATGCGAGCAGAGGGCACTTCATGACATGAGTGAAAACCAGGCATAAAATAGCATAATTGAAACCAACCTCTTTTGTAACAAACTGTTTTTCGATCTAGAAACCAAGTCATATTGTAAATATCTTTCGTAACGGACCACTAGTGAAATAAAACAAAACAAAAACATACATCCACTAGTGAATGTAAAGTTGGGTTTAACATACCTTCAATAGTAATAAATATATTTGCTATTTAATTCCACTTGAGATATACCTAAATTATAATCTAAACCTCCATATAATATGCTATTTTTTTCATTTCATGTTGTACAATTTCAACTTAGGGGGTGTTGTTTGTACATTAAACCATTAATTTAATAGACAGCTTAAAAGTGTCTCAGATTAATGATCTATGTTGTCGTTGGTATTTCTGTTTAACTGCAATACCAATGGTTTTCTTCTTTTTATTTTTGCAGTTCAATTTGAATATGATGGACAGTATGTACAAGTTAGCAAAGTATAGATATGAATGTGGTAATTATGCAGTGTCTTCCAGTTATTTGTACTTCTACATGCTTGTCATGCCACCGTCTGACAAGGTGAGCGTAAACTAGTTAAAGTAACTGATAACTGTTTTCGTTTGAATTTTCCTGTATTTGTTATTATTGTATAATTGTCTAATTTCAAATCAGTTTTGTTAACATTTATCATTTATACACTGTTGTAAATTAAGAAGACTTAAACTGGTAGACAACTAATGATAACAACTGATTTTTTTTTTTTTTTTTTTTTTTTTTTTTTTTTTTTTTTTCTCCAGAACTATTTAAGTGCCCTTTGGGGTAAACTTGCATCAGAAATTTTGCTCCAGCACTGGCAGTCTGCCTTAGAGGACTTGAATAAGTTACGTGAATATATTGATACTACTGCATTTGCATCAGCCCTGCATCACTTGCAACAGCGAACGTGGCTGATTCATTGGAGTTTATTTGTGTACTATACACACCCAAAAGGAAAAGAATTGCTGATTGAAATGTTTTTACACAGACCACAGTAAGTAGTAATTATGTGTTTGTAGTCCTTACCTAATTACTGTTAATGAAAATTTTCACACAATAATATAATGAAAAAGATAGATTGCTATTCACTGTAAAGATGACATGGTGTGTTGCAGTCTGCGCAAGGAAAAAACTGTTACACATGTAACTTTCGGCCAAAACCTTCTTCAGAAAAGGAAAAACACACACACATATATTCATTTGCACAAGCAAGTATGTCTCATGCACAAGTGACTGGCATGTTCAGCAGCTCAGACTGGAAGTAATAGAGAAATTTATAAAAAAATAAAGCCAATATCAGACACAATGAGTAATGGAAGAGTTATATTCTATGGACATCTAAAAAGCCTACATGAAAGAAGATAAAAAAGAATTTTTAACTTTTTGACAGACATTATTGGTGTGGTTCAAAGAAGTTAAATCAGACATGAGGGAAATGGGAATAATGGAGGGAAAAAGAGGATAAGGAGAAAATTTTAGAGCAAAAGTAAAAAAGTAGAAACCAAAGAAAAAGATAGGTGGAATGTGTGCAGAAGAAAGAAGAGCAAAATGTAGGGAAAGGTTGAGAAATCAGCGGAAAGAAAGAAAGGAAGGAAGAAGAACAAGGCTACATAAGGGAAAGTTATGAAGTGCAAGACCTCGGGGCAACAAATTCATAGCTTAGCACCGTACGCAACTAAATATGTCTGTGCATGCACCACTTAACAACTCAAACTACTACTATCTGTTATGCCATAGTGGTTGATTGCTTACTGCCAAAACATGTCACAGTGTTGTAAATGCATTAATTGAAACTTGTATGACCTACAAGCAGCTGTGCCCAACTACTATTTTAGTAATTCCAGAACACAGTGGTATATGAAATTTCAGTTTAATTGAACTAAATGTAATGTTAAGTAGTGTTGAATGCAATCATTTGACTTGAATCAAACAGTAGAATCGCAAAAGCAAGATTTCATACATAAATTGACATAATTTAGTTTGTGTTAATTTTAAAAATTTCAATCGGTAAATTTAGTCATGCGTATGCTGATCACTGCTAGCAACACTTCCATCAAATAATTATAGTGACATAATCTCCAATGATAAGTCTCATATAACCTGACAACAGAAACAGAGACTGGATTATATGCATATGCTTTTGCATATATGGCTCCTTCTGCACCGGCACCCCTGGTTAATCACCTCTGCTGTCATACTGTATAAGTTGCCAACAATTAAATTAAGCTGTGCAAGCTTTTAGTTGCAGGTCCATTGTTTCAAGTTTAGTTTTCTGTTTACTTGTACACAGTTGAATGTGTTCACAATGTGTGATGTGTAACTGTTGTGTGCCACACCGCATGAAAAAAGAAACGTTTCATGGATAGCCGACCATCCTGGAACATTTACATACGATGGAATTGTTTTTAATAGTCATGTTTGCGAGAAAAAAGTTTCATGCAAACAAGTTGCAAATAGACCTGCATGTCAATACAAGTCTTCATATTGCAGGAATGCAGAAGAAAGGACCACAACAGCAACTTCTGACAACAGCAAGTTGCAGTAGCAGGCATTTGCCGAAAGGTAACCAAAAAAGTCAGTTTAACATGGATCTATGTGGAACCCTCATTGCAAGCAATATTCCTCTTCACAAATTTACAAACCCTATCCTCAAAGGCTTTCTGCGCAAATATTGCTTAAATCAAAATATACTAGATGAATCAGCATTGCGTAGAAGTTAAACATCATCAATTTATGTAAATGTTCTGGAGGAAATACGCAATGAACTCAAGGACAGCATTATCTGGGTTTCAGTTGACGAAACTATAGACACTTGTGGTTGTTACAATTACACATTTAATTGTTGGTGCTTTAAAAGAGCCACTGTCTTATTTAGTGGCCTGCAAAGAACTTGAAAAAGTAAATCATTCTACAACCACCACATTTGTGAATGAGGGTATTAGAAAAATATTTCTCGGGTCTTCTGCAGATGAAAATGTGTTTGTGTTTATTTCAGATGCTGCCCCCTATATGATCAAAGCAGGCAAACCGCTCCAAGTATTGTTCCCCAATTTGTTCATGTTATGTGCTTTGTTCATGGAGTACATTGACTTGCTGAAGAAGTATGTTCCACACTTGTGAATGTAAATAAACTGATTTCATCCACAAAAAAAAGTGTTTCTAAATGCTCCTGCTTGCACCAAGACCTACAAAGAAAAACTACCAAGCGTGCCTTTACCTCACGAACCGATGGTAACTTGTTGGGGTACGTGGGTTGAAGCTGTGTTATTTTACAATGAACATTTCGAGTCCATTAGAGGGGTGATAAACGACTTCGATGATGCAGAAGCTTGCAGTTTACCAGTGCAAGGATGCTTTTAATGATTCTGGTATTAAAAAAGACATTGCTGTGATTCACACTCATTTTTCCCCTATACCTGCAAGTATTAAAAAGCTTGAAACTCAAGGTTTGGCATTGAATGAATCTACTCAGTTAATGAATAAAATTATTCCAGTGAACTCCTTATTGCTAGAGGTATTCCCAAGAAAACTTAAAGAAAAATTTGAAAATGTTTTAAACAATAACCCAGGCTTTTTGAACCCTTATGCCAAATTGATAGTTTTATTAATGGAATGTGTGAACTCTTACCAGAAACAATAAGTGCCAATGTAGCGCCCGAATTCAAATAGTGTCCAGTTACCTCAGTTGATGTAGAACAGTCATTTTCTACTTGTAAAAATGTTACTACCGAACATTTGGAACATTACTTGGTCGTTTATTTTTACAATAGTAAGAAAATTTAAAATTAATTGTAAATGATGCTTTGGTCGAATAGTATTAATTAAAAGTTAATGCTGTTCAAAAAAATTCATGATTGTATGTTTGTAAATTTTTAGAAAATAATCACAGAAAGGCCTCCTTCGTAACTTCTACCAGAAAGTATTCAGAAAATGATATCAGCATTCTAAATGTACAGGCTTTTTGCCTGGCCAGTACTCTTCCTTATAATTGATATGCACTGGTTCGACTTTGAAATGTAATGCAAGCTGTAACTACTGTGTTTTTTTGTTATTTGGTCTTGCGTATTTTGACACTTTCCATGCATTTTTAACCATTTTTCATGCATATTTCAAGATTTTTTATGATGCATATAATCTGGTCTCTAGGCTTCTGCTGATTACTACTAGCAACAGTTCCATCAAATAATCATAATGACATACTGTCCAGTGATCAGTCTCATATAACCTGGCAACAGAAACAGGCCCAAAAGGTTATGACACATTCATATTTGCATTCATGTCAGCACATTCACATGGCTTGATAAGAAATAACATCAGCATTGGGATAAAGTTGTAATTAAAATATGAAAAGTCATTCAAAATATTTAAATGAATTTTGTGTTTTGCAACATTCAGGTATTAAAGAAGCATAAAAGAAGTTAGCTGTGGTTATACTGTAAAAATGGGGTTTAGTAAGTTGCAGGCCCTACAGCCTAACCAGTGTTGTGTTGGAACAGTTTTAAGAGTTCTGTGCCGCAATAGTAGGTCAGAAAACATAAGTGATACAAGCCACCAGCAGGAAGTATCTTTAGCTTCAGTCTACTAGACACAATTTTATTGCAGGCTAGAGTGGAGTGTCATTGTCTGTGGAAACTTTAATGTTCATTTTCTGTCAGATAGTACTGACAAGGGCCACCTAGAGTTGGCAGTGCCTAGCTTTGAATTATTTTCCACAGTAAAATTCCTTTTGTAGATTGTAGGAGATAGTGCATTAGCTACTAACATTTTGTTTTTAGACACTTCAGTCTGTAGTAACTCGACTGTAAATCCAATAGGCAATGGTTTACTAAGCATGATGGACAAACGTTAACAATAAAATGTATTGGCGAGTTACATATAGATCATAGAATAAAAGTGTTGTATCGCAGAATCGTAAACAGTGATTCAGTCACTATGTTAGGAGAGAAATTACTGGAAGAACACTGGGGAGAAATTTATAAAGCAGTGTTTGTAGAAAATTTTCTTGAAATATTCCTACGGCATTTTTTAATCTTGTTTTCCCATAAAATAAATAGGGAAAATAGAACATAAGTATGGATAAGGTGTGGATAACTTCTGAGGTTAAAGAATATTGTACTCGGAAGACAGAGGACAAGCATTAGTCAAGAGTCATTACCACCAGTATTGTAGAATGTACCAGTCTATCATTAAAAGAGCAAAACTCACATACTGTACTAAAAAATTAACCACTCCAAGAATAAGGAAAAAACTATTTGGAATGTTATTAAGCGGGGGGGGGGGGGCAACAAAAATAGTGATCCAAATTAAACAGAGCCCCAGCAAATAGCTCTGGGCAAAATGGTGACTCTATTTAATGATTGGCCACCAAACTGAATCATTACTTCCTCACAGTGGCAGCAAACACAGCATCCAGTAATAAACAACCAAATGCAGATGCATTAGATTTACTTGTACAGACTTTTCATGGACCACCCTCAGACATTAGTTTTAAAAATGCATCCACGAAGGTGACTGCAGAATTCATCAGGTCACTAAAAAGCAGCCACTTTGCAGGATATGTTGGTATTCCTAGCAGAATACTAAACTCTTGTGATGACTTACTATAATTACCCTTAAGTTATCTTTGGAATCAATCAATGATCGTGGTAGATGTCCCGACTACAGTTAAATGTGCTGTAGTAACACCTGCCTGCAATGCTAGAGATACGTAAACCACGTACAATTGCAGTCCTATGTAACTCCTTCCAGTCTTTACAAAAGCATTTGACAAAGTTCCTATAATAGAATAATGACTCATTTAATTGAGCAGTACTTGTTAAATGCCTCTGAGTACAACTTTTGTGAAGGATTCTCGAAAGAGCAAGCAATTCTGTACTTCACAAATGTAGTACTGGCTGAGACAGACAAGAAAAGTCATCCTGGTAGTATATTCTGTAACTCTGTTACAGCTTTAGATTCTCTAGATCAAAATATTCTACTGGGCATAAGAGAAAGCAAGTGGTCTCATTAACATATGGTCTCAGCTATGAAACTAATCTCAGAGGGACATATAACATGTGGAGTGCCACCCACAATAATTGATTTTTGGCCCATTCTTGTTTCTAACATATATTTAAATGGTCTCCCAATGACTTTAACACCTTAACATAAAACTCTGCAGTATCTTGTTTTTATTATTTTGACAGAAACTTAAAATCCCGAGTATACTTAGGCAACTTAAAAAAAGACCTTTGAAAAATTAAAACCCCACTTATATCAATTTCAGCACTGGTGTTAAGTGCTTGACCACTAGAGAGCATATGAAAAAAGTGATTTCACGTTTCAGGATATTTTAGTCAGGCTAGTGTATGAATACTCAGGATTTTATTATTGGTGATCTTCAGACTTTTGTAACTCACTAGTTGGAGCTTTAGAAGCTGTCTTCATATGTTTGTATGTAATGTCTTTCATTATAGGATGTTTTCCATTTTAAAAAATATTATTCTTGGAATGTAATTTGAAAATAAATTGTTCACTTAAGATTGTCACCCTGTATGTACAGCACCAGGAAAGCTCTTTCTTTTAAATTGTCTACTGAAAATTAATTCGTTGAGAGGAGGGCAAGTAATTTGTAAATCTGTTCCTTATAAACAATACTGCTTTCCATTTGCATGTAGACTGGGTCAATTCTCATTGTTTATGCTGAGGAAACATTGTCTTTGCACCTTCTCTCCAGCATTCAAAGCAATTACATTGCATTTAGATTGCATGTTCAAGCATAGTTGTTAACCTCACAGCCAACAAGTGAATTGAGCCTGGTAGTCTATTGGTAAAGTGTGTACCTGGAAACTGGAAGGTTGCGGCATCGAATTCTGATTGGACTTGGGATTTTTCAGTCTGCATTTGAACCTATCCATCACCTCTCAATGATGTGAAGAATCGTCAGAAATAACACTTGATTCAGGTTCCACACTTAAGTGTACCCTTCCAGGGTTGGATAGGTTAGAGAAGTTTATTATAGTTGTTGTTGTTGTTGTGGCTTAATTAAGTGATGGCAAGTATGAATAACTGCAGTGGCTGACAACTAGGCCTACATTCTTGTCTCTGTACTGGTACTGCTCTACATGCTTCGTACTTTTTAACAGTGGAGTTGCACAAATTGCAGTTATCCTTACCCTAGTACTGAATTTTCACTGGTTATCAGAGTATCTCTCTTTAATTTTGTGTGTGTGGTAGGGGATGGAGGGGGAGGGGGGGGAGGTACGTGTGTGTGTGTGTGTGTGTGTGTGTGTGTGTGCGCGCGCACACATGTTCATACATTCAAAATTTAGCTGGTAAATTTCATACACATGTCAATGCTTATATGAAATAGTTACAAAGTACAACACTAGATGCCAGCTTTTGTTTTTGTGCACTAGAAGATTCATCTTGTGAAGGAGGAATAATTATATAAACTACTCCATGAAAAAGTTTTGCATCTTGCATTGCGCTGTTTCATTTCTAGTGGCACAATTTTTTTTTTAGAAATCTTATATTTGCTCTACATAATCAAAGTAATGGGTGCAGGGTGAGGAGAAGACTGCCGACATTGCTTAAAAGCTTTATTCTGCTACTGCAACCACATTGGCACCTCATTTCAGGGTGATAGATTTTCTCCATCAACACAGAGAATGTTTATAGTACCAAGATTATTGAATAAAAGTGGTTTGTATTATTCCTCCAGCTAGAATAATCATTTAGTTTCCACTGTTAAAAATGCCCTCTCCTAGTCTAGAATACCCAGGATTGAATGAAAGGAAGATGTGAATCAAATATTAGGAAAGTATAGATGGAAAAATGTCTGCAGATACATTCAGAATGCTCATCAGACATAAGGGTCCAATGCTTTGTTTTGATCTAATATGACGAGACTGAAGCACATTATTCAGAAGTGATAACTGTCTACTTAGGTGCAGTAGTTGTGGGATTTCAACATAGTGCAGCTGTAGGCATGTGTTTGTGATCATAAGACACAACCACCTCCTGCTTGCCTGTTCTGAAACTTAAAATCACTGCCTCATGCAGATTGTTGTCAGCAGAATGATAAAGCCCCACTCCCTCCCCCACTGAAGAAATGAACATAAAACTGTGACATCATCAGTCATGGATTAGGTATCAGCCTTGTTCTACCAAAATAGTCTTGGTTCTCCTCCTTTTTGTCCTTTCTGTAGTTAATTTGCTATAATGGTAGTCAGTCATTTTTCATCTGTCTCATATGTGCCACTCATTTTCTATGGAAATTATTATTGCCATTAACTACAGTTGTATGAAATTTTCTTCTGATATGTTCATTTCTGTTAGCCTTGTCTTGTTGCATGTTTAACTCTGTAGGAATCTCAATTCGGATTTTTGTATACATTGTTTCTTAGTTTTTCATGATTGTGCAGGTTTAGGTATTGTTTGTAGAATTTCATAATTGTTTTAGTGCTTGTTTAATTTTTATGTTTCTATGACACGTTTGTTTGTTATGTGCTGACCTTTTCTCTGTGTCTGTGCTTGAGAAAAGTCAAGAAGGTAAAATGTGAGATTTGTTGTAAGATTTATATATAATAATGTCTAGAGAGTTCATCTTTGGTTTCTCCTGGAGGACTAATCATCAGCAAATAGAGTTATAGTAAAACAGTGGGTGTTAATCTCTTACCCACAGGTGCTTTGCCTTTCCATTGTCCAGTCAGTCAATATATAAATTAAGAAGTGTCAGTAATAAACTGAACCCTTGCCTAAATTGTTTTTATGTTTTACTGCAAGCTGTTTCGCCTTGCTCCCAAAGAGTTAAGGCCTATAACAAAAGTATTTATTTTTCAGATATTTAAATGCTATCCAGACCATGTGCCCTCACATATTAAGATATTTAGCAGCTGCCATTATAATTACAAAGAACGAAAGGAGCCTCAAGGAGTTAGTGAGGGTGATTCAACAGGTAATTTCATGTAATTTCCTGCAGCTCCTAATATCAGAACCCTGTGTGCATAAATATTTGCTAAAACAGAAGGCGTAGAGTAGTAACAGGTATCACAAGGTACCACTCTGAAACTTCAGAGATTGTGCAGATATTTACTTCAGTATTGTGAAATACTGGCTTAGTATCATTTTAGTCTTGGACAGTAATTTTTTTTTTCTTAAGACCTGTGTGCATTGTGAGCTCACAAACCTCTTCATGATTGTGTGATTTCTGGTGCTCTGCAGAACATGTGCAGAACATCCTATTGCTTTTTGTAGTGGTGTGCAAGTAAGGAAGTGTGCGAGTGATCTGTTTTGCACAAAGACAAACAGAAAATACATTGTGGTAGCACTAGCTTGCTCTCTTCTTCGTCCCAAACCCCAACTGTTGCTGCTCTGGTCAGTGGCAATGCTGGGTTAAGCACAGGATGGGGCTAGGTTTTCTGCTTTGACTCCCTTCAGAGAAGTTTTGTGCCTGGAAAACTATCAGTCACTGGTTGGTGTAATGCTTGACTTGCTTGTTGTCAGCGACTCATAGTAATGATTATAGTGGCTTTGTGCCTTCATCATACCTATACTTCGTGAAAATCAATGTTAAATGTTCTGTGTGCACTGCAAAGGAAACACTACAAAAGCACCAGAGTGATGCTATTGACTGGAGTGTCGCTTGGTAAACTGCCCCTTCCTGCTGTGCATTGCCACACCACCTACCTTCTTGCACTACTATACTGGTGCTTTTCTTTTGCTGTTTGAATCCTCTTGACTGAACTAGAACTTATGCACATTGTGTATAGCTCTCCACTGACATCTTTCAGTAATTGCTTGAGTATTTAACATTAGCAGCTGTACTACTAGCAGGCAGATTACTGCTCTCGCCATGTATTCCTGCAAGACTTATTCAGTAGAATGCTATTTACATTATAATTTTCAAGTCTGGAAAAATGTATCACAAAAAATTATGAAAGCACTTTCATCAAAATAGACCTCTTCACTATCACAATTCTTAAGAAATGAATGCTCTTTTTAAGGTCACCATGCAACTGATTATATGACAAACATGCTTCCTTCATTTGTTTTCTGATATACAGGGTGCATCTTGACCACCCCAAATAACTTCTCGCCCAAAAGCAAAATAAACACTGTTTCAAATGAATCCTGCACTAGGGGGCATAAACCAGCATGATTGCCTTTCTTTGTTATGAAGGTATGAACAGCAGTAACCTATTTCCTAAACTCAAGATCTGTTCAACAATGTGTCACTGTACCATTCATGTAAGCATTATGTTATTAAAAATGTAATACAAAATTGACTTTGATTGCCCTTCATTAGCGTACAGAGCAGTTAATCAAGATGACATAATCCATCCACTTTGTGAAGTTTACAGGAAACAAATGTATACATAAGGAACTCCCATAATTGAATAGTGTTTCTATGTTCTCTTCATTGGTGTACATTATATTCACACATGTCTTCAATTGAAGACAGTTAACTAAATGACCTATGTTTGTTTCCATTGTGTGTCAGTTGTAGCAAGTGAATGAGTTACACTACCTGGTACATGGACTTTTATGTTAGTACACAGAAGTCAGTCACTTTTGTTTTGTTTTTGAACAGGTCTTGGGAAGACGTGGATTACTGAATAAAATAGGGTGAAAATAGATACACTACCATTCTTATTTTCGTAACAAACAATGCTGTAAGAAAGGCAGCCACGCTGGTTAATATCCCTCTGGTAGCTAAACTACTTCGCCCCTCCCCCTGGACAAAAACTTGAGGTTGATTAGATATGCCATTAAAATACATGTGTTCATTGTAATCAGTTTTGCAGAACTGTCCCAGTCTTGGGAGCACAGTGACAATTGTAAATGCCAAACTCTGATTAGTAAAAACTAAAGCTCTTCTTGCTGATTGGATATGACTATTTTTTATTGTGTATGTGTATTAATTTTTCTAGGGTTTGTAGCTTATGCCATTGTGTAAGCTGAATAACCATGAATTACTTATTTGTTTGGAAGGGTGGTGGTGGGGGACATTCACACTTAAAAATAGAGAAGTAATGGTCAGTGAAGGATATTGAAGGAAAATATAGATGTAGAAGTAAGTTTGTGTGAATACAATACATAATATTGTTTGAAATTTTTCTGTTTCAGGAATCTTATACTTATCGTGATCCAGTTACAGAATTTCTGGAGCATTTGTATGTGAACTTCGATTTTGAAGGTGCACGTCAGAAACTGCACGAGTGTCAAACAGTGCTTTTCAATGACTTCTTCTTGACAGCATGCCTTACCGACTTCGTGGAGAATGCTCGACTTATGATATTCGAAACTTTTTGCCGAATTCATCGGTGTATCAGCATTGGGTAAATACGTTTCTTTAACTGCAGTGGTAGCACTAACAGCTCAGAAAAACAATGACTAGCTAACAGATAAAGTTATGTGAATCAGTTGTCATGTTTCAGTGTTCTTATTAACATTTGTCAATCTCTGAGCAAGCTCCTAAAGTATGTTACTAACTTTGAGATTTTGCACTGCCATTATCCTCCAATTCATTCCCTTCTTCACGCAGGCGCATTGCCATCTGTCTGACACTGGATTCTGCTTTTTGTGGCCATACATATTTTCTACTATGTTTCTCTCTAATGCATGTGGAGGATACCTCTGTTCCAAGCTCCATTTTCTCATACTTCTTGACATATTTCAGTAAGCCAGTATTACTTTTGTCTTCTACAAAGTATTAATTCAAAAGCTAAGCTAAACAGACTGTTGATGATTTGATTCTATCACCTTTTACTGTGATTGGACTCAAATTGAATAATATATTTTACTCTGGATTCCTTACAAATATTTGTAAATGCCACCCAAAGTGATACTTACATTTTTCAGTGCAGAATGACATAGTTCCCATACTCTTCATGGCCATGTTTGCAGCAGGATGTTACACCCAAGCCAAAAAGAAAATTGTTCCCACACTCACTATTCTTATTGGACATATTATGTTTTTCAGTGTTAGTCTTAGAGAAGCGTGTACCATACATGTTGAGTGTCACAAAGCAGTTAGTGATGACCTGTGCTTGTTTTTATTATAAATAAAAATTTGTGAAACTCTTTTGTATGAGACTTCATTTTTTTCTCGCAGGATGTTAGCTGAAAAGTTAAATATGAATCCTGAAGAGGCAGAATGCTGGATCGTTAATCTCATTAGGAGTGCAGACCTGGATGCTAAGATCGACTCAAAACTAGGTCATGTTGTAATGGGGACACCTCCTTTATCTCCTTACCAACAACTTATTGAAAAGATTGACACTCTTTCTGTTAAATCAGAAACCCTGCAAAATCTTGTTGAAAGAAAACTAAATGCCAGCAACCAAGATGTAAGTTCTTTGTGACATTTGTATTGCAATCTGTGATATTCTTTTAAGATGAAATTAGGTCATTTCATTATTTCATATAAAATATTCATATGCAAACAGTACTAAAGGACATATTTTATTTTTGTTTCAGTATCGGTGGGGAGCCCCAGAGTATTGATCTCAATCTTGTAAAATAGTGTAAGGACTGTATTTTACTGCACACAAACTGAACATTAATAAACTTTACAGAAATTGTTTCCTATTACTTCATCTTATCATCATCCTACATGTGAGAGAGCATCCGCCTACAAACATAAGTTCATGTAAACTTTGTAGAAAAAGTCACATCTGTAACAAGAAATTTTTATTATTAGAATCCCCTGCATGATAAAAAAGTAAAACTGTTAATGTAATGGCCCCTCAGTGCTCAGGAATCAGGTTTTGGGTAATTTGAAATTAATGTTTGCTGAATAACCATGACTTAATTTGTAACAATACCTTAAATTATTTGTGGGGTTGTTATCAAAGCCATCTCATTCCAGAGGTGTTAATTTTCCTCAAAGTGTGTTAACACTACATGGAATATGTTTAGGAGTAACTAATAATATTAATGGCCAACAGCCTTGCTGCACTGGTAACACCAGTCCCATCAGATCACCAAAGTTGAGTTCTGTTGGGCTTGGCTAGCACTTGGATGGGTCACTATCCGGGTCAGCTGAGTGGTGTTGGCAAATGAGGTGCAGTCAGCCCTTACGAGACCTATTGAGGAGCTACTTGATTGAGAAGTAGTGGCACAGTCGTGAAAACCGAAAACGGCCACTAGAGCTGTGTGCTGACTACTTGCCCCTCCATATCCACATCCAGGGACGCCTAAGGGCTGAGGATGACATGGCAGCCAGACGGTATCATTGGGCCTTCAAAGCTTATTCAGACTGTGTTTGTTTGTTAATAATAATAATAATAATAATAATAATAATGGAAGAAAGCACACAGATAAAATCTATGTAAATCACTTCACGCCTTCTACTCTCTTCGAGGGGAAACTGATTCATAGTCATCCTGTACAGCAGGTTCAGCATTCTTCCTGGAAAGGCAACTTGCCTCGCCATGGGCGCTGCTCACTTTTCAGTTTAGAAACACATAATGTCTCCTCAGTATTTCCTGTCTCATTCTTTTATTTGAGTAAACAAAATAATTTTACTGAGCTCATATTTATATAGTAGTTATTTCCAGTTTATTAATTCAGATCTCTGTGTGAAATTTGATATGTGTGGAAGAGAGTGTTACAGTTATCAACTATTCAAATCAAAGCACTGAAAAACGGGAGACTACCAACGTATTTACAGCATCAGCAATGAAATGGGCGAATGTATAGTCAACCAGAAGAAAGCAGGGGAACTCTGATGAAACCATTTTGTGACAGTTTTGACAAAGAAATTTCTCCATCAACCACCAATCATATCAGTTGTTAGAGGACCAGTCAAGTAAATTAACGTTGCCAAAGCAGAGGCTGCTCTGGAGGAGATGAAGAAAGGAAAAGCTACTGGTTCCAAAGGTCTTCCAGTATAGTTATGTTGCTGTTACTCATAGTAACCCTTCTTCATCAATGCTGATGGTCTCAGCTTGTCGTGGATCTGATGTCATGTGCTTAGTTTTCTTTTTATTGAGCTGCAGGCCATTTGGTGCAAGTCTGTTGTTCCACTCTTGTGTTTGGCGGTAGCAATCAGGCTTGTTCTCCACAGCGAACTTGACATTTTCAGCATAGCGAAGTGTCCATGGAAGGAGCTAGTGCAAGTCTCATGTGACAGTGTCAGTTATCCAGATGTCACCATAACAGGCACAAACCAGCAAGGTCATATTAACAATTGTCTGGCATCATAGCTGAGTGGTCAGCATGTCTTGGCTGTCGTGTGGAGCATCCAGGTTTAATTCCAAATATTGCCAGAGATTTTTGCTTTCTGGGAGAAGTGGAACAAAGTCTTCTCAGTTTCATGGAGTCAATTGAGGAGCCACCTGTGCCTACAACGGCCACAAGGGCAGTGTGCCGACTGCATCTGCATAACATCATATGGCAGGGGATGACACAGCAGCCAGTCGTCATGACGCAGTCCTGTAGCCTTGACTGCAGACTTTCTTTCGAAAAGTTCTCACAGAGTTGTATGCAGTAGATTTAAAGTGTAACCCTAGTACATGTACTTCCCCCACTGCCCAAGAGAATGTGTTGGACCATGGGCACTTCCTCAGTTCACAGAACTGCATTGTGTCCATCATGTATTGAGACCTTAAGCCAGCTTATTCGTCGTTGCATTGCAGTCCCTCTCGCTCTCCATCTCTTTGGAGCGATTTCCGCCATGCACTCTGCAGTGTCGCATTCTGTGCTGATGACGACCATGGACCACTTGCCACCTATTATCCAGCACGGTAGCTAGTCTGTTGTGGTGGGGCCGCCATGTACCCTGTTGGTTGTAGCCCCCCTGACAACACAGGGATCGCTCTACTGATATGTGTGCCATTAACTCCCCACGTATGCCAACGAGTAGATGCCTATCTCTCTGGGGCACCTGGAATCCCAACAATGGCTGTTCTGCCAGGTGGCCCTTGCTGTGGCTGGGTGGCACCCGTGGGGAGGCCCCTTGGTCAGAGTAGTTGGCATCAGGGTGGATGACATGCAATGTAGCATGGTACATCTCTTGTTGGTGGCCAACCATCAGCAGTCTCTAAGTGTTTGAGGGCTCACTTTAATGCAAATGTGTATGACCCCCAAATCTTTCCCCTCCCTGGCCACACCATGGGGGAACGAAAGGCTATGAATGACGGCAAGACGTATTCGCCCCAGTATCTAGTCTGTACGAGAGCTGATGGGGAATCCTTTGTGTCCATGAAGCCTCAATTCTTTGTAGAGCATTCAGACGACAAGTTCGGGGAGGTGGAGGGCTTGTCAAAAATGTGGTCCAGGTCAGTCTTGATAAAAACAGCATCCCCTGCCGTCATAGGCATTACTTGCTGGTAAGAAGCTGGGAACGTTTCTGTTACTATCACGCCCCATAAAAGCTTAAATATATACCAGGTCATTATCTTCCACAGGGACCTTCTTTTACAGTCCGATGACGAGCTGCGCACCAACTTAGAGCGACGAGGTGTCCATTTCATCCGGCGCGTCCACTGGGGTCCAAGGGATAATCAGGTTGCCACCAGCGCCTTTGTATTGGCCTTAAAGGGTGACACATTACCTGAGAAGGTGAAGGTGATGTTCTACCGCTGTAATGTTACGCCATATATCCCTCCCCCAATACGGTGCTTCGTTGGAAGTTCTGCCATATGTCTTCCCGCTGTGCTTCCAGCCTCATATGTCGCAATTGTGGTTGTCCATCCCATCCCGATACTCCATGTGCCCCACCTCTCATCTGTGTCAACTACAGAGAGCAACTGACCTACACTGAGGCTAAACGGAAATTTGAACGTGCGCATGACATCTTATGCCACAACTGTCAGTCCTGTTACAACTCCATCCGTTGCACCACATACAGTCAGATCTCAAAGCCAAAGGACCACACTTGCTGCGTTGATGGTGGGGGGCACTTCCCTCCTTGTTGCTCCCTCACCACCTACCTCGGGAGCAGCACCTCCTCAACCATGGGAGAGACCAGTCCCCACTTCTAAGCCGGAGAAGCGTAAGTCTTCTTCAGCTTCTCTCGCTAAGAAGGGATCCCTTTGGTCACTCCCTTCCCAGGTTCCTAGTAGTGGCAAACCAGACACCCGCCAGGGGCTGAAGAAGCCCCAAGTAGCTGGTCGTAGGGCTTCACGGTCCTCTTCAGTCCCTTAGACTGAATCAAAGAAGCCCTCTCAGCAAGGGCAACCAAGGGAACAGCGTAAGAAATAGAAGTCAAAGACCCCTAAGACCAAGGAAATTGTGGTGGTACCAATTCCACCGCTACCTACAAGCTCAGCATCTGAGGATGCGGTGGAGATTCTGGCGTCTGCTGAGGACCTGGATCTCGCCGGTCCCTCAGACATTATGGATGTCCTGTCGGTACTCAATCGGTGGCAGCAGGTGACCCAGCGTCGTATTCTGCTTCCTCGGTCCCTTCACACCTTTCTCGGCCATGGACAATGTCATCCTCCAGTGGAACTGCAGCAGTTTTTTCCACCATCTTGCTGAGCTCCGACAACTTCTCAGCCTGCACCCTTTTTTCTGCATTGCTCTTCAGGAAACTTGGTTTCTGATGATGTGAACCCCCATCCTCCATGGCTATTGGGGTTATTATAAGAATCGGGCAGCTTATGGGAGGGTATCTGGTGGCATCTGCATCTGCGTCCTTCACTCTCTTTACAGTGAGTCTGTCCCTCTACAAACACCTTTAGAGACTGTTGCTGTTTGGGTGTGGACGCCTCAGGCTGTAACTGTATGCAGTCTCTATCTTCGGCCATATGGTGATGTCCCGCAGCATGTCCTGACTGTGCTGATAGAGCAATTGCCGCCACCTTTTTTGTTACTGGGCGACTTCAGCGCCCATAACCCTCTGTGGGGTGGATCAATGGCAACAGGCCGAGGCAGCAAGGTTGAACAAGTATTGTCACAGCTCGACCTTTCTCTTTTAAATACTGGTGCCTTCACACTTTTCAGTGTGGATTATGACACATACTCAGCCATCGATCTGCAGCCGTAGCCTATTACCATCTGTCCAATGGAGTGTGCATGATGACTTGTGCGTTGGTGACCACTTTCCGGCCATTGACACTATTGATGTGGTGGTTCACTCTGTCACCACGAGTGTCGTTACTGCTGCAGAATCTGCCATTCCCTGTTCTTCTGGGTCCCCTCGGTGGAGGACTGTGCCTTGGTGGTCGCCCAAGATCGCAGAAGCGATTAAAGATCGCAGGCGGGCACTCCAGCATCACAAGCAGCATGCCTCATTGGACCACCTCATCGCCTTTAAAAGGCTCCGTGCGCGAGCCCGCCGCCTCATTCGGCAACGTAAGCAGGAGTGCTGGGGAAGGTGTCTCCACCTCTCCATCGCAGGTTTGGGCCAAGATCAGTTGACTCTGTGGCTATCAGACCCCCGTCAGCGTACCTGCGCTTTCACTGAATGGAGCAGTATGTACCGACTAGACACAATTGCAAACCACTTAGCAGAGCATGTTGCTCAGAGTTCCGCTTATGCGAATTACTCACTGGCCTTCCGCTTCCTGAAAGAGCGGTAGGAACGTCGGAGCGTTTCATTCCACACGCGCCACCCCGAATCGTAGACTGCTTCGTTCAGTGAGTGGGAATTCCAAAGTTCCCTAGCCGCTTCCACTGATATGGCTCCCAGGCCAGATCACATCCACTGTCAGATGCTCAAACACCTCTCGGTGGACTGCCAGCGGTGCGTCCTAGACCATTTCAACCGTATCTGGCTTGAGGATGAGTTCCCGTTGCAATGGCAGGAAAGCATTGCAATCCCCGTGTTGAAACCTGGCATGAACCCACAGGAGGTGGACAGCTACCACCCCATTAGCCTCACCAACGTTCTTTGCAAGTTGCTCGAATGCATGGTGAGCCGGAGGTTGAGTTGGCTACTTGAGTCTTGGGCCCTTCTGGCTCCATCTCAGGTTGGGTTCCGTAAGGGCCGCTCTGCCACAGATGATCCGGTGTGCCTGGAGTCTGCCATCCATACGGCCTTCACCCATCATCAGCATCTGGTCGTCGTCCTTTTTGACATGCAGAAGGCATATGATACGACATCTGATATCACATCCTCTCAATGCTTCATGGTTGGGGTCTTCGGGGTCCGCTCCCAATTTTCATACAAAATTTTCTGTCGCTTCGTTCCTTCCACGTGCAAGTTGCGGCCTCCCAAAGTTCCTCCCGAGTTCAGGAGAATGGGGTACCACAAGGATCTGTCTTAAGTATCTGCCTCTTTTTAATTGCAATTAATGAGCTTGCTGTGGCAGTGGGAAAGTCTGTCTCAAACTTCCTTGTATGCTGACGACTTGTGCCTATACTTTAACTCCATTGTCATTGCAGTTGCTGAAGGGCAACTGCAGGGCACTATCCGCAAGGCGTAGTCTTGGACTGTGGCGCATGGCTTCCAGTTTCTGGCTGCCAAGACCTGGGTTATGCATTTCTGCCGGTGATGCACTGTTCATCCTGAGCCACGGCTTTATCTTGACGGCGATCCTCTTGCTGTGGTGGAGGCGCATCAGTTTTTGGGATTGGTTTTTGATACCCGGTTGACTTGGCTCCCTCATATTTGGCAGCTTTAGCAGACGTGCTGGAGGCATCTTAACGCTCTCCATTGCTTGTGTCACACCAGCTGGGGTACCGATAGGTCTACCCTTCTACTGCTGTACCAGACGTTAATTCAGTCCCATCTAGATTAAGGGAGCCGGGCTTACAGTTTCGACATCCCCTTCAGCATTGCAGTTGCTGGACCCCATCCTTCATAGTGGGATCCGACTCACCACTAGAGCTTTCTGAACAAGCTCTGTCAACAGCACATTTGTGGAGGCAGGTGTCCCTCCATTGCGGTTCCGGCACCAACAATTACTGGCTGCTTATGCTTATGTTTGTATCTTGCCCAGGCATCCCAATTATCGTCTCCTGTTCCCTCAGTCTGTCGTCCATCTTCTGGAACGGTGGCCACGGTCAGGGTGTATGATTGCGGTTCGTGTCAGAGTGCTTCTATCTGGGCTTGAGGTTTTCCCTCTCCCATCTCTTTTCTGGGCCCCTCTGCATATACCCCGTGGTGTGTGCCCCGCCCGTGCCTTTGGCTTGATTTGGCACAGGGCCCAAAGGACTTAGTCCCTCCTGAGGCCCTGCGCCTCCGCTTTCTTTCAGTTCTTGCCGCATTTCAAGACTGTGACATTGTCTATACTGGCGGTTCAATGGTCGCTGGTCGTGTCGGTTATGCTCTTACTCTAGGGGATCATTATGAACAACACTCATTGCCGGCTGGCTGCAGTGTTTTCACTGCCGAGCTGGTCGCCATCTCTCGCACCCTAGAGTATATCCGCTCCTGCTCAGGTGAGACCTTTATCTGTAGTGACTCCCTGAGCAGTTTGAGCTATTGACCAGTGTTTCCCTCGCTCTCGTCTGGTGATGGCTATCCACGAGTCCCTCCATACTCTTGCCCGTTACAGCCGCTCTGCGGTCTTTGTGTGGACCCGGGTCATGTTGGCATCCCGGGAAATGAACGTGTTGACACACTGGCCAAACAGGCTGTCGTCGCACCAGCCTTTGAGATTGGCCTTTCGAAGAGTGACCTCAGGTCAGTTTTGCGGCAGGAGGTACTTAGCAACTGGAGCGAAGATTGGCGCACCCTTCCTTCACCCAACAAACTTCGGGCCATCAAGGAGGTTACCGGTGCGTGGCACTCCTCCTTGCGGGTCTCTCGCAAGGACTCTGTTGTCCTCTGACAGCTGACACAGCTATTTGTTGTGCCGCGAGGACCCACCTTTATATCGCTGCGGGTCAGCTTTGACGGTGTTCCACATCTCGTTGGACTGCCCACTTTTAACTCCGCTCAGGCAGCCGTTTGTGCTGCTTGATACGTTTCATGCACTTTTATCAGATGACGTTACGATGGCAGTTTTGGTTTTCAGTTTTATTTGTGCAGGGGGTTTTTATCACTTGATGTAAGTGTTTGTCCTTTTTTTGTGTTGAGTCTAGCCTTTGACCTATGATTTTAGACTGTGGTTTTTAGTGCGTTACTTGGTGGTTGTCTTTTCCTTTTTTGTTTCTATGGTGAGCCAACACTCGGTGTGATTTTTAATTCATTTTTTCTGGTCTCTGTCTGTCTTTCTTGTCCTGTGTCGTCTCTTGTCATCTCCATTGTTTGTTCTTATTCTTTGTGGGTGTGTAAAGTTCATGGAAAAAGGGACCAATGGCCCTAGTATGGTCCCTTCAATCCCACAAACCAACCAATCAGTTGACAGAACTGTAGTCTTCCTTCTCCCGCTCCTCATCTAGTGCTCAATACAAGGATTGGTTGATAGCAGATCTCCAGTCTTCATGTCTTTATGCTTTTGTTTTAATTTCTGTGTAGAAGTTACAACCAAGACCAAGAATATTTTGCCCTCTGATTGGTGTCCTGGCAGTGAGTACACTTATGGACACTGACTGTAGCACCCAAAATTGACTGGGCCAGTCATTGAAAAATCATGCAGAAAGATTTAATCAAGAACCTGGCTGAACACATGAAAGCACACCATTAATTAGTTGCATTGAGAAAACATGAGATTAGGATTGTACTGAGGGAGCAGCAAAATAGGCTCCCGTTGAGGATGCAGGCACGCAGTTGACGCAGAAACTGCCAAAAAACAAAGTGCAATTTAAGAATTGACTGAGGGAGGTTGAAGAGTTCCTCCTGCCACCTCTTGTATTGTACCTTCTTCATACAAGAAGAAGCCTTTCCATCGCCCTGTGAGTGTAAACACATACTTTTGTTTCAATGTCGTTTTGTGCGAGTAGCATCATAAAGAAGTTACTTGTGTGAAAGAGACATATATCGCTAACATGGTTTATGTGACGACAGTATGCTTAGTTCACACATCTGCCACCTGTGCAGCTCATGGTCAGTCACATTCAACAATGGAGTTCCCATTGCTATTTCACAACATCCTGTAGGATCTCTTAGGTCGACGAGCGGGTGCTTAAAGCTATTATGTAATACGTTTTCAATTTCTGCTGGCTGGAAACAGACAAAAAGGTGGACAGGATATGTGATTCAGGTTATAGCCATATGAGGGTGTTCTCCTCAATGCTCGCACACTTTATGCTGTTTAAAAATTTTTGATCTTGTTGGAGCTCTTGTTCCTGATGTATGTTTGCATTTTTTGTTGTTTTGAATATTTTGTTTATTATTGGCAGTCGAAAATGTTATACATGTTCTCCAGTCCTCAGTGAATCTATATCATTGAAAGAATTTACTTTAATTTTTGCTTGAAAAATGTAATAAAGTGCAACACTGCATTCGAAATGTTGAATTTACAAGTGGTATAAACATTTCAAAGAGGGTCAGGATGGTGGTGGTGGTGATAACAATGACTGCCCTGGATTCCCTATCACCGATTACTGATGACAGTGCGCAAGAGAGAAAGAGAGTGGTTGTGGGAAATTAGCAGCAGAGAGGTTGCTGAGACTTGTGCCAAGAATTTTTTTTGCTTGTTTTGGACACAAAGTATGTAGCAGCAAAATTTATTCAAAAATTTTTGAATTTAGACCTAAAACGATGTCGCATTGCCATCGCTCAGGAATTGTTGATTGAAGTCGACAGTGATCCAGAAGTAGTTTATATGCGAAGGTTCTTCTCATTGTGTTCTTAGATTACAGCAGGCTAGTGCATCATGAGTTCCTGCCTTATTGTTACACTGTCAATAAGAAATATTACCCGGAAGGTATGTGCCATTTACATGAAGCAAACCAAAGAAAATGACCAGAATCGTGGCAAAACCACTTGTGGAAACTGCATCTTGATAATACTCCCACTCGTACCTCAGTGCTTTTTCATCATTTTTGGCAGAAAACAAAATTGCTATAATGTCACAGCCACTGTATTCATCGGACATGTGTCTCTGCAACTTTTTTCTATTTCTGAGGCTGAAGAGAACCAAGAAAAGATGTCATTTTGTCACCATTGATGAGATAAAAACAAAATCGCTGAAGGAGCTGAACACCATAAAGAAAAGTTGAGTTCCCAAGGCGCATCCAAGGCTGGAAAATAGTGTCACAAGGGTATTATATCTGAAAGGGATTACTCTGGAGGGGACAAAGCTAATGTTGATGAATAAATGAAAGTTCTTTAGGAAAAACAAATATTCCCATTACTTTTTAATCAAAGCTTGTATATGCTGTGATAGTTGCCTGTAAGCATGGAAACCACAGCGTGTGTAAAAAATACTGGATTCAGCCAATATTGTGAGAGATAAACAAAGTGAAAGTTGGTGCTTGTACACAGCAAAGTGAAGGCAAATCCAGGTAAGATTATTGAGTACTGCAGGACGTTTGTTAATTTATTTGAAACAAAAAGTCCACCACCATGAGGATATGTAAATGTGCAAAAGAAAAGTTCACAGTAACTTCAAGGTATGTTTTAGTTGTCTTTATTCTGCCAGTTTGCCAAAAACTGTTTTAATTTATATTTTTGCACAGTGCTAAATTTTTTCACTCAAATAATTTACAAAATATGACAAAAGTTTCATCACGAGCTGTTTCACTTTGTTCGTTGCACTACTATACACTGCTTTCATAGTGTTTTACAGAAGACTGATTAATGTGAAAGTGCTGCCACTTGGAGAAGATGGTGAGTGAAGGGGAAGATAATGGATACTACATATGATTGTGAAACTTTGAATGAACTTTAACCGAAAATCAAGTTTCTTGTACCTGCAGTTTCAATTTCCTTATCACTTGCTGTTGCAAACATGAGAAATGTCTTGTCTGCATCAGGCATGTGAGAAATAGATTGTGCCAAATGTCCTGTACTGTTCCATC
Organism: Schistocerca gregaria; assembly: GCF_023897955.1. NCBI lineage: Eukaryota > Metazoa > Arthropoda > Insecta > Orthoptera > Acrididae > Schistocerca > Schistocerca gregaria. The sequence continues at coordinate 838,083,017 of NC_064922.1, forward strand.
ATCATCATCTGTTTCCTCCTCTTAGAATTTGGTCTCAACGTACTTTTTGTGTATTGAGGCTCAGGTGCAAGTATGCTGCTGTAATCTGAACACTTTCAGTGGTGTTCATATTCCCATCATTTTTGAAAAAAATAGCATTCATGTATAATTTGACAAAATATCCTTTCATATTAAACCAGTTGAAACAGCTTCTACAGGTGCACCAGTGGACTTGTACTTGCAGAGGCAGTAATTGTTTTAACCCTCCTTCAAATAAAAACATTTCCTTGTATGTATATGGTCTCTTTTTCCTTGTTGGTTTTGCACTTATTTCATATACAAATCATTCATGCTCTCCCATCTGTTCTGTACTTCTGTCCCTAAAGGATCATGAATAAAAGTATTACAGATTTGGTAATTACTGCTGCTTATTTAATGGATGCTATTTTAAAATAATTATACTTACATGACTTACAAGATTATGACAAGTAAAATTATTCATATAGGTGTCGCACAGCATTAGTTGAAGACCTTATAGTGACACTGACGAAGAAAAAAACGACTTGTAGATGTTGGCTATGGAAATGCGCATCTCGTGGTAATTGTTTGGGAACATCCAATACACTACTAAGGGAGTTCTATGACGAGAACAATGTTTCATTCAAAAATCAATTAGTAGAATCAATTTTGAAATCTTTTTGAGCTATATTTTTGGCTCTGTACAAAATTATGATACACAAGTGTAAGATGCCATGCCATATTTCATTAAAAGACTGAAATGTCTGGTACCTGGACACACTGCAATGTACATACTGCATTGCAAAGAGCACTATTTCTACATTTTTGTTTTATCTAATCACAGATGCTATAAATATCGTTTCTTTGACAATGTGTTACTTAATTTTACAACAAAACTTTGTAATACTGTGCAGAACAATCATTACTCAGTGGTAATATGAATACCATACAAACACAGTTCTGCAGTATTTCCGTAGGATTTTACTGAGGGTGAAAAATAGTAGTAGCCACAAGTAAACATCCATTTCACAATGATACTCTCACTCAAGATGAAAACAAAAAATTATAACCATTATATTTAAATTGAAAAAATACCTTTACAGTATTCACTGTTCTGCAGTGATATGAGATCTGTTCAAAAAATTCTGGAACTTTGTCCACAAGATATTTCTGTGCTTGCCTTTTACTTATTGTGCAGGACCTCCTCCGAAATACTCTCCTCCACAATTGATATGCTTCTCCTAATGTCATTTCCACTTCCGGAATGGTATGCCCAGCGTGGCTTTGACATTGGACCCAAAGTGACAACCTTTCTTTTGTCTTGGAAAACTTTTCCTGGCCCATTGTGAACACTGAACTTAAGGAATATCTCATTCTCATTTGCAAGATCCAAAAGGTCTTCGGATGGCAAGGCAAAAGTTTCAGATGGCAAGGCAAAAGTGGCTCATGAACTTGGCAGCAACACAATGCATTCCAAGAAACTGTTCAGGATATCATGACATGATCCAACTGAAATGTTATTCTTCTGCAGTCTCTCAGACTGTCAGTCTTCGCTTGGTACACACAATTTTGTTGACATGTGCCTTGTCGTTGGACGTCAAAGGGTGTCCTGAACAATAACATCAGTCCGGCCATTTTTAAATCAGGTGAACTATTTGTAATACCGAGTATGGCTTAAGCACTCATCACCGTAGGCTTCCTGCATCATTTGAAGCGTCTCTGTAAAGGTTTTCTTTAGTTCCACACAAAATTTAGCGCATATTTGTTGCTCCTCTAACTCTGCCGTATCAAAATTCCCAAGCCGTGTGACACAACATTCTACTCAATATAGCAATGAACAATACCCAACAGACATACAGCAATAAAACTTCCAGCGGTTATACATTAAACACAGATGTGTGCGGGGATGCCAACCGCATTTCGCTCCAACACAATATTGGTGCAAAATTGCGAATGTTCCAGAATTCTTTAGGGCACGCCTTGTATGTACCTCAGCAAGTCCACACACTGATCGATACTCTTTAATCCATGTCGTCATTTCAATAGTGGTGCTTTACTCTATTACAAGTAAGCAGTTATAAAGATTTGCTGAATGCTAGAATCATATTTCTCCCACAGTGATTAAAAACATTTTGCCACTTTCAAAAGTATTTATTTACTTAATTGAAGACTAGGTCCATTATTTCAGTGTGCGCTAGCCTTCCACTTGCATACACAACGAACCAGATCAGAATGAGAGCAGATCCACCTATTGGCAGTTGCTGAAGCTCGTAGGTGGTGGTGGGGAAAGCAGCTTCAAGAAGAAAGTTAGAATACCTTTCATAACTGTGCTTAAGTTGGCATGACAGTGTTCAAGTAGGGTGTTTCCACATATAAACTGGCTTAAGCGGGTGCTGATGGGGGATGCACGAGTATGAAATTCATGTCTGGAAACCCAGCTATATAGTTAAAGCACACATCGATACTGTGAGAAGTCTTGACATGCAATAGAGTGTTTGTTTTTGACTTGAGAATGGGAGTGTGGTTGTTTTGTATATATTTCTCATGCAGTGCAATGTCAGTAAAGTCTTTTGTGTTGTTACTCTTTACCCATATTTGCTAATAGGGCAAAGTGTATGGTGACATTAGTCTGAAGAGTTGACAGAAGTCAAATGCAAACATTAAAGTAGTAGTTCACCAGTGATATGCAGAACTTTCTTTGTATTATCAGCTTATTTGGTACTTGTGTGTGATGTTCCAGTTTTGTTGTCATAAAAGTGTTGAACTTTGTGCAAAGTGTATGTAATACAAATAAAGTGTTAATCACTTATAAAACGTGTGTGTATTTGAAGTGGAATCATCAATATCCATGGTGGTGATCTCACATTGAACGTTTAAAACTGATACTCTGTACATGCACAAAGGAGCAATAGCCTCCACCAATAACACTGCAGTGAAAAAGCAGTGCCAGTATTTGCCAACTGCTAGCAGTGTTGTGTCCTCACCAGCTACATCTGTGGTGCTGATGTGATGGACACCAGTATCGATCTTAGTATCATCTTTGGACTAAGCAAAACATTATCTTTGTGTAGTTCCGCCATCCAGTTCTGTGTAAGACTTACTTGTGTGAAGAGGTGAATAAATGAACTCATGATTATAAGGCAGTGTTTGGTGTATCTCACCCGAGCATCTACCTCACTGGTGACCCCGAGTTGTAATGTCTTCCATTTTTGCCGTTTTACTGTGTCCGTGGCCTCCACATCGTTTATTTTCACATGTATTACATCAACACAGCATTCGAACAATGGCTTCGGCCCAATGCCTAACACCGGATTTTGTGATCGACATGCATCGTGTTGCGGGCGATGTACAGTCGCCAGGATTGCTACACAATGTGTCTCACTCGTCGATTTCGTTGGACGTTTTTGTGCCTGCAACAATAAATGAGGTTAGGAGTGTGCATGACTCCGGCTATCAGATGCCTTTGTTCCCGGCACAAGTGCCCTCCCTCATCGACGGTGCAGCTACCTCTTACGGATCTCCATACAGTGCGGAATCAATGCCAATTTCTGCAAATGCTTCGCTGGATAACCTACCACCGCCAGGACAACGGTTTGCCTGGTCGCAATCCGTGCAGCACCATGCGGATTCCTGCCACGTGGCCGGAACTGCTTTGTTCACAGGTCACCTCCTTAGCATCTGCCTGCGCCTGCCTTGGTTCAGTATCAGCACATGCCTTCGTGCTTCAATACCTCGGCCTGCAACCGGAACACTGGCTTGTTATCTGTGCATGACCTCCATCTCCGTCCTACTGCTACGCCTCAGTGTTTTGTGCCACAACATTCAACTTATCTGCAATCCATTTTGAGTGAAGTGACTATGAACACTGAACATTCACACATTCCGCCCGACGTTCGACATCATTTTCCTCATTGTGCTTCTGGACAGCCCGCAGCCTCCCTGCAACACAGGTGGCTCCGACTCTGATTGCACGTCAAGGTTTCCGCAGACCGGCACGCGTTTTCAAACTTTGAACTTTCTCTCACCTGTCGCCTCCGCGCCGGCTCCAGTCGAATTTACGCAACCGCAATTGACACATCACAGTGTCTCACCCACGTCGGCCTTCCACGTCGCGATGGATCGCGCTCAACCACACCGCGTCACCTTCATGCTGCCACCTGACCAGCCGTCATTGCCACATACCCTGGAGACACATTCTCCTGGAATACTGCAGCAACAACAGCTCGTTTCAGGCAGTGCCCTGACGAATTCAACTCAACCTGTCCTTCCGAACGTTCTACAATGCTTACGGACGCTGCTGCCATTCAATCCTTACAGGGCAACAACCTTGTTCAAAATTGTGGATGAAGTGTTCGACCATTACAAACTCAACGAGTCAACCAGGTTTCTGTGCCTCATCACCCACCTGCACGACCAGGAGGACTTGATTGCTGACCTGTTTGATGCCCGGACTCTGCTACCCGGTACACTCTAGCCAAAAAGACAATTCTACATCGGCTTGCGTGCTCAACTGAGACAGCAAGTGCACCATGTCGAGCAACTAGGCAATGACAAACCTTCACAACTCTGGAGATGGCTACAGGCCCTGATCAGCGATGATCTTCTCTCTGACAGCTCTCCTCACCATCTGGTCAGATAAACTACCTCCTCACATCTGCTTTGCTCTAGCTCAGAGGTCTCCCAAATCTGTTGAGCAACGAATGACAATTGCTGACAAACTACATGATGCTTCACTGCTCTATTTCGCCAGCCACTGCCTTCCTGGAAATTCTCAGGTTCAGGCTCCTTGTCCCATGGCCGGATGTGGCCAGGGCCGCACTGTACCTACTGTTCGGTTCGCTCCGGGACTCGGTAAACAAGCAACTGGGATGTCACCGGCTCTGCCCTCGGTCACGCCCCCTCCTGCAACCGAACCGGCTGTGGCCACCAGATCTCAACCACTGCCTCTGGCAACAAACTTTCTGCAGGAATTCTAACTGCACTACCTATACTGTTAATTCCACACGCGGTTTGGTGTGGCGGAATGGAACTGCAGACCACCCTGCTGCTTCCCAAACGCCAATAGCAGGTAGGTCCAGGTGCTGCCTCCTGCGCACAACATGACAGTCACCTCATAGTGCTCCATTCTGTCTGGGAACAATTGGATGATTACGGACGACTTTATATTAAAGACGTTTTGTGGGGACACTTTTTCCTACTGGACACAGGTGCCGATGTTTCGCTGCTACCTACGTCCTTAGTGTCATCAAACATCCGCCCTCATCATACTTAGCTGCAAGCTGTGAATTCTACTAAACTACAATGCTAGAGTTCTACCTCCCACGTCGTCTCACTCTCCGCAAACTGCAAACTTGAGTGGACTTTCTTAGCATGCAATATTGATGAACCTATACTAGGCATTGACTTCTTGCGACACCACAAACTTTCTCCAGACCTAATGCAAAACACTGTGTTTCATCACCCATCCAAAACTCACTTCCCCTGTGCCCCATCGAGCAAACCATCCTGTGACACGTCGGTCCGGGCTCATCTCATCCGTACATGCTCGGCTCTGTTGATGACGTTACAAGAAACAATGCACAAGTGGCTTGTCGAGCTTGCAACTTTGGCTCCTGCACGCCCCTGTGCGACCGCCACTGACAACATAAACATTGCACTAGCACTTTGCCCGCAACTGTGCTGCCACAGGCCGTGCCCTCGGACAATGGACTCACTAACGCTTCATGAGCTCACCTGACGATGGTGCCACTGCTTCAGGCCGCCGGCGATATTGTCACGTTGCTTCCTGGGACACTTTGCTGCCTCGGCTCCCGTTGGATCCACTGAGTGGCTCCGAACACCACATCCTCGCCTCGCCTGCCCCACCCGCTGCACATGTAAACGAACTGCCTCCGGTACCACCGGTAACATTTGTGTTGTCACCAACGGCATGGTTCACAAGCTTCGACTCACGCCAGGCCCCCCAATCTCCAGTAAACCATGTCGACTTTGTCCCGAGCGCCTCACCGACCTTAAGAAGCAGATTTATGAACTACTAAGCTCCGGCATCATTGAACCCTCTGCCAGTAGCTGGTCTACGCCCATACATATGACACCCAATAAAGACTGGTCCTGGTGCATGCGCGGAGACTACCGTCGACTAAATGCACAAACAATCATGGATACCTACACCATACCCAACATTGCCGACTATACCAGTTCCCTCGTAGGTGTGACCGCGTTCACTGTCATTGATTGCAAACAGGCCTACCACCAGATCCCAATGGCTCCTGAAAGTGTCGAGAAGACAGCAATCACCACCCCAGTCGGATTATTTCAGTTTCAATTCATGCCCTTCGGTCTGAAAAACGCAACCCAGACCTGGTAACACTTCATCAGTGAAGTGCTGTTCGAACTAAAATTCTGCTTTGCATATCTTGATGACATTCTTGTGTTCAGCTCCTCCATTGAGGACAACATTTGACATTTGCAAACTGTTGTGAACTCTCTCGCGGCAGCAGGCATTGAGACCAACCAGGACAAATTGCACCTACATCAACCCGCTGTCACTTTTCTTGGTTTTCAGGTCGCTGTCGATGGCATTTCAGTGCCCCCTGACAAAGTACAAAAATACTAAACCTACCCAGACCTTCGTCATTCAAAGAGCTCCGGCGCTTTCTGGGGGTGGTAATTATTATCGCCGTCATCTACCTCGGGCTGCGGAGATTCAGGCTCTACTGACAGACTTCTGGGTCTCAGCCTGTTCCATGGACCCCTGCTGTGACTGATCTTTCACTGCCCTCAAAAACTTTCTTGCCGAGGCCTGCACCATCGCGCATCCTCATCCCAATGCGCAACTTTCCATCACCACAGACGCGAGCGATACTGCCATCGGCGCTGTCCTTAGCCGGACAGTCGACGGCCAAACTTCGCCTCTGCAGTTCTTCTCGCGCAAGCTCACCAATGCACAACGGAAATATTTCGCGTTTGACAGGGACTTGCTTGCGGTCTATGAAGCGATCAAGCATTTTAAGACCGATGTTGAGGGACACCCTTTCTATGTTTTAACAGACCACAAACCCCTGGCTGTGGCCATTTCAAACCCACCAGCTGACCCACCTCCTCGCCACTTCAGATACATGGACTTCATATCTCAATTCACTACCGATGTCACACACATAAAGGTTGCCAACAATGTAGTTGCTGATTTCCTTTCACGAGTCGACGCCTTTCATTCACTGTTAGACCTCTCTGAACTGCCTAACCTCCAACCCACTGATGAGGATACACAAAACGTGATTTCAGACTCCACCTCTTCTCTACACTTCATCTGCACCACCTTCCCTGGCATTTGTGGTGAAATCTGGTGCGATGACAGTACAGGTACATTACACTCCCTTATCCCAACCACGCTCTGTCGAGCTGTTTTCAACGCCCCGCATAATTTAGCCCACCCCCATGTTTGTGCATCCACCCGCCTCGTAGTGGAGCGCTTTCTGTGGAGAAACGCCAACAGGGACTGTCAGCAATGGGCACGCTCCTGCATTGCATGCCAATGCTGCAAAGTACATAAGCACACTTCGCCCCCACCCCCCTCAGCGTCTTTTCGATCCCTCCTGGGCGTTTCCAGGATATTCACATTGACATTGTCGGCCCTCTTCCCCCTCTAACGGCTTTCGTTATGTTCTCTCGTCTATCGACCAAACAACTCTATGGGTCGAGGCTGTCCCCCTCCCCAATATTACGGCAGAAACTGTTGCTCAAGCTTTCGGCGAGTCATGGGTATCGTGTTTCGGGTGTCCAGCTATCATCACGAATGACCAGGTCAGACAATTTGAGTCAGCCTTGTTCAACGGGATTTGCTGTATCCGGCGCATCCATACCACAGCATATCACCCACAAAGTGACAGGCTAGTTAAGCGCTGGCACCTCGCTTTCAAGGCGGCTCTTCGATGGCACGACTCAATGGTCGGAGGCCCTTCCCCTTGTGCTACTCGGCATTCGTGCAATCTATAAGGAAGACCTCAAAGGCACAATAGCCAAGTTCATATACGGCCAGAACATTGTTCTCACCGGCGAACTTGTGAGCTCGTCCGCTTCTCCCCCTCAGTCTGACTTACTTTCCTTCGTGGACCGCATCAGACGCCACTTCATCAACCTCCATATCCCTCCGCCCGCCAGCCGTTCCCGCCCTAAGGTTCACGTCCCGAAATCTCTGGACAATTGCGAGTACGTCATGCTCCAAGATGACACTGTCCGTGCTCCCCTCCAACCCCCATATACCGGCCCGTAGCGAGTTCTCTGGCGCTCAGCCAACACCTATGACATCCAGATAAAAGATGCAACTGTTACTGTCTCTCTCAACAGACTTAAGCCTGCTCATGTCATGCCCTCCTCTACCCTCCTTCAGGCCACGACCACACCACTCCCTGTCGTGGCTCACAACACTCCGACCACTCCCTCCACATCGAATTTACTCACTCAGTCGAGTGACTTTCAGCCCCAATCGTCAAGCTCTTCTATGACCTCGCCCTCTACTCCGGTCTCACACACTCGATCGAGTGATCACATGCTCCACACGTCGAGCTTCCTTACGAACACGCCCTCGCCACCGAGCCCTTCTCCGGTCCCTTCAACCTTTCTCCCCATGTCGCCTGCCTCGCCCTGTCGAGGTTTCTCACGCCACCCCATCTTGAACGTGCCCTCGCTCGAGGTGTTTGTGCCTGGCCCCCCAGACATAATCTACAACACCTCTATAATACTACGCGATGACACACTGTTTGTCGTGTGTTTGCCTTCATTACAACCTCCGCCATTCCCTGCCACCTGGTGAAATGTGTTCCCCTCTCGCCCGATGTTGACCTGGGCATGCTTTGTGTGTTCGCCACGCCCACTGGAGACATCGTCGTCGTCGCTCCGTTCCTCCGCAAACCGCCAGCCTACCTGTCGCCGCACGCCCAGTACAACATCTGGCATGCTTAAACGAGTTCCAGGTTCGGTGGCAGGACCTTCCTTCACGTCATCTGCCCACACAGCCCCCCGATGACACTGTCGAACTGACTATGGTCCAGCTCCCGCAGACCACCCCTGCGGATGCCTTAGTCATCTCTCCCCTCCCCCCCCCCCCCCCCCCCCCCGGCCTATCAGAAGTACTCCACCTGCAGGGGGAGGGGTATGTGGCGCCAAGGAGATCGACACTAGTATTTATCTTAGTATCATCTTTGGACTAATCAAAAATTATCTTTGAGTAGTTCTGCCATCCAGTTCTGTGTAAGACTTACTTGTGTGAAGAAGTGAATAAATGAACTCGTGTTTATAAGGTTTTGTTTGGTGTATCTCCCCCAAGCATCCACCTCACATCAAACAGTGACAACACAGGCAACAGCAGCAAGAACAGTAACACCAGGTTTCTGCCTTTTTGGTCCATAAAGTCTCAGTTATGGCTAACCCAAGTGGAAGCCATCTTGTTTACATGGACTGATGTTGGACGTGGAACAATTTATGTTGGTTATGTAAGAATACCTCTCATTCTACATCACCTGCCTTCTTGGAAGCTTCAGAGTTGAGAAAGACATGCAAGGCACTTAAAGCAAAAATGTGACATCAGCATATTGTTAATGAGGAGCAGTATGCCATAACAGTGTTACAATGTAGCAATGTTGAACTACATGTTGCTATTCAATGTGGATTGAGAAATATACTCAAATGGTTGCATCACTTACACTGCACTGCTGCTTCGTGTGACTTGGACCAGGCAGCTATCACTACTCCTGCTGTCAAAGAGTGCAGGTGATGACATTGACCAATGGCTTGATGGTTACCTCATAGTAAGTTACATGCTGCATGATCTGAGTTCAAGAACGTGATTTCTGACAGATCTGTGACAAGATCACAATGTGTGGCATCATCTCCACAGTTGGGAAAGGAGGAGGATGGCTCATAGAGAATGGGTTGTGATTATAGGAGCGTAAACACACACAATTCCAAACAGATACCCGGTTCCCAAAATTTTCAACAAAAGTGTGGTGGATGTTCTTTTATTTTTAATTAATTAATTTATTTATTTATTTTCCCCCCCCGTGTAATTTGTTGGGCAAAGGCTTTCTCACAGAACCCCATGGCCAGAAACAATGAGCATAAAACTGCTGTGACATTCCCTTTGGGCTCTTCGAACAGAATGCAGTGACCTTCAGACTATGAAATGCTGTCCAAATTTGACAAAATTTCATATATGAAGCGCTAGAAGGGTTTCCATCCATACTCTGTTACACTGAAGATGTCTTTATATTTTCTAAAAACAAAGAACACTTAAGGCATTTATGTGCACTGTTAATACAGCTGGAGTGCTGTGGAGTCATGATCAATTGAGAAAAACTTGTTTCTGCTGAGGAACAATGGAGTGCAATTGACAGGGAGCTCTTTCCTACATATTTGGCTGAAAAACATTTCTGGCCATGGCTGGAGGCACAAGTTTTTTAAATTTTCGCTGATCACAAGGCTTCGACATCCATATTCCAACACGTGACAGATCTTAATTCACCATGGCAGTATAGACACACCAAGTTCATTGCTCAGTTCCCAATGAAAATCCAGCACCAAGATAATATGGAGGCTGACTTTTGTCTCAAAACTGTGCAGCAGTCACTGCCATTGACTGAGTGACAGTGGCAGCAGAACAAGAGACTGATACTTTCATTCTACACTGTTATGCAAACCCTGAATTGTCAAGTTTACATTTTGAGTGCTGGTCAGTGAATGGTATGAGTCAATGTGTAGTGTGCGACACTTGAAACAACAAGATTCACCTCCTCATTCCCGCGAGATGGTGACACCGTGTATTCAACGCATTTCACAACTTATCACACACTGGCACCAAAGCTTCTGCTAAGGTGATGACAGGTAAGGTGATTTGGCCAGGAGTACAAAAATACTGTCGGCACTGAGCACAGTTTTGCAGGAAGCATCAAAGTTGCAAGATTACTAAATATATTTTCGTCCTCATAAACTCCTTTCCCTCACATTGGGAAGATTCTCGCATTTACATCTTGTTATTGTGGGTCCTCTTCAGCCCTCTGATGGATTTCACTGTTTGGTGACTAAGATTCACCAGGTGGACTGAGGCCCTGCCAGTTTCTGATATTTCTGCAGTTGCTGTCACCAGGGCCCTGCAAAATTGCTAGTTCTCAAGATTTGCCATTCCACAAGTTATTACCATGGACAGAGGTGAGCAATTCGAGAGCCGTTTATTCGAAGAGCTTATGAGAATGTGCAATTGCAAATATATTTGTAGCAAGAGCTACCTTCCAGCTAATGAAGGGTCCTTCGTGTATGCACCACACAGTGAAGGCAGCCTTGGTCTGCCATGCGGAGGCCTGGTCAGACCCACTGCCTTCAGTACTGATAGAGCTATGCACTGTCCTAAAAGAGGACTTCGTTTGCTTTCGCATTCTTGCAAAAAGTTGCACTCGCGCATGTGCCATCTCTTGCCAAAGTATTCAGTTCAACATGGCGACAAACCCATTTCTCAAAGATTTCTTCAGATGTGGTTTTGCGTGGCTGAGAGATGACACAATTAAAATACTACTCTCTCCACAATATACAGGCTCCTTAAAAGGTCATAGACCACAGGGATAAAACATTCCTAACTGAGAGAAAATGGAAATGAAATACTGTATCTGTTGAATGTCAAGCCTGCTTACACAGAAGACACTCCATCTATAGCAGTGAGCAACCACTCAGGCCCATACTTCAGTCACAAAAATCGGTAGACAGTGCATCTGATGTCAGATTGCAGGCATCTATTCCAGCTTCTTCTGAAGACTAGTTAATGCACACAAGATGTGGTAGACAGGTAGCTTGTAAGAACCCACTGGTTAGAGGAGCTTGTGGGCTTTCTAATTCTGTCAAATTATTGAGTGAACTGCATGGGTAAAATTTGTGGTGTTTTGCTGAGCCGTATGCGGCTCGTATTCGTGCCGTTTATTGCTTCACATCTTGTCTTTGTGGTACCGTTTCTTGTTCAATTTACTGGCATCACTAAGTTGCTGGCTTGTGTGCCCGTGAGTGGCAGCAACAGTGCTTATCAATAAAAGCAACCACTAGTATTTCTGGGACGTTGTGTGTTGGAAGTTCAGTCGGGACAGAGCAGCAGTGAGGTCTGGACTGCCATGTCTCGCCCGACTGTTGCCGAAACACATGACTTGAGTGGGGATGACCTTGATCGGTCGTCCCATCGGATGACATCTATTTGGTCGCCGACTGCTTCTGGGTTCTCCATGTGTGTTGACTTGATACGTCCTTGTTGTTCCACAGTCACTGGTTTTAGTATTGTTTGAGTTGTTTGTGGAAGCATTTTGTGAAACCATGTGTAGCTTGTATGGTTTTGACTGAGCAGCTATTTTAATGCTGAGTGTGGTCAGTCAGTTGGTCTGGAGCAGCGAGGAAGTCTCCACAGTGTGAGGCCAGGCCGGAACCACTGGCGGCATGCACGTGCTGTCAGATCGTGAGGCACTAGCTGTGAGAGTGACAAAGTTCGTTGCCCGCCGTACCTGGACGCTGAAGTTGAGTGATCAGTTAACTTGTTATGACGCCTCGACTATTGTGACATCTCTTCGTTTATTTGCGGGTTGTTGCTCCCTGAGCCATTCCAGCTAGCAGCAACGTATGATATGTAGGGGTCAGCAAAATCTTGCAGCTGTCTGCCTATATTGTGATTAATTATTAAATTGGCTGTTACTTATCAGTGAAGTGCACCAGCAGTATTTTCTGCCCTGTGGCCCTTGACGTCCCATTACCTGCCCTGGTTGTTAGCTTGCGTTTCCGGCAGTGTATCTTTCTTCGTCATGTTGATGCTGTCTGGCATGGCGTGTACTTCGACAGCCTTTTAAGTTGTTAGGTTCATATTTGCATAGAGTGGTTATTGTTCCGTTGGCTGTTTTTAAATGTCAATTTCTGAAGACGTAGTGCTGTTCATATCCTCGTCCGCAGTTGATATTTTCCATCGTTGTGCCGTTGGTCGGACGGAAGGGAATTGGTTAAATTGTTGGTCGGTCCTTGGGCCATCCCTACTTTGGGTTGCCATCTGATTATTTAACTTCAACTTTTGTCTACCTGTCTCACCGCGCTTTACGTTTGAGCTACCTTCTCAAGCCGACCCTTGGAACACTTCTGAGCACCACTTGTTCTGTTCGTTTTAGATTGGAATTTTCATTTTAGTTTGAAGTATTGTGTGAGGCCTTTGGCCCTGTATTAATTCACTTCTTTTTAAATTTTACATAAAGGCCTTCAGCTGCGTTAAATTAAAATTTTGAAGATTGATTTTATTTTAAAAAGGAAAAAAAAATTCCTTAAAATTGGTTCTAAACCGTTAGTTGTTCAATGTGTTATTTGTGGCCTTCAGCCATATGTATTCTTCAAGGAAATTTTTTTATAAGAAGGAAGAGGTTTATTTTAAATTGTTTGTCTGATTTGTTGTTCAGGTCTTCAGCTGTTGTTCAAAATTTGTTTGTAGCCTTAAGCCATGCAATAAGTTAATATTTATTTAATTATTCTTTTGGCCATTGTGTTGTAAGTTTAAAAAGAAATTTCTTGCTTGGAACAATTGTTTATTAATGTGTTTTAATTATAATTGCCCTTCAAATGTGTATTGTAGCTCTTCAGCTGCTAATTTTTTCAGTTGTATATTCTTTTTAATTACCTTCTATTTTTAAATGCTTTTGATTTCTATGCCCGGCCTTCAGCCATTCTTGTTTTTGGTGTGGTTTTGGGCCTTAAGCCCTGAAAGCATTTCAAGTTCTTTAACTAGCCCTTCTGCTATATTGTTTAATTGTGATCTTTTAAACCAATGTGTAAATGAGTGGTTCTTAGAAAAATAAAGTTGTATGTTTGATTGCGCAACTCACAGTAACTGTTTACGACCCCATCCTCAATCATAACCTTATCCTGTGCACTCTCTGAGTACCTACCAACCAGGTTTCAGTTGCAAGACCTTCCAAGCTATAGCTCCCAAAAAAAAAAAAAAAAAAAAAAAGGGGGGGAGGGGACTGATGTGGTGACATCAGTAAAGACAGTTGACAGAGGTTGAATGCAAACACTAGAATAGTAGTTCATCTGTGATATGCGGAATTGTATATATTGTTGGCTTCTTTGGTACTTGTGTGTGAAAGCCCATATTTTGTGATGTGGTAAAGGTGTTCCACTTTGTCCAAAGTGTATTTAATAAAAATAAATCTTTAATTGCCTATGAACATTGCACATATTTGAAGTGGAATCAACCATACTGACAAGTGAGTAACTTCAGTGGTGACCTCATTTTACATAAATTATTTCTTTCATGTCATATAACATACCCCACCACTGAAAGGCTGGTAGTCACAACCATGTCAACTTACCTTCAAACAAGAAGAAAATCGACATCAGTATAATTGCACTTACCAGTTTTGCCAGTGCTTTCATCACAAATGGACAATCAGCTACATCACCAATACAACGGCTCCAATATTGGTATTGACTTTCTGGACAGCTCTTCCAACAGAATTGTTTGTTATAGTTGAGTGCATTTTTCAGGAATATGACATCTGCAGAAAGAAAGACAAATTGAACTTCATTTGCACCAGCGTGGATCAAGAATTGGTTTAAAGTGGTACAAGACCACAACCCTAAATTGATGAACTGGTTGAAGTGGTGCAAGACTTGGTGGGCAGCCTCTCTCTGAGCAGTCATATTAGAACTATAATGAGACACTAAGAAAAGGGCCTTGTTGGTACCAACAAATGATGTTTCCAATGTATCCTACATCTACTGTGGCACCTTCGCGATTTGGCTGGTCAGAAACTGTATTCAGAAGATGCATTACGTATGATATGGCTCAACTGTACCCCATCGACAATAACTATGATTTGGTGACAAAAGACAGTTTGCTATTGTCTACCTTAGCACAGAAGGTGGATGCAGTTTTCCATTTTCCTCTATGGCACTTACTCAAAATAATTGTGCCACAACAAACATAGTGCCAGATTCTCTCATTGATAGCAGTGTTACAGAAAGCAACACTAAAACTTCAGATTGACACCAGCCATACAGAGATAGATTGTAAAAAAGATAAACTTATTCCACTTTACAAGACCTGTAGTGCCGTTTCAGTATTCTAGAAGAAATTACTGGCAATTACCACACAAATTAAGTTCAATCACCTCAAGAGCAGACCTACAAGTCAGAAGTCAACAAAAGTCACATTTCCATGTGATACTGGTATCACGTTAAATTTTGGCATTGAGCTGAAAAGTTGCAAACAACCGTGGCATATCCCAAATACTAAAACGGGGCACCACTGGCTGCAGTCAATAGTTCAGGTTCCCCACAAAGTGAGTGAATCACTGTTATTACATTTGCTCATAGAGTGTGTCTCCACAGATATATAGTTCTTCAGTTAAATGTATTTTTGTAGAAGACACAGTGAACAGTATCAAATATATAATTGACAGTGGTTCAGGTATTAACATTTCGCCCCTTCATTGTATTTAGTCAACACATTTTCATCAAGATTGCACATTAAAAGCACAAAATAATACAGTCATTGTTGCCTTTCATGTAGCATGCTTGCCAGTGAACCTCACTCCACAAATATAGGATGAATGGACTTTCACAGATTCTCACCCCATCTTAGGAGTGTATTTGTTGTGGTTGGCAGGAGAGCCAACCATGTTAGTAAAGGAGGCCGAAATGCACGCGTTTTAGCTCACGCAGGCTGGCGTGAGGTCTGGAACATGACAAGGGAATTAGAATTGAGAAAAACGGACGTAGCTGGTGGAATACTTAACTTTAATCCATTAATGGAGAACGTCGCTCTTTATGGTACATGATCCACAATATCAATAGTACGGATACTGGCACCTTGCTAGGTCGTAGCAAATAATGTAGCTGAAGGCTATGCTAACTATCATCTCGGCAAATGAGAGTGTAGAAGTCAGTGAACCATCGCTAGCAAAGTCGGCTGTACAACTGGGGCGAGTGCTAGGAAGTCTCTCTAGACCTGCCGTGTGGCAGCGCTCTGTCTGCAATCACTGATAGTGGCGACACGTGGGTCCGACATATACTACCGGACCGCGGCTGATTTAAAGGTGGTGTCTGGTGGTGACACCACATTCCTCCCCCGCAAATCGGCATACGGTTGTGGCGTAAGGCTTCCGCCCGCCGTGGGGAGGACCGCATGTTGACGTATGCGACGAGGTAGGGAGCCTAACAACAGGCGAGGCTGTGCCACCCGCACCCTGCCATTCGGACTGCGGGGAGCTAGGAAACGCCTGAAAACCTGCTCCAGGGTGCACTCCAACATGCGGTGTATGCGCCCTTAGAGAGACAGGAGGGGCCGAAGGGTCGACCTCCATCGGGCCGGGGCACCCGACGGGCGAAGACGACATATGGTCCGGAGTGGGCAACAGTTCCATGTCGGAGGACAACTGGTCTCGGGAAGCGATCGATGGCGCGTGACCCAGGGAGGCACCCAACGGCTGCAGCAGTGCGTGCACTGCAGGCGTCGCCGGCGGGAGAACAGGCGGCAGCGGCTGTTGCGACGGCTCGTCGCCATGAGGCAAAATGGAAGGCAGCATCGGTAACACCTGGGGCTGAGGCGAGCCAGTAGATGGGTCCCCAGGGTGCTGACGGGACGGCACCGTCGCTGAAAGCAGACGGCGAGCGGCAGATCCCGTGCAACGACAGAGGCGCAGCTGATTGAGATGCCGACGCACCTCACCAGAGATCCCCAAAACCAGATACATAGCGCGTCTGAGGCAGCGAAGAATGCGCCCTTCGAGCCAACGCCGTGAACCTCGATAGTGCCGATAGTAGAAAACGTTGCCTGGAGCAAAAGCAGGTTTCTGCCGCTGCACAGAAACCTGATGCGGCGGATGTAGCAAAGACATCAAGGTTCGGTGATGACGACCGTGGTGCAACTCAGCCGGCGAGCGACCATCTCGGGGCTGAGAGTGATATGAGGACAAAAAGAGCAATAACGCGTCCTCTCGAGAGTGCGACTCTTACAACTTCAACATCTGTGACTTGAAAGTCCTGACCAATCGTTCGGCGGCACCGTTTGACTGTGGCAAAAACGGCGCGTACGTCAGATGTTGAATACCATTGGCCCTGCAGAATGACTGAAATTCTGCTGAGATGAATTGTGAGCCATTGTCGGACACAATAGTCTGTGTAAGACCTTCAATGCAAAAGATAGCAGATAACACTTGGATGGTGGCAGATGACGTCGTGGAACACATCCGGACAACAAAAGGAAAATTACTGAATGAATCTACCACAACCAACCATCGAGCATTCCAGAGTAGACCAGCAAAATCGATGTGTAATCGTTGCCAAAGGGAAGTGGCTTTTGGCCATGGAAAGAATTTCCGCGGTGGTGCTGACTGTTGTTCGGCACACACCATGCAAGAAGAGCACATATTCGTAATCGCGGCATTGATACCGAACCAAGTACAGTGCTGACGAGCAAGTTGTTTCGTTCTTACTATACCCCAATGTCATTGGTGGAGAAGCTGTAAGACAGAGGACTGTAACGAACGTGGCACCACGACCCTGGACTGATCATTATCAGAACGCAACAGCAAAACACCACGTCGTACAAAAAGTCTCTCCTTGTAAGCAAAAAATCGGCGAACCAACGGGTCCCCAATCCGTCACTTTGACAAGGGCCATTGCGTCGCAACAAAACGCAGAACGGGAGCAAGCACAGGGTCGGCAGCTGTGGCTGTAGCTACACGACGAAAATCAATCGGAAACGATTCGATTATGTCATCGGTTTCCGCATCAATGAACATGCAAGCAAGGTCGGAGGAATCGAATGCCCTATCCTCAGCAACAGGCAAGCGGGACAACGCATCGGCTTTTCCGTGCTTAGCAGTGGACCGATACAAGATATCGTAGCGGTACTGCGAGATGAAAATAGACCAGCGAATGAATTTCTGCGCTGTACATGGAGGTACAGGCTTGGTCGGATGAAAAAGCGATGTCAAAGATTTGTGGTTTGTGATTATGGTAAAGTGTCGACCATACAAGAAATCATGAAACTTTGTAACACCAAATACGAGAGCCAATGCTTCTTTCTCGATCTGTGAATAATTTCTTTGCGCAGACGAGAGCAATTTGGACGCAAAGGCAATAGGGCGATCGTGCGATCCATCTTTGTGCACAAGCACAGCACCGATCCCGAAATCCGATGCATCCACCATCAACAAGAGGGGCTTCTGGGGATCGAATGGCGTAAGACAAGTATTGGAAAGCAACGCCGATTTCAACTGGCGAAAGGCGCGTTCGCATTCCGTCGTCCAGACGAACGGAACACCCTTACGGAGTAAGCGATGTAGCAGAGCTGAAATTGAAGAGGCGTGTGGTATATAACAGTTATAATACGTAATTTTTCCCAGCACACTCTGTAACTGCTTCAAATTCTGTGGCGATGGCAAGTCTTGTATGGCACGGCGGTGCGTTGGACTGGGATGTATGCCTTGGGCATTGAGTACATGTCCCAAATATGGCTAGTCGTGAGCAAAAAACACACATTTGTCCTTCCGAAAGCGAAGACCATTTTGTCGCAAGACGTGAAATATTGTTCTGATACTGGCCAAATGTTCTTCTTCCGTCTTTCCGGAGATCACAATATCGTCCAGATAATTCGCTGCAGTAGGGACCGACGCACAAACAGTTTGGAGATATTGCTGAAAGAATGCAGGGGCGGATGCACACCCGAATGGCAGTCGTTTGAATCGATACAAACCAAGATACGTGTTAACCACCAAAACACGCTGAGATTCTTCGTCCACCGGTATTTGCAAGTACGCATCTGCAAGGTCCAACTTCGAAAAATATTTACTCGGGCACAGTTTGTGAAAAAGATCTTCTGGGGGGGGGGGGGGGGGTGGTAAAGAAAAAGTTGCAATCACTAGTTGTGGATTCACTGTTGCCTTAAAGACCACATAAAGTCTCAACTTTCCGGAAGGTTTTGGCAAAATTACTAAGGATGATGCCCAGAGACAAGCCTGCACATGTTCAATTACACCTTGTGATTCCAAATCGTTTAATGTTTTTGCGACCTCATCACGCAATTTGTGGGAACATTGCGCACTCTGAAAAATTTCGGTTGCGCGTGTACTGTCAGTTCCAAATGTGCTTTATAGTTCTTAATGCAGCCGAGGCCCGGTGCAAAAATTCTTCACATAGACGACAAACACTGTCTGAAGGCACAGTCTGATTCACTGATAGGACCTTATTTACTATAGACAAGTTAAACAACTGCAATAAATCGAAACCAAACAAGTTCACTGCAGAAGAAGAACGAAGGACGTAAAATGACAAGTTTTGTTTGTCCTTTGTATGTTGCAAGAAGGCTGCACTGTCCTAACACAGGGATCTTTTGTCCTGAATAGCTACGTAATTTAACATTTGCGGCGCACAACGGAGGTGTGCCCAGCAGTTTGTAAGTGTCTTGATTGATCTGTGAAACTGCAGCTCCGGTATCGAGCTGGAATGGTATCACTTTGCCGTTAATGTCCAAGTCCACAAAAAGTTTATTGTCCTGCTGATGACAAGAGCGACTGTCTCGTGCAACGTGAACTGACACTGGTACATAATCACTTGCGACTTGACGGGAGTTCCGGCGATGTCGATGCACACTATTTTTCGGACGAACACAGTCACTGTTAGAGAGAGTGGCACTGGGCGGAGTGGAATGAACTACATGAATTTCCATGGGCGAAGTTTCGCGAGCCTGAGTATCCTTGGTTCGATTCCCATTATACGAACATCAGAAACGTTCTGTCCAATTGCATCACGTACCATAGCATCTGAATAAGGGAGTCCACATTGACACTCAAAAGCACAATCCCTAGTAAGGCCTTGCAAGGTTGCAACCCACTCTCGATTAGTCTGACCTGCCGTACGTTTTGTACGAAAGAAGGTATACCGTTTGGCAACTACGTTGACTGATTCTTTGAAATATGCATCTAATGCAGACAAAATTTCTTTGTAGGACAGAGTTGCTACGTCGTGTCGGGGAAATAATTAGACTATCACACGGTTCGTGGTCACCCCTACGGACGATAACAAAAAACTTCTGAACCCCGACAGAGGAAAGGAGCAAAGGCTGCCGCTCGTTACCTTGTATTCTGTAGGCGGCGAGATGGAATCCAAATTGGTGTGACCACTCCGTCCAGCTTTCCAGTGCAGCATCAAAAGGTCGAAAAGTGGGTGCAACAGCATGTTGTGGCTGCGTTAGAGGTGAAGCGGCTGCTGCCGCATCGTTTTTCATCGCACGTTGACCCTGGACGAGCTGTCCAAGGGCATCCGGTAAGGCCTGCATCTGCTGATTCTGTAAGTGATAAAATTCTGACAGTACATCTGGAGATCGTGGCGAAGCCATTACACAAGTAAATAAGGGCAATTTAGATAAGAACACTTGTACTCTCGTCGCCAATGTTGTGGTTGGCAGGAGAGCCAACCGTGTTAGTAAAGGAGTCCGAAATGCACGCGTTTTAGCTCACGCAGGCTGGCGTGAGGTCTGGAACGTGACAAGGGAATTAGAATTGAGAAAAACGGACGTAGCTGGTGGAATACTTAACTTTCATCCATTAATGGAGAACGTCGCTCTTTATGGTACATGATTCACAATATCAATAGTACGGATACTGGCGCCTTGCTAGGTCGTAGCAAATAATGTAGCTGAAGGCTATGCTAACTATCGTCTCGGCAAATGAGAGTGTAGAAGTCAGTGAACCATCGCTAGCAAAGTCGGCTGTACAACTGGGGCGAGTGCTAGGAAGTCTCTCTAGACCTGCCGTGTGGCGGTGCTCAGTCTGCAATCACTGATAGTGGCGACACGCGGGTCCGACGTATACTACCGGACCGCGGCCGATTTAAAGGCTACCACCTAGCAAGTGTGGTGTCTGGTGGTGACACCACAGTATTCTTTAAACCATTTTAAACTTTTAGTTGATGAACCCAGTCGTTAACTGATTACAGTGGATCTTCAACATAAAATCCCTGCAGCTATGAAAACAGGCTAAAGTACAACTGTTGTTGCCATTGAAGATGAAGACCTGTTTCAGGACCTTTGGTGACATTACCCAGACTTATTCAGATCAACCACACCCCGAAGGGAAGTACGCCATCCAACGGTGCACCACATTCATACAATAAATGCACCACCTGTCTCTGCCCATGGTTGCTGATTAGCTCCAGAATATCACACGGGAGTCAAACTGGCTCTAGAATATCACATGGGAGACAAACTGCAATTCAGCAACTGGTTGGATGCAGCTATTGTAGACAAATCGGGCAGCGCCTGGTCATTACTGCTTCATTTGGTGGGTAAAAAAGTTGGCACTTACTGACCTTGTGGTGATTTTAAGGCCTTGAATGATAGGACTGTCCCAGATCATTACACCATTCTCAATATCCAAGACTTTAGAAGTCCGTCACACAGTGCTTCAATTTTCAGAGCAATTGGTCTGAAAGGCTTGCAAGAAAATTCCAGTGGCGCCCTGTGACATTCCCAAGACGCATTATTACGCCATTCGGGTTGTCTGAGTTTCAGTTTATGCCATATGGCTTACACAGTGCATCCAGACGTGGTAGCACTTTACAGATGAAGTTTTGAGAGGTCTATTAGTATATTTTTGTTTGATATATATGTGATATGTAATGAATAAGAACACAGAAAGCACTTACAGCTGTTATTTGAACATCTTCAGGGGCATGGTGTACTAAATTCTAAGAAGTGCACTTTAGGGAAGCCATCTACTAATTTTTTGGGGTACAAAGCATCAGCGAAGTGTGTCAAACCCTTCCCCAACTGTGTGCAGGCAGCTCACAATATGCCCAAACACAAAACTTACCAAGAGTTAAGGCATTTTTGTACATGATGAATATTCTCAACGATAATTGCCAAAAGCAGAACGAATCCAGGTCTCTCCCAGTGGTATTCTAGCAGGGAAAAACACCAGTGGCTAACATAAGGTTCCATGGACACAACGATGACAGAAGCCTTTAACAAACTGAAAGACTTTAGCAATGGCTACCTTACTCTCTCACTGTACAATTAGCATCGACAGTTGATGCTGGCCATCAGCACAGTGCTGCAACGATGGGTATTGGGGAAACGCAGCCATTAGCATTTTTTCCTCACAAACGTACACAGATTCAGACCCATTGTTCAGCAATAGACTGAGAGTTACTTGCAATGTAAAAAGTGGGACAAGACATCCGCAGTGAACTAGAGGCAAAGATTTCACCGATCATCACTCTCTCATCACTGCCATCCAAAAAATTTATGAGCAAAGCCCACTTCGTCACATAATACATCTACAATATATAGACAATTTACCATGGACTTCTGGTGTACTGAGCAAGGTGGCACAGTGGTTGGCACACTTGACTTGCATTCGGGAGAACGAAGGTTCAAACCCGTGTCTGGCCATCCTGAATTAGGTTTTCTGTGATTTTCCAAAATCGATTCAGGCAAATGCCGGGATGGTTCCTTTGAAAGGGCATTGCCGACATCCTTCCCTAATCCAATGGGACTGATGGCATCACTGTTTGGTCCCCTCCCCCGAATCAACCAACCAGCCAACTTCTGTCGTACAACTGGTTTGCAGTTTGTCTCACGGATAAGCTTGCAGATTGTCTCTCATGGGCAAGCAACGCAATCAGTGGAGTGTCACAGCCATATGTCGTGAAGGCTCAGTGTATAGATCCAGAGTTACAAATGTTATTACACAGTCATAGCTCCAGTCACAAATTAAAGATCTTCATTCTACTGTTGCAGATCTCCTTATGTTGTGATATCACCAAAGACCAATAATTCCCATACTTGCCTTTTGATGCACCACAAAAATATGTTCGAAGCTGTTCATGATCTTTCCCACCATTGTGTTCATGCTTCCACGTGCACTACTACTCAATGCTTTACATAGCCAGGAACCAATGAACAGTGCTGCCAGCTGAGCTGGCAAGAGCTTGTTGATGTGAAGAAGGCAAAGTCAATCAGCACATTTTTGCATGTATTGGCAGTGTAGTTACTCCTGCAACAAACAAGATTTACATGTGTGTACTTCAACGTAGTAGGATCACTTCCCTACTCCAATGGGTCAAATATTTATTAACAGTAATAGAGTGCTCTATTCATTGGCTGGAAGCTATGCCAATTACCGACATTTCAGCAAAAACAGTCTACAGAATTTGTCTACATGTGGATTCCAAGTTCCAGTCACAGTGATGGTGGTTGACAATTCAATTGGTCGCTTTCTACTGAGCTCACAAAACTGTAGAATCTCCCCCTTCAAAACTATACTCCTCATGCAATGGAAAGATAGAACAACCACACACAACAATCAAATCAGCACTCATGTGACAAGAAAGTAACTGGAGCAACGCATTGCCTGTTGTATTACTGGATTTAAGAATGTTTGTAAAAGCACCCATTCACCTGGCCCAGCATCAATAGCCCATCAGAATATGAACCAAATATTTTTTTACATGAACCTCCAGAATTGTTTGCACATTTGGTTAGATGTTGATGCAGCCAAGCTGCCATTATGTCCTCCTTACATTGGGCCATGTCCGGTATTAAATGCAGCTTGCTCAGCTTCATAATACTTCAAGATGGCAGAGCGACAACCATCTCTGTAGAGAGAGTGAAGCCTGCTTATGTCATAGACAAAGAGCCTTCAGAGATGCCACATGCAGCTCCCCCACTTCACTGGGAAAGTAACTCTCAGAGGACAACACCCTACAGCTTCATGAAATCAAGATGCGAATGATCCAGTTACGTCAGCAACACCTGCAGGATGCAAGCCACTGATACCCAAAACCACACCTTCACTAAGTTTTATTACATGAACAGACCAACCCAAACATATCAGGTGGCCCAGTCTTTCATGCAGCACAAACACATTTCTGACAGACACACCTAGAGGAACCTCCAGCAACACATCCTCCAATGCCTTCATCATCACTCCCAGCAGCCATCTCTCACAACAAAGTTCCAACTGCAACATCAGGACCTTCAGGCGGTCTGCTCACTCAAGCAGGACAATAAGTATGTCCCAATTTCCCTTCCATTCATGGGCCCTCAGGTTCCGCATGCGGTAACCAAGTTGCACAGCCGTTGACTGTGTTCGCAGAGACCGATACCACAGCAGGTAAGGCCACTTTGCAGAAACAGACCAACTGTGTTCTGCTCTCAGCAGTGTCACACAGTTGGTCACGTGTTGAACTACAGTCAACAATGAACTCCAGCTGTGCTTATTCTTCACAGCATTGCACAGCTGGTTGTTTACACTCAGAAAAACTACTGTAATGACATATAACTTGTAATACAACTTGAGTGACAAAGAGTTTGTTCTCGATCTGAGAACTGCAGTGTGGTTCATGACTATGACAACAACATGTGTTTTCTATATATGTCTCATGGTGTGCTATTTCAATAAACTATTTTGCGTTGTTACTGTTTATCTGTCTTTTGTACAAGTGTAAAGTTAGTAACTATAAATACATCCAATGAAAAGCAATGTGATACTGGCTGTAGAACTAAAAATCAAAAAACTCTCCCAAGATGCCCAGTTTTTATCCCTTGCTTTTGGCAGCCTTTACTCAAACATACCTATACAAGTAACTATAGCTGTAACCCCAAAAAACCTTTCGAAACTTGCATTTATGGAAATTGTTGAATTATGGAATTCCTCCACTTAGCTCTAAGTTACAAATATTTTTACATTTAATGCCAAAATCTATAAGAAGCTCGATGGCTTAGCAATGGGATCAAGTATATCTGGTGGTACCATAGCTGGTATAGACATAAATCATTTGGAGCATAAATTGTTCAACAGCGAAGAATGCTGCCTAAAGAAAATTGAACGTTAAGAGACAACACACTACTGCTAGCAAATGGAGGTGCCAGAGACGTAGTGGACATTCTAAACTGCTTCTGTAGCCTACTCCAGAAAATTATATTTACAGTGGAACATGAACAAGACAAAAGCATCAGTTCTTACAATTAGTCATCCTGCAATGCCGATCTGCCTGGATGGCCGCTTCACCCAGCACTGCTAGCTCCTCAGTTAAACTCAGCGTGTTTTCCGAACTAGGGACTAGTGTCAACTGGTCCGCAGCGTGAAAAGAAAACATACAAAACGTATGAAGCCTAGCACTTTCATGCAGCATGAACAAGCAGTCTGTTAGCGCACACCATGTGAAAACGCACCGTGCTGTTAGCCCCAGTGAGCAAACAGCGGCCTATTTTGTTGACGTGAATTCCGGCACAAATGCGCGTGAAAATAATGCATGTAGCTGTACTTTCCCCTTATGGACTAAGAGGCGCTTCTTAAAACATCGAGCTTTGAGGATGTTTATGATAATGCCAGTGACTGCCGACTACAGCATCAGTCTTAGGACCTCTCTTATTCCTCATATATGTCAATGATATGAGCTGTAATAGTCAAATGTTGCAGTTTGCAGATGACACTACCCTTATTGCCAAAGGACATACAGCCGCAGAAGCTCTTGGTGCATCAAATTTGATGTTTGAAGAAATAAGAGAATGGTTCGTAATAAACAAAATGAAGCTCAATGAAGAAAAAACCCAACATTTGATATGCAGTCTAACCAACATTGAAGACCAA
This sequence comes from Schistocerca gregaria, assembly GCF_023897955.1. Taxonomy (NCBI): domain Eukaryota; kingdom Metazoa; phylum Arthropoda; class Insecta; order Orthoptera; family Acrididae; genus Schistocerca; species Schistocerca gregaria. Next base: position 838,108,672 of record NC_064922.1, read on the forward strand.
GAAAACATGGAGACCGTCAGACTACTGGGCTTCAAAATTGACAGCAAACTCTCCATGAATGATCACACTGCATATGTATGCACCAAACTTTCTCGTGTGATATACCTCCTGAGGAAGCTGAAGAGGGTAATAACTGACCAGTTTCTCACAATAGTCTACCATGTACTCTTCCACAGCCACATTAGCTATGGACTGTTGTTGTGGGGACACTCCTCAGGCAGCAAAGATATGTTGCTATTACAAAAAAAGCCATCAGGATCATATCCTCTAGCAAAAGACTGGACCACTGTAAGCCTATTTTCATCAGGCTAAGCATAATGACTGTTTTTAGCCAGTATGTGTTTTTCTGCCTCATGTATATAAAAGAAAATCAAGGGAATTTTAGCATAAGACAAGAAATACATAATCATGACACTCGCTGTAAGAGGAACATTGAAGTGCCAAGGTGTCGCCTATCAAGTACACAAGACAGCTTTCCAACAGTCGCCCTAAAAATGTACAATCTTGTGAACACAGTTTTAGCAATTTAATGGTGATAAAATAACTACTTATTGTCGAGTGTGGTTAAAGCAGATCGGCAGAATAAGCAAGCTTCTTTCATCGGTAGAATACGACACACCTAATAAACTTGACTTTAATGACATTGTGAGCCTAATCCGCCAGGGTACCCGAGAACGCTAATGGGCTGCTTCCTGGACTCGGGTAGGCGCGCCAGATCCGGATCGACTGGCTGTGGTTTTTAGACAGTTTTCCACATCACGCTAGGTGAATACTGGGCTGGCCCCCACGTTCCGCCTCAGTTACACGACTCACAGATATTTGAACACATTCACACTGTTTCATGGATTACACTCGACGCACACAGCTGGGGTACACTACTTATGTCCCGGGGTGTCGGCAGAAATGGCATCCAGCCATCCTCTGCAACTAACACTGCCAAATCCGTAATAACAAGGCCGACCCCGCGCTGGCGCGTGACAAGACCTAAATAAAGAAAAAAAAATGACATCGTGAGTCTGTCACACTCCGGGCAAGGACATGCAAGATAAAATTGTAATAAAAACATAATTGATGGAAAAGGATATTTTCTCAACTCTTAATTATAGCTCTTTTTCTTTTATTTCTATTTTGTGGGGACATCTAAGCAAAGAAAATCACTAAACAACGTAACCAAGTGGAGGTGTGGAGTCTCTGTGCTTTGGACACACAGTTTGTGCTGAGTGATGCGACACAGAGGTGGCTTTCTGTATTGCGTGGTTACGAATAAATGTTTAAGCCCATAAAACTTGTGTTTGTGTGTTACTGGTATATTCCCTTCCACTACATGGAGGGAAATATCTATACTGATGACTCCAACTGTAGTGGACACCGTGTTATTGGCGGAATACTGTCTCGTGTCGCTATATTGCATGTTAACAATGCATACAAAATTTACTTTGTTCACTGTTTCTCGCAGCTCTACTGCTCCGAATTCATCAAAACCAACTATGGGTCAATGTTCTCATTGCCTTCATCACCATACAGCGCGAAATACAGTACAAGAAGTATACACAAATGTTGCTTTACAAGATACATTGACTGCTACACAATAATGAACACCATTGAAGCTTTTATTTGTGAATTTACGCACGCTGACAATCCTTGAGGACAATTCGCATTCGGTTTTCGTGCAAACAGATATGGTGCCAACAGTGTCTTCCATGTCTACCACACCATGATTACCAACACTCAACTCAATCGTTTCATACACGCAGCCCTTGTGCAGTATTGCCTCTATGTTCTCAGCTTGAACTGTGCCATGTAGGACGATTTCGGCAACAGCCATGCCACACTAATGCAGTATTGCCTTTTTCGGGCCTGTAAATTTGGCGGGAATCAAACTTCAGTATTTGGTGACACCTTGATTGTCAGGTCTGGACAGATTGGTTGGCGCAAAACAGAATGTAACCATTTGAGAGAGGGTGGAGGTGGTTTCCCTGGTATCAAATATCAAAATGACACTGATTTCTGTTCTGGGATTGCTGGACTGTCCAGATGGTGAGACGCTTTCTGGGTGGGTGAATATGGAACTACTGTTCATATGCTTTTGCTGCCTTCGTGATCACATGGGGTACAGGCAAGGTGTGGAGAAGTAATTACACTGTGATCTGAAACATCTTGTATTCAAGACCCTCGATACATGGCGAGTGTTCTTGAAATTTAATTATGTGATTTGCTTTCATCTGTCTTGTACACATGAGGATGGACCACATCACTTTTTGTGATATGATCACCAGTCAGTAGTTCCCATTGGTGTCACTTGGAGACACTGGGATCGCCCATTAGTTGCTAGTTTTCTGCGGGCCTGGGCTCAAGGCTTCTGGACACTGTGGGAAGCAGATGGGCACAGTAAAGGAGTTGTTCTAGCACTGTGCATCTACTTGGAGCCGTTTGTGGATGTGTATTTTATAGAGTCTATTTGCAGTATACATGATAGGTTGGGGTTTTATTCATGATATGTTATTCCCACTGACGATGTGTAGCACTGTAATCAGTGCAGGACACGGCATCTGATGTTTGTGGCAGCAGGAAGCAAGTGCTTCCTACCATCTATTGCCTGTTGGCACAGCTGCATGTAGGGTTGCCACCACCTAACACTTTGTTCGGGGATTAGCATGACTTCTTTCAGTCTGCGTGCGACACAAGTTGGCTGGTGGTCTGGCATCCGATAGCAGTCGCAGTGGCTGAGTGGGTGTAGTACAGTCTTCCAGATACTGGTGCATGGTGCCGCCAAGAGAAGAAGGCGTGTGTATGCAATGCCTTGTAGTCAGTGCAAACGATTTTTAACAGTGTAATTACTTACAGTGAGCTATGTTGATGGTTTTCCTTATGTGCTCGGAGAAAAAAGATCTATTTAATCACTTCTTTTCGATTTGTTTTACAAGACCTGTATCTTCCAATACAGCATAGAATGTTGAGCAAGTGAGATCCAGCCGCTGTGAATTGGATTTTATAAATGAACAGCATACACTTTGCTATGTGATTGAATTTCCTGTCATGAGATCTTTCCTCTACAGCACAGGCTGAGTCTTTTTCCCACCAATTTCCAGGTGGGAAGTTGGAGGGGAGGGCTGGAGGATTTACCAGAGGGTTAGAGGTTAATTGATTTCATTAATTAGTCAATTTGATATCAAAGGTGTGTGTTTGTACTGGCGAGGGGAAGGGCGGAATGTTGGATGTTCCCAGAGAGTTGGGGGAGGTGGAGGGGCAGGGCGGAGGGCTGAAGGTTTTCTCAGAAGGATGGATTATCCCCAGGAAACCACAAGTCAACCCCCACCCCCAGGAGGTCATAAACAGCTTACCACAACAATAGCTTAAGATCATAAATCAATCAGCTGTTACAATTTCATTAATTTGCATGCATATTTTATATCAAAAGCGACTTAGAAATCCTGTTACCCCCACTACTATCAATACTATTACTTGGCCATTTTTGATTCCAAACCTTGTAAACAGCAGTTGATGGCACAGTTGAAATTTTTCAAAGCAATGCAAGCTTTTTAGTTATTACATTACACCAGCCCAGACAATCACTTAATGTTATAAACAAATAGCTATGAATTTCTCTGGGGGAATCCTTAACTTCCAGAGAAGAATTTCCCATTTCCCTCCCCTACCCGACCCCCTCTCCCCCCCCACTCCCTTGGGATACTCCCTGAATTCATCTATGTTTCTCAGCGACAAAGCAGTTTTGTTTTACAGATTACAGTAAGATGGGCATAAAACTACTTCAACATGACGGATTGTGTCCAACAGGCATTTGTCCTTGATAAAACGTGACACTCTACTTTGGATGTTGCACATTGTGTCACTGTCACTTGATTCACAATGTTCCAAAAGTGTCTTTTACCAGGGGAAAAGTTGTTCATTTGTCATCAATTATTTGGTATAGAAATTTAGACTACGAGAGGAACCCGGAAGCTTCATTGAAGCAGTTTTCATTGCAACCATTTCAAATATAAGTACTTCCTGTGGTGTGAAGACATCCCTGGCAGAAATTAACATCAACAGTACATTGTTCCGACTAGTCAGTGCTTCCTGGGACTATGAATGTTCCAAATTCCTGCAACCTGCCCTCTTCAAATAACCAATGATTAGTCTTGTTAACAGCAAACCAAACAAAATAACCGGATCTTCCTATTTTAGAAAGATCTCATCATAAGTGTGCCACAGTACTTTCATGATAGAATGGTTGGGCGGATGAAATCATCTGTAAAAATCAAGTAGTTTCTTCGTGTTTACTTCTTGATCAGCAACGAAACAGCACTTTCGTATATAGTCTATTTCTATCCTCATATCCATCAACAGTTTTTCGATTTCATTACGAACATTTTGGCCAGTTTTTGCATGAAATCTTTTATAATGAAAACATTGTGGAAATTTATCATAAGATGCTAAGCAGTAAGACTTTAGCATATCAGAGTTAAATGAAGTAAAGCTGTAACCATGATCAAGTCCAAGTCCAAAAGTGCAACATTTAGCACTGAAAGAACATTTGTTAGTGACAGCAAAATACAGCAGAAGAGAACTGCCTCCCAGGTAGAGAGTGTGCTGCTGCATGTACAAATATTGAATATTTCAGAATACCTAAATGGTTATAAACGTAATAAATTTCCAGAACCTTCCAGAAAATGTAACTTTCAAATAACAAATATTTTTGGTGACAGGGTTTGAATTGATGGCCCATAGCATGCCATCCAGAGACACCAAATTCTACTCCACAAGGTACGCAACACTGCTCGACACATTGCTTCATCTCAGTGACCCACAGTTTAAGGGGTTCTCAATGGAGTCAGGTACAGTGCCCCAGATCCTCTTTACATATTATCAGAGGTCCTCTGTGTGGCAGCACTGGAGGATACTCATGTTCTAGTCAAACACTCACATTCTCCTTCTTTGGGTGAGCATCAAAGAAAGCACACATCGTCAAAGCTTCATTATCATTGAGGTGGTTTTTAGTTTCCTTGAATGAGAAACTCCCATCGACAGTCTGCCTCAGGACTGTAGAGGAGCTCCATATGGAGCGTATAGACGATGTTTCTTGCGCTTCCGTCTTTTTGATCAAGGGTCGTAATCCTTCACCTCATACATGTCATCTGACAAGTGATGGAGGATATAGCCCAGTGTAGCACTGTAGTAATTTTTCCAATAGTCTCCCTACCTGCACAGGACTTATAATGCACACCAAGTCTCCTTGGCTGATCCCATTGTCCAGTGTTTGACATTAAAGCATTTTTGGTCTTTATCTTGGGTATCCAGAGTCTGTATGCAAGCCACCTGTCTTGCTTCTCCCATCCTGGTAAAGAGGTATTTCACATAGTCGTACTTAGTATCATCTCGTAGAAACAGGAACAGTGTACCCATTGTCATTTTGCCTTGTGACTATGAAGCATGAAGAAAGTGTGAAGCCTGTAGTATCTTGCTCCGCTATAATATTTGTGAATGTCACAATGGGCAGTACTGTATTCCAATCTCTCTGGTCAATATCAATCACTGCACAATGAGAGCATATCCAGCAACTTCTTATTAAATTGTATTGTGAGTCCATCATTTGTGAGTTGTAGGCAGCTGCCATTCTGTTGGTGATACTGAAATTAACTCTGATACCTGTCTCGACTGAAAAGCGGTTTCATAGTCAGAGATCATCACATTTTTTGCTCCATGCATCAAAACGACATCTCCTATGAGGAATCTTGCAAATTCTGTAGCATCAGCAGTAAACATGACTTTGGTTGCAGTGTAGCAGGTGTAGACTATTATTCATCGATTCCCATTTGTCGACTTCAGGAACATCACAGAGGTCGAATCCAGTCTAATGGAACCACATTGCTGCAGGCAGGATTGATATCACATGCCCCGGCTATAACTGCAACTGCTCACTTGGTGTCTAATGGACCAGTGGATACATGGTAGGTCAGACTAGCATCTGATTCTGTCTAGTCTTCATGAATCGCAAATGATCAGATATTGGACCATCATGGAAATTCCTCAAAACAGCTGGCCGTAGATGTGTTGGCGTGATGAACAACCATTTCTTTCTCATTGGATCATAGTTTCTCTTATATAATGTTCTGTTTATTAATTGGAACTGTCCTTCAGCCGGTTGCACCTTCTTCAAGACCTTTAATTTGAATAACAATGTAGCATCTTTCCTCTCTTCAGCAATACCATTTCATGCTGCTGTGTTCTGCCAAAAGACTCCTTAAAAGGTAGTTAGTGTCACTGTGTTTGCGTTTGTTCCTTGATATCTCTGTAATGTCGTACTCTTGAAGCCTTATTGCCCATTCACCAATCCTCCTGACGAAATCTTCAAGCTAGTCAGCCAGGATAGAGAATGACAGCTGTCACAATTGTGAATGATTCGTCAAATAAATACTAACAGAACTTGTAGATGGCCTAAATGTCTCCAAAGCACTCTTTCTAAGTTGTAGAATAGTTCATATCACACTTGTATAGCGCTCTGGAAGCATGAGCTATCAGTGTGCCAGCAGCTTCCTGAATTTGTACAAGAACTGCACCTATCCCATATCCACTAGCGTAAGTGCGAAATTCTTTCTTGGCATTCTCGTCGTATAATACTAGGATTAGAGAATATGTTAGTGCCTCCTTAAGAACAGGGGATGTGCCATGGTATGGAAACCCTTTATGAGTTGCAGGTGGTACAAGCACATTCGAAGAAAACTTTTCACGTCACAAATGTACCAAGGGCATCGGAAAATCTGTGTCTGCTCTTATTTTCTCTGGATCAGGACGGACTCGATCAGCATTCATTAGGTTCCCTAAGATTTCTAAGTCTTAGGCGACAGAAAAACAGTTTTTTTGGCTTTAATCAGAGGCCTGCAATCTGAACACAGTTTTCAGGCAGCTTAGACGTTCTTAAAATATCTACATAAAACCGTCAATGTCATCCGGATAGCAAAGACATGTCATCTACTAGATGTCTAAGCAGGTTGTCTGTCATTTGGGTGAAGGGGCTGAAGTGTTACATAGTCTAAACAGAATAACTCTCGACTCATAGAGTAATTCTTTCTCCAAATGTTTCTTTAGTTTCCTTTACTGCTTGCTCTATGTACAGTCTAAATGACATAGAGGATAGGCTACAACCCTGTCTCACTCCCTTCTCAATCATTGCTCCCTTTCCATGCTCCTCGACTCTTATAACTTCTGTCTGTTTTCTGTACAAGTTATAAGTAGCCTTTAGCTCCCTGTATTTTATCTCTCCTTCCTTCAGAATTTCAAAAAGGAGTATTCCAGTCAACATTGTCAATAGCCATCTCTAAGTCTACAAATGCTGTAAAGGTAGTTTTGCCTCTTATGAACCTGTCTTCTAAGGTAAGTTGTAGGCTCAGTATTGCCTCATGCGTTCCTACATTTCTCCTGAATCCCAACTGATCATCTCTGAGGTCGACTTCTACCAGTTTTTCCATTCTTCTGTAAAGAATTTGTATTAGTGTGTTGCAACCATGCCTTATTAAATTGACAGTTCGGTAATATTCACACCTGTTAGCACCAGTTTCCTTTGGAATTGGAACTATTGCGTTCTTCTTGCAATCTGAGGGTATTTCACCTGTCTCATATCTTGCACACCAGATGGAGGAGTTTTGTAATGGTTGGCTCTCCCAAGGCTATCAGTAGGTTTTCTACTCCTCCGGCCTTGTTTAAATCTTTCAGTACTCTGTCAAATTCTTCTCACAACACTATGTCTTTCCTTCTCGAACCTATAGCACAGACTTTAGGCTTAATTTCACGCGCGCATATCGTAAGTAAAAAGTGACTTACACTTATATGTAATCACCAGTGTTTTTTATTCATTACGCTTTCAACTTATTTATATCTGCCTGAATAGTTTCTAGGGTCCTTTGTTTATGTATTAGCCAGTACTTAAATCAGTTTATACGATTTCTGTTTTTGCCATGAGTGAGAAGTGTGTGACATGCCGTAGGATCGTTAGTTCTGGGGTATGGTGTGATGGGTGTTGTAGTTTCTTTCATTGGGGCGAATGTAGTGGCGTGGGAAATGGGGACATAAATGAGGCTCACCAGTGGTATTGTAGAATCTGCAGTAGAGATAGGAAAATACTGTAACAGGAAGGGAAAATTGCAGCCCTTCAAGCTGACCTAGACAAGGCAAGGGAGGATCTGGACAGGTTAAAGAGGGAGAAGGGTGAACAGAGGTGGGAAGTGGCAACAGGTAATAGGGGGAACAGGCAAAGAAGAGCATCAGACAGCTTTGTAATAAATCTTGAAAATTGATTTGACCTGTTGCCTTAGTCAGAATCGGATGAGCCTCATGTAGCTGAAGCTGTAGAAAGGGCACAACAAGCTTTCAAGGACTTGAAAAAGGTAGGGAAATTTGTAAAGAGAAAGAAAGTTCTGTTGTTAGGTAGTTCCCACGGTAGAGGTGTTGGCCAACTACTGCAGGAAAATCTAGGTCCAGAGTACCAGGTCACAAACTTTTTCAAGCCTAGTGCAGATCTGGGTCAGGTAACAGAGGATATAGGTTCTCTATGCAAGGATTTCACGAAGGAGGATGCCGTGGTTATAGTGGGTGGTCCGGGAAACAGCATTGACAGAGACTCTGAATATTCCATAGAGAGTGACCTGGTGAAGATAGCATCAGCAACAAAGCATACGAGTGTGGGATTTGTGTCTGTGTTGAGACGCCATGATCGGCCTCATTTGAACTCTTCTGTAGGGAAGGTGAACTTGGAGTTGGAGTGGCTGCTTAGGACGGATATAGGGTCCCATATTGGTTTGATTCCTGTGGATGTTATTGATAGGAGGGACTACACTAGGCATGGCTTTCTCCTCAATAGGAAAGGGAAGGGAAAACTGTCTAGCTTGATTGCAGAAAACTTAAGGGGGGACACTGTCACAAGTGGTAAAATACCAGTGGTCACAGGTGTCAGAGGGATGCCTTTTTTAGGATAGGGAAGGGGGATAGAAATCGAGTTTCAAGAGAGATTGGCAGACAGACTCAGTTTGAGAAAATAGATGAACAGGAGTCAGATTTTAGCATACAGCCTCCCTTTAAACAATGTTTAACAGAAAGTAATCAGAAACTGCCAGTTCATCTTCACCAAAGCAGTTATAATCCGATTAGTATGCAGTATCAGCTATCTTTATTACACCAGAACATTCCAGGACTAAGAAATAAAGTTGATGAACTACTCATTTGTATCGATGAAATGAATTCATCTAACGAAATTGACATAACTCTGAACATCAAGTGACCACTGGTATAGATATGTTAGACATTTCAGGATTTAAGCTAGCTTCCTACTTGTGCAGAGTAGATATGGAGGGAGGAGGAGTTGCCACATTTATTAAAAACTGCCATAAATTCAAAAACATTGAAATTAATAAATTCTGTTTAGAGCAGCATCTAGAAGCATGTGCAACAGAAGTAGAGTTCCATAACAGATCCTATATAATAGTAACTATTTACCGAGCATCTGCAGGAAATTATAATCTATTCATAAATCATCTAGAAGCATTTCTGGGTTATTTAACAGTAAGAAACAAAGAAATTTTGATTGCTGGTGACTTTAATACAGATTTTCTAATTCAATCTTCCAGTAAACATTTACTGCGGCTAGTGATGTTGCCTTTCAATCTAACTCACACTGTAAACTTTCCAACTAGGATCACTAAATCCTCAAGGACAGCCATTGATAACATTTTTATAGACAAATCAAAGGAACAAAATCATATCATAAAACCTGTAATAAATTGACTATCAGATAATGACATGCAGCTCCTTGTTTTAGATGTAAATTCTAAGCAGATTATCAAGACTGCTAAATCTGAGTACAGGAGAGTATTCAATCAACCAAAAATTGAGCGTTTTGGAAAACTGCTCAAAGATATGAACTGGAAAGATGTTTATAGTGCTCATGACATGAATGAAAAATATAACACATTCATGAACAATGTCAGAACCATGTTTGAAAACTGTTTTCCTCTAAAAGTTAAACAGAAGTCTATAATAAAACAATGGATCACACAAGGAATAAAGATTTCCTCTAAGACAAAAAGAAAAATAAATCTATCGACCAAGAATAGCTCCAATGCTGATGATTTAGCTAAATACAAGGAATACTGTAAAATATTAGAAAAAAGTAATTCAGACATCTAAACAAATACACTACAAGAAGAAGATAGCAATGTCAGGGAACAAAATAAAAACAATATGGGATATAGTGAAAGAGGAGACTGGTAGAACCAGAAAGGAACAGGAGCAAATAGCACTAAGGGTAGATGACACATTAGTAACCGATGGGCATAGTGTGGCAAATCTATTTATATCCGTTGCTGATAGAATGGGATGGTCAGGATCAGTAAATAATGCCCTTGAATATCTGAAACTAGCCTTTACAAATAGCTTCAGGTACATGAATATGTCACTCACATCACCAAAAGAAATAACTTCCATAATAAAATCTTTAAAAACAAAGCATTCTAGTGGTTACGATGAAATATCAACAAAGTTAATTAAGGCATGTTCTTGTGAGTTTAGTACAATTCTAAGTTACTTGTGTAACCAGTCAATTATAACTGGGACATTTCCTGACTGGCTGAAATACGCAGATGTTAAGCCTCTATTCAAGAAAGGGGATAAAGAGAGGCCATCAAACTACAGACCGATATCACTTTTGCCAGCATTCACAAAAATTTTAGAAAAAGTAATCTACAGGCAGCTTCTGAACCATCTGACCACAAATAACATATTATCAAGAACACAGTTTGGATTTCTGAAGGGTTCTGATATCGAAAAGGCTATTTACACCTACAGTGAAAATGTAATTAATTCATTAAATAACAAGTTACAAGCAGCAGGTATTTTCTGTGATTTGTCAAAGGCATTCGATTGTGTAAATCACAACGTCCTTTTAAATAAATTAGAATTCTTTGGTGTCACGGGCAGTGCTGCAAAATGGTTCAAGTCATACCTCGCTAACAGGAAACAAAGGGTGTCAGTGCAAGAAACTAGTGAATTAAGTCATCAGTCATCATCAGAATGAGAAGAAATTACATGTGGTGTCCCACAAGGATCCATCTTAGGGCCATCGCTTTTTCTTGTGTACATTAATGATCTCTCATCAGTTACACTGCTAGAAGCAGAGTTCGTTTTGTTTGCAGATGACACGACTATTGCAATAAATAGTATGTCGAGTGTAGTTCTAGAAAGATCTGCTAATGATATTTTCATGGATATTAATAAATGGTTTAAAGCCAACTCACTGACATTAAACTTCGAAAAGACTCACTATATGCAATTCAGAACCTGTAAGAGGTTTCCACCCAGCATATGCATAAAGTACGAAGAAGAGCAGATAGAAGAGGTTCACAGTCTTAAATTCCTGGGATTACAACTTGATAATAAATTCAGTTGGGAGGAGCACACCACAGAACTGCAGAAAAGCCTTAACAAATCTGTATTTGCAATTCGAGTGTTAGCAGACATGGGCGACATAAAAGTGAAAAAACTTGCATACTTCGCCTACTTTCATTCGGTAATGTCATATGGTATAATATTTTGGGGTAACTCTTCAAGTCAAACAAAAGTTTTCAGTGTCCAAAAGCGTGTAATACGTATTATTTGTGGAGTAAACTCACGGACGTCTTGTAGAAACCTCTTCAAAGAACTGGGTATACTAACTACTGCCTCTCAGTATATTTACTCCTTAATGAAATTTGTCCTAAACAATATATCTCTTTTTCCAATAAACAGCTCAGTTCATACATACAATACCAGGAACAAAAATGATCTTCAAAAGGACTTAAAAGCACTTACTTTAGTTCAATAAGGGGTCCACTACTCAGGAACATTCATCTTCAATAATTTGCCAGCAAACATAAAAAATTTAGTTACAAATAGAGATCAGTTTAAAAGGAGCCTGAAAGACTTACTAGTGGCCAACTCCTTCTACGCCATTGACGAATTTTTTAATAGAAACAAATGATGTGTTGTATATATTTATACTATTAGTATTGTTATTTCAGCTTAAAATAAAATAAAATAAAACAAAAAAAGGTGACATGTTCCACATCCACGAGGATCTCCTCAACATGGATCTATGGAACGAAAAACTAATCTAATCTAATCTAATCTAATCTCATACTCATCTATGTACTCGTCCATGTCTATAATATTGCCTGAAACTTCCATTTCTATAATATTGACTGGAAGTTAATCTTCCTTGTACAGACCCTCTACATACACCTTTTAGCTTTCAGCTTTCACTTCTTTGCTTTTGATTGATTTTCCATCTGAGCTCTTGATATACATACCACTGCTTCTCTTCTCTCTAAAGATCTCCTTAATTTTCCTGTAGGCAGGCTTCTAAATTCTTACATTTGTCCTTTAGCCACTTCTGTATAGTCGTTTTGCACTTTCTGCCAATCTCATTTTTTAGATGTTTGTATTGACTTTCGCCTGCTTCATTTGCTGCATTTTTATATTTTCTCCTTTCATCAATTAGTTCCAGTATCTCCTATGTCACCCAAGGGTTCCTACTACACCTTGTCGTATTACCCGTTTGATTCTCAGCTGCTTTCACTATTTCACCTCTCAAAGCTACCCACCTGTCTTCCACTGTATTCCTTTCCCTGTTCTAGTGAATCATTTCCTAATGGTCCCTTTGAAACTGTCAGCAGCCTCTGGTTCTTTCAACTTATCCACATCCCATCTCTTTAATTTCCCACCTTTTTGCAATTTATTTTTTTAATCTACATTTAATAACCAAAAAATTGTGATCTGAGTTGACATCTGCCCCTGAAAATGTCTTACAATATAAAATCTGGTGCCAAAATCCCTGCCTTGCCATGATATAATCAATCTGAAACCTTCTGGCGTCTCCAGTTCTCTTCCACATATACAACCTTCTTTCATGATTCCTAAATATTAGCAATGTTTAAATTATGATATGTGCAGTATTCTGCCAGGTGGCTTCTTCCTTCATTCCTCCCCCCCCCCCCCCCCAATCCTTATTCACCTACTATTTTTCCTTCTCTTCCTTTTCATACCATTGAGTTATGGTCCCCCACGATTATCAATTTTTGTATCACTTAAGTATCTGAATAATTACTTTTATCTCACCATACATATCTTCTATCTCTTCATCATATGTGGAGCTAGTTGGCATATGAATTTGTACTACTGTGATGGGTGTGGGGTTTGTGTCTATCTTGGTGACTAAAGTTGATAAACCCACCAAGAAGGCTTGGATAGTATTTTTGCTAGAAAAAAACATATTAGTAGTTGACAGCATCCCACTTAGACTATAAATGGACCTGATTTATTTCCTGTATGATGGACTTAGAGGAATTATTAGTAAAGTTTAAACATCTTGTTTATCACACTCTAGAGAATTGCCTGACGAGTAAGTGAACTAAGGATGGAAAATGCCCAATGTGGTTTAATAAAATTCGGAAAAATCTGAGGAAGCAGAGACTGTTGCACACTCGGTTCGAAACATGATGTGCAAATGATGGCAGGCAAAAGTTAGTAGGAATTTGTGCGTCTGTGAAGAGATCGAAGGGTGAAACATATAACAACTACCACCTTCCTACCACAGCAAAAGATCTTGCTGAGAACATGATAAAACTCTGGTACTAGGTAAACTCGCTAAATTGGTTGAAGGCTCTGTATAGTCACTCATTGGCCAGTCTGGTGTGAAACTAGAAGACAGCAAAAGACAAGCTGAAGTTTTAAATTTCGCTGTTTAAGAAACCAATCATGGAAGGAGATCATACAGACATACCGTTGCACAGACTCCCATGTGGAGGACACAGTCACAGGCATTCCTGGCATAGAGAAGCAGCTGAAAGACTTGAAAACAAACAAGTCGCCAAGTCCAGATGGAATCCCAATTCGCTCATACAGGAAGTACTCTGCAGTAGCAGGGAAAGGGGGGCGGGCACCACCCCACTGTGCATTGTTGCCAGATTTATTCAAGACAGCGGATCCAAGGTGGTGGCGATAGATGTGGCAATGTCGCAATGATGTCAAGGTGGGAAGTTCAAATTATGGTGGGAAAATAGGACAGTTGGGCTACCTCCACTAACCTAAATCCCTCCCCTCCCCACTCCCCCAATAAAATGGTGGGAAAATTTTGGCAGGGAAAAACGGTGGGAAAAAGGTCACTCTGGCTCCCTCCACTAACCTATATGATCCAGCCTCCATCTCTTCATTGTAATTGGCGGGAAAAGGATTCAGTCATGCTGGGCTGCTGTATAGTATGGATGTAAGTCTTTATTTTGCATGCATTGTTTACTTAAACAGTTTGAGTTGTCATAGGCAGTAGCTCCATCCAGCAAGTTCAGCATGAGGTCCAGAGTCCAGCTGACCTAATACACAGTACCACCACCAGAGGGCACTCTCGTCCCTCCCGTGACATAATCCAAGAACGGGAAAAGAACTCAGTCTGTGTCCAGCTGCTGGAGAGGAAGGAGTGTACTTTATTTACTTTCCATGAGAATTTGGAACAATTTATTTAGAGAAGGATTTGATGTAGTTTCTTTATTATGGTGACACAAAACACTTGCCTGACATGCTTGGGGTCACAATAAATAGCCTACAGACCAGCAAACTATTCATAAACTACTGAAATAATGCAATACACTGATGTACAGACACACAAACAACTAGTAATTTGCCAAAGTAATGCATGTAAAACGCTCTGCAAACACGCCCACTAATTGTAAACTGTCGAAATAATGCACTGCACAGCCTACAAACATTTCCACAATATAATGCAGTACAGTAATGTACAGACATGTTCACTACGTGTAAAATTGTCAAAGCAGTGCGCATATTACGTTCTGCAAACATGCTCACAATGCTTAAACAGCCGAAATAACGCTGTGCAGAAATACTCATTGCATGTAAAAACTCTTACGAACCATTGTTAAGAAATTCGCCCGCAACGTATCAGCAAACTGTCCCCTACACAGGTCCAAGGCGCACACACCGTTGCCGCGTACACATGCCTGTCCAGCCTCTCCCACATGCAAGACACCTCTGGCTATATACGTGTTTACCTAACCACCTTGGCTGGCGCATTGCCTTTGTACCTGAGGATCCAGCGAGGCGTTTGCCTAGCGAGTCACCCTCGCAGACGCAGCTAAAAGGTTGTCAGTGTTATACTAGCATGTCATGTCTATGTAAATAACAGCCAAGTTTCTTTCTGGAAGCGCTATAGAAATATTTTACAGATTTGCAAATACGAAAAGACACTTCCTCAATTACGCTGCTCTGCTACTGTCGAGGAAAGGTTGAATATTTCAGCGTGAAGTAGATCTCCAACCTAGCTGTATCACCACATACCATATCGATGTAGTAAACACACAATTCGTATACTGTGGCATACAAAATCACCACTTCTGCATCCTGCCTATAGCTATCGACTTCCACACACTTGTATGCATACCACAAAGACAGGTAACAGAAGCACATGCACCATATATGCTCATCGCAGCACTAGATATTTCCCGCAAGGTCAGGTGGTCATCCACCGCTGCCGACGGTCACAAGTCATATGCCCCCGCACACATATTGGCTCGACGTGTGACCAGAGCACCCTCAGTGGACCGAGGTAACTCTCTGAACTGTTGTAGAAAGGCTGGGTTGGTTCCCCTCAGCACAATGGCGTTACTGTTTCCGATCCCGACCTACTTACTTACTTGCTTTCTACATCCATCTCCAGACTCTGGGATTACAAGAATATATGTATTTTTACATGGTTTACCAGAATATCATACCATTTACGCGATACTTCTCGATATCAGACATAGCAATGTCGCTTGCATAGCACTATCGCTTGTACAGCATAATTCCGAAAATAAAGACCGGAAATTATTTCTCTAGAACCCCGAAACTTAGCGAGGTGGAACGTGCTGCAAACCATTGAGTAACTAGAAACTTATCTCGTCTGTAAAGACCTTAACGTGAAAACTCGAAAAAAGTAGAGGAAACTTATAATCCCACTCGCGAATACCGATGTTCGTGATATAACAGATTCCAAATCGTCCTTATAATTTACAATGTGAAATAAGGTGTTTCTCATGTCTAGAGAACCACCAAACGTGTCTTCCACCCGTTTTTCACCTGCTAGATGCACGTAACACATACCACAATCGTCGTTCTCTCAACCAAATAAACACGGAAAATGTGCAGAAGCAGTCAATTGGACAATTTACATGGGAGGGAATAATAGTTCAGCTCAAACACACGTCCATATTGAATCTTCTCAAACTTCCAGGGAGAACACACGCGATCACAAAGGCTGCCCAATACTTACTGAGTATTAGTTCACTATCCAGCCGTCTAGAGGACGATAAGGTTAGGTGAGCTATATTCCTGTACCCCAACTGGCCTTTCCATTTGGGCGGCTCCTGTTGTAAGCCAGAAATGTGAATCGTTCCTACCACAGGCCATCGCCGCCGCGCGCCACGCATCCCCATTCAGAATCGTCCTAGGAAATCGGCCACATAGAAAAATTAAAGAGACCTTTGGCGAAAAGAGAACCATTTGTATGAATATCAAGAGTTCGGATGGAAACCCAGTTCTAAGCAAAGAAGGGAAAGCAGAAAGGTGGAAGGAGTATATAGAGGGTCTATACAAGGGTGATGTACTTGAGGACAATATTATGGAAATGGAAGAGAATGTAGATGAAGATGAAATGAGAGATACGATACTGCGTGTAGATTTTGACAGAGCACTGCAAGACCTGAGTCGAAACAAGGCCCCGGGGATAGACAACATTCCGTTAGAACTACTGATGGCCTTGGGTGAGCCAGTCCTGACAAAACTACCATCTGGTGAGTAAGATGTATGAGACAGGCGAAATACCCTCAGACTTCAAGAAGAATATAATAATTCCAATCCCAAAGAAAACAGGTGCTGACAGATGTGAAAATTACAGAACAATCAGTTTAACAAGTCACGGATCCAAAATACTAACGCGAATTCTTTACAGGCGAATGGAAAAACTGATAGAAGCCGACCTCAGGGAAGATCAGTTTGGATTCTGTAGAAATAGTGGAACACTTGAGGCAATACAGACCCTATGATTTATCTTAGAAGCTAGATTAAGGAAAGGCTTTTGACAATGTTGACTGGAAAACTCTCTTTCAAATTCTGAAGGTGGCACGGGTAAAATACAGAGAGCGAAAGGTTATTTACAATTTGTACAGAAACCAGATGGCAGTTATAAGAGTCGAGGGACACGAAAGGGAAGCAGTGGTTGGGAAGGGAGTGAGACAGCGTTGTAGCCTCTCCCCGACGTTATTCAATCTGTATATTGAGCAAGCAGTGAAAGAAACAAAAGAAAAATTCGGAGTAGGTATTAAAATCCATGGAGAAGAAATAAAAGCTTTGAGGTTCGCCAATGACATTGTAATTTTATCAAAAGACAGCGAAGGACTTGGAAGAGCAGTTGAACGGAATGGACAGTGTCTTGAAAGGAGGATATAAAATGAACATCAACAAAAGCAAAACGAGGATAATGGAATGTAGTCGAATTAAGTCAGGTGATGCTGAAGGAATTAGATTAGTAAATGAGACACTTAAAGTAGTAAAGGAGTTTTGCTATTTGGGGAGCAAAATAACTGGTGATGGCCGAAGTAGAATGGATATCAAATGTAGACTGGCAATGGCAAAGAAAGCGTTTCTAAAGAAGAGAAATTATTTAATATCGAGTATAGATTTAAGTGTCAGGAAGTCGTTTCTGAAAGTATTTGGATGGAGCATAGCCATGTATGGAAGTGAAACATGGACGATAACTAGTTTGAACAAGAAGAGAATAGAAGCCTTCGAAATGTGGTGCTACAGAAGAATGCTGAAGATTAGATGGGTAGATCGTATAACTAATGAGGAGGTACTGAATAGGATTGGGGAGATGAGAAGTTTGTGGCACAACTTGACTAGAAGAAGGGATCGGTTGATAGGACGTGTTCTGAGGCATCAAGGGATCACCAATTTAGTATTGGAGGGCAGCGTGGAGGGTAAAAATCGTAGAGGGAGACCAAAAGATGAATACACTAAACAGATTCAGAAGGATGTAGGTTGCAGTAGGTACTGGGAGAGCCATCCTCCGACTGATAGTGCAACCATATTGGCAGCATATTGACGAGGCGACAATTCTGGCCCCTATTGTGCACATCTTGTGAATGACTTCCTTCAGCATACCTACATGGGAGATGAAGAAGCTTGCACAGGATAGAGTAGCATGGAGAGCTCCATCAAACCAGTCTCAGGACTGGAGACCATAACAACAACAACAATTGCACGTGACCAGCAGGTGCTATACACCTTCATGAACTTGTGGGTAGTATGCCACGATGAATACAGGCACGCACCAATGCAAGACGATGTGCTACTGGGTATTAGAGGTACCAGTATGTACAGCAATCTGGACCACCACCTCTGCAAGTCTTGTCGTATGGTAGCGCAACATGCAATGTGTGGTTTTCATGCGTAATAAAAAGGGTGGAAATGATATTTATGTTGATCTCTATTCCAATTTTCTGTACAGCTTCCAGATCTCATGGAACTGATGTGATGTAAAACTTTTTTTGATCTGTGTACATACAGATACTACAGTCAAAAGCAGATTGCGTCTCTTAGAGTCCATTCATGACTATCATCCCAACATTCTCTCTACCATGTACCATCCAGCAGAAAGTAAAAAACTAAAAACTACAAAAAACTGCGTAACTTCATCCTACAGAGAACTCTGTATATTTATGGAAAACAAATACCTTCTATGTGCTCCCATCAGGCATATGTTGTGATCCTGTTAAATATACAGGTATCGATTCATTGGAGCAGATGGCCAGTGATCGAAGTCACTTTCACAAACCAGTGTAAGCCGCATCGCCCTTACTGTATGGGGACCATATTCCAAAGACTATCAGTCGCAAGAGAGGGTCCCTATTTTGTTGTTTGATACATTGTTTATTTTCTGCTGTAACACGCTTTATACACTGCCATACATTTTGTTTTTCTGCCACTACTTTAAGGTCTGTGTCAGATTATAAATTGACATTAACATGTTCTGATCAATTGCTTCTCTCAGAAGAATAAAAGTCACGTGGTGTAAATCATGTTTTTGCTGCTGCTACTGCAACACATACACTGGATGATTTTAATTAAAAGACAGTCACAACATGTGGAAACTGTAAGAGTTTTGGGGTGTTGGAGCGTTTCCAAACTGCTATCTGAAGCTGATTGATGGCCCCTCTATTTAAACTCATCTTTCACAGGGACAGAATAGATGATGGCTCAGTGCTCCATTTCGACTGATTCCTCGTATTGTAGGCATGCATGCGATCACTGTTTCAGTGCTAGCCATCCTGGAAAGTGTTGCCTCTCTACCAAGACTCTTTCTACATCTCAAACAAGCGATCCTAGCCAATCATTAAGTGGTAATCAACAGCATTCCAGTGGTCAGATTGGATGGACAAGACACGACCAATGTATATCATAAGCATCATGGCTGATACTGTGAATAATTTTAGCAATTTTAAAGTAATTTCAACACTGACCAGTGACGCAGTAGCCTCCCAATTTCAGTATCGTCGCAAAACCGCCCCCCCCCCCCCCTCTACATTGCGAGTACCACTGCGAATGTAGATAGATAACTGTGCAGTACATGCATTCATAGTTAATTCTCGAACAAGTACATCAAAGTATACCAGGCAGCGATCTAGGTATTTCTAGCACTTCAAGCACCGTGCATAATTTACAATCTTCCTCTATGCAGGCATTCTCGCAGTTTTAGAATAAAGTTAGAGACTGAAAGATGTCCTCGCACTGTCTTTGACCAAGCTGCCCTGTTACCGATTTACTCTGCAGCTGACCAGAAGTAGACTGCTGTATTCCGCGTCTCGTGAAAGAATGAGAATGCTGAGTCCGTAACTGCTGTTCTGCACCCATACAAGTGCACAAGATTTCTCCAGATGGGCTCATGTCGAGGAGGTTAGCATCCCTTAACGGTGTATAGTAGTAGATATGAAAGTGTTGTGATGTAATAGCAGTCGATTAATTGTTGTTGTTGTTGTCTTCAGTCCTGAGACTGGTTTGATGCAGCTCTCCATGCTACTCTATCCTGTGCAAGCTGCTTCATCTCCCAGTACCTACTGCAACCTACATCCTTCTGAATCTGCTTAGTGTACTCATCTCTCGGTCTCCCTCTACGATTTTTACCCTCCACGCTGCCCTCCAATGCTAAATTTGTGATCCCTTGATGCCTCAAAACATGTCCTACCAACCGATCCCTTCTTCTAGTCAAGTTGTGCCACAAACTTCTCTTCTCCCCAATCCTATTCAATACCTCCTCATTAGTTACGTGATCTATCCACCTTATCTTCAGTATTCTTCTGTAGCACCACATTTCGAAAGCTTCTATTCTCTTCTTGTCCAAACTAGTTATCGTCCATGTTTCACTTCCATACATGGCTACACTCCAAACAAATACTTTCAGAAACGACTTCCTGATACATAAATCTATATTCGATGTTAACAAATTTCTCTTCTTCAGAAACGCTTTCCTTGCCATTGCCAGTCTACATTTTATATCCTCTCTACTTCGACCATCATCAGTTATTTTACTTCCTAAATAGCAAAACTCCTTTACTACTTTAAGTGTCTCATTTCCTAATCTAATTCCCTCAGCATCACCCGATTTAATTTGACTACATTCCATTATCCTCGTTTTGCTTTTGTTAATGTTCATCTTATATCCTCCTTTCAAGACACTGTCCATTCCGTTCAACTGCTCTTCCAAGTCCTTTGCCGTCTCTGACAGAATTACAATGTCATCGGCGAACCTCAAAGTTTTTACTTCGTCTCCATGAATTTTAATACCTACTCCAAATTTTTCTTTTGTTTCCTTTACTGCTTGCTCAATATACAGGTTGAATAACATCGGGGAGAGGCTACAACCCTGTCTTACTCCTTTCCCAACCACTGCTTCCCTTTCATGCCCCTCGACTCTTATGACTGCCATCTGGTTTCTGTACAAATTATAAATAGCCTTTCGCTCCCTGTATTTTACCCCTGCCACCTTTAGAATTTGAAAAAGAGTATTCCAGTCAACATTGTCAAAAGCTTTCTCTAAGTCTACAAATGCTAGAAACGTAGGTTTGCCTTTTCTTAATCTTTCTTCTAAGATAAGTCGTAAGGTCAGTATTGCCTCACGTGTTCCAACATTTCGACGGAATCCAAACTGATCCTCCCCGAGGTCTGCATCTACCAGTTTTTCCATTCGTCTGTAAAGAATTCGTGTTAGTATTTTGCAGCCGTGGCTTATTAAACTGATAGTTCGGTAATTTTCACATCTGTCAGCACCTGCTTTCTTTGGGATTGGAATTATTATATTCTTCTTGAAGTCTGAGGGTATTTCGCCTGTCTCATACATCTTGCTCACCAGCTGGTAGAGTTTTGTCATGACTGGCTCTCCCAAGGCCGTCAGTAGTTCTAATGGAAGAATAATAAATGGCTGGTTTTTATGCATGAAGGAGCTCCATGCAGATGGAGTTCGAAGCATTTTACGTAATTCAACTACACAATCAATTCTAAAGTATTGTTCTAGTGTCTGGTATCAGTACCAAGAAGGCTTTGGTAAGAGAGGACATAAACACATGCACTCCTAAGGCTACATGGTTCTGCACTTAAAACAGAGTATAATGTTAGATCGTTGCAGTTTCCGACCTATTAGTCATGTGGACTGCAACGCTATTAATATTCAAATGTAAGAAATATATTTCCAGCGCATGATATCCATCCTTGTTGCAGGTTTTTCTACGATAAACTATGGAGACAAACAGTAAAAAGAAAAAACCGCCGGTCCTTGTGCCCGAGCAGTTCTAGGCGCTTCAGTCTGGAACCGCGCGACCGCTACGGTCGCAGGTTCGAATCCTGCCTCGGGGATGGATGTGTGTGATGTCCCTAGGTTAGTTTGGTTTAAGTAGTTCTAAGTTCTAGGGGACTGATGACCTCAGATATTAAGTCCCATAGAACCATTTTTGAAAAAACTACTTTCATAAAACATCTATTCTGTGTGATACATGCACAATATAGCTTTCCAGAGGTGTATATCGTCCACTATGCACATCTGATCACGGTTCAGAAATTATACTATGCTCGCATCAGTCCTACATAAAATGATAGTTAGTAACCGAGAATACCTCCTACAAGGAAATTGACAAACGAATAGTAGCGGCGTTTGACATGTGAAATAACACATCATGCTGTCACTGATTCTGTAAACAGGACATCTGTCAAGCACAAGCATACATGGTGATTGCAGTACACACAAACACTTGTCACTAATTTAGAATCACCGTAGTTATGAAACTGAGTACTCGATTTTATACCCAAGATGCGACAGGAGAATGGAGTGCGTCGCATTAATCTTCGTTCGTTTAGCGGAATGTGTCAAAAGAGGATGGTCGCGTTTCATCACCCATGACATGGAAGTCCTCTGGTGACCACAATAAACATACAGTAGAAAGTAGGCTCGATGAAAAAATGATCTCAAGTAGACAGTACTCTAAGTCACACACAGTTGTATGCGAGTCGACACATCTGATGTATCCTGACAGAACAACTGCAAAAATGGTCAAATAACCTGCAGAAACATCTACCTCTGTCTCTCTAGAATGCATCATCAGTCTACCATTAAATTATACCTCTTCACATTTCCAGCTCAACCGATCAGTCCATCCACTCTCTGTCATCCTTTAACGCAGATGCAACTAAGTTTAGAGGCAAATGGTTCCAAAAAGAATTTTTAGCATATTGCAGCCCAATCAGCAACTGTGATAGACTAATATTTTGAAGAATCAGCCTCAGTTGCCCAAATTTTCTGGTCTTTACCAGGTTTCAGCTAAATTAATCTAGCCTTCTTCAGAAGCATGAAATTACTACTAAGATGCCAGAGTAAGGCACACTCAACAACAACAACAAAAAATAACAGATGGTTCCATTTTTCCTAGAAAGCATCAACTACAGTAATCAACTCGCGTCGCCTGTATCACTATTACCACAATAAACATACAGTAGAATGTTGGCTCGATGAAAAAAATGAGTTTCCCTGGTCCCTGGCGCTTCCATGTCAACGTTTTCTCGTATTCCTCCCGCTGTCGCACACACTTCCCCATGTACAAGTAATGTTCTGCGCCAACCAGAAGACACGCAAGTACTTCCTCAATTTCCCCGCATTTCGGTGTATTTTCGCTCAATCTATTCGTATTTCCCGTAATTTTTCGTAACTTTATCGATTTTATGTCACATCTGTCCATGCAATCATGACATCACTTCTCGTTCCGTGTTCTAAAATTGCTTGTATAGGTAGCAAAGCTGCCAACGCCTAGTGCAAATGCACTATTTTTCTGGTCGGGCAGCATAGTGTAGCACTGTACTCGAATGCATCCAGTCACATCCAACCACATATTCTAAACCTGCAGTGCGTTTACTCTGTTTTCTGTATGTCTGTGTCTGTGCATGTGTGGTGGAGGGTACTTTTTGTACCACTAACTGAGCCCTCCAACCCTGTCCCACTCGCGAATATCGCATGGGAAGAATGATTGTCGGTAAACCTCTGTATTGGCTCTAATTTCTAGGCTTTTCTCCTCATGATCATTACTCGTGATGTATGTAGGGAGAAATAATATGTGGTCCGACTCTTCCCATAAAGTGATCTCTCGAAATTTCCATAGCAAATTTCTCTGTGATGCACAACTCCTGTCTTGTAACGTTTGCCAGTGGAGTTTGTTGAGCATCTCTGTAATTCTCTCGTGCCGAGTAAACGATCCCGCAACAAACGTGCCGTTTTTCGTTAGATCTTCTCTATCTCTTCTGTCAGTCCTTTCTGCTGGAATCCCAGATAGATTAACAATAATCAAGAATGGGTCGAACAAGCGCCATATAAGACACTTCCTTCGTGCATGAGTTACATTTTCTTAAGATTCTTCCTATGAATCTGAGTCTGGCAGCTGCTTTTCCCACTATTTGTTTTATATGGTCATTCGCTCAAGATAGTTACTCCTAGATATTTTACAGCAGATACTGTTTCTGTTGTGGTTGGCCGGAGAGCCAACCCGTATAACTAAAGGAGGCCGAAATGCACGCGTTTCAGCTCACGCAGGCCGGCGTGAGGTCTGGAACATGACAAGAGAATTAGAATTGAGAAAAACGGACGTAGCTGGTGGAATACTTAACTTTAATCCATTAATGGAGAATGTCGCTCTTTGTGGTACATGATTCACAATCTCAATAGTACTGATACTGGCGCCTTGCTAGGTCGTAGCAAATAACGTAGCTGAAGGCTATGCTAACTATCGTCTCGGCAAATGAGAGTGTAGAAGTCAGTGAACCATCGCTAGCAAAGTCGGCTGTACAACTGGGGCGAGTGCTAGGAAGTCTCTCTAGACCTACCGTGTGGCGGCGCTCGGTCTGCAATTACTGGTAGTGGCGACACGCGGGTCCGACTTATGCTACCGGACCGCGGCCGATTTAAAGGCTACCACCTAGCAAGTGTGGTGTCTGGCGGTGACATCACATTCCTCCCCCGCAAATCGGCGTACGGTTGTGGAATAAGGCTTCCGCCCGCCGTGGGGAGGACCGCAGTGGACGTATGCGACGAGGTGGGGAGCCTAACAACAGGCGAGGCTGTGCCACCCGCACCCTGCCATTCGGACCGTGGGGAGCTAGGAAAAGCCTGAAAACCTGCTCCAGAGTGCACGCCAACATGCGGTGTATGCGCCCTTAGAGAGACAGGAGGGGCCGAAGGGTCGACCTCTATCGGGCCGGGGCACCTGACGGGCGAAGACGACATATGGTCCGGAGCGGGCAAGAGTTCCAAGTCGGAGGACAACCGGTCACGAGAAGCGTCGCCGGCGGGAAAACAGGCGGCGGCGACGGCGGCGGCGGCGGCGCGTCGCCATGGGGCAAAATGGAAGCAGCGTCGGTAACACCTGGGGCTGAGGCGAGCCAGTAGATGGGTCCCCGGGGCGCTGACCGGACGGCACCGTCGCTGAAAGCAGACGGCGAGCGGTAGATCCCGTGCAACGACAGAGGCGCAGCTGATTGAGATGCCGACGCACCTCACCAGAGGCCCACAAAACCAGATACATAGCGCGGCCGAGGCAGCGAAGAATGCGCCCTTCGAGCCAACGCCGTGAACCTCGATATTGGCGATAGTAGACAACGTCGCCTGGAGCAAAAACAGGTGTCTGCCGCTGCACAGGAACCTGAAGCGGCGGATGTAGCAAAGACATCAAGGTTCGATGAGGGCGACCGTGGAGCAACTCAGTCGGCGAGCGACCATCTCGGGGCTGAGAGCGATACGAGGACAAAAGGAGCAATAACGCGTCCTCCCGAGAATGCGACTCTTTCAACTTCAACATCTGTGACTTGAAAGTCCTGACCAATCGTTCAGCGGCACCGTTTGACTGTGGCAAAAACGGCGCGTACGTCAGATGTTGAATACCATTGGCCCTGCAGAATGACTGAAATTCTGCTGAGATGAATTGTGAGCCATTGTCAGAAACAATAGTCTGTGTAAGACCTTCAATGCAAAAGATAGCAGATAACACTTGGATGGTGGCAGATGACGTCGTGGAACACATCCGGACAACAAAAGGAAAATTACTGAATGAATCTACCACAACCAACCATCGAGCATTCCAGAGTAGACCAGCAAAATCGATGTGTAATCGTTGCCAAAGGGAAGTGGCTTTTGGCCATGGAAAGAATTTCCGCGGTGGTGCTGACTGTTGTTCGGCACACACCATGCAAGAAGAGCACATATTCGTAATCGCGGCATTGATACCGAACCAAGTACAGTGCTGACGAGCAAGTTGTTTCGTTCTTACTATACCCCAATGTCATTGGTGGAGAAGCTGTAAGACAGAGGACTGTAACGAACGTGGCACCACGACCCTGGACTGATCATTATCAGAACGCAACAGCAAAACACCACGTCGTACAAAAAGTCTCTCCTTGTAAGCAAAAAATCGGCGAACCAACGGGTCCCCAATCCGTGACTTTGACAAGGGCCACTGCGTCGCAACAAAACGCAGAACGGGAGCAAGCACAGGGTCGGCAGCTGTGGCTGTAGCTACACGACGAAAATCAATCGGAAACGATTCGATTATGTCATCGGTTTCCGCATCAATGAACATGCAAGCAAGGTCGGAGGAATCGAATGCCCTATCCTCAGCAACAGGCAAGCGGGACAACGCATCGGCTTTTCCGTGCTTAGCATTGGACCGATACAAGATATCGTAGCGGTACTGCGAGATGAAAATAGACCAGCGAATGAATTTCTGCGCTGTACATGGAGGTACAGGCTTGGTCGGATGAAAAAGCGATGTCAAAGATTTGTGGTTTGTGATTATGGTAAAGTGTCGACCTTACGGCGTAAGCGATGAAGCGGAGCTGAAATGGAAGAGGCATGCGAAATATATTTATGGCAATAGTTGATTTTTCCCAGCACACTCTGTAGCTGCTTCAAATTCTGCGGCGACGGCAAGTCTTCTATGGCACGGAGGTGCGTTGGACTGGGATGTATGCCTTGGGCATTGAGTACATGTCCCAAATATGGCAAGTCCCGAGCAAAAAACACACATTTGTCCTTCCGCAACCGAAGACAATTTTGTCGCAAGAACTGAAATAATGTTCTGAGATTGGCCAAATGTTCTTCTTCCGTCTTTCCAGAGATCACAATATCGTCCAGATAATTTGCTGCAGTAGGGACCGACGCACAAACAGTTTGGAGATATTACGGAAACAATGCAGGGGCGGATGCACACCCGAATGGCAGTCGTTTGAATCGATACAAACCAAGATGCGTGTTAACCACCAAAACGCGCTGGGATTCTTCGTACACCGGTATTTGCAAGTACGCATCTGCGAAGTCCAACTTCGAAAAATATTTACTCGGGCACAGTTTGTCAAAAAGATCTTCCGGGCGGGGTAAAGGAAAAGTTGCAATCACTAGTTGTGGATTCACTGTTGCCTTGAAGTCTACACAAAGTCTCAATTTGCCCGAAGGTTTTGGCAAAATTACTAAGGGTGATGCCCAGAGAGAAGCCTGTACAAGTTCAATTACACCTTGTGATTCCAAATCGTGTAATGTTTTTGCGACCTCATCACGCAATGCGTGGGGAACATTGCGCGCTCTGAAAAATTTAGGTTGCGCGTTTACTTTCAGTTCCTAATGTGCTTTATAGTTCTTAGCGCAACCGAGGCCCGGTGCAAAAATGTCTGCAAATTCTTCACATAGACGAGAAACACTGTCTGAAGGCACAGTCTGGTTCACTGATAGGACCTTATTTACTATAGACAAGTTAAACAACTGAAATAAATCGAAACCAAACAAGTTCACTGCAGAAGAAGAACGAAGGACGTAAAATGACACAAGTTTTGTTTGTCCTTTGTATGTTGCAAGAAGGCTGCACTGTCCTAACACAGGGATCTTTTGTCCTGAATAGCTACGTAATTTAACATTTGCGGCGCGCAACGGAGGTGTGCCCAGCAGTTTGTAAGTGTCTTGATTAATCTGTTAAACTGCAGCTCCGGTATCGAGCTGGAATGGTATCACTTTGCCGTTAATGTCCAAGTCCACAAAAAGTTTATTGTCCTGCTGATGACAAGAGCGACTGTCTCGTGCAACGTGAACTGACACTGATACATAATCACTTGCGACTTGACGGGAGTTCCGACGATGTCGACGCACACTATTTTTGGGGCGAACACAGTCACTGTTAGAGAGAGTGGCACTGGGCGGAGTGGAATGAACTTCATGAATTTCCATGGGTGAAGTTTCGCGAGCATGAGGATCCTTGGTTCGATTCCGATTCCTGCGCGAAGCAAATGGCCTGGAACGGTTTTGAGCTTCCGACCTGAGCTTTTTCTGGCAAACACTCTGAACATGCCCTTTTTTATTACAATAAAAGCAAATAGCTTGGCGTGACGGGCAATTCTCACGCGAATGTTTAGTAGCGCACCGCGGGCATGATTTGATCACTGCATTTGCGTGCCGGCGCGGTACACGTGGCTGAGAGCCTGGCGGCAGCGGCGCGGCCGGGCGCGAGGGCTGTTTACTGCTCCGTACAGCTCGCCCGGCGGGCCGGTTAACCTGACACACTTCTGGCGATGTTTCAGATGAGTCCTGAGCAAAGTCAAGTGTGTCCTGCCGATCCAAGATGTCCATCACTTGTTGAAGGGAGGGATTGACTAGTTTCAAAATCTGTTCCCTTATACGAACATCAGAAACGTTCTGTGCAATTGCATCACGTACCATAGCATCTGAATAAGGGAGTCCACATTGACACTCAAAAGCACAATCCCTAGTAAGGCCTTGCAAGGTTGCAACCCACTCTCGATTAGTCTGACCGGCCGTACGTTTTGCACGAAAGAAGGTATACCTTTTCGCAACTACATTGACTGATTCTTTGAAATATGCATCTAATGCAGACAAAATTTCTTCGTAGGACAGAATTGCGACGTCGCGTCGGGGTAATAATTTGACTATCACACGGTACTTCTGAACCCCGACAGAGGAAAGGAGCAAAGGCTGCCGCTCGTTACCTTGTATTCTGTAGGCGGCGAGATGGAATCCAAATTGGTGTGACCACTCCGTCCAGCTTTCCAGTGCACCATCAAAAGGTCGAAAAGTGGGTGCAACAGCGTGTTGTGGCTGGGTTAGCGGTGAAGCGGCTGCTGCCACATCGTTTTGCATCGCACGTTGACCCTGGACGAGCTATCCAAGGGCATCCAGTAAGACCTGCGTCTGCTGATTCTGTAAGCGATAAAATTCGGACAGTACATCTGGAGAGTGTGGCGGAGCCATTACAGAAGTAAATTAGGGCAATTTAGATAAGAACACTTTTACTCTCGTCGCCAATGTTGTGGTTGGCAGGAGAGCCAACATCGTGTTATTAAAGGAGCCTGAAATGCAAGTGTTTTAGCTCACGCAGGCCGGCGTGAGGTCTGGAACATGACAAGGGAATTAGAATTGAGAAAAACGGACGTAGCTGGTGGAATACTTAACTTTAATCCATTAATGATGAACGTCGCCCTTGACGTTACATATTTCACAATATAAATAGTACTGATAATGGCGCCTTGCTGGGTCGTAGCAAATAACGTAGCTGAAGGCTATGCTAACTATCGTCTCGGCAAATGAGAGCGTAGAAGTCAGTGAACCATCGCTAGCAAAGTCGGCTGTACAACTGGGGCGAGTGCTAGGAAGTCTCTCTAGACCTACCGTGTGGCGGCGCTCGGTCTGCAATTACTGGTAGTGGCGACACGCGGGTCCGACTTAAAGGCTACCACCTAGCAAGTGTGGTGTCTGGTGGTGACACCACAGTTTCCATCAATTTGTCATCGGTAGTGAGCTGTGCAGTAGTGGATGTCTTTTCCTATGTATACGCAATATGTTACATTTATTAACGTTCAGGATCAACTGCCAGAACCTGCACCATTCATCAATTCTCTGGGAGTTATTTTGCAAATCGTTACTATCTTCTTCTGGAGTTCCTACTTTGTTATAGAGTGCCGCATCATCTGAAAACAGCCTTAGAGAGCATCCAACGCTTTCGACTATATATGTACACAATATGGGTCCTATCACACTCTCTTGGGGCACACCGGAAATTAGCAAATTAGCTTCACAACTGTCGATTTTGGTCCCTTAAGAACGATGTGTTGAGTTCTGTCTGCAAGGAAGTCTTGAATCTAGCCGCAAATCTGCTCAGATACTCGATAAGCTAAGCAGTGCGGGACGGTGTCAAATGCCGTCCTGTTGTAAAGGAACATAGCATCAACATGAGCGCCGTTGTCTACGGCACTGTGGATCTCATGTAGGAACAGAGTGAGTAGAGTTTCGCAGGATCTCTGTTTTCGGAATCCATGTTGATTTTTATAGAGGAGATTTTCCATCTACAAAAACGTCATAATTCTTGAACATAAAATACGTCCCCAATTCTACAACAGACTGACCTCAACGATGTATGTCTATAATTGTGTGCATCGGTCCTACGGTCCTTCTTAAAAACGGGAATGAACTGCGCTTTCTTCCAGTCGCTTGGTACCCTTCGTTGCTCCAGCGATCTACGATAAATTACTGCTAGAAGGAGAGTACGTTCTTTCGCATAATCTTTACGGAACCTTATAGGTATATCATCTGGTTCTGACGCCTTTCCATTACTAAGTGATTGTAGCTGTTTTTGTATTCTGCGATCTGTTATCTCAGTATCTGAGATTTTGATGTTCACACGACGATTGAAAGGAAAGACCGTGATACGATCTCCTGCGGTGAAACAATTTTGGAAGACCGAATTCAGGATTTCGGCCTTCTCTCTGTCATCTTCTGTTCCGTTGCCAGCATGGTCACTGGATGAATGAATAGATGGTATTGATCCCCTTACTGGTTTTTACTCAGATCAACTGACGAAGTTTTGCTTTCAGAATCATTGAACGCTTCTCTCATTGCTCTCCTGTCGCTCATTTTCACTTCGTTCAGCTTTTGTTTGTCAGCTAGATTTTTACTTCTCTTGAGTCTTACGTGAAGCTCTCTTTGATTACGTAGCAGTTTTCCAACACAGCTAGTATGCCATGGTGGGTCTTTCCCACCCCTGAAGATCTTATTCAGAACGTATTTGTCCCGGGCATATTGCACGATTTTTCCATATGTTTTCCACATCTTCGTCCTCATCACCGAATATTTGATGCTGACTTCTCAGATACTCTGAAATCCTATCACTGTTGCTACTTAAAGATATCTTCCTAACTTTCTTAACATTCTTTGTCAGACCCATTCTCAAAGATGCTACCACAGCCTTATGTTTAATGATACCTTCTTCTGCATTAGTTGCTTCGGTAAGTTCAGGGCTGTTTGTTGCGAGGAGATCTAAGACGTTATCCTCACGAGTTGGTTCTCTAATTATCTACTCAAAGTAATTTTCAGACGAGACATCGAAAATAATGTCACACGAATCCCTGACTCTGACAGCAGTTTTGATACCATGACACTCCCAATCTACACTTGGTAAGTTGAAGTAACGCCCTATTATAATGGTATGATCAGGAAGATTACTAACGACATACTGCAAGTTCTGAAGCGCTCTTCCACTACAGCTCCTGTTCCAGGCGGACTATAAAGATATCTGATTACCATTTTGACCGATCTTTGATACTTAGCCGGCCAGAGTGGCCGAGCGCTACAGTCTGGAACAGCGCGACCGCTACGTCGCAGGTTCGAATCCTGCCTCGGGCATGGATGTGTATGATGTCCTTAGGCTAGTTAGGTTTAAGTAGTTCTAAGTTCTAGGGGACTGATGATCTTAGCAGTTACGTACCATAGTGCTCAGAGCCATTTGAACCATTTTGATACTTAACTTCACCCAGATTAATTCACAATCGGAATTCCCGATAAACGCGTTAAACTTATCGAATTCTTTACTGCAATAAATACGCCGCCACCACTGCCGACTGGTGTATCCTTATGAAAAATATTCCAATCTGAACGTAGGATTTCGTTGTCATTAAAGTTCACTTTCAATCAACTTTCTGTTCCTAATACCGTCTGTGCTTTATAGCCTTCAGTAAGCGATACTAATTCTGGGACCTTTCCTTGGATGCTCCTGCTGTTTACTAAAATCATATTAACCTTTGCTATCTCTGATCTGCGACGACAGACGTTCTCTGAGGACTAATCGTCTTTCTCTAAGCTAAAATACCCCGTGTGCACGCTACGCTAGTAGCCGCTTCCTGCATGTAGTGCGCGCCTGACCTATTAAGGGGAACTCTGAAATTTTGCACCCGATAGCGGAGGTCGAGAAATTCGCACAGTCGTCTGGGTCTCTGGTTTAGACCTTCCACTCTTCTCCAAACCAGAGGACCCTCTTCAACCCTGAAAACGATGCTACAAATAGACAGCTTAGCCTGCACCCCATGTGCAGTGCTAGTTGCCTTTACCAAATCAGCCATCCAGCAAAAGGAGCCGAGGATGCCATCAGAACCCAAGCACCAGGCTTCATTCTTGATAGCTGCCAGCAAGGCCTCTTCTGCATCATAGACGAGACCCCCCCCCCCCCCCCAGCAAACATACCAAGTGCACACTGGCATTCTTTCCCACCTTGCCTTCCATTTCCCTGAGAGGCTACATCACCTGTCTAACATTGGAGCTCCCAACGACAAGCACACCCACCCTTTGCACTTGTCCACACTGGGCAGGAAAATCGACTGCTGGCCCAACAGGAGAGGTGTCCTGTGGTGGCTCAGTTACCATCAACACTGGGTAGCACCTCGTACCTGTTGCTAGGGCATAGGGAGCCAGCATGAGCAAGACTATTTTGATGGTTAACGTCTTGTGGCATGACAGTTGTCAAACAGTCTACATTAATGTACAATGAGTCCAGGGTGTCGACAGTGAAAACAGACCAGCATGTTGTTCTCTATCCTCCAAACCACATGTTCTTCTGTGGAGCATTATACTTGGTAGAGGAGTTGGTTGTACTTGCATTGGTCAGATGCTGGGTTGTCGTGTGACAGCTGCAGCATGAGTCTGAGTTGACTGAGTCCATTCTTCATGGTGTGTCCGATGGTGGTGGGAGATTGGTGCTGAAGTTCGATACACTTCTTCTTCAACATTCCGGCATACAAGATCGTCATCCATGTCTGCTACCTCTTGTGTGCTTGGTCTGACATACCTGGTTGACGTAAACTTCTGTATATTTTCTCTTATTACGTGGTGAAATAGAGTGGTGAGATTGTGGTTGTCTTCCAGAACCGCTGTGGGGATCACATACGGAAATTAGTCTCATGAATTCATGGACCTTTGGAAATGGTGTACTATTTGTGTTCTAGTTCCTCTCTGTGTGGATGATGGCAATGTAGATGTTCTGAAGTACCTAGTGTCTCCACCAAACAATATCATATTGTAACCACAATCAAGTCCAAACACGAAATCAGGCTCAACAATGATGTGCAATTCTTAGCACTGAAAGAAAGTTTATTACTGACACCAGTGTACAGACAGAATGGAGCTGATTTCCTCAGCACAGACTGCTGCTATCTATATAAGCACTGAATCTGCCAGAGTCCGTAAATGTTACAAACATAAGAAATTTCGTGAATCTCCCAGAAACGATAAATACTAAAAAACAAATTCTTACTGGTGATAGGTTTCGAACTGGCGATCAACAACACATAAGCCAGTGACGCTAACTGCTACACCACAAGGTGTGCAGCACAGCTCCTGGGAGTGTTATTAAAATTTAAATTTTCTGTTTGCTTACTGAATGACAGATGACTGGTGGTTCAGAGGGAGAGGGGCGGGGACAAGGGGTAGTGGTGATACACCGGACTCACTAACTCTCTTACAGCTATCACTGCCTGTAGCCCTGTCGATAAAATCTCAGTATCACCTTTGTGAGAGTTATGTCATAATATTGTCAGATGAATCAAATGTTACAGCACTC
Source organism: Schistocerca gregaria (assembly GCF_023897955.1). Taxonomy (NCBI): domain Eukaryota; kingdom Metazoa; phylum Arthropoda; class Insecta; order Orthoptera; family Acrididae; genus Schistocerca; species Schistocerca gregaria. Next base: position 838,142,208 of record NC_064922.1, read on the forward strand.
ACAAGTTTAAGTAGACTTCCATCATTCAGATTATCAGAATGAATTCATTTTGAAGCATGACCAACTATCCAATTGTGCTCCATCGTGCACTACCTACTAAATTTTCCGCAGTCGACTCCTTGTATGGCTTGCATCACATATCGTCGACATTTAGTGCACTATAGGAAGTGCTTGGCTCACAAACAAGAGTCTTCTGTCTTACATAATTAATTACCAATGTAAAACAAGGCAATATATTTCACATGTTTTATCAGAATTATTGTCACTGCCCTGAACACAGGAGATGAGTCAGGGACGTTTTCATACAATAAAATGATATGTTGATGACATTCTCAGATGAAAAGTAGGAAAAAACTACTAGTCGGTTGCACCAAAGACATTGCTTCTTCCTCAGCGATGCATTTGCTGTTGACCAAATGACTCTAAGCACATTTAGCCTGCAGTTTATCGAGTTTTTAGTTCACTGCCAGTCTTGAAAACTAGGTTCCCACAGCCAATGAAAAACTTTCCATACTCTACCACCTGACTTCTTAACTTATGCCAGCTAGATTAGATGTGGAAACTTGATACTAACACTATACACATCTGGTTGCTATGACAGCTTTGTTCAAAGTCATTTTACATTAGGTTAGGTTAGATTCAATTTTCATTCCATAGACACAAAGATGAGATGGTGAAATACGCCAGAAAGCAAACATATAAACTAGAACATTTGAATATAACACTCACTTCCCTGATCATTTGTCAGGAGATAATCAACGTATATGAGTACAATACAGTAAACTGGAATTCCTAATATTTACAGAATAAATACACTGTCCAAACGAAAGAAAGTTATACACTTAAAAGATTTATCATAAAGGAAATCTCTAATCTTGACTGTTGTGACCAAGTACTGTCAAAACTGAAATCTAACGGACATTTATACCCAAGATGGACTAACAGTTACTGTTAATATATTCATCTGTAGAGTAGAAGGAGTTTCCTATTTTAAAAAATCTATTAAACAGTGTTTAAATTGTGATTAATCTGAAATCAAGTTCTTAATGGTTGCTAGAAATTTATTGAAAATGTGAGTTCTCAAATATTGGACCCTTTTCTGAACGAAGGTAAGTGTCTTTAGGTCTTTATGTAGATTGTTCTTATTCCTAGTATTGATAATATATATTGAGCTATTGGTTGGAAACAGAGGCATATTATTTGCAACAAATGTCATTAAGGAATAAATATATTGAGAAGCAGTTCCTTGAACAGGTTTCCATATGATGTTCTTGATCTTACACCACAAATGAGTCATATTACACGCTTATGCACTCTAAAAAGTTCTGCTCGGTTTGACAAGTTACCCCAGACATCCCATATGACATAACGGACTGAAAAAAGTAAGCGAAGTATGCAACTTTTTAAATTTATATCTGCCGTAGCTGACATCATTTGCATTGGAAATACAGACCTGTTTAGGCACTTCAGCAATTCTGTGGTATGTCCTCCCAAACTGAATTCATTATGGAGTTGTAGCCCCAGAAATTTGACAATGTAGGCCTCTTCTTTTAAGGTCAATTCACACTGGAAGGCAATGGAACAGAATGGAAACCAAGATTACACCAATACAGTTACTTTGCATAGTATCAAATAGAGAAAGTGCAGTTGTGAGATACTGTCCATGATACAAAAATTCAGACTGTATTATGAGAATTAAGGAACTAATGGAGACAGTGTCTGTTAAGAGAAAAAGTAAATTTAGCAGTAGACGTTCTTTAAAATACCATTAAAAGTTGATAGATTGGTTTTTAAAACACCAAGTGCCATTATAGTGAATCACCAACGATGTTTTAGAAACACTAAACATTAAAAAATTGTTAGTTGGTGTCTTTTATGATGTTTGAAAGCTCTTTATTTGGGCATGTCATAAGATAGAGAGACTGGGAGAATACCAATACCTTAAGAGGCTCTCGTTTTGTATTGTAATCTGTCACTCCCATTGAAAAATTCATGGTATTCTGTGTGATCCAGAAATGTTAGAGGTACAACTGTACCAGAAAATTCGAAAAATATTGAATACCTTCAGAACTTTGCTCAAGCCTTCACCCTGTCGATATTGTGCCCAGTACCTGAGTAATATCGACACCCTTACATAGCAATACCTGTAGTATGAAAAAAGGCAGAATAAAATTGCTACTTCAAAAAAGTAAGACATTTTACTATCTTAACATGTGTCAGAACACGTACACAGGATGTTTTTCGAAGATAGTGTTGAAGTCTGAAAAAAATACATTAACTTCAGCTTTATTCAAACCTATAACTATATTAATATTTTCTGCTGATGGTCTTCTTAAACTAATTTTACAATTTCTCTTTTTAAAACCAGGAACACAGCCATTTCCAACCAATTTTTTATCATTATGGAAACTGTTCTTAAGGCCCAGTTTTTCATCAAGGCCATAGGCAATTTACCACAGCTCATCCAGGAAACTGTCACAGAATAGTTATGCTAATGTAGTCACACACTTGACTAGTTCTCATTCTTGTTAAGGAACAAAAACATTTCTTCTCCATATGGAATGTTTCTTATCTGGATTTTAATCGATCATAAAACGTAAAGCTTATTATGTTCAGCTCCTTTGACATGCAGTTCATCGCTCTCTCTGATTTTGTAAGCTTAATGACTTTTATAGGGTTTCTTTGGTCCATTTACCACTCTTTGGATTTATTTTCCTGGCCTTCTCAAGTTTGATATAGCACCTTATTTAAGTGTAAACAACTTTTGTCTGAGGTTAGGCATGAGAAAATATTGACAACCTGTCGACCCATATTTGTCTGTCGATATTACCCTGCCCAGACATGTTCGTAGAGACCAGCCATACAGCTTTGCTGATGCTCAAAAACTTGTAAAGGCCACGTTATAAGACACACTGGAACAGATACTGTCTAACTGCATTGTAGTTGTTGGTGCGAGAAAGTACTAAAATACATACCTAAGTATAAACCAAAAGTAAAACAAAATTCAATAGAAATTAATTTTTAATGCCACAGCAAGACACTCATCTGCTAGAACTCGTCGCCTCTGCACCCAACTTCTGGTATGATTTGCTATGTTGTAGCACTGTCTGGCACTGACAACAGTGCTACTCAATTGAGGAAACGATAGTGTCTGTGTTGCCTGGTATGTCGGTGTTTCTCTGATCCCCACTACTCTTAGAGAAGACTTGGCATTGTGCGATCACAGGACTTGTAGACAAACAGTTGAAATCATAAAAGTGTGAAGGCAGAAGGTAGTTAAAGGTACAAAAATGACATATCTGAAAATATGGTGACCTCTGAGTGGGTCATAATACAGAATGGAGCCCCTCATCAAAATAAAATAAGAGAAATCAGAGCTCGAACAGAAAGGTTTAGGTGTTCGTTTTTCCCGCTCGCTGTTCGGGAGTGGAATAGTAGAGAGAGAGTATGATTGTGGTTCGATGAACCCTCTGCCAAGCACTTAAATGTGAATTGCAGAGTAGTCATGTAGATGTAGATGTAGATGTAGATGTAGATGGTTTTGTGCTTGGGCCCTTGCAGTTCCTACCATATGTGTCTAATCTGTCATTGTCCATCTGCACAAAATCTTGTTTCACAATGTTTCCTTCTGACAGAAACATTGTGTAGATAATACATCAGTTACTAAACAGGAGTCTGTCTGCAAAGATACGTTGAGGAAGATCTGCCCTGGTTCACAACCAACTCCCATTCACTTAATACAAGACAGACTGGTTTAACCCATCTCCGCACAAACCACAAGGACCCAGAACAAGTACCCATTGAGCTTAATGACAAAGTAATAAAAAAAGTGCACTTGGCAATATTTTTTGGTATTCATGTAAACTAACATGTAAATGTCGTGTTACTAGGGCATCCCATCAGGTAGACCGTTTGCCTGGTGAAAGTCTTTTGAGTTCACGCCACTTCGGCGACTTGCGCGTCGATGGGGATGAAATGATGATTAGGACAATACAACACCCAGTCCTTGAGTGGAGAAAATCTCCAACCCAGCCGGGAATCGAACCCGGGCCCTTAGGATTCATATTCTGTCATGCTGACCATTCAGCTACTGGGGGCCGACGATACTAAAATGATTATCATCAGCAAAAGTTTCCTTACAAATGGTCTCCTATATTGGCGACTGCAGTGTCTCAAAGCCAGTATTTTTCAACTAATGTGATCCAGCATAACATGTTGGGATAACGTATCAGGATAAAAATCGTTAAAAATCGTTGCATCACTGTTAAGAGCAGTTTGAATCATGTGTAGGGTCCCCCTGGAACCTCATGCCGTAATTTTTTCAAACAACTCAGTATAATGCTTGCAGTATCTCAGCACATACACTCCTTTTCCGTAAATAACTCTGCTCAGTATGAAACAAACTGCCAACGCCATGACCATAACACTAGAAGGAAAAATTATCTTCACTCTGAGCTGTAACATTTGGTACTCATATAAAATGAGATGATGGACTAGTGCTAAAAATTTCAGTTCCCTGTCAGATCGTTTCAGAGGTGCAAGAAGTAATTCATCACAAACATGAGATCCAACAAAGGAAGTTGTTTTCTTGTCTCTTCCGACATCAGAACGACCACACAATGAGAACTCCTTGTATATTACAGTCTACAATACAATTAAATGAAGTCTGAAGAAAATTATCCAGAATCAAGACAGTTTTAACCCTTCGCTACACGCGCGATGTTTTTTACGTCCGATACACGCGCGTGCACTGAGAGTCCGCATTACGTTTTATACCATTTTCACGAACAATTCTGACATTACAGTTGGCAAATATAATATATTCGAGTCTGGATAACATAAATAAAACAATGAATTCGTAAACACAATGTATTTCAGCATCAGTAGTGTACATAAAATATTTAAACTCATAATTTACCCGTAAACCAATAAGAACATTTATTGTACTCGCTGAAATTTACGTTCATTCTGTTTTTTCACTGTTTTTCCAAATGAATATTAGCCAACACTTATCTTAAGTAAATTAGTTCAGAAACTTTTTCAGAAAACTATAGTTTACACTCTCACTGTCAATTCGAGTAAATCACTCGTGGTGGTTGCCATTTTCACTACACTCACTGCACAGATATGCACCAACATGTTCCAGCCAAACAAATTTATTGCACACATTGCAGGAAAATCTCGTCCTTCTGGTTTTCACAGAAGTTGCTGTGTTCGTGGAGGTCTAGGAAGAGCTTCAGCTGTTGTTAATCCCAAAATTTCCTTGGTACGATTATTGATGTTCACCAGTGTACTCAGATGATTGACCTTCATTGTCATATAATCATGCAACAGTTCTTTGGCAAGAACTTTTAGATAATCTTTTCTGGGAATTGTTGAATACGAATTGCTCTTGTAAATTATGTATCCATTGATTCCAGCAGCATTTAGAAGAAAGGAAAAAATTATAAATGGCCATCTTCTGGTAATTCTTGTCACAGAGTATGTACATTCCATCTCATCAACTTTATGCACGCCATATTTAGTCTCGTTGTAAAATATTATTATTTCCAGCTTGCACTTTTCCAAATCACTGTCAATACTGTCATCATCATGTAAATTAGACAGTACCAGGACAACTCTGTGTTTCTTAGGTTTATATGAAAACAGTGTCATATTCTTCCTAAATACAAAAATGCTGTATTCCACAGGACGATCTCTTGCTACTGTCATAAATGGAAAAATTTCACGTTTATTTTTTCGAATTGTTCCAACCATTGTCAGCCTGTCATTTTCCAACAAGTCAGCAGAAATTTGAATTGATGTGAACCAATTATCACATGTTACATTTCTGCCAGATGTGGCTATGCATTTCACCATTCTTTTGACAATAGCATGAGGTGTGTTATAATAGAGATAAGGCCCATCCACTTGCTTCTCACAGTACATTTCTAAATGGCTGGTATAGAACATCCTTGCATTTGTAAGTGCAAACATTTTTATACCATATTTTACCGGTTTTGATGGAATGTATAGTATAAATCCACATCTGCCTCTGAATGCAACCAGCATTTCATCTACTGTAACTAATTCTGATATACTATAATGTTTCTTGCAGTTTTCATTGAACTGATCTGTCAAGAATCGGACAGCAGCTAATTTGTCTGTTTCCCTCCGATGAGCTCTGTTTCTGACGTCATCAAATCTCAGACATGTCAGCAAAAAACGAAAACGGTTTATGCCCATTGAAAGTCTCAAGTACTCCACTCCAGTATCATCTGCAGACCAGAGATTTAGTAAATTCGTGTTTGATGTTTGTAGCACACCCGCCAAAAAAAGGAGTCCTAAACAAGCTTTGATTCCTGTAATGTTAGTGTCTGCAGCATCTCTTTCTCTGGAATATTTATAACGGATCGTAGCAATGTAAATATTAGTGCAGCGAACAATATATTCTAAAATGTCATATGTGAAGAGTAGTTGTAAACAATCAATTGGACGCTTGGCATTTTTTGCTTCGCCTATGACTCCCAATAAATGCTTGACAGTATTATGTTGAGGTCTTCTTACATTCTGTTTTGGATTAGAGGTCGATGGCTCCATTGCATACCGTCTTTCCCAAAATACAAGTCAAATTTTTCGATAGACTCAGTTTCACCCAGCGACTGTTCACTGTCTGAATAGTGATCACTTTGAATATTGACTCCAGTTCACTACATTCTTCATTACCAAACTCTTCGTCCAAGCACTGCAAAACCTGATCGTCATTCACCGGTCTTCTGAAAAAAAAGTGTGTAACTTATTTCACTAATCGGTGTTGCTCAATGAAAAGGCTAATAATTGTATGAGAGTTTGGATAATAAATAAATACATTTCTAAACATAACTGTCTATGTTTTGTAATATTATAAAGCAAGAAACCACATTACCTGCAATACATCGTAAAATAACTGATGATAGAACCACGCCACACGAATGCACACTCGCAGACTGTCACTCCGCACCTCATGAGACTGCTGCTTCTGGCAATAATGACTAACTTCAATTGTTGCCATTAATTCGTTACGGAAGGAGGGGAAGGTAGAAAAATCCACTAACGGAAATCTTGAATTTATAAGTGATTGTTGATGGAAAGATAAAATTGTCGACTCACAGTCAGCGGTGTGTGTAACGGAGGGTTAAGAACATATGCAGAGAAATACAAGAGAACTAGAGAAAGGAGAGAACATCAAAATCAATGTCATATATGTGATCTCTTCAAGAAACTCAAGAGCATCACACATAAATTAAACCCTCATATGTAGATGGTAGATAACGAGAATGGTAAACCTGTCAGAGACTTGGGAGATGGAAACACTACTGTGAGAAGTTGTATTCAGGAATTAATGACAGTACTGAGACTGAACTGGTTGACCAGCTTGCTTTGGAACTTGCAATCTCGTGCAGCTAAATAGAGAATATAATTCAACATCTGAAGAATTATAAGTCCACTAGTCCAGACAGTATGTTTTGGGAGATGATAAAAGAAATCAGGCAGGTATATTTTGATGTGCTACATTCAGTTTGTAAAAGAATGTGGGAAACTAGGGAGTGGCCAAAAGACGGTCGGAGTCTCTCTTCATCCCCTTACACAAGAAAGGGTTAATCAGGAAGTAGTGCAACTACTGAACTATTCCTCTGATATAAGAAGCAAGCAAAATTTTGCTCTACATCTTAAAGCAGTGTTTGAACCCATATACTCAGCCTCACATATCCACAGAACAAGCAGGTTTTATTGAAGCAAAAGGAACTCATAAACAGATTGTCAACATACAACAAATAATCGAGAAATCGCAAGTGTTCTGTGTCCCTGTTTTCATATGCTTTCATGACTATAGGAAAGACTTTGACAGTGTTGTCTAGCAAAAGTTGTTCCATGTGCCTACAGGCCTCAGTGTCTCACCACATGTGGTAGCACTGACCAGAAGTCTATACAATAAACCCATCACAACTGTGAAAATGAAATAATGTTTGGTAAAATTCGTCTAACATATGACAACTTTTCTGTAAAAGTATCACAGTGTACTATGCATAAACCTGCTTGCTATATATACAAACTGGAAACTGAATCGTGACACACATACTACTACTTGTCTTTTTTTATTTTATTATTTTTTATTAGGAGCTTGTGCAGTAGGTAGTTTCACCTCTATCATCTCTTTACCAGGGAGTTCGAAGGTAACTGATACAGACTGTACATTCTACGAACCAGAATCAATTTTGCAGCTACCACAAATTGTTGCAGCCGACCATATGGATCTCATGGGCCCCGAAGTCGTTATACTGGCTCAATCGCCTGTTTTGGGTCATGAGAGAGTGTCAAAACAGCGGAAAGTGAGTGTGGAAACCGACGAGACAGTTAATTTGTCCAATTCAGAGCTGCAAAGGCTGGTGCTATTATACTAGTTAGAAATACTGAAAAGAAAGCAGCAGAAATTGATATGTGAAGATAAACAATAGAAAAAACTGTGTAGTGTCGTATTACAGCACTGATTTTCATTAATAAAAACATTCCCCATTTACCATATTCCATATCCTCCACAAAAATTATTCAGTACGAATTTCTTTTCAATGAAACAATAAGAGTATCATAATCCAGTTTGAAATGTTAAAAGGTGTATGCACTTATTTATCGTTGTGTCAGGCCAATAGGTTCACTACATCCTTGAAACAATTTTTGGTACAGCAAAAAAAAGTAACTTGTTTCTATTTTAAATGGTACAGGTTAGACAGTTGTGTGCTTATTTACTGTAGCACCTCACAAATACCTTCAACACACCCCTGAAACAACTTTTGGTAAAGTAAAGCAAAAAGTGTAACTTGTTTCTATTTGAAATTGTGCAAGCTAGACAGTTTGTGCACTTATTTACTGTAGCACCTGGCAAATACATTCACCACATCCTTGAAACAATTCTTTGTAAAGTATAGCAAAAATTGTCACTATCAATCTGCTGCAGTTACAGTACAAAAATAACATTAAGGTTCCAGCAATTTAAGTTAACCTGTTGTGTCCAAAGCTATTTACTGTAGTATCTGAAAATTCTGTTCCAGTTTGAATAATTACATGGTAAACAAGTTTTGTTGAAAGTAAAATCGATAACAGAGAATGAATAAAAACACTAAACAGCATTTTATTGTGTAACATCGGAGCACTGTGTTTTATTTTCATCAGGGAAAGTTATTGTACTTACAAAAAATACACAAATTATGTTTAATTGTGCAATACTTTGACAGACTCCTATACACTACAGTTGACGTATTTCATTAAAAATTTCCCATCTTCTATTTGTTCCACATACACTTACTTTTACAGCTTCCTTTTCTCCCAGTAATGGAAGAATGTTATCATAATCACTAGGTGCCTCAAAATCCTCATCCCCTATATGTTTTGCTACATTGTCCAAAACAAAACATGCTATTATCACACTGGGGATTTTTGTTTGGGGAAGCCTTATTTTATTTTGTAGTATTGGGAAACGCCTTTTTACCTGTCCAAAGCACCATTCGATTATCATCCTTTCCTTAGAGTGAAGTCTGTTGTACGCCCTCCCATTAGGTGTTTAGGGGTTTTTAAACGGTGTCATTAAACACGGTGCAATGACATATCCTTCGTCTCCTAAAATTAGGGCGTTGCAGTGGTTCTCTCGTAATACACGATACACATCTGAGTTCCCCCATATCCTAGCGTCATGTAGACACCCAGACCATGAAGCATCAACACTTGTAAACATTTCACTGTTATCACATGTCACCTGCACATTTATAGATGGAAAGCTCTTTCGATTAACGTATTCATCTCCATGTGCAGAAGTTTTCATTACAGGTATGTGAGTGCAGTCTAGGACCCCTACTGCACATGGAAACTTATATCTCGATTGCCATTAAACTTTAGCAGTTTCTAGTTTGTTAACGTTTCTCGGAAATCGGAACCACAACGGTGCTTTTCTGCTAACCTGTTGCAGAGCATATGAAAATGTTAAGTGATACTGTAGTCTGGTGTATTCTCATGTCTTCTCCTACACCAATCTGAAAGCCTGGGTCCGCTAAATAGCGCATAAAGTTTTCATTTTGCATTCACTGGAAAGGGCGCCTCCTCTTCTTTCGTGATTTTCCGGCAGAAAGTGAGTCGCCAGCCGAATAATGTTTTCGCTGTTAAATATATATATACTTCTACAGTTCCTTTCTTCTGTGTTCCTGTGTACTACGTATATCTTTTTTGCCTTTCAAGAAACATATATTAAGCCATTTTCACTAAAAACACTCGGTAATGCTTAACCACAACACAACTTACTCAGCTCGAAGTACGCTATGGAGCTCACTCACAAAAACAGAGAATGTTCTCGGCTTGTGAGAAACTTCTCGGGTTTTATTCATAAAAAATCGGAGAATATTCTTTGCTTTGAGCAACTTCCGACACCCTTCTACTCACACTGAGAACATACTCAAGTGAAATATATTCTCAGACTCGCTTTATTCATGCCAACCAGAGAATTTTCTCCTAACTTCTGAGTGTAAAGTATATTCTCCATTTTATTCATACAACTCACTGAGAACTTTACTTGAGAATGTGCTTTTGCTCCGGGTATCAACTCTGGAGTATGTTCTCGTTTTTATTCATATGACCCATTGTGATGATAAGATAAGAAGGATGAGATAAGAAGGCACATCATGCTAGGGAAAGTGGCTTTGAAACATCTCACCAAGATCTGACATAACAGAGCGATGATAGACTAGATTAGATTAAATTTACTTTCATTCCAAATGATCCGTAGTGAGGAGGTCCTCCAGGACATAGAACATGTCATAAAAACAATAACACATGACAAATATTTACAGCTGAAACAAATAAGCTAATGTACCTTCCACAGGTCACAAGTGGAATGATCGTCATTTTTTAATGAACACTATATGAAAGAATCATTTTACAAACACAATGAACACATTACTGCACTTTAATTGTGCAGAAGTTATATTGTACTTACACACACACACACACACACACACACACACACACACACACACACACACACACACACACACACAAATCAGTTGGTTCTACTGCGATATTCATCAATGGAGTAGAAGGAGTTGGCCACCAATAAATCCTTTAGGCTTCTCTCAAACTGAATTTCATTGTTTGTTAAGCTTTTTATGGCTGCTGGCAAGTTACTGAAAATGTGTCTTACTGGATAATGCACAGCTTTTTGTACAAGAGTAAGTAACTTTAAATCATTGTGAAGATTATTCTTGTTTCTAGTATTGATTCCATGTATTGAGAAGTTGGTTTGAAAAAGTGATAAACAGCACAAAGATCCTACTTGTTACAACACTAGCGTTTCAATTTTTCAAAACATGGTCCCTCAAGGACAGAGACAAGCAGCGTATTGATGTATTTGAGCTTTGATGTTGGTGTAGGTTGATATGCAGGAAATGAACTTAAAAAAGAACTAATGTGTCCATTATTGGACAACTTATTGTTGCCAGCCACCTTTCTTCTCATGTCAACGAAAAAAAATTGTTGTTTTAGAAAAAGAAAACATTGAAGGAAAGATTGATGGCATGTGTTGGAGTGGGGTGAGGGAAAGAGTAGCGAACAAATGGATAGATCATATCAGCGAGGTCTCTTGTCTACCTCTTTTGCAGGCTCTTAGAAAAGCTGATGACTGCCCAGAATGGCGATGCTTGGTTCATGAGGTCATGATGCTTAGCAGTGAGTACCATGACTTGTGATAATGATGATAATGATCATGACGATGTAGCTAGGGCTACATTGTCAAGACTGGAACTGTGGAATTTTGGTCTTGCAAACACCAAATTCCCAAAGAGCTTCCTAGTTTGGGAGTCTTAACTCTCTTTCTCCACTCTTTTTTTTTTTTGTAGATTTGAGCTTAATCCGCAGTTTCATCGATGCAAATTGTAGTTCTTCCACCGCCAGCTCCAGAAAAGGACTTACATCCTAAAACCACATCTTTCCTCTAAGATTAAGTGAGACTGATTTCTAAATCTATCGCCAAGTGGTAGCCACATGTACAGTCATCTTGGGTTATGTTGCAGCACAATGTTACAGATAGTCATGTCATTACTCAAGTGGAAATTCACTAACTATCTGTCTCGTTCATTTCTCTCATCTAGACCATTAAATCCTACCAAATATTGTAAGTGCATGTTCTAGGCGCTATCTCCATTTTTAGGACTGAGGTCTCCTGGAATCATTGCCTATTCTTTGTTGGTGGTGTTATTATGAACTTGTTCCAGTCTTTCATAGAACTCCTCTATCTCCTCATCTGATGTTACAGCCATCGGGGCATCAATTTGAATGATGAGCTTACATGGAGAAGCATTCAGTTTGACAGAGACGATTCTTTGATTAATGGCTTCATAATCTAGAACACAGTTGTTCAGATTTCTAGGAATGACTATCACAACACCATCCCTGGTTTGGTCACCACTTCCTGAAAAGTACTTGATGTCCCTCCTTTGGGTCACAAAATTGCTACTTCCCCTCCAGTGGTCGCTTGTACTCATTTCTCTTCCTACTATGGCAAGTTTTCTTGTCTGAGGTAGTCTATTTACATTCTTTGTTGCAACCTTTCTTACAACATGCAGGGATAATTTACACTATATTGTTGGTCCGGTAACTTCTGTCATTCCTGTTCCTTCCTCCCTCCATGCCCCCCTCTACCCCTGAATATGACTTGAAGCTTAAGATAATTTAGAACTGACCAAAGCTGTGGTGTTATCATTGGAAACATTTCATTGTTAATTACCTCCCACTGATCTCCAAATCCTGTCTGTGGTTGGTTACCCAAACTTCCACTGAGATGACTGAGATGTTTAGCTTAATAGTGGCACCACATTTAGGCAGGAAGTTGGAGAACTGAGAAGACAGAGGTTAACTCTTTCTGAGTTCTTGTATCGAATATCACCCCCACTTCTTTGCCAGAATCTCAGGGTGTTTACAAGGATTCCCTAGATCATCTCGTGGGCTTGTAATACATTTAGACATCAATGTATGTTGTATTTGCTAAACTCACGATAATTTTTTTTTTACATTTCGTATAATAATATGTTGGGAAACTGGACTATGTTTATATGTCTGCCTTTTTGAATAGAGGTTTTATTTCAGATGTTTATAATATAATGAAGGAAGTCCCACCTGAGAAGTATTCATCAACTACTCGTAGGTTATAAGTGGTTATACGACACATGCAGAATCTTTCAAAAATATATACTCTAGAATGTCGTCCAACCCAAATGAGTATTTGTTTTTGAGTGACCTTATTGAGCTGTGCGTGGCTCGTATTCATGTCATATCTCATTTGACATCATGTTTTTACTGTACTACCACCTCATTATGTTAATTTCAATTACTGGAGTCACTGAGTTGCCGTCTTGCCTGCCCGTGGGCGGCAGCAGAGGCGCTTATCGACAGAAGCCCAGGCATATTATCTTTGCTGACTGCTATTCCTTCCCAGTTGTCATGTGTTGGGAGTTAGGATCTGCCAGTGAGTTGGGAGACGGTAGCAGTGCAGTTCGGACCTGGCAGTGTTTGACTTATGACGCGGCAGAAGTTCAGTCGGGGTGTGGCTGCAGTGAGGTCCGGACAGCCATGACTCGCTCGATGGTTGCCGATACATATAACTTGAGAGCAGACCACCTTTGTTGTTCGTTGGTCGGTCGTCTTGTCAGAGAACGTGTATTTTGACCAGTGGTCGCTTATGGCTCGCCTGCGTGTTCCGACTCGTCATTCGTCATTGTTATTGCGCAATCGCTGACGTTACTATTGTCTAGTCCTTCTTGCAAGTGTTTGTGAAACTGTGCGTAGCTTGTGACGTCGACTGCTCATTTATTTTAGCGCTGTCTCTGTGCTGATGTGTGGTCAGTCGGTTGGCGTGGAGCAGCAAGGAAATCTCCGGGGGGGGGGAGTAGTTTGTCCGGGCCCGCTAGCAGTCTCTACACATTGTCGGAGTGTGTGGGGCTGTTCCCATCACTACCAGGTCCGTGGCTCACCGATCGTGGACACGAAAGGTGAATTTGGGTTTAATTTACCAGCAAGTCAAGACTGTTCACATTGTGCCATTTGGTTCTCGTTGTTGGCCGTTGGGACATTCCCGCGAGCAAGAACGTGTGTGTTCGAGTTGGCAAAGATTTAGCCATTTTCCGGTTGAGTCTAACTGTATTTGGTTAATTACAATTGAAGTGCACCAACGGAATATTCTGCCTTGTGGCCGTTAACACTCTGGTTACCTGCCCTGGCCGTTGACGTAAATTTAGGCAGCGTCCTTTCCTCATCGTGTTGTCGCTGTCCAGCATTGTGTGTAGTGCGACAGCTTAATGTATGCTTGGTTGTGGGTGTCCACACCTTTTACGCATGCATTGAACTTCCGGTTGTGTCCTGGTCGAGTGGAGCACAAGTTACCCTGGCGGTGGGTCGGTTGACTGTCTGCTGGTTGGGATGTCGTTGAATCGAGAAGGGTTGGGTGGACTGCCTGTCTCACCTAAGTGAATGTTAGTATTTCAAGTGCTGGCTGACTCCGAAACTTCTGAGCGCCGTTAGCTTCACTGCCTTTTCTTATTTTCTGTTGTGTGTGTTTGTATGGCTCATAGCTGGTGGTTTTGAATTAAAGTTGAATTGTTTTTAGTGGTGTTTTAAGTCATGAGCCTTCAGCCGCTTTAAAATTAAATTTCCTTGCTTTTCAAGTGTTAGATTGTTTGGGCATTCATTCTGACTAATATATTGGGTAAAGACAAAGCCTTGGTCCTTCTGCCTAACAAAAAACATTTTAGTTGTAAGTCAACGGCCCTCAGCCATTTTAAAATTAAAGTTCCTTGTTTGTCAAGTGTTAGGTAGTTTGGGGCCTTCATCCTAATTTAAGATAAGGCTTCGTTGTTTAAATTTATTTTACTTTGAGTTTTAAGTCATGGGACTTTCAGCTGTTTTTAAATTAAAGATCTTTCTCTTTCAAGCATCAGACTGTTTGGGGCCTTCAGCCTAATTCAAGATAAGGCTTTCTGCCTTGTTTTTTTATTATTTATTTGAGTTCATGGTTCAGAGTAGTTTCAGGGGTAAGACAAGGCTGCAACCTGTCTCCACTGTTTTTCATATTATTTATGGATCATATGTTGAAAACAATAGACTGGCTGGGTGAGATCAAGATATGTGAACACAAAATAAGCAGTCTTGCATATGTGGATGACTTAGTTGTGATGGTAGATTCGATTGAAAGTTTGCAAAGTAATATTTCAGAGCTAGATCAGAAATGTAAGGACTATGGTATGAAGATTAGTATCTCCAAAACGAAAGTAATGTCAATGGAAAGAAATATAAACGGATTGAGTGCCAAATAGGAGGAACAAAGTTAGAACAGGTGGACGGTTTCAAGTACTTACGATGCATATTCTCACAGGATGGCTACATAGTGAAAGAACTGGAAGCGAGGTGTAGCAAAGCTAATGCAGTGAGCGCGCAGCTACGATCTACTTTCTTCTGCAAGTAGGAAGTCAGTACGAAGACTAAGTTATCTGTGCACCGTTCAATCTTTCGGCCAACTTTGTTGTATGAGAGCGAAAGCTGGGTGGATTCAGGCTACCTTATCAACAAGGTTGAGGTTACAGATATGAAAGTAGCTAGGATGATTGCAGGTACTAGTAGATGGGAACAATTGCAGGAGGGTGTCCACAATGAGGAAATCAAAGAAAAACTGGAAATGAACTCTGTAGATGTAGCAGTCAGGATGAACAGGCTTAGATAGTGGGGTCATGTTACACGCATGGGAGAAGCAAGGTTACCCATGATACTCATGGGTTCAGCAGTAGAGGGTAGGAGGAGTCGGGGCAGACCAAGGAGAAGGTACCTGGAATCGGTTAAGAATGATTTTGAAGTAATAGGTTTAACATCAGAAGAAGCACCAATGTTAGCACTGAATAGGGGATCATGGAGGAATTTTATACGGGGACTATGCTCCAGACTGAACGCTGAAAGGCATAATCAGTCTTAAATGATGATGATGATGATTTAAGTTTACCTTGAGCCTTAAATCATCGGCCTTCAGCCGTCTTTAAATTAAGGTTGTTCTTTTCGAGTGTTAGATTTTTGGGTCTTCAGCCAAATTATAGAACTTACTTAATGCGAGGCATTCTGCCTTCTAAATATTATTTTTGGTGTCTTAATTTTGAGTTTATGGGTTTTAGCCTTTTTTTTAATTAAAGTGGTTGTGCCCATGAGGCATAAGATAGTGTGGCGTATTAAGCCGATAACTAAGTTCAAGAATTTGTACTGTAATTCTTGGTCAAATAAATATAGTTATATGTGTTCGAGTGTAACTGACAGCCGCTCATTTTGGCCCTTTTCCATAATTCCAACTACCTATCTTGTGCTGTGGGTTTAGCAGGGCATCTCATTTATATTTGTTCTATCTCTGAGTAACCTTCTCAAGGAGTATGGACTTAAGAGTAGCAATCTTTTTAAATTTTTCAGAGTACACATAGGCATATTTGCAGAGATCCATTGAATGACCTGTTTTGCGATGTTATTAAAAGACTTGTTAAACTGAACAGCTACAGCTCTCTTCAATATTAGAGTCTGTTGTGTTCTGTTAAAATAAAATAATTGTTGAAAGTTATCACTTTTTGCCAGTTTCGTATTCGATCACAGCCCAGATTACTATCATCTTCTTTTGGAGTTCAAAATATAATTATCATTAAGAATGGTGTATCATAAAGTTCTCTTCTGGTACCAGTTTTGTTTTCCTCTAAGTAATTTACAAGGAACCAAGTAGCCAACATCACAAGTACATTAAATTTGCTAATGATACAGATCGTTAGCTAAAGGAACGACTAAATAAGAGTTGCAGAATGAAATCAAAATACATACTTCACACATTACAAACTGATTGTCTGCAAATAATCTAATATCAAATATCCAAAAAAACTGTTACTGTGAATCTAAACACAGTAAAAAATAAGTATCTAGTATCCCACCTGTAGAGTTGTTCACCAGAAACTTGGAAAACGTAAATGCTGCAAGCTTTCTTGGAATAGGGTTCCAGGAGGATCTGGACTGGGGCCAATGTGTAAAACATATAACTAATAAACTGAACACCTTCTGTTACTACATAAAAATTCTTTAAGGCTGCACTTTAAAGAAAACCATAAAAAATGTGTACTTTGCCAAAGCAGAATCTCTATTATCGTACAGTGTAATCTTCTGAGAAACTCGAGTGCCAACAAAATTTGTTTCACAGCCCAAAACAAGATTATATGAGCCACGAAAAGGGCACGTCTCTGAATGTCATGCAAGCCTTTATTCAAAAATCTTCAGTTTCTTCCATTACCTTATTCACATATTTGCAAGTACTACTTTTTTAGGAAAATCTTAAATGAGTGTAGTCAGCTAGTAATTAGAAACCAGGGTATTCACTCACATAACACAAGAAGAAACCAGGTGATACATGTCCTGTATTCAAATACAACAAAGAAACAAAGTGAACCACTCCAAGTAGGAAACAAGCAGTATAACAAACTGTTCAAAAAATGGTTCAAATGGCTCTGAGCACTATGGGACTTAAAATCTATGGTCATCAGTCCCCTAGAACTTAGAAATACTTAAACCCAACTAACCTAAGGACATCACACAACACCCACTCATCACGAGGGCGAGAAAATCCCTGACCCCACTGGGAATCGAACCCGGGGTATAACAAACTGTGTTGTGATATCAAAATGGTCAAAGGTATTTCAGCATTTAAGAGACCTGTTCAAACCTATGTACTTCATAAGTGTTATTGTGATATAGCTAAGTAGCTGGCAGGTTGACACCTGAATGTATACATCGTTACTGTAATCAGTAGTTATAGTAGAAAATTAGTGTGTAACAGTAAAACAAATTCAAGGTTCTGTGCATAGCTGTCTCCTCAATAAATGTTCTTATAGTACAAATTAACATTTTAGGTTAAAGAAGTACATTATCATACAACAAATTTTCATCCTGAAGTCATAAATTGTAAATATCTTTTAATTTTCTAATTTGTGTCTTTTATTTAAAAAAAGCTGCAATTGTAAACTATGGTCATAAAGATGCTACAAAAACTGCAAACTTTTTAAAACTAGATTAATAGTTGTCAATTCATAAGCAGAGTAAGATGATGTAGTGCACATTTGCATCCTTTTTACAAAAAAAAAGATGATGGTGTAAACTATGATTACACAATGCTGCAAGAATGTTAAACATTGTGGCGTTGATTAAATCGACACCAACATCGATATGCATTCATCTTTGGACTCTAAGCTTTATCTTTGGCTGTTCCGCCATGTTTAGTTCAGTTATTTGTGATCCTTGTATGTGTTAAGGTAAATAAATGAACTACTGCTAAAGGGGTGTAATTACTGGTGCAACCAACCCGGTAATCCTCCTCACTGGTGACCCCGAGTTGTAACGCCTTCCGTTTTCGCCGTTTTACTGTGTCCGCGACCTCAGCGTCGGTTATTTTCGCGTGTATTACATCGACACAGCATTCGAACAAAGACTTCGGCCCAGCGCGAAACCCCAGAAATTGTGATCGACATGCATCGTGTTGCGGGCGATGTACACCCGCCAGGACTGCAACATCATGCCTCTCACTCGACGATTACGCCGATTTCGCCGGACGTTTTCGAGCCTGCAACAATAAGTGAGATTAGGAGTGTACAGCACTCCAGCTATCAAACGCCTTTGTTCCCACCACGTGTGCCCTCTCTCATCGACTATGCTGTTACCTCTTATGGATCTCCGTGCAGTGCAGGGCCAATGCCGATTTCTTCAAATGCTTCGTTGGACAACCTACCACTGCCAGGACAATGATTTGCTACGCCACAATCCGTGCAGTACCACGTGGATACCTGTCATGTGGTCAGAACTGCTTTGTTCACAGGTCTACCTCCTCAGAAACGGACCACGCCCGTGCATGCCACGGTTCAATATCAGCACATGCATTCCTACTTTGATACCTCGGCCTGCCAACAGGAACAATAACTTGTCATCTGCACCTGACCTCCACCTCCGTCCCACTGCTACGCCTCAGTGTTTTGTGCCACAACATTCAACTTATCCGCACACTGTTTTGAGTGGAGTGACTATGAATAGTGAACATTCACACATTCCCTCCCATGTTCGACAACATTCCCCAAACTGTGCTTCTGGACAGCCCACACCTGTGCAGCCTTCGTGCAACACAGGTGGCCCCAGCTCTGATCATACGTCGAGCTTTCCGTGAACTAACACACATTCTCAAACTTTGAACTTTTTCTCAGCTGCCACTCCCGCGCCGGCTCCAGTCAAGCTTCCGCTACCGTTCTCGGCACATCTCGGTGCCTCATCTGCGTCAGTCTTCTGTGTTGAGACGGATCGCGCTCAACCACAACGTATCACCTTCCCGCTGCCACCCGAACAGCCGTCATTGCCACATCCCCTGGAGGCACACTCTCCTGGAATACTACAGCAACAACAGCTCGTTTCAGGCAGTGCCCAGATGAACTCAACTCAACCTGTTCTTCTGAACATTCTACAACGCTTACCGATGCTGCCGTCGTTTAATCCCGACAGAGCTACAACCTGTTTCCAAATTGCGGACGAAGTGTTCGACGATTACAAACTCGACGAATCAACCAGGTTTCTGTGCCTCATCACCCACCTGCATGACCAGGACGACTTGATTGCTGACATGGTCGACGCCCTGGACTCATCTACCCGGTACACTCTAGCCAAAAAGACAGTCCTACGTCGGCTTGCACGCTCAACTGAGGCAGCAATACGGCAAGTGTTCCATGTCGAGCAACAAGGCAACGACAAATCTTCCCAACTCTGGAGATGGATGAGGGCCCTGCTCAGCGCCGATCTACTCTCTGACACAACTCTCCTCGTCATCTGATCAGATAAACTATCTCCTCACATCCGCTTTGCTCTGGCTCACATGTCTCCCGAACCTCTCGAGCAAACAGTGACAACTGCTGACAAGCTATACGATGCATCACTGCTCTATTTCGCCGGCCACAGCCTACCTGACAAGTCTCAGGTTCATGATCTTCGTCCTGTGGCCAGACGCAGCTGGGGCCGCACTCTACCGACGGTACCGCTCGCTCCGGGAAGCAGCAAACAAGCTACTGGGACATCACCAGCTCTGCCCACAGTCACGCCCCGTCCTCCAAGCGAGCCTGCTGCGGCTACCGAACCTCAGCCACCGCCACTGGCAATGAACGTTCTGCAGGAAATGCAACTGCACTACCCATACTGTTACTTCCACACATGGTTTGGTGAGGCGGCATGGGACTGCAGACCACCCTGCTACTTCCCAAACGCCAATCACAGGTAGATCTGGGTGCTGCCTCCTGTGCACAATATGACAGGCGCCTCACAGTGCTACATTCTGTCCGGGAACAACCGGATAATTGCGAACGACTTTACATTAAAGACATTTCATCGGAATACCTTTTCCTAGTGGACACAGGCGCCAATGTTTCGCTGCTGCCTACGTCCTTAGCGTCGTCGAACATCCGCTCTCATCATACTTCACTGCAGGCCATGAATTCAACTAAACTACTGTGCTCGGATTCTACCTCCCATGTCGTCTCACTCTCGAGTGGACTCTTTTAGTGTGCGAAATTGACGAACCTATACTAGGCATTGACTTCTTGCGACATCACAAACTTTCACCGGACCTAGTGCGACACACTGTGTTTAATCAACTATCCAAGACTCACTTCCCCTGTGCTCCATCAACCAAACCCCCCCGACATACATCGGTCCATGCTCATGTCATCCTTACATGCTCGTCTCTGTCGACGACGTTACAAGAAACAATGCACAAGTGTCTTGTCGAGCTTGAAAACGTCGCTCGCCTAAGCAAGGAAAACTTTGAGCACTACCTCCGGGTCCACGAAAGGCAGCTCCAGCTCTTCGATGCAGCAAAGGAATTACAGACACTACAGCAAGGACAAAGCTAGTTCAGTAAGTGCACTGAATCTGCTTGTAGTCCCAGAAATCGAGCCTCTGTGTTTTTACCTCCTGCTACCCCTCGCAACTGTACTATCAAGACTGTCATAACATGTACTGTCAGCTCAGCAGGGCCACTCCCTCCTAACATTTGGCCGGGCACAAGTGCACATGCGTGACGAGCGTCACATGCTCCCAAACAGACGGCTCCTACCTCGCCCCTCGCAGACCACACCTCAAACTATGCAACTTCGGCTCCTACGTGCCGCCATGCGACCGCCACTGACAACACAAACAGTGCACTCATGCCAAGCGTTTAGCCCGCGACCGTGCTGCCACAGGCCGCGCCCTCGGACAATGGACTCATTAACATCTCACGATCTCTACCGAGCCCACCCGACCACGTTTCCACTGCTTCGGGCTGGCGGCCATCTTGTCATGTTGACTCCTGGGACACTTTGCCGCCTAGGCTCCCGTCGCATCCACCGAGTGTCTCCGAATACCACGACCACGCCTTGCCTGCCCCGACGGCCATACATTGTAAACAAACCGCCTCCCTCGCCGCCGGAAATATTTCCGTCGTCACCAATGGCACGGTTCACAAGCTTTGCCTCATGACAGGTCCCTCGATCTCCAGTAAACCACATCGAGTTGGTCCCAAGCGCCTCTTCGACCTGAACTACTAGGCTCTGGTGTCATTGAACCCTCTGGCAGTAGGTGGTCTACGCCCATACATATGACACTGAAGAAAGTCGGGTCCTGGAGCACGTGCACAGACTAACGTCGACTAAATGCATGAACAATTATGGACACCTACCACATACCCAACATTGCCGACTTCACCAGTTCCCTCGCAGGTGCGACCACGTTCTCTCTCATTGATTGCAAACAGGCCCACCACCAGATCTCCATGGCGCCTAAAGACATCAAGAAGACAGCAATCACCACCCGGATCGGGTTATTTCAGTTTCGATTCATGCCCTTCGGTCTGAAAAACGCAACACAGGCCTGTCAACGCTTCATCAATGAAGTGCTATTCGACCTAAATTTCTATTTTGCATACCTTGATGACATTTTTGTGTTCAGCTCCTCCATCGAGGACAACATTCGACATGTGCAATCTGTTATGAACACTCGCGTGACAGCAGGCATCGAGACCAACCAGGACAAATTGCAGTTACATCAACCCGCTGTCACTTTTCTTGGGTTTCAGGTCTCTGCCGACGGTATTTCACCGCCCCCTGAGAAAGTACAAACAATACTAAACCTACCCAGACCTTCGTCATTCAAAGAGCTCCGGCGCTTTCTGGGGACAGTTAATTATTATCGCCGAAATCTACCTCTGACTGCAGAGGTTCTGGCTCCATTGCGGACGCCTTGGCGGGCACCAACACTTCTGGATCTCGGTCCATTCCATGGACCCCTGCTATGACTGACTCTCTCACTGCCCTCAAAAATCTTCTTGGCGAGGTTTGCACCATCGCACATCCTCATCCCAGTGCGTAGCTTTTCATCACCACAGATGCGAGCGATAGTGCCATCGGCGCTGCCCTTAGCCAGACAATCGACAGCCAAACTTCGCCTTTGTAGTTCTCACGCAAGCTCACCAATGCACAATGGAATTATTCAGCGTTTGACAGGGAGTTGCTCGCGGTCTACGAAGCGATCAAGCATTTTAAGATTGACGTTGAGGGACGCCCCTTCTATGTTTTAATGGGCCACAAACCCCTGGCTGTGTCCATTACAAACCCGCCAGCTGACCCGCCTCCTCGCCACTTCAGATACGTGAAATTCATATCTTAGTTCACCACCGATGTCAGACACAGAAAGGGTGCTGACAATATAATTGCTGATTTCCTTTCACGAGTTGACGCCGTCAATTCGCTGTTAAACCTCTCTGAACTGCCTAAGCTCCAACCCGCCGACGAGGAAACACAAAAGCTGATTTCAGACTCCACCTCTTCACTACACTTCGTCTGCACCACGTTCCCTGGCATTTATGGTGAGATCTGGTGCAATGACAGTATGGCACATTATGCCCCATCATCCCAACCACGCTCCATCGAGGTGTCTTCAATCCATTGCATAATTTAGCTCACGCCAGTGTTACCTAATAATTGCTCCTGCGTCGCGTGCCAATGCTGCAACGTCCACAAGCACACTTCAGCCCCCCTCGGCGTCTTTTCGATCCCTCCTGGGCGTTTCCAGCATATTCACACTGACATTGTCGGCCCTCTCCCTCCCTGTAATGGCTTTCGTTATGTTCTCTCGTCTATCGACCGAACAACTCGCTGGGTCGAGGCTGTCCCCCTCCCCAATTTTATGGCTGAAACTGTTGCTCGAGCTTTCTTCGAGTCATGGGTATCGCGTTTCGGATGTCCAGCTATCATCACGAATGACCAGGGCAGGCAATTTGAGTCGGCCCAGTTCAACGAGATTCGTAGCATTTGCGGCATCCGAAGCATCCATACCACACCAATCACCCGCAAAGTAACAGGCTAGTTGAGCGCTGGCACCGCACTTTCAAGGCGGCTCTTCGATGCCACGACTCTCTATGGTCGGAGGTCCTTCCCCTTGTGGTACTTGGCATTCGTATGATCTGTAAGGAAGACCTCAAAGGCACAATAGCCGAGTTCGTATACAGCAAGAACATTGTTCTCCCTGGCGAACTTGTGAGCCCTTCCGCTTCTCTCCCTCAGTCTGACTTACTTTCCTTCGTGGCCCACGTCAGACGCCACTTCATCAGCCTCCACATCCCTCCCGCCAGCCACTCCCGCCCTAAGTTTCACGTCCCGAAATCTCTGGACAATTGCGAGTACGTCATGCTCCAAGATGACACCGTCCGTGCTCCCCTCCAACCCCTCTCAACAGACTTAAGCCTGCTCGTGTTCAGCCTTCAGGCCACGACCACGCCACTCACTGTCGTAGCTAACAACGCTCCAACCACTCCCTCCACATTGGACTTACACACTCGACCGAGTGACTTCCAGCTCCAATCACTGAGCTCTTCTTCGACCTTGGCCTCTACTCCGTTCTCACGCACTCTGTCGAGTGACCACATGTTCCCCACCTCGAGCTTACCTACGATCACGCCGTCGGCGCTGGGCCCTTTGCCGGTCCCTTCGACCTCTCCACCATCGCCTGCCTCGCACTGTCAAGGTTTCTCACGCCCCCTGTCCCCCCCGGACATAATCCACGACATCGCAATAATACTGCACAATTATACACTGTTCGTCGTATGTTTCTCTTCGTCTAGTGCTCATGACACAACACCCGCCGAGAACTGGCACCTTGTGAAATGTGTTTCCCTCCTACCCGACGTCGACCTGGACACGCTTCATGTGTTCGCCACACCCACCGGAGACATCGTCGTCGTCGCTCCATTCCACCCGCAAACCGCCAGCCTACCTGTCGCTGCACGTCCAGCACACCCAGTATGATGCCTGGCTCGCTTCAGCGACTTCCAGCTCCAGTGGCCGAACGTTCCTCCACAACATCTACCCACACAGCTCCCCGACAACGCTGTCGAGCTGACCGTGGTCTGACTCCCGCGGACCACTCCTGCCGACGCCATAGCCCCCCCCCCCCCCCGGCTTCTCAAGAGTACTCTGTACTGCGGGTGTGGGGTGGGGGGGGGGCTATGTGGTGCCAATGAAATTGACAACAATATCGATGCATCCATCTTTGAACTAAGCTAAGGTTATCTTTGGCTTCTTCTGCCATGTTCAGTCCTTTGTAAGCCTTGCTTGTGACTGGGTGAATAAATGAACTACTGCAAAATGGGAATGTTGTTTGCTATAACTAACCTGAACATCTCCTTCAACATTATATATACACAGCTTTTCTTATTACACAGCAAAATATTTTATGATAATGTTTCACATAGTTTCTAACTTACAGTGTAGTTGCATTGCATTTAGTGTACATTAATGACCTCTCATCTGTTACACTGACAGACGCTAAGTTTGTTTTGTTTGCAGATGATACAAGTTTTGCAATAAATAGCAAGTCAAGTACAGATTTAGAAATGGCTGCTAGTCAAATTTTCACTGGCATTAATAAATAGTTTAAATCTAATTCACTGTGATTACATTTCGAAAAGATCCACAGTATGTAGTTCAGAATCTGTAAGAGATTTCCTTCCAGCATGTGCATAAAAATTGAAGACAAGCAGATCGAATCGGTTGGCAGTGTTAAATTTCTGGGGCTACAGCTCCATCATAAATTCAATTGGCAAGAACATACCACAGAATTGCTGAAGCACCTAAGCAAGTCTGTATTTGCAGTGCAGATGATTTCAGAGGTAGTAAATATAAATAAAAAAACCTCTCATACTTTGCTTACTTTCAGAGTATTATGTCATATGAGATCAATCTGGAGTAACTAGTCAAACCGAGAAGTTTTAGAGTACTCATTTGTGGTGTAAGTTCAAGACCATCGTGTAGAAACCTGTTCAAGGAGCTGGGTATTCTAATCACTGTTCCTCAATATATTTATTCCTTAATGAAATTTGTTGCAAATAATACTTTAGATCTCTATTCCCAACCAATAGCTAAATACATAGTATCAATAGTAGGAATGAGAAAAATCTACATAAAGATCTAAAACCATTTACCTTGATCCAAAAAGAGGTCCAATATTTGGCAACACACATTTTCAATAAAGTGCCAGAACCCATTAAAAACTTAGTTTCAGATAAAGCACATTTTAAACAGTCTGAAAGACTTTTTGGTAGGCAACTCCTTCTGCTTTATAGATGAATATCTTAATAGACAAGCTTAAGTTAAAATGTGTGTTAGATATTAGTTTTGACAGCACTTTGTCACAACAGTTAAATTAGGTATTTCCTGCATGATAAATTAACTAAAAGTGCATATCTGTGCTTCATTCTGACATTGTATTAATGCTCTACAAACGAGCACTTCCAATTTATGTTAATGTGTTCAGACATTCTGAAAATCTCCTGACAAATGATCAGGGTAGTCAGAATGATATTCAGACATTATATGTTTTTTCTGTTATGTTTTCTGACTTCTTCCACATTCAGGAGAATCATCTCATTGGGTCTGTGGAACATAAACTGAATCTGATCTAATCCAAGTAAACGAATGGAGGAATTCTACTTTCTACTGAAAATCGAATTTCTGAAGATTTACTGTCAGCTGAGAGGTTTTTTCTGTGGCAATGAAGGAAACATAGTTCGTCCTCTGAGGTAAACTGCTTGTACAGGTGCATACCTATACAGTTATTCTATGAAGGTTATCCACAGCATTGGGACTTTGTTTGATCCAATTGTAAACAGTTGTAGTACTGAAGAGGAGGAAAAACATACTGCTTTGCATGATGATTTAAAGGTTAAAATTCAAACTGGTTGCCTAATTTGTTCTGATCCAGTGATTCCTACTATTTTGGTAACCATCTAATGCTTATTATTTCTTTTCGGAATTAATTTGTGGGTGTATTGTAATGTGTGTTGAACTGGGAACCTAGAACCAACAGAGATGTTTCGTCCAGCTGTGGCTCTCAGTAGTTCACAACTCCACAACGGGCCAAGTGGTCCACCCACCCCACCTCCCCCCACACTGAATCCAGGGTTATTGTGCGGTTTGGCCCGCAGTGGACACTCACCGCTCCACGCCCAGGAACGTCTCATACCAGATAACTGTAACCCAAAATGTTTACTTGGTAGAGTAATTATGGTGAATGTGTACATGGAGACAGTGTTTGTGTAGCAATCGCCGACATAGTGTAACTGAGGTGGAACAACGGGAACCAGCCGACATTTGCTGTGGCAGATGGAAAACAGACTTAAAAACCGTCCAAAGGCTAGGCAGCACACTCGACCTCGACACTAATCATCAGGACGGATTCGTGCCAGAGACCGGCACACCTTCCCACTCAGGCAACATCGCCTTAAACTGTGTGGCCAGTCAGGCGGGTTGGAATTAATTTAATTATCATTCTCTGAAATGTCAACATTTCCTTTAATTCCCAGTTTTGACATCATGAAGTAAGTAATGTTAAGCATGTATGGGATTATTAGGCAAAAGCTTTAAATATATCAGACTGTTTTACTGCAGCTACTGAGTGCATTTCCACTGTTATTTTATTTCTTCCTGCATTGATAACATTGATTATCTATTTTCATAAAATCATTGTCTTTGTAAAGCAGTTTTCGATATGCCATAGGATGTTCTCTGTTTGTGTTGGATACACAACATCCACTGAACGTTTATTTTCACCACTCGAGTTCGCTTTTTGCTTTGTGACATTTATCCCAGAAGTGTAGCGTTAAAAACTACACTCCTGGAAATTGAAATAAGAACACCGTGAATTCATTGTCCCATGAAGGGGAAACTTTATTGACACATTCCTGGGGTCAGATACATCACATGATCACACTGACAGAACCACAGGCACATAGACACAGGCAACAGAGCATGCAAAATGTCGGCACTAGTACAGTTTATATCCACCTTTCGCAGCAATGCAGGCTGCTATTCTCCCATGGAGACGATCGTAGAGATGCTGGATGTAGTCCTGTGGAACGGCTTGCCATGCCATTTCCACCTGGCGTCTCAGTTGGACCAGCGTTCGTGCTGGACATGCAGACCGCGTGAGACGACGCTTCATCCAGTCCCAAACAATCTCAATGGGGAACAGATCCGGAGATCTTGCTGGCCAGAGTAGTTGACTTACACCTTCCAGAGCACGTTGGGTGGCACGGGATACATGTGGACGTGCATTGTCCTGTTGGAACAGCAAGTTCCCTTGCCGGTCTAGGAATGGTAGAACGATGGGTTCGATGACGGTTTGGATGTACCGTGCTCTATTCAGTGTCCCCTCGACGATCACCAGAGGTGTAGGGCCAGTGTAGGAGATCGCTCCCCACACCATGATGCCGGGTGTTGGCCCTGTGTGCCTCGGTCGTATGCAGTCCTGATTGTGGCGCTCACCTGCACGGCACCAAACACGCATACGACCATCATTGGCACCAAGGCAGAAGCGACTCTCATCGCTGAAGACGACACGTCTCCATTCGTCCCTCCATTCACGCCTGTCGCGACACCACTGGAGGCGGGCTGCACGATGTTGGGGCGTGAGCGGAAGACGGCCTAACGGTGTGCGGGACCGTAGCCCAGCTTCATGGAGACGGTTGCGAATGGTCCTCGCCAATACCCCAGGAGCAACAGTGTCCCTAATTTGCTGGGAATTGGCGGTGCGGTCCCCTACAGCACTGCGTAGGATCCTACGTTCTTGGCGTGCATCCGTGCGTCGCTGCGGTCCGGTCCCAGGTCGACGGGCACGTGCACCTTCCGCCGACCACTGGCGACAACATCGATGTACTGTGGAGACCTCACGCCCCATGTGTTGACCAATTCAGCGGTACGTCCACCCGGCCTCCCGCATGCCCACTATACGCCCTCGCTCAAAGTCCGTCAACTGCACATACGGTTCACGTCCACGCTGTCGCGGCATGCTACCAGTGTTAAAGACAGCGATGGAGCTCCGTATGCCATGGCAAACTGGCTGACACTGACGGCGGCGGTGCACAAATGCTGTGCAGCTAGCGCCATTCGACGGCCAACACCGCGGTTCCTGGTGTGTCCGCTGTGCCGTGCGTGTGATCATTGCTTGCACAGCCCTCTCGCAGTGTCCGAAGCAAGTATGGTGGGTCTGACACACCGGTGTCAATGTGTTCTTTTTTCCATTTCCAGGAGTGTAGTTCTGACTGCTACAATAGAAGTCTGTTGAATAGCTGTTGTCTGTGCGTCTGCTGTCAGTGGGCATGATGCTCATTGTTATTGTTTTGCAAGATGTTCCTCAAATGTGCCATAGGACATATGGAAATTTGATTTTTAATAGTAATTTATTCACCCAATGATCATTTTACAAAGACAAGGGTTTGTCAGCTTAATACAAGCAAAACCATATGTCATGTACACATTGCTTGGAAATTCCTGTTACAAGCTTCTATGGCCTGTAGAGGGGAGTAAGTACATAATATTTTGAACTGGAACCCATATCTAGAAATGTGTTATTTTGGTTCTGTGAAGGTTTCAGTTCTGGTGTTTAACTCATTCATTTCTGTGTCCGTAATAAAATTAGATGTGAGACAGTACAGTTATTAGGTAACAATTCGAAAGTATACATAATGGAATATCCATTTATCACTTAAGTACATTTGTTTCTATTAACACTTAAGCTTTACATTCTTACATTATTCCATAACAAAAAAGAACTGACGATATTGTACATACAGAACGCAATGTTTAAGTGTTAATACAAGCAAATGTGCTCAAGTGATGAATTGATGTTTGTTATGTTATGATCATGAATTTCTGTTCAAAATAGTATTTACTTACTCCACGATACAAGTCCTAGAATTTTTTAATGGGAATTTTCAAACACACACACAGATATGACGCTTGAAACACCCGACATGCGCTGCTAGCACACGTCCTGAGGCTCAGGCGTGAACACCATGCTGCCCCTAATCGCGTTGTGATTGACATGCATAATCACACTTCCATTCTTATCAAGAGGTCCGAAACGAATAATACGGTCTGCTGCGTGATTACGGGCAGCATGGGGTTCACGTCTGAGCCTCAGGACATGCGCTAGCAGCGCATGTCGGGTGTTTCAAGCGTCAACTTCGCGTCTCAATATCTCGGGATATAATGGGAATATTGCGATGAAATCAACGCCATTGTGTATGTGCTTTGTCATGCTATGGATTACTGAAGAAAAAAATAAAGGAGGTCCATTTAAAAAAACATACGTTTGTGTTAAAAAACACATATGCTTTCGTTTTAGAATGTTTCCAAATATGTACATTCATGGGCACCAGCCCTACATTGATACTGGTGAAAGTCGTTTTCCAGAGATATTTTGGGTGGACAAGATAACTGGGACACCCTGTGAGTCGCATTAGATGTAACACTCCCTCAATTCCGGGGGCGATTCTATGTATCGGAATGCGGTTTTCGGGAAATCATAGCCGACTATGGGGCACATACATTGGTACATGCACAATAATCACAACATTTATATTGACCGAGATAATGAGGCAAGTACATGTTTTTTAAATGGGACACTATACTTTTTTTTACCATCATTCGAACGCTCTGGAAAAGATACGTATAGTGATGTAACGCATGTTGCTATTGTGATTCAAACTTTGCTTAAAAGAGGGCAGTTGAGGATTTACCTACGTAGCGTAGGACATGCATCCTGCGTAGAGCAACTTGGCCTGCAGGTCACGCGAGGTGTGTTTACAGTCTGCAGCCGCTTCCAACCGCATCGACCTTAAATAGCACAATATTTCCAGCGTCTTGTAAGCGAAATTTTAATCACAATAGCAACATGCGTTACATCACTATACAAGTCTTTTTCTGAGTGTTCGAATGAAAAGTATAGCGTCCCATTTAAAAAAACGTGTAGTTGCCTCATTATCTCGGTCAATATAAACCTTGTGATTATTGTGCATGTACCAAAGTATGTGCCCCATAGTCAGCTATGATTCGCCGAACACCGCTTGTCGATACGTGCAATCGCCAACGGAATAATGGGGGTGTTACCTCTTACGCAACTTACCCTATATATATATATATATATATATATATATATATATATATATATATATATATATGTGTGTGTGTGTGTGTGTGTGTGTGTGTGTGTGTGTGTGTGTGTGTGTGTAAATTGTTGGAACAAGTTAGCTTGATATACATACATACATACATACATTAACACTTGTCATATGTTTTTTTTCCAGCCTTTGATCCCAATATACAGCTAAGCCATGTCTCCGCAATATCCTTTCTTCCAGGAGTGCTAGTTCTACAAGGTTCACAGGAGAGCTTCTGTAAAGTTTGGAAGGTAGGAGACGAGATACTAGCAGAAGTAAAGCTGTGAGTACCGGGCGTGAGTCATGCTTTGGTAGCTCAGATGGTAGAACACTTGCCCGAGAGAGGCAAAGATCCCGAGTTTGAGTCTCGGTCGGGCACACAGTTTTAATCTGCCAGGAAGTTTCATATCAGCGCACACTCCGCTGCAGAGTGAAAATCTCATTCTGGAAACATCCCCCAGGCTGTGGCTAAGCCATGTCTCTGCAATATCCTTTCTTTCAGGAGTGCTAGTTCTGCAAGGTTCCCAGGAGAGCTTCTGCAAAGTTTGGAAGGTAGGAGACGAGATACTGGCAGAAGTAAAGCTGTGAGTACCTGGCGGGAGTCGTGCTTCGGTAGCTCAGATGGTAGAGCACTTTCCCACGAAAGGCAAAGGTCCCGAGTTCGAGTCTCGGTCGTGCACACAGTTTTAATCTGCAAGGAAGTTTCATATCAGCGCACACTCCGCTGCAGAGTGAAAATCTCATTCTAAAAGCCTCTGAGAGGTCACAAATTATCCCAATGGATGATGTTCAGTTATTCAATGCATTTATATTTGATCAGTGAAAGCATATATAGCATTTTCTATTGAAAAACCTTTCTGAAACGTAAACAGACATTTTGTTATTACTTCATTTTTGCAAATATGTGAAGCTACTCTTGAATACATTACTTTTTCAAGAATTTTGTATAAAGCTGTCATAAGTGGGATTGAGTGGTAGTTGTTAGCATCAGACCTATCCCCTTTATTATGCAATGGTTTCACAATATTTCAGTCTATCTGGGAAAATGCCCTGTTTTATTGTAGCTGTGAATCCTACTTATCTGTTGTAAAAAAGCTTTTAGCACTATGTGGGAAATACCATCAATTCTGTGTGAGCTTTTACTTTTGAGTGAATTTATTATTTTTCTAATTTCAGTATGATGGTGGGTTGAATTTCAGTTTTATCAAACTGCATAAGTCTGGCCTCTTCCATATACAGCCTTCTATTTTCTACTGAATAGCTGAATCCTATTTTCTCTACCCTTAAATAATGGTTATTTAGAATACTGTCTACTTCCAATTTTTTGTTAAAAACTTTTCATTGAGTGTGTTTGAAATACAGTCTTACTGTACTTTCATTTGCCCTGTTTACCTTTCAACAATATTCCAAATTGTTTAAATTTTATTATCAGAGGTGCTACTCTCAGACATAATGCACGTACTACTGTTCTTTCTAATAATTTTTTTAATACATTGTAGTAGCTGTTATAATGTTTGTTTGTGGATCATTATGCCTTCTAGCTATTAGATATATTTCACTTTCCTGTTCAGAAGACATTTTTATCCCTTTAGTAAGCCATGGCTTTTTAGATGGTTTCTTACAATAATGTTTCACTGTCTTCTTAGGGAAACTATTTTCAAATATACTCATAAAAGTTTCAAAAAATACGTTTTATTTCAAATTAGCATCAGTTTCTCTGTTCATCTCACCCCAGTCTAACTGTTGCAGGCTTTCCCTAAAATTTTCAGTTGTTAATCGTTAATTGAATGCACTATTTTAGAGGACTGGTTTGCATTATTGTATTGAGGACTGAAACTAGCTGTGTGTCATGATCAGAAAGTGTATTTTTAACAGTAAAAGGTTTTATTTGATGAAATTTATCTTGGTATATAAACATTTTCCATCAGTGTGCTGCTTTCCTGTCCTACCAGAGTAGAAAAACCAGTAACTGACATCAAATTGAAAGAACCAAGTAGTACTTAAAGATCAAGCTCTTTCAGAAAATCTACACTGAAATTCCTACAAACAATAATTTTCTGCCCTGTGTCTGCCGATGTCACAACAAAGAATCTGAGTTTTTAATAAATGGCTGAAAATTTCCCAATGGGGACCTATACACAGCTGGAATTATAAAAGTACCATTACTTAGCTGAAGCTCACATGCACATGATACTATAAGTTGCTGTACACAATTTTTTTTTAGCTTCTGAAGTTTTCACACCATGATAAATGTTAACATATATGGCAACTCCTCCTCTCTCCATATAGTGTCTTTACCTACATGTGCTGAACGCATATACCCACCTATATTTACTTTTCCCATATCTGTGACTATATGATGTTCAGAGAGGCATAGTACATCATCTGTTCCACCCTCATTTTTGTAAATTTTCTAAACAAACGAGGTGCTCATCTACTTTGTTCATTAATTCCCTGATATTCTGATGCAATACATTAACATTACTTTCCACTGTGCTTTTGTGAGAATCTTGTCACATACAAGCATAATTTTACACTGCACTTTCATGAGAAAGTCTGAGCTTCTCATTAAGATTAATTTCAATCAGTATTCGATGATTGTATACTGATCTTCGCCAAAAAAAAGTAGTACTCCCATGAGTTTCAGCCTCCACCCCCCCCCCCTTAAAGATTTTACTATCATCCCAGCCACCTTCCTTTCCTAATGAGATGCAGGTCATATCTTGTAAAGTCATAGTTACCAATACGATCAACATTTGCAGGCCATTTTCAGACTATATGCCCATTTTTCTATCCCACTGTTAAATCTCGACATCGTCCCATCTGCACGTTGAGAGGCAGGTCATATCTTGTAAAGTCCCATTACGAATACCATCAACATTTACAGGCCATTTTCGGATGATATGCACATGATTCTATCCCACTGTTAAATCTCCACGTCATCCCATCTGTCTGTCTAAGGAAACTGAGTGGACATCCCCTTATGACGAGAATGATGTAGAGCTCAAGAAGATGGTGAGCACTCATATTATGGATTATCGATCTGGGCTGTATGAGTTTCCTGTGAGCAGCATTCTATTGTGAATATTATAACGTGACAGATGTTTTAGTTGTCACTGTTTTATCAGTCTCTACTCTGAGTTTTCCAAGAAATCTTTAATTGTATCTGTATCATATCATAGTCGATTTTGGACTTCTTCGGGATAACATACATGCCGACTGGTTCTGCATCCACTTCTGTTCCAACGATAACTTTTTCTAAACAATCGATATAGTGAGACAGGAATCGTTGTGCATTCAGTCGCGAAAGATGGATTCGGGCGACTGAATAGGGAATATATTCTGTGCATGTGGTGTGCTTTGCAGTGTAGTTACACTTGCTCGTAATTGTGGATGTTGGTGTTTACAAATCTTTAATGCAATGCCACCTAAAGCCAAACCTGCCCAACCTAGTAAAAAGACGGTCGAAAAGAAGAAGGAGAAAGTTATAGAAGTATGTATGATTATGCTGTGCACGGAAGTCGAGTTTTACTTGTTAACCCATTAACAGCTGTTTTATTGTGTTTATTTATTAGCTTTAGAGCACATCTGGCTAAAATAATTGGAGATTCGTTTTATGTATTTACATCATGCTTGACATACTTTGTATGTTGAGTGATTTTTATGCAAAAGAACAGATAAACGACGTCCCAAATTTTCAAATGTGGCGGCATAACATACTACTCCCTATTTGGATTCGGGATATCGCATTTTCGTAAGGTATCATTATCATTGAATCACCAGAAAAGTTCTCAGACCTTAAGTATGTCTGCTATAACATTACATTGCCATACTAGACAACATGCCATTCCAGTAGGCATGTCCTTGCATTCTCAGGTGTGGAAGTAGCTTACGTGATCGGTTGCAATATTGAAGTTTTTATATGAAATCGAAAATGCAGGACAAAATAATATTTTTATAGTCATGTAAAATGTTTCAAAGGGAAAAGTTACGTTAAGAGTCACCTTAAAACATTTTTTGAATAATCTGCACGTCCACATGATCCAGCCGAACAAAATGACGTAGTGGTTAATGTATCCTCGTCGCATCTAGAACAGTTTGGTGTGAAATTGCCGTCCCACTATCAAGTTAAAGATTTTTGTCTTTTCTCTAAATCTCAGTATGGTTTTCCGAAAGGAACACGACTAACTTTGATTCCTATACAACGACCTTTATTACCCATTGTTACAGCTGTCAGTGGCTCAGAAAGGATTTCAGCATCAGCAACAAATATATTGAATCATTTGCCCAGTAACGTAAAATGCCCGACAGGTAGCGAAGCAAGTTCTAAATCTAATTTAAAGTAATGTCTCCTTGTCTATTTCTGTTCCACTGACGAATGTCAAGGTGAAATTTGATAGCCAGTAAAATAATAATAATAATAATAATAATAATAATATTAAGTTTAGTTGCACACGTAGGACTAAAGGTAACAATATGTTGACTAACTTTAATACTAGTCATGTGTACATTACCTGTAGGCCTAGCTTACTCTTTCCATATCATTTAAATAAATGATTTGTTCAGATGAGCTATGGAACATGTGACAAATGTTGCCCAATTACAACTGTGCTTCCTCTAGTGACATCATTGTCGGTGGGGTGTTGTATACTAAACAAAAGGACTTACACGTAACATCAGTTATGTGTGGCTGGAGGATCTAGATATATGATTTTTAGCTTATTAATAGTTTTATTGGTTTCAAATCGTCCTCTATCTTCCTCCTCCCTCTCCTGGACTACTTTTTTCTTTGCTATACACCTACTGCTCCCATAGAAAGCAATTTCTTAAACTGTTCGTGAAATGTTCCGTAGATCAAATTCACGGGGAAATTTGCTGTCACAGAATATCACAATAGTAATCACTACACATCAATGCATATTCATTATGTTGGCATTTGTGGGTGTGTTAATCAAATAAGTTATGTATAATTGTCTAAGTGAAACAGACAGTCCTTCGCGTCGTTCTCTGTTAGCCAATATTAGTTTCTCTGCAGACCAGTGACGATCATGAAACTTCCTGGCAGATTAAACAAGTGTGCTGGACTAAGACTTTAACTCGGGACCTTTGCCTTTAGTGGGCAAGTGCTCCACAATCTGAGCTACCCAAGCATGACTTGCAACCTGTCGTAACAGCTTTAAATTTTGCTTGTACCTCATCTCCTACCTTCCAAACTTCACAGAAGCTCTCCTGAAAACCTTGCAGACTAGCACTCCTGGAGGAAATTAACGATCAGTTTACAGTGCCTTAGGTGAAAAATAGTGATCATACTGTAAATTTTTGTTATATATTTTAATCTCAAGTCACACAAATGTTAGACCTGTCATTACTGGTTTTGATGTATAACCAAATCAGCAAAACAAGTTCAAAGAGGTACTCAGATTGTGATCCTGCTCAGGTGATGAGTTATGATATGAAATAATCAAACCATCTAATGATGACTTGGTAATAAGTTCAAACTGGTAATGATACCATTTGTGTGACCTCAGATGAAATATATAATTTAAGAATGAGGAAGGAAAATACTGACAGACAAGTTGCAGGCCAGGTCTGAAATTGAATTTAGAATCTGTTAATATGTGCCTGTAGAAATAAAGTATGCCTCAATGTACACTGTATCAACAGCTATAACAGTTAATGTAGTGATCATACTTTAAATGCGAACATTTTTAGGTAAGGCTTTACTGTTACTGACAGTAAATGAAACAACTACTATACTGTTACCAGTCACCATTTTATTTATTTCCACGGCGCGTTTCGAGGGTTTAAACCTCCATCATTGGGTGGATTTACATTAGTTAATATTACATTTGTGAGTGTGTGTTGTTACGACAATGGAGGTTTAAACCGTCGAAACGCGTCGAGGAAATAAATAAAACGGTGACTGGTAACAGTAAACTTGTTGTTTCATTTAATAGTGACCATACAGTTAAACATATGAACATAATCATTCTCTTTTTTTCTGTGCAGAGGCCTTTACACTGAATATTCAAGCTTGCCTGGCAAAACACTTACATGAAAAGATATGTTAAACAAGTAAGCAAGGACACTGATAATGAAGGATCAGCATACCTTCACTATTTCACTTTGTAGTGATCCAGTGATACGAATCCTGAGAGATCACTGCCTGTTTATTGGTAACTTCTGAGATAATATAATTCTGTGCCTGGCTGTGACTCACTCAGATCCCTGTATTTCACTAGCAGTGCACTATCAGTCATTCTGTTTGTGTATTCCCCACTGTCTGACAACTTCCTTCAATTAGTCACTAGTTATTCTCCATATCATCTTAGAGGCTCCCCTGTTCTGCCACTGGACTAGCATCTTCGTAGGAAGTTAAAATTGACCGTAACTTTCAATAGTCTTACTGAGTTAATGTTTTGCTACTGACTTTATACTCAAACTGCACGGATCCTATTATAATAAATTCAAATTGTGTGCCTTATTGTGACTCAAATCCAGTTTACTTTTGTTTGCTGTAGCTCAGAAGGTATGTAAGGAAGCAATTGTTCATTGCTCTGACTGCGAGATATTTACTTGTTGCTGTGTAGTTGGCAAGGCACTGCCTGCGAAAGCTTAATCCATATTAATCACGATCTCGGCCACAAATTAATCTTGTCGCAAATATTGTCATTACAACAAAAGCAGTACACATCTTCCTCCAAAAATATAATCAAACTAACGGGACAAGTGTGGGAAATTGTGGGTTTTTGGGTGGGGACAAACTAAATTTAAACACACATTAACACAGACCACCATACCAAATGACACAAAACGGCGAAATAAATCGACAACACAAAATTCCCAAATTCCACTACATGCAATATCTTCTGGAACCGTTCACTCCCCATCACCTATATAGCTCAACTGCAATTGTCAGTCCTCCAAAAATTACACCACTTCCCCAACTATTGGTGCCACAAAACTAACACCTAGACAAGTAAAATTGGAATCGAACACATCCCTTGATCTGTATAGCTCACGGTACCAAAACACGCATAGCTACAACCACACATCGGAATCTGACACTTCCCTTCACCTGTATACGTCAACAGCAGCTCAAGATACCAAAACACCCATAGCTATGACCACACATTGGAGTAGGACACTCCCCTTCACCTGTATAGGTCCATAGCAACTTGCAATACCAAAACACTGATACCACCAACCAAACAACACGGAAGTACCCCATAAACCATCATAACACGCAAAAATACACAG
The DNA here is from genome assembly GCF_023897955.1 of Schistocerca gregaria. Lineage (NCBI taxonomy): Eukaryota > Metazoa > Arthropoda > Insecta > Orthoptera > Acrididae > Schistocerca > Schistocerca gregaria. The sequence continues at coordinate 838,180,078 of NC_064922.1, forward strand.
GAAAGAATGACTTCTTACCTCAAAAAAGTTCCAGCACTGCACTCTAGGCCACACACACACACACACACACACACACACACACACACACACACAAAAACAACACAACCAAAAGAAACTCCCAACCCACCATCACCCCAACCTCAATTCTCCCACCAAAATCAAAGACCCATTAAAAAAAATCCTCATTTGCACACCACAACTAAACAACTGCAACAAAATAGATCCTCCACAACATAATCCCAAAACTACCACCACCTCCCCACCCACCTACCTCCACACAGACATTACCAACAATTATAACCCCCCCCCCCCCGGGCCTCCCTCCACCTCCCCCCCCCCCCCCCCCCAAAGCCATCCACCCTCACAACTCCTTAACCAGCCACCTTTGGCCTATACATTTTATTAATTGCCCTTAAAAAACCTAAAAATGCAGTAGCCCTCAGGGACACGCTTCTGCCAACAGTGCCCATCTAAATGTGACTAAAGGTTAGAAGATCGCCTCTTCCCCCTCCCAATAACTGACTTAACCGCCCCCCAGAACCCCTCTCGTATTTGTACAAGTCCCAGTCTCATAATTTTTTAATTCCAAACTGTGGTTAGCTACTAAATGCTGATACCCCCTTTCGCCCAACCCCCTATAAGATGAAAAAGAATCTGATACTACTGTACCGCCTTCGTCAAGAAGCTCCTCAATTAATCCCCCCAATTCCCTTTTCGTCCACCCCTCCAAAACCCTAACAATGCACTCAGAAAAACCACCACAGCTACAACCCCCCCCCCCTCCCCCAACCCATAAACCACACAGAGACTTACTCCTCCCATACTACTTCTTCCCAAACTGCAACTCGTCAACCTCTGCCACCACCACCCCAGGCCCACCCAACTTACCCCTGTACTTAATATACTCAGAACGCACTTCCCTACAAAATGAAAACCAGTCAAGAACCGTCCTCTCATTCACACCAGTCTCCTGCACACAAAAACTGTGAGAGGATCTATAACAAAAATAATAAGTCATTAACACAATCTCTCGCATGCCCAAGTTAGACCTCTCGAACCAGGTACCGTGCCTTAAGGAGTACCATAGGTTGTCGCTATGGCACCGCCACATGTAGCTGTCCCTAGTCTGAGATGCCGGAACTTTTGCCAACCTCATTTCCTGCTGACACACGCCGCGCTTCACCACTTCTGCCAGCAGCCCATACAGTTGCAAAAATTTTATAAGGGACTACGCATTGTCCCCCATGTCCTCACCCAAACGAGCACTGTTGAATTTATCCGTCCTATCCATACCTAACAAAAGCAGCCACAAATTAAATTAAACAAATTAACACACAACATACAGCAAACAGCAGTACAATAACTTAGACACAACAAAAACTAAATTGTTCACTCACTGTAACCAATACCTGTCATAGCAGTCAAAACCAATACCTTGGAGGACGAACAGCAATACGAAAATGAACCCAATACACCACACAACACGCAAACCACAAACATACCACCAGAAGGCACCACTGATCGCAACAAAAGACATCTGTGAATACAACACACTCATAAACTGAACTATGTGGCGACGCTCACACCACCACCACCACCACCACCACCACCCTTACGTCACAGGTCAAAGCCAAAGGGGCGTGATTGGATGCCTCTGTTGACCCTCATGAGCCAGTTCAATCACTAGGTGACATGGACTCTTTGAGTAGACATGCAACCTTACAGTGCTGTCTGTCAGGCATGTTATATCATTGAGTAAGCGATCAAAAATTTTTGTTTTAGCCGTGTGCACCCATTTTTGTGCTAAAACCTTAATGCAGAGTAATTAATGTCATTTTTGCTTCTGGTTTTCATTGTTCCTTCTGAACTGTATTGCATCATTTACAATGAACTTCAGGGTGTAATAAATATACTGTGAAGCAATAGTCAGAATGCATAAGTCCTTAAACAAATGCCTGGAAGATTAATTTAGAGGATAAAGATAATAATTGACTGAAAATAAGCAAATTATGTCAATTTACAGATTTTTCTGGCCCAAAATTCTGCAGTGATTTTAAATGGTAATGTGGCTGAGATCAGTTGTTTTAAGAGTTCCAAATTGCGCTGTTTCCAATTTAAATTCTGATTAATATGGACACCTAAGAATTTTGTGGTTCCTTGCCATGTTTACAAGTAACATTGGTGAAGTACCCCAAGATGTGCAGGATTGAATATTGTGTGAGTTTTTGAAATTGAGAATGAGGCTTTTGCAGAAAATCAGTAAGTAATACTTTTAAGAGCTTCATTTACCACTTTTCTGTTTCTGTATGTATGCTTTGATTGTTTAGGGTACTAGTGTCATCTGCAATGTAGTCTAATTCTACTTGTTGTATACTAGACTGAAGATCATTTACATGTATGAAGAACAATAGTGGGCCTATGAATTAGTCTTGGGGAACCCCATACATGGTTTCTCCCCTTTTGGAATTGTGTAATGTTGGTGAATTACTAACTACAAATTTCTACATTCTTTTCATACGATGTGTCATTATCCATTTGTTAGCTGCACCATTAGTCCCAAAAATATCAATTTACATAGGAGAATATTGTCATACAGTCAGATGCCTCTCATAGGTCCAGAAAATACCAATTGGAACTATTTTATTATTTAATGCTTGAGAAATCTGCTGAGTGAACATGTAAATGGCGTTCTCAGTAGAGCAACCGTTCAAATATCCAGACTTTGATTTACTGAGGTGAGATGCTATTGTAGAATAAATCACATTTTCGAAAATTTTGGAAAATGATGGCAGCAGTGAAACAGGTCGGTAGTTATTGTGATCAATCTCTTATCACCTTCCTTAAAGAAAGCAGTGTTCAAATAACACTTGGATTTGGACAGCTTTATTTCATTTTTTAAAATATTTTGTTGATGAATTCTGAATTTAACCTTGAGATATGATTGGTCGACTTTGCTGTATAGTACAACCACTGTGTAAATTCTGATAACACCATGATCATCTTATCATTACCCTTTATATTCTGCTACATTAGCAGTTTACCATCATCTTCCAATAATATCTACTGGGATTGCACAAACAAGCCACCTCACAACTATGAAGAAGCTAGCTTAGCTCTACAGCAGTAGCAAACTAGGGTTCCTCATTTTGTAGCAAAACCTCTGCAAAACTTGCATTATTGTTTGACTTGGCTGCTCATAATTCGTTAAGACTATGTTAGTAGTCAGTATACGTTTAACTTTACAAACAATATCAGCATGGTTCTGTGGTTAACATCTTAAGAGTTTCCTGTGTTTTTGGTAGCATGTTGCTAAAGTCCACCTACTTCTAAGTATACTTATATGGATATGGTGTCTGTTCTTTTGGGCATGTGCAGATGCACACATATATCCCAAACTCTTACAGGACTTGGTAAGAATATCTTCCACGAGTAATGAGTGTGTTGAGGTGGGACACTATGAATGTAGTTTGTGGACATATAAGGTGAGAATGTGGGTCTCTCGGAAGGCATGCGCGAGGTAGTCCCTGCAGTCGCACTATCCTCTGTGCCCTCAGTGGTTCAGATGGATAGTGTGTCGGCCATGTAAGCAGGAGAGCCCAAGTTCGAGTCGCGGTCGGGGCACACATTTTCACCTATCCCCGCTGATATATATCAGCACTCGTTAGCAGCTGAAGGTATATAATTCTAAATATATATCCTGCAAGGGTGTTGAACCATTACAGGGTAACACTTCGGCCTACTTGTCCATAAACTAACTACTGCCATTTTTATCACTTTCTCTCTATGTGTAGCAGCTCTTATTGTTGTTGTCTGCTCCAGGAAAGAGCTTATTTTGTGCTTTAGGTTATTGTAGCATGAGAAATTCTCTTCATCTCAAAGTAGTCTATTTTCAGTGCTTATCAGGCAAGTGATTTAAATATACTTTTTAATACAGTAGTTTTGCCCAAGAAAGGCAACTGCATTGACTTTTAGCTCTTTCTTCACCTATATGTCCAGTAATCACCTGGTATTACACAATTCATTTGGATGAAATGATAAGACATATTATACTGCCTGTGGTTTATATATGGGATGTCCAGTTATATTAATTTTGCAAGGCAAAGGCAAAACTTATAATCTTTGGCAGGAGTCCAAACCATGAATCAAAAGCTAGTTTGGTTTGTTTGCTCTTAGTCCCATCAAATAAAAATAAATTTAAAGTAATAAACACTTTTGTACAAAAAGTAAATTTGCTCTCTTTCATGCAGGATAAAACATTTGGTCTAAAAAATAAAAAAGGTGCAAAACAGCAAAAGTTTATCCAACAAGTGCAGCATCAAGTTAAAAATGCTGGTGCTGCGAAGAAGAATGATGAACTCAAGAAACAAGAAAAAGAAAAGAAACTCAAGGAACAGAAAGAAATGAACATGTTGTTTAAACCAGTTTCAACACAGAAAGTTGAGAAAGGTAAAGTTTTAACAATAATGAACCAACTGAGAACTGTTTTAAATCTTGTTTATTCATTGAATTATTTATTTATTTATTTATTTATTTTAATTTCAGGTATAGATCCCAAGTCGGTGTTGTGTGCATTTTTTAAGCAAGGCCAGTGTACAAAGGGAGATAAATGTAAATTTTCCCATGATTTATCATTAGAACGTAAAGCAGAGAAGCGTAGTATGTATGTAGACATGCGTGATGATGAAGATACAATGGAGAATTGGGATGAAGAAAAACTGAAAGAGGTTGTTGAAAAAAAGCACGGTGAACAAGAAAGGAAAATGCCTCCAACTGATATTGTAAGTAATTAAAATAACACCCAAGCATTTACATTCTGTCAGTATTTTTCTGATGGAAATGTTTTTTTTTTTCCTTGTTCAGAATTATTTAGGAATCAAGGCGACAACGAAAGGCAGAAGTGCTGCGTCATCAATAGGTACACAAGCAAACGGTACAGAGCTTGGCTGGCTTTCATAATGTGCTTCCTTTTTGTGGCTGTAGGAAAAACGCACGTGCGCATGCGCATACACACACACACACGCACAGGTGTGCGCAAGGTATGACAACCAACCAGCTAGCAACTAGAATGAATGGTCACCACCAAACTGTTGTTGCCACCACCCAGTGGCAAAACATGCAGCAGGTTATGAAATACGGGATGTCAGTGGCTGGTTCACAACCTGTGCCATGTGGATACTTCCCCCCACCACCACCACCAGCTTTTCTGATCTGCGCAGATGGGAGCTCTCTCTACACCACATCCTTCGCTCCTGTAACTGTGTGTGTGTGAGTGAGTGAGAGAGAGAGAGAGAGAGAGAGAGAGAGAGAGAGAGGGGGGCTCTGTATTATTTGTTTGTGTACCTACTGATAATGCAGCACTTCTGCTTTTTTCGGTGAGTCCTAAACAGTTTGTAAGTTTCTGTTCCTTAATTTTTAAGTTTCACAGTTTTTCACTGAAGAAATTGGATGAAACTATCAGGTATGCAGCTTTTTCAAGCAGAGTGCAGTGCTTAATCAGGTGACACAAGATTCAGGGTCATGTGCAAGAATTTAACTGCAGATTGTTAGATAATAGTAATAGGTTGTGTAGGGGAAGGACAAGATGTATATGTAATAACTGGAACATAATTGCTTTAACTGTTAATCCAGATGGGTACATGGTCGAGATGTTCAGTACTTGAACAATCTTCCCTTGGCAATGCTGTGCAGTGAGTTAATAGAGAGCTGGAAACTGAATTAATGACTGTGATTGGATATACATTGCACTGGTGCCAGTTGGGATATTGGGAGGTGAGGTTTCAATACACCCCACCTGCATCTCGGGGGGGGGGGGGGGGGCTAAGATGAGCAGAGCTAATTAGTAAGATTACAGATAGTGGGGAGGGGCCCATGCATGATTAAATCCATGTTATGGTTAGGTGAACTAAGTTATTTTTGGGCTGGATCATGGAAGCAATTTTCCCTGGTGAAAAAGTTTTTCAGGTGGTATAGAGATTTCTGCTAGAGGTATAGGAAGGTAGAATGTACCTTATTGGTACGCGTGATTACCAGTAAGAAGAAAGAAAAAGTAATCATAAGGACAAACATGAGATTCACAAAATTATCAATCGATGCCCTGTTGTGCAGCAAGAGGCTGTAAAGAGTTGAACTTAGTTGTCAACCTTAGCCTCGGGCTAACAGTGAGGGTAAGCTAATAATCACAAATGTGTCATTATTGTAAGCTGTTGGCTGCATTGTGTAAATATGAATTCTGTATCTCATTATCAGTATATTTTAACTTACCACTCTTCTTGGCGATGCTTCGTGCATTATTAGTTGCTGTGTGTGAGACAATGAGAGAGAGGGATTTAATTTGAGCTAAAGTCTTCAAGAGGGGGGGAGGGGGGGGGGGGGAGAGATTGAAAGGCTTTTGGTATGATGGAATCTGTGTATGATCTGGTGTTGATTATGTGAAGAAGAAAAATCAGTCCCATTCTAGCATTAGTTTATTGCATATGGGCAAATTGAGTGTGTTTAAATATTGGTGTTCAGCATATAGGAGGGAACATTAGAGGTCAGACCAGCATCTGTTCGCAAAAAGTGTGAAATCTAGTTGCAAGCCTTGTCACTACAGCTAGAAATCCACGAGTTACCATGATAAATTGAAAAGGGTCCAGGTCATCCCTATTTCCGAGAAGGGTTGTTTAAAACATTCTTGAACAACTTCTTCCTAATAAGAAGGGTGAGCAGAGATCTGTCGGAAAGGAAGTCCCAAATCCAATCACGCAGCTAGCTAGTCCAATATTCTGCAACCTCTTATGTTGCTCACTTGGTTGCAGTCTGCAACCCCAATTAATACTTTCCAGATGTAAGTAGCTGAACCAACAACCAGTATGCTGTGTATGTGCAGAGTGAACTGTGTTTCACCAGATCACTCTTTGAGGAATTCATGTTGATTATGGCAGAAGACATTTTCAGTCTCTAGGAAAGGTCGTAATATACTAACATAAAACTTATTCCTCTGTTCTTCAACAGATTGATGTCAGTGATATGGGCATACAATCACACACATCTGTTCGACAACCCTCCTAGAAGAACAAAGTCTTTCACAACGGCACTGTTGTATAAAACATTGTCGGACTTTTTACCATGTCATTTCAGGGTAAAACTTTGAACTTTCGATGATTACCTTCATTGTCTTCATCAGGAGCAACTGATTATCAAAACAGTTGATGTTGTGGTCTTATGTAGCCCATAAGACAGATTCTGATTGGTTGGTAGGTATGTCATGCTGTCACAGATGGTGTCAACATCTGCACTGGTTGCGCTTCTGCTCATCAATCTGTTGAAGAACATAGGAATAAGTTCTATGTTAGTATATTACGACCTTTCCTGGAGATTGAAAATGTCTTCTGCCATAATCAACATGAATTCCGCAAAGAGTAATCTGGTGAAACACAGTTCACTCTGCACATACACAGCATACTGGTTGTTGGTTCAGCTACTTACATCTGGAAAGTATTAATTGGGGTTGCAGACTGCAACCAAGTGAGCAACATAAGAGGTTGTGGAATGTTGGACTAGTTTTCAATGGGATTTGGGACTTCCTTTCAAACAGATTTCTGCTCTCCCTTCTTAATAGCCTGTAGCTGTCAAATGCGAAACATACATGTGTGGGTGGGAGGGGGGATGGCTGGCACTTTTGTTTATTCGTTTTGGATACTGCCAGAGGCTTCGTGACATGGTTCACAAACAGTTCTATTGTGTATAGCAAACAGCAAACCCACAATGATAGACAACTAAAGTAAAATGCAAGTAGTAGTAGTAGTAGTAGTAGTAGTAGTAGTAGTAGTAGTAGTAGTGAACATGAACACTTCGTGCAGGGTCTGACTGTTAGTTGTAATGTACTGCAAGTAAATAGACAAAAAGACGCAGTGTTGTTTGATTACCTAAATGAAGATTATCACTGGAAACAAATCACAAATGTAAAATATGTGAGAGAATGCATTCGGAAGAGTTTAAAGTGGAACAGCTACGTAAAACTTGTAGGGAAGGTATGTCTGAGGCTGAGATTTTTAATAACTTAAGGAGAATGTACCCACGAAATGGGTCAGAAAATGAAAGATGTTGAAAACTAAAAGGGAGTGAAGAAGGAAACAGTGTGTAGAAATGTGTAGACCAAACAAATTAACATAAATTAAGGCAATGTGGGTGACGAGAACCAAGGACTTATTGTTGTGCCAGTTTCCGACTGCAGAGTTTTAAGAAATTAGTGTCTAGGGGGAAGAATGTAGATGGCATCTGCAACAGGATATTGTGTGTTGTCAGTATACATCCTCTGTCTATGCTTGTCGATTCTAACTGATAACTTTAAGTGTAGTCGTGCCAATGTAAAAGGCTGTGCAGAGTTGACATAACAGCTAGTATACGACCTGTGTCATCTGACATTGAATCTCCCTGTGATGGTATATATTTTTCCAATTACAGGGCTAGTATAGTTGATGGTAGGAGGGTGCATTCGGCAAGTCTTACACTGGGGACAGTCACAGGAGTAGGAGCCATAGGTTATGGAAATTGGACCAGAAGGAGCATAGGGTCATTAGGTCTGATGAGAATATTGCAGAGATTGGGAAGGTGACGGGCAAAGTGTCAGACTGAATGGACCTCATTTCAGCACATGATTTGAGGAAGATCAGAGTAGATGATTAATACATTCAAGATGAGGATAATACTGATTGACAAGTGGTGTACTCCTAAGGTTTTAGTGATCAGCAGTACCAGGATTGGATGTGTGCCTGGGAAATCTGCTTTTGAACTAGACTTGTGTGCTAATTGCATCCAGTGAAGGCTGTGATATGAGAATGATGATGTATTGTTGTAAAGGCTCTGCATCTGAAAAGATATATTTGCCTGGAATGCCAAGGCTGTGTGGGAGGGATCATTTGACATGGAGAGGATGGCAATTGTCAAAATGTAATACTGTTGTTTGCTCATAGGTTTGATGCGAACAGATGTTTGTAGCTGCCTTGGTGGTGATGAAATCAATGTCAAGGAATGTGACATGGAATTTGGAATAGGGCCATGTGAAATTTAATTGGGAAAATTAAGAGATACGAAGAATTTTGAAAGATCAGCCTCTCCATGAGTCCTTATGACAAAGATATCATCAATGTGTGTAAACCAAATCAGGGGGTTAAGGCAGATGGGTCCCAGGAAAGCCACATCCAAGTAACCTATGAAAAATCTTGGCATAGGAAGGAGCCATCTGGGTTCCCATGGCTGTGGTGCTGATCTGTCTGTCTGTCCCTCCCTCAAAGATAAAGTAGTTATAAGTACGAGGGTGGTTTGAAAAATTCTCGGAATGGAATTCATAAAAAGTACTTGCACTTGGTTCAGTGATGTTCCAGTACCTTGATCCCATCTCAAAAATGAGTTTCCTCCAGGCCTGCAAGATAGTTGTCAACTCTGGCTATCAATTCTTCACTTGGAGTGAATCTCCATCCACCCAGAAAAATTTTGTTTTCGGAAGAGATGGAAGTCTGGTGGAGCTATATCAGGTGAATAAGGTGGGTGTGGCAACAATTCATATCTTATACTCTGTATGGATATGGTGTCTGTTCTTACGTATATGTCCGAAAGAACAGATACCGGGTCATTCCATGCCAAGTGATCTAGAGGCTCCGACATGACCCTAAAGGATTTTGATGAAATTTTGTACGAACATTCACACATGTTCTCAATGAACACTGGTAAAGTTTCAGTTTCAGAAATTCAGTACTTTCGGAGATACAGTCACTTGTTTAAGACCATGTTACAGCTTTCTATAGTACGTCCTTGCATTTTCAGCAACTTTGAGATGAGATATCTCTGTAAGTATTTGCATGAAAGAAACAAAACTTGGCCATCTTATACAACTTTTAGAGCTCTTTAAAGTAAAATATTAAGAAAAGGATTTCTGAGCAATTTTCATATAGATAATTTGAAACAAAGTTGGACGAAAAGATAGCTGTTTAAAAAAAAAAGCGAAATTTAGTTTTTTATATCTCCAAAAGTAATTGTGGGATGTACATGAAACTTTGCACACTATAACTCACCAACACAAGGTCTTAGAATATAAAATTTCATTCTCCTATTGCTTTCCATTATTTCTCAAATCTAGGTGAACTTGACGATTTTTCAAAAAGTGCTAAAAATGGGTATTTTTAGTCATATTTTTCAAGTGTTCTCTCCAAACTCTTCCAAACTATGGCCATTGGAAAGAGCATATTATAAACTATCCAGAAAAGTGGATTTGGTTTTGCAATGCAAGCATATAAGGCCCTAAAAAGTAGCATCATCAAAGAGGCGTACTGGAAGATTGAATACATTTTTCTAGCACTCAAATTATACCTGAAATCTTTTATTTTGCCTTAGACATGTTTATTAATGCCTGGGATAAGTGAAATAAGAAGTCCTGATGAATAGGACCTAGCTTAAGTCTGAATAGCAAAAGAATAAAAATAGAAACAATGTTATTTCTTAATTGTCACCCCTCAACCCACCCCCCCTCTCTCTCTCTCTCTCTCTCTCTCTCACTCACTCACTCACTCACTCACTCACTCACACACACACACACACACACAAAATTATTATTAAGAATGAATGTAAATCATAAAATTTATTTGCATAATCATCTAATTATTAGTTGCATGTGTAATGAACACCACCAGCTTACTTATGGAAAAGAAGTGTATAAATTAGTTGCTATGGTCCATGGTGGCTTAGCCACTGCTAGTTTCATTTCACCTAAGAGTAACAGCATTCCCATTGCCGTATGGGCCATGCCCGATATAGTCTGTCTGTAAACTCGAGAGCGAGCAGCGCTTTTGGTGGGGGAAGTGGCCTTGCCCGGAAGATCCCTGCCACTGGCATACAGGGCAACCCAAAATCAGTTGCCTATCTAGCGGTGTAGTTCGGCGTGCAGTGATGTATGTCGTTTCTGTTCGTGGGATCTTAGTTGCCAATCTCAGTCAGTTGACTTGTGTACTTCAGTATTTGGAATGATGGATAATCGCCCTGCATTGCAAGAAAATGTGCAGAATACGAAGGAGATAATTGCGCAGAACGAATGTTCGATCGTCTCTAACGTTATTACAGCTTGTGTTAAGGAGGCTACACAGAAAGAACTGTTGACTAATATTACCAGTCCCAATCAAAGGGCTGCAGTTTATGCAAATGTCAGCCTCGCCAAAATAGGACGCATAAGGAAGGAACGCGAAAACAAGACGCATGGCGCATTACTTACTAATAATTTAGGGAGGAAACCCATCGTTATAGACAGTTTCACAAAATCAGTCATTCGACAAACGATGGAAGACTTTTACATAAACCAAAAAATTGTGCCCACATTATGGAAATTGCTCACTGGCGTGAAACAAAAAATACATTTTTATTGCAGAAAGATGTTTTACACAAGACATTGCGTGAAATGGGATTTACCTGGTAATACTTTTCAGACATGTTTACGGAGACAGAGACAAAAAAAAAACTGCGAATCGAACTAATACAACACACGTAATTATAAATTTCTCGTTACTTTTTAAACACTCTTCGTGTTGCAAGAATCGTTAAGTTTTAATGCAGCCCTTCAAAGAAAACTTCTACCTTTTAGTAGAAACACAAAGTAAGAAGAAGTCTTAAATTCTACAGACTGATTGCACTATATCTGCTTCATCTTACGAATAGAGGAACATACATTCATATGAATAGGCATTCGGTTCTATGTTTGTAGTAGAATCCTGACTTCCGTTCTTATGTTAATATTATTTACTCTATAATGTTTTGTTTCGAAGAAGCTATCGTCTATTGTTTTCCTTATACTCTTAACGCATTTGTCTAAAAGTAAACGCAGCCGGGATGTATCTGTACACGGCGTCGTCACAGATTTAAAGCGTGCGCCTTATCAGGGACTGTACTACGTTGTGGAACAGCCTGTAGAAGCGCCCTGTGACGTAGCAGGGTTGGCAGAGTGGGAACTCGCGCGCTCGCTCGTCAGTTTACAGACTGTAGCTTAGCAACAACAGCCATGGGTTGGTTTCTTTACCACAGGATCCCAAGCCGGATAAGGGTTTCTTTACACAGGTTCCCAAGCCTGATAGTAAAATTCTTTAAGTGTCCTGTGTAAAATTAGAAGGCACTCTTGGGTTCCTTAGATTTTCCTCTAACCTGTTTCAATTTTTCATATGCTACATTAATTTTCTGATGAATTTCAAGAGGAATGGTGTATTGCCAGCCAGACGAATTTACTGATGGAGCTGGAATAACTGCAATAATCTGGTGTTCCGGAACCCAGCACTTGTCACTTCTTGGTGGCCAATAAAATGAATTTGCTGGACCATGTGGGTGCATAAAGTTTATTAATGCATCCCTTTGCTCTGTAGAGGTCTCAGATATTCCCAATCCACCACACATTTTCATAGATGCATGCAACGTATTGTCCTGGTTGGAGAGCAGACATTAATATTTCAATTCAGTTTCAATTTCATCTTTACTGACGAAAACAAATTTAATGGAATTAATGTTTTCAGAGCAGAAGTGAAACAGATCTAGGGGAGTAAGAAATTGTCCATTAAGTGGCCATTGCAAGCCTGCTCTTGCTGCTAACCACTTTGTTGTACCTCCAGTCCCATCACAAGGTGATTTCCCGCAGCTAGTAGCAAAAAAATTCAATTCGGCCATCATTCCAAAATCACTCTTATGATAGCACAAATTTAGGAAATTCTTGAAATTTTGATATTGAGTACTGGAGCCATCACTGAAATAATGAATGTGGGATACCTGTGCAAACCGTGCTTTTATATATTTGATGAGCTCCTTGATAAAAATGTGAACTGTAATAGTGTCATACCACAATCAATCACTGATAACGCAAAAACTTAAAGATTCTACTTTCCTATTTTGACGAAAGTAGATAACAAACGGATGAATTGTTGCTTGACTATTGTCCCAGTGGAAGCCTTGCACAGCATCCTGAATGATAAAATAATATTTTTCTGCAAAATCCATTAGAACAACAAGCTCTTAGTCTTTCAGATGACATTTAAGGCCTTTAATATGCAAACTTTTATGCTTGGCAATGTAATGATGGCATGACAGACTCCATATTTTATTTTTTACATCTTCAATAAATTCATCCTCTACCATTTGCTTCGTGTTCAGTGTGGCCCGATCGGTATGTATCCATTGCTTAAACACAATAACTTCCTGTGGCTCATAATCTAGAAAATAGCTGGCAATTTCAGATGCTATAGCTTCGGGCCCAGGACACCTTTCACAGCGATATAGCATGTACTGTTCAAAGTTCAAACTGCAAACTGCATTGCTGAGAATCTCCTTATAATTTTCACATATACCAGCTCCACCAAGCATAAGCTTAACATTTTGATGAATTGCACAGATGCAAACTGCATGCATTCCAGCTCCATGTTCCATAAATTGCAAAGTAACAATATTTTTTGCATGCATGTCTTTCTGTCTGAAAGTGTAACTGAAATACAATCATAATTTTCCAGGACACACCGTACTATACTCATCACGTTCAAAAAAATTTCGTACTCTACTAGCAACTTCTGCTGGTAATTTCCTGCTTTGC